>NC_084490.1:16976809-17629264 GCF_030035675.1 Rhineura floridana
CACCAGAAGCTTAATAAACTTTAATTGTTAAAAGCCTTTATTAATTATTGACTCCTACACTCCTTTTAAATTGGCTTTTTCAGAGATTTTAACACAAGAATGGGGAACCTGTGGCCCTCCAGAAGTTGATGGACTCCAACACCTACCAGCCCCAGCCAGAATGAGCAATGATCAGATGATGTGAGGTCCAGCAACATCTGGAGAGCCACCAGCTGTCTATAGTTGTTTTAACGGTTTAATATGTTTTCAATGTTTTGGGGCTTGCTTGCTTTTTTTATCTCTGTTTCCATGTCATTTTGATTTCTTACAATAGGAAAAGCCATTTAAAAATATTATTCATTGGTATTTTATCAGAAGTAAATGGCTGCACCGTACCAGATGGGTATAGAGCACCCCCTGGTGGTGGCACCTGTGCAGTGTAAGCTAGATATTAGATTTATAACAACGCAATTGCCAACAGTCAAGGACTCACACGTCAGGAGTAGGGATGGAAGGATCTGTAAATATCAGTTTGGTTTCTAATTCTAATTTTTCCAGTCTTAAATCCAGTTCTCCAGCAGCAATTAGCAATTTCTGCAGCAATTAGTGATTAAAAAAAATCTCCAGCATTTTAGTGTGAATTTTTCCTAATAAACACATTTTGTATGCAGTTTTGACTAATCTAGACATTTTTGCAAGCAATTGTTCCCAACAAAATGCATTTTGTACATTATTTTCACTAATATATGCATTTTTATGCACGCTTTCTCCTAATATAAGCGTTTTTGTAAACATTGGCTGGTTGGAGAACTATTTCCATGTCACTTGTAGACATGTAGATATATGTGAAGTGTTAAGGATGGCCGTGTTTTGGTTCTCATATTGTCTCTGAAAGTGTGGATTTGACAGATTCAGCTCTAAATGCAAATGGAATCGCATTTCTCCCCCATCCCGAATCAGGAGTGGGGCTGGGTACCAGGCATGATCCACAACATTTTGCTTCCAGAGGCAAAGGACAAGATGGTACCCATGCTTTCAACATTTATTGGTGGTTCAATCTTAATTTGGTCCTGGTGTTGGGACAGCATCTACTCTACTACCACACCTGACAGAGGCAAGTTCGATTAGATGGTGCAGGGCAGGCTCTGTGGTACCCACAGCTCAGTCTTCCAATACGTTGCAAATCTCTCCCCACCCCCCAAGCATCTGCTGCCTCCCTCAGCCTAATGACAGGGCCAGCCCCGTCTGGTGAGATAAAACTGGGCCTAATGTTGTCAGACAGTGGCACCTGCTGGATAGGGGTGGGCAAATCTGTCAATCTGGGTTCCTCATTATTTCTGATCTTAAATTCAGTTCTCCACATTTCCCTATCAGTTTGCAAATATTTGGGGTTTTTAAAAGTCCTGATGAAAATTCATCAGAATTTTAGTGAAAAATATCTCCCAATTTACACATTTGTATGCAATATTGCCTAACATATACATTTTTGCTAAGCAATTTTCCCTTAGAATGCCTTTTTAATGCTATTTTTATTCATAGGCACATTTTTATCCACACCTTACCTCAGTGTGTGCATTTTTCCTACACATTACTTAGCTGGAGAAAGGCATTGTTCTCTAGCTGAGAGAAGTAATGAATTTAGAAGGATGGCTGTTTTGGTTCTTGGATTGTTTCAGAAAGTAGGTAGGTTCCCCCTTTAATGCAAACTGGATCTAATTTCTCTCCCATGTCTATTGGCAGCCCGGCCTGGCTGGGCCTAGTGGCTCAGGAGGTCAGAATATAGCACGATGAATACAGCAAACCTAATAACCTTTGTGGTTCTGTCTCCCTCATCTTGAGATATTAGCCTTTTCCTGGAGAGACCTTGAGAAGGAGTTTAAACCCCTCAAATCTGACAGAACATTTGAGTATTTAAGGGTGCTTTTTCTCCCTGCTTTTCCTTGGTTTTATCATTATTTTTATTACTTTATTATTTATTTTATGATTGGCTTATTTTCACACACACCACTTAGAAATGCAAAGCGGTATATCAATGTTTTAATTAAATAAATAAGTGGCTCAGAAAGCCTGGGAAGTTCCTGTGTTCTTTTGGAAGGGAGAGAGGCAAGGCTTAACTTGAGCTGGAATTTGTCGTATTCATAGTATGCCCCTGAAAGCTTGTTTTAAATGCCAAAAACATGACACTGGGAACATGCCAGGCCCCACAAGCACGTGTGAACCAGCAGGAGAAGCTTTTCTCAGCATAGAGATCCAGGAATTAGAAATGATTTGCCAGTTGGTGATGTCTGCCATCCGTGCAGCTATTAATAACGCAGAACTGTTGTCCGTAAAACAACAAAAAACAAGGGGCCAACCTGATCTAGGATTAATGGAAGTTGCCCTCTCCCGCATCCCCCCCTTTCCCCGTCACACACACTCCAAGTTAATCACACATCCAACCCAAGACTGAGTTTTTCATTAACCACCCATATGGGCCTTCCCAGAGGAGCTGCCCCAGAGAGTTCCTTGACTTTGTCCACTTGAACGTGGAAGCACTGGAGCTTGAGGCACCATGGAGGAGGAATCGCCCGTCCCCAAGCCTGGGAAGGCAGTCATCAGCAATCCAGTGGACATTTCTGTCATCTGCCTCTACTTCCTTGCAGTCATTGGAGTCGGACTCTGGGTATGTAGGGAAGGAGGGGGCTGCTCCCTCTCCTCACACACACTCACACTTCCCAAGAGTAGGGGCGCTTCCAGATCATCACAGTTTTCAGGTGGGATTTGATCATGTGCTGGCAAATTCAGGATGCACAATTATTTGATTTGGAACTCTCGCTCAACAAACTTTGTCCCCCCCCCCGAAAATCGGACCTTTTGCAATAAGGAAAGCCATGGGGAAATGCACTGGAAAGCGAGTTTGTTGGATGCAACATTGTCTAACCTCTCTGCAAACAAATCAGAATGACTGCTCAATAAACAGGTGGTCTGGAAGCAACCTGCTCCTCACCTAGAAAACAAGGGCACTGCCTCACTTTGGGAAAGGAACTGGAACCATCATTTGAGAGCAAAACGTAGATCTGTCAGTGTCAAGCTAAACCTGGGCAAAATACATGTCTTTACATGACATCTGAAGCCACTGATGATGCTTCACATATGGCACAGGAAATCTAGAATTTGGTACGCAGTTTTTTTACTACAAAAACAATTAATGCATAGATTTATTTTTTAAAAATTCTAACCTATTTCAAGGTCTCTATTGACCAAGCCATCACTCCACATGACTCTCTTCCTGGATCTTTTCACCCTTCTTCTTAACATACCTTTATGTCTCTTTCTGTTACTCAGCCCATTTCCTTACACAGCTCTCTATCCAGCCCCAAACACACTTCATCTGGCCACCTTCTCTTCCTCCATTTGTCTCCCACCTGTCCATCCTTTCCAGGTCTCCTCTCTGAGCATTTAAGGTTCTTGTGTTCATTTACAAGGCCCCATAACAACTTGTGTCCGGGATATCTTACGGACCACCTGATTCCTTAGATCCCTGCCCGATCCCTGAAATCGTCAGGGGAGTCTCTGTTAGTGGTTCCCCCATGGCTCAGATGCACAGCTCGTATCCACCAGAAGCCATGCAGTCTTAATTGTGGGCCTGATTCTCTTGGCTGAGATTAGCAGGCCCCTCTCTTTTCTATGCCAGCAGGCATTCTAAAGGAAGTTCCCTGTTTTTAATGGTTAATTCTAGTTTACTTTAGCTACTGCGTGCTTTTTGAAATTTTTATGCCCACCACGTAGAAATTCTGGTGACTAAGTGGTATGTAAATAGCTTAAATAAACTAAATTAAACTGACCCAAAAGAATTAAAAGCTGTCAAATAACCAGATTCAAATGAACTCTGAAGAGATTCACCTAAAGAAAAACTCAGTTGCAAAATGGCATTAACAACAACCACAAACATGAGAAACACAGGATAAATTTTAGTAGAGGCTGGTCCAGTCAGGCGAGTAGGGCACTGCCCCACCGACATCAGCCTGCTCCCAGTCAGCCCCCATCTGCCTGCCTGCTTACTTGCAACCAGCCCAGGGGGTGGCACTACCTCTGTCAAATTCCTTCTCTTTAGACTTATTGTTGCCCTTGTAGAACTCTGCAGGTGGGAGGTGGGGGGGAAGGACTAGAACTAGTTGGCTCTGCCTATCATTGGCTCTGGCTCCACTTCCTGTTGGCCTCCCTGCCTTCCGCCCCACCAGTTCCACTGGGCACCAGCCACCTCTGATCAATTTGTTAGACAATGAGAGCAGATGTTTCCAGGTTCCTTCAGAAACCCATTCCTCTTCCATCCCAGAGGCTTCATCTTGGATAGGGGCCTGGGAGCAGATTCCGCTTATGAACACGATCAGTTGATGATGCAGTGCTAGGAAAGGCTTTCAGTCCGGAGCAAAGATCCCGCTGACATTTTACTTAATCTGAAATTTCAATATGAATTTGGAGGTTGCTCTTCAAATAAAACATCAGAGGAATTTCAAGGGATGTCTTCTTATTTTTTTACAATAAATGCTCATTTGGATTGGAGCCATGGCACTGGTCCCAATCTTCCTGCCGCTCCATGCTGTGTTCCTGAAGAAATCCCACCCCAAAGCTGCTAATTGCCACAGAAGAAAAAGCATATTGGGTGTAGCTAACAGCAGTGGGGGAGGGGCAGATTCCATCATGGTCATTGTGGTTCACTTCCCTCAATCACATCCTCAATCTAGCACAGCTGCTTTTCAAAAAAGAAAAGAAAAAAGATGTCAGGAGATCCAGTCACAGATCTTGCACATCGTGTTTTGGCACAAGACCCAAAGTTTTGTCCCAAGAACCTAAAGTACTTTGTGAGCTGTTGAAACCTAGAACTCAAATGTCATCCCTGACTGTAGAACCCAAGGCAGAAGTGTCAAACTAGGGAATGAGACCAAGCCTTAAAAACAGAGAAAGCCATTGCTAGGCATCAATATAGGCTATCTATTATGCACCTAGAACTTTTTAGTGTCATCGATACATCACACTTCCCTGGAGGCATAGATGGTAAGCAAATATAAGCATTTACAGTAATCCGTGTATACCTAAAATGCAAGTTATTTGGATAAATGATATATGCAAAGCACTAAGGCAGTTGAGGTACCTAGAACCCAGCACTGCATCAAGACTTTCTTGTACCCCTCTTTTACAGCATTTCTCTGCCCCACATTCAATCAAGGAGGATCGCTCCCTGTGCAAGTTTTCTGTTTTTCTCTTTTATTATCTCTTCTCTTTGATCCAAGGCCTGAGCACCCCAGATGGGTTAATGATTATAAAACGTTACACCATTCAGGAATGTACTAGCAGCTGGTAATGAGGTGTAAAATTCTACAGATTAGTAATTGAGCAATCTGTTTCCCTAAGGGGAGGCGGTCCCTCCTCTCTGTGCTTGTATCCCTATTCTGCAGCCAAGACAACCTCCAATCTTAACCCCTCTCCCCCCAATCCTTCCACAGAGTCTAATAATGTCACCTTTCTTCTGTCTCTCGGCTCACAGTCTATGTGCCGGACCAATCGGGGTACCGTCAGGGGATATTTCTTGGCTGGCGGGAACATGGTGTGGTGGCCGGTAAGTAACAGAAAAGAGATCAGGACAAAGGGATGAGATGGGCTTCCAGGGGCATTGGGACAGGAGGCAGGGAGGGAGGCCCCAGATCGGCTAAAAAAGGTTCCCATTCTCCTGGAGGGTCACATACCCTTTGGTCCAACCCTCTGGGGGCCACATACCAGTGATGGGAAGAACCAGAGGCATACGCGGGCAGAGCAGTGAGTGTAAAATTTACCTTTGAAGAGTAGAATAGTTTCTACAGACAGTCACACTTCCATCATTCTCTGTCCCCCACCCAGGCAAGCAACAACCATTATCAGAGTTCAAGACATATTCCAGCCAGCCCCCCCAAAATAAAACCACCTACAAGGAAGGTGTGAAGCAAAGCCGGCAAGGGGTAGGGCCTAAGGAGATTTCCAAGGGCCAGACAGAGAGGTCTGGAGGACAACATTTGGCCCCCAGGCCTGAGGTTCCCCAGCCCAGCCCCAAATGCTACAGAGTGAGGAAAGGGAATGAATGGGGATGAAATAAGATTATTGGAAAGTGAGGGGGGGGAATGCAGATCGCAAGACAGGAGGAAGGATCAGGAGAAAAGAAAAAGATAGAAAAAAAGTTATAAATAAATTGGATGGAGACTGGAAGAGAATCAATAGAGAAATAACATATTGAGGATCCTGGGCGAAGTGGGAGACAGATGAGAAGGGAAAGGTGCCAAGCTCAAGGCGGCAGGGCTTAGTGGTTCAGTTGGTGGGTTTGGAAAAAAGTCAAGGGTGCTGCCCTATCCTTCTTTGGCGTTTCGTGTGCCCACAGATCGGCGCCTCTCTCTTTGCCAGCAACATTGGCAGCGGCCACTTTGTGGGTTTGGCAGGCACCGGCGCAGCTAATGGCCTGGCAGTGGCAGGATTCGAGTGGAACGTAAGTAGAGGGTGGAGGGGGGTCCCTACTTCTTTCAGGAAACACGACATGTGGGTTAAAGCCTGCTGTTGTCACTGGCTAAGACGATTTTTAAAAAGGCTGACTTGGAGAAGATGCTCTGGGGCTTTCTCTAGGCATTCAACAGGTCCTCCTTTCCTCTGCATGAAAAGGCAGTGATGGAGAAAACTTCACCTGTTGCATACATATTAATGACTCAGAAGCTCTGCAAAAAAAGACAGCTGGACCCACCTGGTCCCTAACCCCCATTTCTCTCTTTCCTTCCAGGCTCTCTTCATTGTTTTCCTCCTAGGATGGTTCTTTGTCCCGGTGTACCTTGCAGCTGGGGTAAGAAGTGATCTGCGCTCGCTCTCACACACACAAACACTTTTTGTTGCTTATTTGGGAATGAAATTTTAATCCTACCCAAAGAACTCAGGGCAATTGCACAGATCTCCTTGTCCCCAGTTGTATCTTCACAACCATCTTGGGTGGGCATTAGGTCAGGCAGAGAGGTGGTGATTGATCCAAGGTCACCCAGTGAGTGCCATGGCGGTATAGAAGTTTGAATCCAATTCTCCCTGGTCTATATCCATGAGTCTTAACTACTTGCCTATGGTTGTGTGGATACATTTCCGGCTAAAAACACAGCTAGGTTGTTTTTTCCCCTCAATTCAGGTCCAAGCTGATTTGGGAGGGGAAAGAATCAAAATGCAGTATCTGCTGTGCAGTATGAAACACATCTCTTTAGACGTTGACACCTGAGATGTACATTTTTAGGACCCATCCTATTTTTTTGTGCTTGAATGATTGACCAGTCATTTTTACTGACCAACCATTCCTAATAATGGAGATCCAGTGTGGTGTAGTGGTTACGGTGTTGGACTACAACCTGGGAGACCAGGGTTTGAATCCTCACACAGCCATGAAGCTCACTGGGTGACCTTGGGCCAGTCTCAGCCTCAGAGGAAGGCAATGGTAAATAAACCCCCTCTGAATACCTCTTACCATGAAAACCCTATTCATAGGGTTGCCATAAGTCGGAATCGACTTGAAGGCAGTCCATTTCCATTTCCTCATTACAGGACTTTCTCCAAAATAGTAATTCTCCCAAAGGTCAGCCAGCAAACTGCAACCCATATAATAACAACAACTCAAGATTCATTAAAGAGTATAAGTATAGTAGTAGGAAAGGAGAGGTCAGCACATGACATATTGATACACCAGTGAACTGTCATATGTAGTGATAAGACTGAACCCCATAATATATATTAACCACTGAAGAAGACCCTTATAAGGTAGAAACACATTTGCTCCACAACATAACTGTTTGTCATATAAGACTTGGTTTGTCACACTATTGCTGGCTATATCCGCTGATATTTGGATATAATTCCACAGATATGTTCATAAAAATGAGATTTTAGATATTTTATTCATTGGTATATATTTTTTGTTTTCTGTATTTTATATGCACACTATTTGTCTGAGGCAATTAAAGTGGTACAGTATATTCTTTTTCTATTTATTTATTTTGCACTAGATTTTCTAGACTTAGATCTACAAACCCAACTGTATATTGATATTTGCAGATACAAATCCCCTTTCACTGCTTGAAACATACAGTATTATGCTCCCGTCGGAGGCAGCATGCTTCTGAATACCAGTTGCTGGAAAGAGCATGAGGGGAGAGTGCTCTTGCACTCAGGTCCTGCTTGAAGGCTTCCCAAAAGCATCTGGATGGCCACTGTGAGAACAGGACACTCTTGGAGGATGGGCCTGGCAACCAAGAGGTCTTCTGTATCTTTAAAAGTTATGCAGAGGGAAGGGAGAATTCCACCTTGTGGTTTTTCCCATTACAGGGTTGCAAGAAAACCTGCACTTGGCTGACTTTCTCTTCTCCTAAAGATACAGGATCAGTCTCAGGCCATGAACCTGGCAACTCTAGCTGGACTAGGTAGGCCACTGGCCTGATCCAGCAAGGCTCTTCTTAGATTCTTATGCATAAATTTAAACCCCTAAGGGGCAGGAGCAGCAGTTATTCTGCGTTTGGAGTATGAGTCAGTCAAAACAGCCCTTTCACTGCTCTTTGTTTCCACAGGATTTATATACCTCTGGGTTGCAGTCAACTAAGTCCTACTCAGAGTAGGACTGCTGTCATTAATAAACCTTAGTCATGTCTATTAACTTCAGTGGGTCTGCTCTGAGTGAGACTCGCATTGAACGCCACCCTCTGAGCTCTTTACAATATAAAACATTCATTAAACAAATCCCGATATAAAAACCCAAATGTTAAAACACAAGTCAAACTAAAATTTAGCATCAAAATATAAGCAAAATCAACATTTTAATAAATAAATAAACATGATAAAATAAAAGTAGTGTTGAAATGATACGTCTGGGTAGGCTTGCCTAAAAAAAAAAAGGTTTTAGCAGGCGCTGAAAACAATACATCGAAGGCGCCTGCCTAATATGAATGGGCAGGGAGTTCCAGCGAGCAGGTGTTGCCATGCGGAAAGTCCGATTCCTTGAAAGTGCAGAAAGAACGTTATGTGGCGCTCATTTTAACACCACGAAAGACAGCAGCGCCGTCTCTCCTATCACTTCCCCCATGTAGGTCATCACAATGCCACAGTACCTGAAGAAGCGCTTCGGGGGCCAAAGAATCCGTCTCTACCTCTCCGTCCTCTCTCTTTTCTTGTATATCTTCACCAAGATCTCAGTAAGTCATTTCTCCGGGCCCAAGGAATTGGGAGTTGAGTGGCTGGGCACGGCTTACAACAAGGGTTAGGATACCCACTTCCAACTGAGGAGAAAGGCCTGACCTCTCACCTAGCCTCGTGTGGCAAGGCCACCTCTCGAGAGGAAGGGATCTTTTACCTATTCTTTCTTTCCAAAGCCACTTTTATTAGAAGCCAGGAATGACCTAGCTGTGGGCTTTTGCTTCTCATTCTCCAGGTGGACATGTTCTCTGGAGCTGTGTTCATCCAGCAAGCCTTGGGCTGGAATATTTATGTGGCTGTCATAGCCCTCCTGATCATAACCACCATTTACACAGTGACAGGTAACAGGAACGTTAATTGGTTATATTGGAAGAGGCTGGCTAGATGCCCAACAGGAAGTTGGAATGGCAGGGGAATCAGGTTGCTGTCAACTGTGGCCATGAGAAGCCAGGGCAGGAAGGAGAGACGGCCTGACCTGCCCCTGTCCCTTTTAGGGATGGAAGGATCTGTCAATTTTGGCAACCTCCATTTCTCATTTTTCCAATCTTAAATTTGGTTCTCCATATTTCTGCAGCAATTTTTTTTTTATCCTCATGAAAAGTTATCAGCATTTTTGTGTGAATTTCTCCTAATAAATACATTCTTGTATGGAGTTTTGACTAATGTACACATTTTTGCAAGCAATTTGTCCTAATATAATGAGTTTTTGTATGCTTTTTTCACCAATATATTCATTTTGGGCACACTTTCCCCTAATATATGAATTTTTGTAATCATTGCTTGGTTGGAGAACTGCATCACAAAATTCAGATACGTGTGAATTTCAAAGAATGGCCGTGTTTCAGTTCCCTTTTTTGTTTTTTGAAAGTGTGAATTTGATAAGAGTCAACTTTAAATGCAAACTGAATCAAATTTCTCCCCCATCTTTAGCCCCTTTAACAGAGGCTTGAGAAACAGAAATCAGGAGGTAGAGCTTTGCTACCATGCTGCCAGAGGCAAATGGTATGCATACGCATGACAAGGTGCATAATAGTACCAAGGCCAGTCATTGTTGTTTGCATCTGATGCAGAAAATCTGACAAGCGCCTCTTCCTGGCAGTAACAATAAACAAATAATACATTAAATTACCAACTATTTGCTGCCCATTAGCCTAAGATAGAACTAGCCCTGATTGCTAGGTCATGCGTGTGGCTGTAAACACACTAGTTACCAGATCAAAGTGTTTCCATTAGCCACATTTGGAGGGGGAATGGGTTGATCTGCCAATCAACTGTGAAATCTCTTTGAAGCTGAATATTTAAAAACAAAAATGCTCTCAAGCTACTCCCACCAGGTTTTAGAGTAAAAAGGGGTGGGGTTTGACTACCATCGTGTGTCGTCGTCCCCCCCCCCCCCCGTTTCAGAAGAGAGAGGTGGAGACAAACTGGAAATGGCACAGTACTGAGTGTGTATCTACCCTCTCCCCCCCCCTTTCTCTCTTGTGTGTGTTTGTGTGTAAGAGAGATATACTCTGGCTATGGACACGCTTGCAGTTCTACTGGTTTCAATGCGGAGACACATGCTGGCCATCAAAGTCAAACGCTTGAAGGGAAAGCAATCAGATGCGCTTTCCCTTCAAGCCAGCTTCACGCTGATTTCAAAAGTCATTGTTCAATCAACCCATTGTGACTCCAAGGTGCATCCAATGGAAATGCTTTACTGTGGGTGGTCCCAAAAGGTCTGACCTCAGCAGTGGGTCTGGGTGTATTCCAATCAAACAATAAAGATGTGTACAGCTGGGTGCATTTGTTTCAAGACAAAACAGTCTCGCTGCTTTTTAAGGAACTAGTGTGCACGTAGCCTCTCTCTCTGTGTGTGTGTAGGGGGTGAGTGCATATGACTAAGGAAGAGAAAGAGTGTGCCAAGTATGACCATTACTCCTTACATTAGCCAAGTTAAACAATGTATGGTTTCCCCACAGAGCCTATGCAGAGACCACCCCAACCCCAGGAAGGGACTTTGTGCTCTTGGTCAGTTTGTGAGCAACTCTCCTCCAGAGCTTGGAAAAGTTATTTGTTTGAACTACAACTCCCATCAGACCAATCCAGTGGCTATGCTGGCTGGGGCTGATGGGAGTTGTAGTTTAAAAAAGTAACTTTGCCAAGCTCTGCTCTCCTCTCGCCCCATGATCTCATGTTCGTTCCATCCCAGCACATAGGCAATCGTCCCACAGGGAATGCTAGACCTTCCAACAAGGCCTTCTGATTAAACCCTTGAGCCACGTTTTGTAGTTTTGGGGGGATCTGCTCTAGCCCCCTTGATTCAGGGACCTCACTATGCAGAAGACAGCCTCTTCCGCAGATCTTAACACACAGGCAGGTTCAGCTTAGACAAAACAGCCCTTCCGGTATCCTGGGCCTAAGCCATTTTAAAAGGATTTGTAAAAAGCCATAATTAATGTTTTATATGTGTATATACGTAAAGGCCAAACCAGATGCACGGCTAGGAGTATCACTTTTTGCTGTGAGTTTTTCTAAAATAATAATAATAATAATAAAATAGCAAGCAGATTCCCCCTCCCCCATTTTCACTTGAATGGCAGTGCATAGGGAGGGATTTTTCCTCCCCTGAAACAGTCCTGAAAGAAGCTCCCCGTGCCCGCATGGCATCTATTAGCCTCAGGAATAAAGCTATAATTGGCTCCAAGACAAGCTTCCTGGGCTAATGGGAGCCGTTGAAGGGGCGGAAACGGGCCCATCCCCCTCCTCAGCATACTGTGGTCCCTATGAACATTGGGGGACCCCCACCTGCTATTTACAGCTTAAAACAGTAAGACCTAGCAACTAGTGACCCTTTAACATTGTCACACCTGTAAGGTTAAGTCAAAACCTTGACTTGATAAAAACATGGTCTGAAGCTAATGGCACGGCTCTGACCCAAAATATGTAAAGAATACCTCTGTTCACGTGCAGAATGCCTCAGTAATGAACAGCCACTGCTTACGCACACCTCTGAGCTTTGGGCTTCCAGGTCAGGATGTGGAAGAGTCCAGCCCTAGCAGTTCTTTTTCAGAAAAGAAACAGTGAAACAGGTGCAGCTACCTGAAAATTACAAACATCAGTGGCTAGTGCAACAATAAAACTGCTGTTAATCAACAAATTAGAGGCAGGATTTTTTTTCCTTAGGCACAATATTTTCACATAATGAATAGGGTTGCCAACCTTTATGGAAAGGCTCCTGTGCCTATAAATACCTGTGCAGCAGGCAGAACCTCATCAAGTAAAGCATTTTCTCATCCCTGTATCTCCATGCTGGGGAAGGGTTCCAGTATTCTCCTGGTGTTGAATTTTTGATTGAGATTATAGGCACAGCAGGCTCCCTGCCAGAAAAAGGGCAACCAACCTTACTAGTGAATAGGAAGAACACGTCTGGTTATTCTTTTCAATGCCCTTCTTATGACTTTCCTTCTGCTCTCTTATCCAGCCAAATTGCTAAATTAAATGGACCATTAGTCTGAAAGTACAGCTCAGAAAAGCAGGATGTTCTTACTAAGCAGAAACCAAAAAGAAGGAGAGGGAAATCTTTCTGGCTTTTTTTTCTTGAGTCCAAGACCTTGTCAATTGTTTTGCTAAAGGCAAGAGGTTCGAAGATTGATCAGACCCGTGGAAAAAATAAAATTTACAATGCTTTAATTGAGAGCAGTTGGTGTTTTAACAGCAGGCGAAGCAATAAACAGCTGAAACCAGCTCTTGAGCACAGTTATCTTACGGTCTCCTTTCTGTTGTTGGAAGTCCCAGGTAACAACGGAGAGATCTCAGCTGGCCAATACATACACAGCACCTCGCTGGACTCGGTCTGTGTTGAGGCTTCCTGAGCAGGAGTTAGGGAGCTTTATCTATACCCAAAAGAACCCCTGGACCTGGGTGCAGGTTTGCACCTGTGACTTTAACTAGCTATACTTGTGGGGATTTTTTTAAATTTGGGTCTCACGCTTCTTCCTTTGTTTATCAGTTCTGTTGGTCACTGTCCTTGAGCTTTGTAGTAGCATGATTCATTGCACCTGCCTTGAAGGTCAAGTTCCCAGGCTTTAGCAGTGAGATAAAACATCTTCTCTAATGAGCGATTGGCATCCACTGTCTGTTTTTGCCAATTAAGGGCCTCTCTTACCTCATCTGTGTTACATAAACAAAGCTTCCCAGACTTATGTACTATTGTATTCTACATAGGCAGGGTTAGAGAAAGCATGTCAAAAGTCCCACCTGGCTGGGATGCAGGGGTGTGACACAAGAGCATATGACAGGGGAATTGAGCATGCCATCCTACACTTCCTCATTCCATCGAGATGTCTTGCAGTCATTTCCTCACACATCAGTAAAAGTTAAGAGGGCTGTCAGAGATAGCAATGATGAAGCATCACAAAAAATATGGGGGTCAAAATGAATAAGGAAAAGGAATTAAGGGGAGGGCTGTAACTCAATCATCAGAGCCAGAGCACATGCTTCGTGTGCAGAAGATCCCAGGCTCAATCGCTGGTGTCTTCAGGTATGGCTGGGAAGGACTGCCTGTCAGAAACCCTGGAGAGCTGTTGCCAGTCTGCGTAGTAGTAGTAGTATTTACAGAGAGCCATCAGCATGCATGGTGCTTTTGCTTTACAGAGTATAAGAGAGTAAGTCTCTGCCCTGAGGAGCTTACAACCTAGACTAAGGCGTAACCAGTACAGAAGCAGATGGATCTATGATCTCACTCGGTATAATAAGGCCGCTTCCTAATGCCTGTGCATGCCCTTTCCCTACCTTTCCTCCAGGTGGGTTGGCAGCACTGATGTACACAGACATAGTCCAGACGTTCGTCATGATCAGCGGAGCATTTGTCCTCATGGGGTTTGGTGAGTTGGCCACTTCCAGTAGAGGATACAACACAGAAGTCTGGCGCTCTGTCCCTCCCTCCCTCGCTTCCTCCCCAAACTGGGGACAGTAGTGTTTGGTGGACAAAGCACTCAAATGTGGGTGGAAGACTGGGATGCACATCAAATACAATCTAATCAATGTTCCCCCTTCCTACGGTGTCTGAACTGTAACAGACAAACAAAAAATCAAATGCTTCAAGCAAACAGAAATCACAGACAAAATCTGATTCCAGACTTTTAAGCTGATGTTTGGATTCAATGGCAACTTGGAATGTGTCGTTTTCACCTGCAGTTACTAGACACAGAAAGTTAGAACAGAAAGAGCTCTGTCCCCAAGTCCTTCTCTCAGGTCTTCAAAATGTCAGCCCCCTCCTCTCTCCTCTTTCAAAAGTTCAGAGGAAAAAATGGGATGGTGCCCAAAAAACTCTAGCAGGAAATTTTCCTCCCTCCGGCCTCTTCTGTTCCATGCCTCATGCACTCACATTTTAGGAGAGTTTATCTGGACATTTTACAAATGGATGACAATCCTCCCATTTCCGCAGTGCACTGCTTCCGTCTTTTTTCTTACCATGAAAAGTCCAACTTTTTTTTGTTAGAACCAACAGTTTCCACAAGTGTTGATGCCCTTGGTGCCACTTTTTTGCCTTTTCAAAGAGGTGTGGTTTTTGACATGAGTGGTGACCTATCAGGCAGGTGAGCCTATCACAGCTCAGCACACCTTCGTTATAACCTTTGCCGTGAGGACTATTTTTATAACTTTCCACGAATGTTAAAATGCTATCTCCGTTTTTTTTAATATTAGATGTTGATTAAATCTTTTTCAGTGTTAAAACATTAGAAAAACACTGCTTAAATTAAAGTGATAACAGGCCTATAATACTAGAATGCTAATTTGAAAAATAAAAGGAAAAATACCATTCTGGTCATCACCATTTTAGCCATTTCCTCCACAAACACTTCTGATCCACGTTTCTGATCCAAAACAAACATTTAACCTCCCTCTTTTTTGACATTTCATGTGTGGGCCATGGGGGCCTAGAGCTAAATAAATAATTCATTTTTATTATTTTTAATGATTACTTGAATTTTTGTTTTGTATTCTAAATGAGATAACTCAACAATATGTCTTCCAGTTTCATCTTTGCATCCCTGGTGTAGGGAACCTCTGGCCTGCGGGCCAATCTTGTCCCCCAGGGGGTCCAATTGGGTCTGTGATGCCAATTTCACCTAACCATACCCACCTGCCCACCAGCTGACATCACTGAGGAATGTCAGAAGAAGAATCTGATTTCTCACTCCTGATGAGTTGGGTTAAAGCCCTGTGCAAAAGGGCCCTTTGAAGCAGCTCACATACACAAGCTACTTCAAACAGAGCTTTTGCAAAGGCTTTCAGAGGGCTCCTGCACTCCTTTTTAAGCCCACAGGAGCTCAAATGGGAGTGTGGGAGATGTTTTAAAGCCTTCTGAAAGCCTTCTCACTCTCCCTTTAAGACCCCTGTCTCAGAAGCTTAAAAGGGAAGTGCAGGGAGACTCGAATCTCCTCCTGCTTTCCAAGTCTCCTCCTGCTCCCCTTTTTAGCCTCTGAGAATCAGGACTTAAAGGATACAGGGGGGAGACTTGGAGCGCCCTTTGCAAGTCTCCCCATGCTCCCCTCTTAAGCCTCTAAGAGGGGAGGCTAAAAGGGAAGAGGAGAATGGCAAAGCACAAGGATTTTGACAGGTGGGTGACTGTCATAATGGCATCATGTGATTGACATTTGGGCTGGAATGCAGATCCTGATAAGGATCTGGCCCATGGAGCCAAAAAGGGTCCCCACTTCCCCTGCTGTATCCTTTGCACCACTCTGGTTTTAAAAAGAATCTGCATTATTTATTTGTAATTCATTTGTGCTGTAGAAAACCTGGAGTGGTTTTTTGGGGTGGGGTTGAGATTGGGAAACAGTAGTAGAAGTTTGGGATGAAATTCTGAGTGGGAATGGTATTTCCTGTCTTTAAATTGCCCATTCCTATTCCTTTGCAGCCTTTAATGAGGTGGGAGGCTACCAGGGGCTGTTTGACAAATATATGGGGGCCCTTCCCAGCCGGACCCCTGCCCTCTACAACATCTCGGCCTCCTGCTATGTGCCCCGCAAGGACTCTTTCCACATGATCAGAGACGCCATCATCAGTGACCTGCCCTGGCCAGCTGTTATCTTCGGCCTGTCGATCAACTCTCTCTGGTACTGGTGCAGCGATCAGGTATAGAAGGGGCAATGGTGAGAGAGAGCGTATATATGTGTGTCTGTGTGTGGTAGCACCACAGTCTCCTAATGCCTACCTACACAAGATCATACCCTTTTACTCTGGATTTTAACACCCAGTTCCTTACTTGCCTCCAGACTAAAAAGCCCCACATGGTGTAACTTTTCCTTGTAGGGGAGTTTCTACAGTCCCTGACCATTCTGGTAACCCCTTTCCAAATCTTTTCCAGTTCTACACTATCAGTTTTGAGTTGTGATCACCAGAACCGTACAAAGTATTCCAAGTGCAGTTGCACTATAGATTAAGATGGGAAAACTCCCATTTGAGGGCCATTTTTTTTTTAAAAAATCCACCTGTCAATCAGCTGACATCACCCAAAAGGGTAGGTGACATCAGCTGATGAGGGAACCAGGGTTCAATTCTGCTCATTTTGGCTGCACATGCCAGTTCTCTGCAGGGGAAAGTAGGATTCAACCCTTGTTCATTAGCTAGTAGGGAGGGTTAAATCCTGCTCAGTTTGGCTGCAGGGAGCTGGCACATGCAATCAATCCTTGCAAGCAAGCAGAATTTATGAGTTGAGGGTTAAAGTTTGCCCTGTAACTATCTCCCCACCCTCTCTGTGGACCAAGTTTGACAGGTGAGTGAGACTACCCACTTGTCAATCACCTGATATCAGATGATTGATGGATTGGTGGTCCCACCCACTGTCAAAGTTGGCCTGCGGGCTGAGGGGAGATAAAGATTTGGCCCCTAGGCCAATAAGGTTCCCCACCCTGGTATAAAGGCATTAGCTAAGGCCATGGTATGGATGGCCCACAGCAAAGGTTCCTATTTCCACCCCTCACAGGTCATAGTGCAAAGGTGCCTGGCTGGGAAGAACCTCACCCACGTCAAAGCCGGCTGCATCCTTTGCGGCTACCTCAAATTGCTGCCGATGTTCCTTATGGTTATGCCTGGCATGATCAGCCGAATCCTGTATCCAGGTAACCACATGGGAAGAGTTGGGGAAGTGGGTCAGAAGTGGGGGAAGGAGACCACTCCCTGATGTTCCATCAAGGCAGAAATTCTGAAGCACAGCCATCATCTCAGTATAGGCCATAGAAACTGCCAATTTACAACTTATCAAGAAGTTCAGTCCGGTCACCTGTGGCCTGAATAGAGTTGACAGGCTTTTAATCTCAATACATATGCTAATTAATTCAGCAGTGATAGTGTTACCATCACTGATTCATGCTATTGTGAATGGCTGTTGTGCATATTTTTCACCCATTTAAGCTTTAATTTAATGCACTTATGCTATGGTATATTTGTTAGTCTTTAAGTTGCCATGAGACTCTTTACTGCTTTTGCTAAAACAGACTAATACAGGTGAAATGGAAATGGACTGCCTTCAAGTCGATCCTGACTTATGGCGACCCTATGAATAGGGTTTTCATGGTAAGCGGTATTCAGAGGGGGTTTACCATTGCCTTCCTCTGAGGCTGAGAGGCAGTGACAGGCCCAAGGTCACCCAGTGAGCTTCATGGCTGTGTGGGGATTTGAACCCTGGTCTCCCGGGTCATAGTTCAACACCTTAACCACTACACCACACTGGCTCTCTACTAACACAGCTATGCCTCTGGAAACACACAAATGAGTTACCTCCAGCTCTTCAGCTTTTGCTTCCATTTTCATTGTGGCCTTGGGGACCTCCAGAGATTCCCAGCATGTAGTATCATAGTCATCATGCTATCTTACCTTTAGCCATCTATTTATAAGTTAGCTCTCTGCAGGGTAAAAGCAGAAGCCTCTTGGTCCAGTAATCAGCAAGCAATAAGTGGTGTACATACAAGCCATTATTCCAGGATGTGGTGTCTTGAGGTCTTCCCCTGATGCCCACGAAGCCTCCCCAACAACTCACTACCCCCTTGGTCATCAGATGGTTACCTTTTTCTTTCCTACAAAGTACACAGAGCTGGAGGAAGAAGGACATTCTTTCCTGCTTCCGCTTTCAGCTCTATGTTCTTTTCGAGACTCAGATTAAGCCTGCTGAAGCAGACTTTTATCCAAATCCCTTGTGAAAGCAAAGTGTGTATGCACTAGGGTTGCCAGGTTCATGGCCTGAGCCTGAGCCTGTATTTTTAGGAGAAGAGAAAGTCAGCCAAGTGCAGGTGTTCTTACAACCCTGTAATGGGAAAAACCACAAGGTGGAATTCTCCCTCCCCCCTGCACAATTTTTAAAGATACAAAAGACTTCTTGGTTGCCAGGCCCAGCCTCCAAGAGGTCTTCTGTATTTTTAAAAGTTGTGCAGGAGGAAGGGAGAATTCCACCTTGTGGTTTTTCCCATTACAGGGTTGCAAGAACACCTGCACTTGGCTGACTTTCTCTTCCCCTAAAGATACAGAATCGATCTCAGGCCATGAACCTGGCAACCCTGGTATGCACACATCTTCTCACTTTCTGTCTCTCTGCAGGCAGGGAGATGAGGCACCTATGGCCCTCGTTCAAAACTCCAAATGTGTCCAAGGACCCAAAAAAGTTAGCAACCCATATATTAGTCCATAGATTTTCTTCTGGAAGTTATTACATCCCTCCCACACTGCCTCCTTTGCTTTTCCAGATGAAGTGGCCTGTGTCATCCCGGAGGAATGCAAACGAATCTGTGGCACGGAGGTTGGGTGTTCCAACATTGCCTACCCCAAACTGGTGGTGACCCTCATGCCGAGAGGTAAGGGGTGACCGTAAAGGGGAGGCCGAATTTTGCCCAACTCCAGCGCATTCCTTTCGACGGACTGGGAAAATCCACAGTCCCTTAAACCCCACCGCTTTCACCTTCATATGAATTCTGATTTCTCCTGACCAGCTCCTTCAGCATAGTGCAAGGGGTGCTGAACTCCAGGACATACCTTCCTTCCTCCTCCCTGCCTTATTGTGTCACTCCATGCAGGCCTCCGGGGGCTCATGCTGGCCGTGATGCTGGCCGCATTAATGAGCTCGCTGGCTTCCATCTTCAACAGCAGCGGCACCCTCTTCACCATGGACATCTATAACCGCCTGAGGCCACAAGCCAGCAACAAGGAGCTCTTGATAGTGGGCAGGTGAGAAGGAGCACTGGCCTGCTCCACACCCATTTTAGTGCCATCTTCTCCAGTAAAAGACCAGTGGCATCCTATAGCAGGGGTGAGAAACTTGTAGCTGCTGCTGGGGGAGAAATTCAATTCAGTTCACATTTAAAGGTGAACCTACCAAATTAATGCTTTCTGAAGCAATAAGCGAACCAAAACACAGCCACATCCTTCAAAATTCACATTTCTATGAATTCTCCTGGGTAGATCTTCAGCCAAGTAATATATACAAAAAATGCATGTATTTAATAGTTTATCTCTCAGTGTTCACTTATTTCCGATCTCTTTAACCCTCTTATACCTTATTTTCTTGACAATGGAAGAGCCTGTTTTTGCTATTTTTGGTTACTTTTTGTTTTTGATGTCTATTTTATTAACGTTAAATAAAGTTTTTTTTTAAAGGCATGTACTTGTGAAAGTTACAAAACACATTATATTAGCAGTAATTGCTTTAAAATATGTGTCTGTTAGTCAAAATTGCATATAAAAATGTGCTTATTAGGAGAAATTTGCATGGAAATGCTGATGAATTTCTATGAATGCAGAAACGTGAAGAACTGAGTTTAAGACTGGAAAACGGAGAAGCAGCAAGAACCAAAATTGACAGATCCATCCTTCCCTAGCTGTAGCTCTCCAGATATGGCTGCAACAGTCTAACATGAGCCTCGTGCCTCTGACTTTTTCTCCAGTGTTACTCTAGGGCCCACGGCCCCCTTAGAATCACAGAACCTTCACTCCTTTGGACTCTAGGCTCTACCACTCAGCTAAAGTTCTTCCCTTAAAATTTAAGCTAGCAGAGGATGGTTTTGATGGTTGATAGGCCCAGCCCACTTCTGCTGCGCTACTCTACTGCATAAATAAACATACCCTTAAGTTTTGGACAGGGATCCCCAACCTTTTTTGGCCTGGGGACACATTTGGAAATTTAAGGAACTGTCATGGGCACCATAGCATACTTGTTCATAGAAGAAAAATTGGCAATGCTCACACATCCCCCCCCAAAACACAAAAAGCAGAACACTTACACGTACCCCAAAACAAAACTGTCAAAACAACCAGTCCACCCACCCCCATAACAGCCAGAAGGCAAACCACGGTACCCACAAGTTATCATATTGGGGTCCAGAAAGAATGTTAAATCTAATCCTCCACCTCCTTTACATCCAAACCTGTCCCTCCATACTGCAAGACAGAGGATTCAGACAGCAGCAGCAGGACAGGTGTGTTAACTGCCAAGATGCCTTCATAAAAATTGCTCTGCCTGACTCTGCTAAGTAAGTTAAACCACATAATGGAAGGGGCAAAGACTCACAGAAATTCCTCCCCAACTCCAATCAAGCGGCATTCCCTAAATACTTTTGGTTGTGCGTCCATTGCTCCGTTCAACTTCTGCCCCAAGGGGTGCTGCATTCTCACCTTGTTATTGCTCCCCACAGGGTGTGGATCCTGCTACTTGTGGGGGTCAGCATTGCGTGGATCCCAGTGGTGCAAGCTGCCCAAGGTGGGCAGCTCTTTGACTACATTCAGTCCATCAGCAGCTACTTGGCCCCACCGATTGCTGCCATCTTTCTCCTTGGCCTCTTTGTCAAAAGAGTTAACGAGCAGGTGAGTGAGTTCAGAAAGGAGGTGGCCAGCTACACACAGGCTACACAGAAGAGGTATACTCAGTCAGTGGAGGGGAGAGCCAGGTGCCCCAGACAGGAGGCATTTAAGAGGTGGGTGCTAGTCATTTCATGATATGGAACCCAGGTGTCCGGGGGATGGGAAAACATTGGCACCCTGGGAGGGAAGACCTAGAGAAGTTATTGCAAAGCGACCTGACTCCCCATAAAGTATGTCACATATTTATAAGCATTTTAGGTCATACCCACACCATACATTTATAACACGTGACTTCCCCTCAAAGAATCCTGGGAACTGTAGTTTACCCATCACAGGGCTACAACTCCCAGCACCCTTATCAGACTCCAGTTCCCAGGATTCTTTGAGGGAAGCCATGTACTTTAAATGTATGGTGAGGAATGGACCTTAGAATACATTCAGGACCTGCCTGTGGGCTCTCAGTTTTAGGGCGTGGCACAAGACAGGGAAAATAAAAGCAAAGGCAGCAAAAATCTGGGTTAGAAGGAATTCAGAGCACTCAGATTTAGCCCCTCCTCTTTGCTCTGTTGCTCACCCTCCACTTTCACCCCATTTCTCTGTCTTTTCAGGGTGCATTCTGGGGGATGGTGGGAGGACTAGCCATGGGCATGGCCCGGATGATCCCCGAATTCATTTACGGGACAGGGAGTTGCCTCTTCCCCAGCGCCTGCCCCCGCCTGATCTGTGGCGTCCACTATCTCTACTTTGCTGTCATCCTCTTCTGCAGTACAGCCATCATTGCGATGGGCGTCTCTCTCTGCACCGCACCTATCCCTGATAAACACGTACGTATGGGGGGGAGGGGAAGGAATCTAAATGAACAGGCAATTAAGCATCCTGGTACAAGAACCTAAACTGGGGGCTGTAGTATTAGTGTCTCACTGCCATGGCAACTGAAGCTGCCCCCCCCATTTCATATCTCCAGGCCACTAAGTTTGCAGCCTAGAAACACCCATCTTTAGTTTACCGTCTTAACAACACTTTGGAACTCCCTGCCTATTGACTTAAAGCAGGCACCTTCACTGTACTTTTTCAGCACCTGCTTAAAATATTTTTGTTTAGTCAAACCTACCCAGATGCTGACATGTTCTAATCTTGTTTAGTTTACGGTCAATTTTAATTCTGTTTTAAATGCTTTAAGTATTTGTTTAACTGATAATTTTAATATTTTTGTAAACCTTTTAGAAGTTTTATTACAATCAAGTAAATTTTGTTAAATAATAATAATAAAAGTCTGTGCCTCCTCTTCCATACCATTGGGCCAGTCTTCTCAGACCTCTTGGTGTCCTCCCGTGAGTCCCAACCAGCATGGCGAGTCTGAAGGTAGTCGTACCTGGAGGGCACTTGGTTGAGGAAGGCTGCAGGAGGTTAACAAAAAAGAGACCTTCTCTAGATACCTATTATTTATTTCCCTGCTTCTTCCTCCAGGCAGCCAGGTTTAGAGTTCCCTTTGTCCTAAGTCAAGTGGGCCTGACTTTTTCAACAAGTGAGACCCATGTAAGACTAGAGAGGCCTAAACACCTTCTTATGGCTGTGGCTAAAAGGGCTTGAGTTGGGAGAGCAAAACAGAGATGATCAAACCCTGAGATTCCTGGAAACAGACCTGTTAGCTCAGAGAGGCCATGGTCTGAAGGCACATGAGGCCAGCACGCTGCTGAAGCTGAGCAGGGTCAGGTCTGGTCGGTGCCTGGATGGGAGACTGCCTGGGAACCACATGTATGCCGCCTTGGGTTTCTATCATGGAAAGAAAGGCGGGGTAGAAATAAAAATAAATAAATAGCAACTCTACTCCTAGCACAAAGGGAGCACCAGAGAATCTAGTGCATGCTTTCCTCGTCATAGTCAGGGTGTTAATCCAACAAGAGTAGGCACAGGGAACCTGTGGCCCTCCCTAGATGTCGCCGGACTTTCTTCCATCAGCCCCAGCCAGCATGCACTGGTTAGGACTGATGGGAGTCACAGTCCAGCAACCTCTAGGGAGGGCCACAGTTTCCCCACCCTCACTTAGCAAATTCAAAGAGTTCCTTGAGATGTCTTGAAAAAAGAAGCTGTATAAGAAAAAAAAGGCACCAAGAACTAGGAAAAACACAGTCTGTGTCTGTGTAGGATTTTATTGGCCCAAGGCATTTTGAAATACAATTCTGTGCCAGGCAGTTAAAAAACACATTGTGGTATTCTCTGGGGTGCTGGGCAACCAAGGGTGCACCCTTTAGATGTCTTCTCTACCATCACCGCCATCAGTCGTGGCTAGGGTTGCCAGGTCAGAACCATCCAAAAACCTGAGAAAATGGGGGCGGGCCCTAGTGATGTCATGGGGTGGGCCCTAGTGACATCATGGGGCAGGCCCTAGTGATGTCACAGGGTGGGCCCTAGTGACATCACGGGGCGGGCCCTAATGACATCATTAAACATGATACATTGTATCAACCACAGTTGCTTGGAGCATACCATTCAAAAAAAATTCTCTGATTGGAGATTAAAATAGAAAGCTTTCCTAAAATAGGGTGTTCCTAGGTCCATCTGAAGTGACAAGGTCATTCTTTCTCATAAGCTGAGGGTGATGCAAAATGGAAATGGACTGCCTTCAAGTTGATCCCAGATAGGGTCTTCATGGTAAGCAGTATTCAGACAGAGGTGGTTTACTATTGCCTTCCTCTGAGTCTGGAGCAGTATTGCTGTTGTGATCTAAAATTTCAGACACAGTTCTTACTGCAGGCTTCCCCAGCTTGATGCCCTCCATATGTTTTAGACTGCAATTCCATCAGCTCCAGCCGGCATAGCCAATGGTCAGCAATAATGGGAGTTGTACTTGTAGTATCAGGTTGTGGAAGCTGGCTTAATGCAACACACTTAAAGCCTATTGTTTCAAAAAGCAATGTTACATTTCTAACATACACATTAGAAGGCTTACAAAACAAGCAGTAAGTTGCAAATAACAACTATGGCTTATTGCAGCTGAAATCTCCCCAAATGATGCAAGTGTTCTGAGAATCCTTAACACATATCAAACTTGCAAGAACTGCTTTGTGTATTATCAATAGTCATGACAATAAAGTAATAATACTGATGCAATTAGTACAGGTGTGACTAATGTTTGGTGGTCATCCATATAATGCTGTACTACAGCTCCCACCATGCTGGCTGAGGCTGATGGGAGTTAGAGTCCAACAACATTTGGAGGGCCACATGGGTTTCAGCTATAGCTGTTCCTGGACCTCAGTAACTTGGTCACAGACAGTAACACATGCACTGGTAGCCTCCCAATTGTAATGTGTTGTAGTGGGGCTACCCTTGAAGAAGGTCTGCCAGAGTGAATGTAGCTGCCAGAATGCTGAGCAATATGACTTATTGTAGCCTTATAACACGAGCCCCATTCAAGGTATTGTTGACATGTAAAGCCTTTAACAGTCTGCCCACTCCCTGTGACCTGCAGGAAAGGCTCTTCTGGAGGTCCTGCAAGTGACTGGTACATGAGATGGTGACTTAGGGTAGGGCCTTTTCTGTTGTGACACTCCAGCTATGGAACTCCCATCTACTAGAAATACAGCAGTGCCTACATTGTATGGATGTCAATGTCAGCTGAAGATATATGTCTTCACTAAGGGAATGGTTGACTAGTGTTTGTAATTGAGTACTGCCTTCTGCTATAAGTTTGGCCTGGATTTTAGTTTTGGTTTTACTTTGCTGTGCTGTGCTTTATTGTTTCGAGGAAAGGTTTTGTGTATAAACTTCATCATGAATGAATTCAGGACAGTTTATACACAAAACTGTAAATAAATTGAATTAATGAATGAATAAAATAAACACTCTTGGTTTTGCTTCCATAATAAACTCCTTGAGTTATCACATTGATAGTAGATGTTAAAATCGGCTTTTTCTTTAACTTTCAAGAAAATTAAGTTCTCTCAGATTCCTTCTCTGTAAAGTCTGAAACTTCTGCACTCTGCTCTGTGTGGGACCCTGAAAATCTTAACCACCACAGATGCAGCCAGTCTTTAAAATAATTTATTTTTTAATTTTTAATTCTTCACTGTATAGCATCCCTCTCTCTCTCTCTCTAGCCTCTCTCTTCCTCTCCCTCCCTCCAGAGTCCAGCCTCTCTTTCTCTCTCTCTCCAGCCAGCCTCTGTCTTTCTCTCCAGCCAGCCTCTCTCTCTTTCTCTCCTCCTCAGGGCCAGGCAGCGGTTGCTAGGAGACGGAGTGCGCCTGCCAGCCTCAGGCTGGCCAGGGCCGGCTCCTTCTTAGGCCTGCCGGAGCCGGTTCCCCTGCTCCGGAAAGGGCAGCCGGCGTCTTCACCCCTCCTGCTGTGGGTGCCACTGGGCGGCAGCGGCGGCGATGGGGCTCAGGCTGGGAGCCTGATTCGCAGCTGCTGCCAGCCAGCCACGGCGCCCACAGCAGGAGGAATGAAGACGCCGGCTGCCCTTTCCGGAGCAGGGGAACTGGCTCCGGGGCCGGGCGCCTAAGAAGGAGCCGGCCCAGCCTCGCTGCCACCGCCTCTTCACGGCTCAGGGGCTGCCAGGCCGGCCAGCTCGCCGTCTTCTAGCAACCGCTCCGTCCCGACTCCCGAGACTCCCGACTCCCGCGGGGGCTGCTGCTGGGGGGGGGGTCCCAGGGGCGGCATCTGGACGGATCCCACGTCGGGATGCTCAGCCAGGCGGCTGCGGGCGGGGGCTCCATGTCCAGCCCCCCCCTCACCTGTAGTTGTGTGTGGGCGCTGGCTGGTGGTGGGCGGTGTGGCTGCTGCTGCAGCTGCGGCTGCCTGTGTACCGCTCGCTAGTGGGCAGGGGCTGCTGCTGGGGGGGGGTCCCTGGGGCAGCGGCTGCTCAAGTCGGAAGTCTTCCTCGTGCAGTCCCTACGGCGGCAGCCTGCCTGTGTGTGACTGACAAAGGGCGGGAACACCGGGAAGGCGGCCCTCCACAGCCCAACGTATTTGTGCGTCAATCACGCATGCATGGCTGAGGGGGCCAATGAAAAACCGGAGATCCACCTTTTTAAATAAAGTATTGCCGGAGGCCGGAGACGGACCCCTTTTCCCTGAGACTCCGGCAGAAAACCGGAGACCTGGCAACCCTAGTCGTGGCTGATGAGCCACAGCCAACAACAGCCGTCTTCCTCCCTGCTGAGTTCTAACAAGGCCAAGGCAGCTGAATGAAGAGGAAGCTGACAACCAGGGCCACCCCCTGGCCTAGCTGTGTGCAAGAAGGCAGACTGAGGTGGGTGGGGTGGTGCCGTTTGCCCTAATGGGCCAGCCTCCATTCCATGCATCTCTAAACCAACAAACCCTCTCCTGCCTTCACAGCTGCATCGCCTGGTGTTCAGCCTCAGGCACAGTAAAGAAGAGCGGGTTGATCTGGATATAGAGGAAGAGGCGGTGGTTAAGCAGAGGGAAACTACCTGGCAACAGCGCCGGGAACAAGCAGAGACTGAAGCAGCGCAGAACGGGAGACTGGAGCGGGCGTTGGAGGTGGACGGTGAGCCAGGAGAGAGGTGCTGAATGGCAGGGGTTAGGAACCTTTTTCAGCCAGAGGGTCACACTCCTTTCTGAGGGGCCACATGCCAGAGGGGGCTAGGGCCAGAGGCAAAAGTGGGTGGAGCAACAAATGCAAATTTTACCATTTTACTAGTTTCTACACACACCCATCTCTAGCCTCCATCCAGACAAACCAGAGCTGTCATCAGAGAACACATTCCAGCCAGGAAAACACACTTGGGGTGTCAAGCTGGGCCAGTGAGGGGGGTGTCCTCAGAAAAGGGACCATGCCCTGGGGAGAGTTCCAAGGGCCAGAGAGAGAGGTGTGGAGGGCCGCTTTCAAGCCAGAGGTTTCCCACTCCTGCTGTATGGAGACAGCGAGGTAGGCTGTCCCACATATGCCCTCTAGCCATCCCTGGGGCAGCCCTAGATCACCCACTTATTCCTTGGGGGCATTGATTTGCTTTTGAGATGGCCTGTTACGGCCTCGCAGGCCCTGACCATCATCCTCTGCTTTTTCCCCCCCTCTCCACACAGATCCCGAAGCAGCACCCTCCTTTGGCCGGCTGCGGCAGTGTGTGAGCTGGTTCTGTGGAATGGGAGCAGGCAGCCAGGGGCAGGCGGAGCTGAGCCCAGAGGAGAAAGCTGAGGAGCTGCAGTGCCTGACCGACATCACAGAGCATCCAATCTGGAGACATGTTGTCAACGTCAATGCTGTCATCATGATGGCCCTCGCAACGTTCTTGTGGGGCTACTATGCCTGAGCACGATCCACGATGGCAGCTCTCTGTAAACCTCTGAGCCCTCGGCTGCCCACCCATCTGGGCATGCCTTCAGCTTCCAAGGATCAGTGGAAGCAACAAGATAGGATCAGAGTTGGCAGGGACCAAACAGGCATCAGCTCAGTCAGCTCACATCCACAAGCCAGGATCACCCAAGCCCACCAAAGATCAACTCACATAACCTAGGTTAGAGTGTGGCACAGGCAGGTGTAATGCAGCGCAGGGAAGGGGAGCCTGTAATCCTCCAGATGTTGTTGGACTAAATACCCATCAGCCCCAGCCAGTGCGGCCAATGGTCAGGAATGATGGGAGTTGTAGTCCAACAATATCTAGAAGGCGACAGGTTCCCCATTCCTGATACAGCAAGATGTCCCACTTTGAAGACACTTCTTAGTTCCTCTGTGCCATATGCCACCCATCTTTCCCAAAGCTGTCACCCCAAGTTATGAATCCTCCACCCCAATGTTAGTGGCACTGCAAAAAACATTTTTTTAAAAAAACTGGCATTCTTCTTCAGTGCCCTGGTACCTGGGATTTTCCCACAGCCTTGTCCTTACACATTCTTACCTTGGGCAAGACATTCTAGCTTTACAGCTGCTTGCCCACAATGCCACTTTTCTTGGTTCTACATTCATGCCTGGTCATCCAAGCCACACACGTTTCTCCCGATGCTTTTCACCCTCAACATCCTCCACAAATGTGCATGGCCCCCAGAACTCAAGCACCTCTCTTGCCATTGTCACCATTTACACCTGATGTGGGAAACCTTGGGCCCTCCCAGTGTTGCTGAACTACAACTTCCATCATCCCTGGCCATTGGCCATGTTTGCTGGGGCTGATCAGCACTGTAGTCCAACATCATGTGGAGGGCCAAAGGTTCCCCACCCGATTTACATGAATAACAACATAGCAGGGGTCGGGGGCACTGTTCAGTTCTTCAAGAGCCACACAGAGGTAATGAGAGTCAGGCATAACTTATTCACTATGAAGACCACTATGTGTTTGAGGTAGGCAATGCTGGCCTACCCCATTCCCCCAGAAAGCCACACCTTTGACCCCACCAGCAGCCATCTAGATCCAGGCCTTTGGAAAACAGAGAGACAGACAAACAGGAGAATAAACACAACTGTGTAAATGGGCAACGCTTTTGTGTGTTCTAGACTGGAGCCAAAGAGGGTGAGGGTGTCTTGTACTCCTTCTCTTTTCTGAACAAAGACAGGCAGATGCTCACTCCCAAATTCAGGGGATTAAAAAAATCTACATAAACAAACAGGGACCCTGAAGGAGGGACAGTTCCCATCATAACATATCCTGTCAGGGAATGGAAATTGTGTGTTTTTGAGGCCTATATTAGTTAAATTAAACATGCTGGCAGACAAACACGAGGTTATCAGTACAGCAATAATACTGATACTTATATATATATATATATATATATATATATATATATATATATATATATATACATACACACACACACACACACCAAAAAGCAGAAGAAAAAACTGTTAAAACTTCATCTCAAATGTATATAAAAATGTTTTCTATTTGTGCTCCCTTTTCTCCCTTAAAAAAAAAACAGAGAGGGAAGGGGTACACAGCCAGCTCCTTTCCATTTTGGCATTATAACTCTTGACAACTCCATGCGAAGCACAGACAGGTCCGGAGGCCTCTAGTTACTGGCATCACCATGGCAAATGGGATTCATTCAAGTCCTTTGTATCCATATTAAATGTCTCTCAAGAGTCAAAGAGTTTTCTTTCCAGGAATGGTCCAATCCACACGCCACTCCTCCGGGCCCAGAAGGTTCCGCTCTATCACCCATCCTGCTGCTGTTAATCCTTGGAAAAGATAAATGGGTCCAGTGTGAAAAGAAGGTTGTGTGTGATATATAGCTATACACACATAATTAATTTTGCATCTACACTTTCCTCCTCCTACCTCTCTGATATAGGCCAATGCAGAGGAATGAAATATAAGAAAGGCTGGGTGGGGTTTTTTCATGCGAGGGTAAAGCAGCATTTTTTTAAAAAAAACAGGACAGTCTCAGCTGTCATTTAAAACCAAAGCAAGTTTCTACCCTCTGTGACTGAAGATTAGTTTGAAAATCTGTGGGCAAAGCCTCATAAAAATTAGGAAGCCAGACAGTTTCATCCTCAGTAAGGAGCAATTGCCTACCCTTTCCATATCCAATTTTATTCTACTGTACTGCTAAACAAAACAAGCAACTAGAGGCATATTTGGTAAATTTGCACAACCTATACAGGGCATGAAACAGCTTTTCATGATACAATGTTCAGATTTTTTTTTTACTTTAATGCTAGAGTCAGCATCTACATCACCACCCCATACCTGTCAGGAATTTGGGGAATATCTTGTCCAATAACTTATGGGTTTCACAAACTGTAGCGTACTCCTTGTTCTCAGATTCTGAATGATCCAGAAAGAAAGAAAGAAAATCAGAACGCCCTACCCTGCAGGACTGTACCAAGAACAAACCAAGAAAAAATGACTTTGCATTTTAAAAATGAAATACTGAATAAGCCCCCTCTCTCCCTCTCCCTCTCCCTCTCTCTCCCTCTCTCTCTCTCTCTCTCTCTCTCTCTCTCTCACACACACACACACACACACACACGAGCTCAAAATATGTGGTGGGATATAAATTCAAACAAAAACTAACAAAAAATGGCCGAATAGGAATGGGAAAATCTCTAAAAATCACATGGTAGATAATAAGGATCGGTCATAACAAGGGCATAATTATAAAGGCAGCTGCCTTATGTCCAGTGGGCTCAAGGGCTTACCATCATTTATTTTGACTGGCAGTAGCTCTTCAAAGCCAAAGGAAACATCCTTCCCAACCCTTTAAGCCAGGGGTGGGCAGTATTTAAAAAATATTATTAGTACATTATTGCATTTATATCCCACCTTTCCTCCAAGGAGCTCAAGGTGGGGTGCATGGTGGTCCCCTCCACATTCACAACAACCCCATGAGATAGCTGAAGTGAGCTTCCTGGTTGAGTGGAGACTTGAACTCTGGTCGCCCAGGCCCTAGACACACACTCTAACCACTGCACCACACTACACCATCCCTCAGCCTAATGTCATGTAAGCAGCAGCAGAGAGAGAGAGAGAGAAGGGTATCCCACCCACTTTCAGCTCTGGTCCAACCCTTCACCAGCTGCACACAGCCCTCCATAGGAAAAAAAAAGGTTCCACCTGCCCCAGCTTGAAGTGGAGATGCCACAAACCAAACTGGGAAAGTGTGTGCTTTACCACAGTGGGCTATGCAGGAACATAGGAAGTGGCTTTATACCCATTCAGACCCTTGGTCCATCTAGCTCAGTATTGTCCACACTGGCTGGCAGCAGCTTTCCAGGGTTTCAGAGAGGAGTCCCTGACAGCTCTACCTGGAAATGCTGGGGATTGAACCTGGCACCTGCTCTACCACTGAGCTACATCCCTTCTCCAAGGTTGCTCCCATGGATGGCTTTCCCCCTCCCTTCAGATTCACCTCCTGGTTCATCACCTTCACGTAGCCTATGCTGCAGGTCCAGGAGAGACTTTGCTTCTAAGACAGATGTTGCCACATCCCCATAAAGCAGAGCTTCCAGGACAAGGGCATGAGTACAGGCTTTAATTACATCCATGCTATCTGCCTGTCGGTGTAGGAGAAGAGAGACGGTCCCTATGGAGACAGAAAGGAAGGGGGAGAGAGAGAAGATAGACAGGCATTGGAGCATTGCTTCACGGGTCAAGTCCCACACAGAGAGAGTCTTGCCTACTAGCACCTCAAATCCACCACCAGAGGATGCATCCACACCAGCCTTGCTCTGATAGCAAATGAAGCTATCAACTTGGGTTGAAGATTCATGAGTGATTTAAGGAACAGCTAGTTTTGGATAACCATCCAAACTTTGCTGCCCCTTGAAATATTCAACAAAAATAAATAAATAAATAATAATAAACAAATAGGAAATATCAACAACAACAACAAAAAATAATGCTAGTCCAATTTGTATCCCACATTTCCATAATCTACTCCAAGGCAGATTGCGATCAAAAGACAAACATATTGCATAATTAAAATACACAAAGCAAGCAACATGATTCAAAAGGAGCCATGGGATTTGAAAAACACACATTATATGTAACCTCTCTCTCTCTCAAACACACACACACAGTGTTAGGAAACTTCACACACATGCGCACGCACAGAAGTCCTTCTTACCTGCAGCTTTCTCACCTACCCACCTGCTGCTTGGTTGAAGAAAATCAAATAATTTGTAGAGTTCCCTTCAAGAGCTTTCTGGAAGTCCACAACTCTGGTGGGTTTTGGAAGAGAAAGACACAAATACTAAAAGTGACGCAGATGCGCCATGGGTGGGGCAGGGCGGGTGGTGGGGGCGGAGATTCAACCTAAAAGGCGAACCTCTGTGGCTCCTCTGCATTCAGGAAGAATAGTTTGGGCCCAGGGACAAAAGGTTGCATCTGGAAGAGTGCTGCTTAGTAGAATACAAGGAGTTGTATCCCATGATAGTCCTGCTCAAGAGTAGACCTACTGAAGTTAATGGGCATGACTAACTTAGTTTCATTCATTTCAACGGGTCTACTTTGAATAGGACTAGCACTGGATACAACCCATAGTTTTTATTTTTAAAATCTCTATAAACACCATTCCCGTTATATTTATGGGCTGCCACTGGGTGGTAATGCAGAAGGGGGCCTTTCTCAATGATTGCACCCCCCTCTGGAATGCCCTCCCCTTGGGTACTCTGTGCATCGGAGGCAACAAGGACCTTTCAGCCCCTCTTTAAACTGTCTCTGTTTACCCAAGCTCTCCTGGACTCCGTCTCTTCACATTTTTAAACTCTCTGTTCTGTACACTGCTCAGTTTCATTTGCGATGTGTACTTGTTTCGGTTTTCACCTAGTTTTTAGGAAATCTTATTTGATGGTTATTGTTGTATTGGTATTGTTTTTGTGTAACCCACTTAGAGATTATTATTACTATATTAAGTGGTATGAAAATATAGATATAAATAAATACGATAGCTCAAGCCTTCTTCAACAAGATGGAAAAGAAAAGGGGCACCTAATCGTCATTACTCACCTGGAAGCCACTGTGTGAAGCGGAGCCCCGAGGGTCATCCTGAGCTGCCGCTGAAAGCCTACGCAGGGAGACAAAAAGCTGTGTTTGTAAAGGCACAATCCTATACTGCAATAATGCTGGCTGAGGGGCTCTGACTGAAGTCCCACTATGATGCTGGACCCAAGATATGTCATCACCATGACAGATTTGCTACAGTGCAGCCTTCCCCAATCTGGTACCCTCCAGATGTTTTGGACTGCAATTTCCATCAGCCCCAGCCAGCATAGCCATCCACATCGCCATGACAGAGCATAGCATATAGTGCACACACACCAGTATATAAATCGCACACAGGCACTATGAAGTCAGATGATAGGGCGTATGGCATGGGGATAGGTCTCAGGTCACAAATACTTAGGCCACAGAAAGGGAGGACCTCTGCTGAAAGGGCACTTTGCACTTCACATCTTACACAGAGCAGTCCGGCCTCAGAGCACAGAGGGGGACTTAGCAAGCATTTATTTATTTATTACATTTATATCCCGTTCTTCCTCCTAGAAGGAGCCCAGGATGGCAAACAAATGACAAGACAATAAAAACATATATAAAACATCAGGAAAACAAAACAACTGTAAAGATTCCTGCACAGATATGGACTAGGATAAGGTCTCTACTTAAAAGGCTTGTTGAAAGAGGAAGGTCTTCAGCAGGCACCAAAAAGACAACAGAGATGGCGCCTGTTTAGTATTCAAGGGGAGGGAATCCCAAAGGGTAGGCTTTAGCATTGCAAACATTTCTCTGCCTAACATCTCTATAGGTAGCTAGCCTTGGGACTTCAGATACAAAACACTCAACACCAAACTCCACACTGGAAGCGCCAGGAGACAGCACTCCACACAGGGTAGCAAGGGAAGGAGAGAGACTCGCAGCAAAGCACAACAGCAGTGACCGTCTCCCATTATCTCCTCACTCCTTTGATATACGCGAATGCTATGTCTTGTCCCAATAGTAACCCTCTGAATCCCACCCCAAACAATGGGGAGCAATATCGCGTCCCCACCTGCAGGCAAGCTCCCAGCTGGCAGAGGCCTGGCACTCTACTCCAATGGTGGCCATTGTGGGCCAAACCCTCATGAGCAGTTTTGGCTCAGAGGATCACAGCCAGAATGCATGGAGAAGAACAAGGGGTCACCGTGCCTGCAGAATTCCACTGTGGCAACCACCTGGGCCATGTATCCTTCTTGAGACCCTTCAGAGGGCCACACGGCAGTGGTGGGCAGAGCCAGAAGGAAAAGTGGGCGGAGCAAAGAATGTAAACATTACCTTTGTAGAGGAGTTTCTATGCACACTCAGAGACCTCTCTATCCTCCACCCAGACAAGCAGGAGGACTTATCAGAGTCCAGGGGCACATTTCAGCAGGCAAAAACCCTTGAGGGCGTGAAGCAGGGCCAGTGAGGGGCGTGGCCTAGCAGAGAGTTCTGAGGGCCAAACAGAGCGACCTGGAGGGCTGCCTTTGGCTCCCAGACCTGAGATTCCCCATCTCTAACCTCAGGGGCAAACATTCCCTCAAGTCACTACAGTCTCCCCTTCCCAACAAAGGGGCGGGGGAGGGGGAAGAGAAGAAGAGACTGCGGCATGAGCACTGGCAAAGCCCTCTGGGGGCACCACTCTTCCCTCCCTCCCAAACAAGCCCTCACTTACCTAGCAGCAGAGGCTCCTGAGGGTTGGCGAGAGCAGGGCCGGGCACTTTCCCGCCCTGCAAAAATTGACGCAAGACCAGGCGGAGCCGGGCACGGTTGAGGGTGTCCATGCAGACGGCCCGCACTGCCCGATAGTTGGCGTAGAGATGCAAGGCGGTGAAGAGGCCGTAGAGGGAGTAAGTGAGGCTGAAATGGGTGGGGAGACCAAAGAATCAGAAGCCTTTCTTCTCTCCCTCACTATCCACCCACCAATCACTTCCATTCCTTTTATTCTTGGAAATCGTACCTCTTCCACAGCCCACCTCCCTACCACAGACAGAGAGAGAGAGATGGGGGAACTGCACTATTTCACTCACTGGAGATTGTCGACTATGAGAGGAATGAGGAGAAGACTGAAGAGCAGGCCAGCTAAGTTCACCAGGGTCTCCTGGGTAATCAAGAAAGAAAGTTAGCAGAGGTCAAAATGGAGGCCTCAGGCCTTTCATGACCCCTACACAGCCATGCCAAGGGTTGGCTAATTCCCCTCTCCCCCCCCCCCAGCCTAGCTCTCACCTGGCTTCCATCTTTGGCCGAAACATCTGCCATGTTGTCCCGCCGGGCCTGATGCATGGTAAGAGCTGCCCGGGTGGCCCCTCCAGCAACTCCCACAATGCACTGAGGCAGAGAGAGGGCAGGAGAGAAAAAGGAATAGATGGGGGAAGGGAAGGGAAGCTTGGTGGGCCTCAAGCAGACACAGCAGTGTAACCCCCTCAAGCTGACTGCAGCTCATCAAATCAAGGCCTCCTCGTCTGCATGCACCCACAATCCGCCAGGAAATCGGGATGAAAACAGACGCCAAGCTTCTTCCAGGTGTCAAACCAAGGCTTCCTCCCAATACTGGCTCACAGGAGTTCAATCAAAGGTCTGGCCCAGTTATACCCACCAAGGCCTCTGCAAGAGCCCATCCCAATTACCCCAACGTATCACCAAGCTGACTCCCATCTGCCACAGGAGCCTCATTTGTTTACCTTGAAGAAGCCACTGACACACACAATGAGAGTGAAGCATGCTGGGAATGCTGGAGCCAGGATCTCCATTAAGATAGCCACATCATTCAGGACATCAGCAAAGAGCCTGGGGGGAGGGGGGAATTAAAGGTCAATTAACTGGGGTTGAAGGGCAACCACATACCCATCAAGGGCCCCACTGAGTCAAAAGCCCATTTCCTCATTGTGTATTCCAGCTGGTGATAATGGGTTGTATCCAACACTAGCCCTACTCAGAGTAGTCCCACTGAAGCTACTAGGCATGATTCACTTAGGTCCATTCATTTCAATGGGTCTGCTCTGAGTAGAGCTTACCTGGTGACAGCCCATTATAATTACTAGCAAATTTGGAATGCAAATAATACAAAATGAAATAATGCGGGACTGGTGTTATAAGATGGTTTTACAACGCAAGTACAAATGGTTACAAACAAACAAGCTTAACATTTACTCAACTAAAAAAAACTAAACCCAAACGTGCTTTGACCTTAGAGTGTTTCTCAGTCCTCTCTCTCTCTCTCTCTCTCTCACTCACTCACTCTCCCCCTCCCCTCCCCCTCAGAGTCTTAAACTGAGCTCGCTGATGGTAACTTCTGAAATTCTTTTATATTATTGGTTGCAACAGCAATTTGTTCTCTGTATACTTCTACATACCTCTGTATGTTTTTACGTTTTTAATGTATTTGTCATGGCCTTTGGCTAGTACAATAAATTGAATTGATTTGATTTATACACACACACACACACATGCACAGAGTTTGCATTTACATTCTATGGTACATGCCAAATATGTCTACATACACACAAACACAAGCCCAAAGTGACACCATCAGACCAGGCTACTTGCCATAGTCTAGTGGCTCCCACACTTTTTTCCCCGTGGGCCACTTGAAAATTGCCAAAGTCTTGGTGGATTACTTCAGGATTGTGCTGCTGCCGTAGCAATTGCTATTTGCTGCGTTAAATACAGAATGATTTGGAATTGGATTTGTATTGCTGCTTTCATTTCTTACATTGTATTTTATGGTATTACCATTTATATTCCATAGAATTCAAACTGTAATACCATAAAAATACAATATAAGAAATAAAAGCAGCAATGAAAATACAATGAAAAATCAGCATGGATACTTAATGCAGACAGGCCATGGAGCACAGCTTGGGAACCCTTGTCATCGTCCTGGTCAGACTATAGAGTGCCTTGTGGGTGTGTTTACAAATCAAATCCTTTCTTTGCATTAGCCACAAGCCGCTGCAATTGGAAGATACAAAAACAGTAAGAAGCAGATACACAGATTAATCAAACTATCCTACTAAAAGTCTAGCATTTATGTAGGATGCCAGCCGATAAAATTAATATATCCAAAATCCATCATCCTAAACTGAGGGTACCATTGCAGATCTTGTTCTAATGTCACCTGCTAAACATTTTGCTGCCACCCTCTTAATTCTGCAGACATTTCTGTCACCCTCTGCTCTTGGTCTGCAAGAAGAGGACCACGTGGGTGTGCTTGTAAACCAAAGCTGACACTTAAGCAAAGCCACAAGCTGTCCTTCAAACTGGAACGTCTATCTAAAAGTGGCCTGGCTAATGAACCAATAGAAAGTAGAGGGTGATGACGTACTGCATTTGTACCAAATTTTGGACATGGAACAAGGGAGCAAGAGAGCTATAACCTGGGCATCAAAACATCCCTCTTTACCTCCACTGTTTAGCATCACAGTCCAGTTTGCTCCTGGAAGAGAAAAAGAAAAAGGGATAACTGGAAGAAGGGAAAGAACAGGCTGTGAAGCTCAGAAAAAGAGCTGGCGGTCAGAATGTCAGACTAGGCCGAGGGAGACCCAGGCTGTGTACACACCATACATTCAAGAGCATGGCTTCCCCCAAAAGAATCCTGGGAACTGTAGTTTGTAAAGGGTGCTGGGAACTGTAGTGCTGTAGGGGGGAGGGAATGTGCAATTCCTGGGCAAGATCATTGAGCGAGTGGTGGCTAATCAGTTGTCGACACACTTGGATGAAACGGATTATTTGGATCCATACCAATCGGGTTTCAGGACTGGACATGGAACTGAAACAGCATTGGTCGCTCTGGTTGATGATATGAGGAGGGCATTAGATAGGGGAGAATTCACCTTTCTTGTCCTCCTCGATCTCTCAGCGGCTTTTGATACTGTTGACCACAGTATCTTTTTACATCGCCTGGAGGGATTGGGAATTGGAGGCACTGTATTACAGTGGTTCCATTCCTTTCTTTCCGACAGGCATCAACAGGTAGCATTGGGGGAGGAGGTTTCAGACCCTTGGCCTCTCAATTGTGGTGTGCCACAGGGCTCTATCCTCTCTCCCATGCTATTTATTATCTATATGAAGCCGCTGGGGACAATCATCAGGAGATTTGGGCTGCAGTGTCACCAATATGCGGATGACACTCAGCCCTATCTCTCGTTTAAATCTTCACCAGAGTCTGCTGTGGAGACCATGTCCAAGTGCCTGGAATCCGTGAGTGGATGGATGGGAAGGAACAGGCTGAAGTTGAATCCTGATAAGACTGAGGTGCTACTCGTGGGAGACAAGGGAAGGCTGGGAGATGCTGACCTGGTGTTTGACGGGGTGAAATTGTCCCTGAAGGACCAGGTCCGCAGCCTTGGGGTTGTTCTTGATTCCAAGCTGTCCATGGAGGCTCAGATTTCGGCAGTGAGCCGGGCAGCTTGGTATCAATTACACCTCATTCGTAGACTGCAACCCTACCTTCCTGCTCATCAGCTCCCACTGGTGGTACATGCCCTGGTCACCTCTCGGTTGGATTACTGTAATGCGCTGTACGTGGGGTTACCCTTGAAAACGGTCCGGAAATTACAACTTATACAAAATGCTGCGGCTCGACTACTTACAAACTGTCGCCGCCGGGAACACATCACCCCAGTGTTGTTCGACTTACACTGGCTCCCAGTTATTTTCCGGGCCCAATTCAAGGTGTTGGTATTAACCTTTAAATCCCTATACGGTCTCGGCCCAGTTTATCTGATGGAGCGCCTCCAGCGCCACCAACCATGCCGCCCAACAAGATCAGCCACACAGGACCTTCTCTCAATCCCGCCAACTAAAACAGCTAGGTTGGCGGGGACAAGAGAGAGGGCATTTTCAGTGGCGGCCCCCACTCTCTGGAACTCCCTCCCATATGACCTTCGACATGCCCCTTCCCTGAATGTATTCCGCCAAGCTTTGAAGACCTGGCTCTTCAGACAGGCCTTTGGGACTTACGGGGAGGGTTAAATTTTTACGACGAATAGCCTACTACTCTGTACTGGAACTGTTTTATTGTTTTATTGTTATATTGTATTTTATGATGTATTTTATTATGATGTAATGTATTGTTGTTAAATTGTACGTCGCCTACAGTGGCCACTGGCCAGATAGGCGACCCACAAATTAAATTATTATTATTATTATTATTATTATTATTATTACTACTACTTTAAATGCATGGTGTATACACAGCCCCAGGTTCAGATCTTCACTCAAGCCAATGGATCACTCATGTTTTTGCAGCCTAGCTTACTCATAGGATTGTTGTGTGGATACAATGAGAGGGTTGGGGAGGAGAATTAGGTATGTCCCACTGAGCTCCTTGAAGGAAAGGTGGGATATGAATCGCTGAAAGTCATGATGCTATGTTCGACCTCTACTGTCGGAGGTAGTATGACTCTGGATAGCAGTTGGTGGGAATCACAACTGGGAGGAGTTGCTGTTGCGCCCAGGTCTTGCTTACGGGCTTCCCAAAGGCAACCGGTTGGGCCCTGTGAAAACAGGATGCTGGGCTATGATGGACCACTGGCCTGATCCAGCAGGGCTTTTCTTACGTTCTTACACAAATGAAACTTGTATGATATGAGCAGTCCTACCCAGATATATTTTCCCACACCATCGGCACCAATGCAGAGAGGAAGCAGGACTCACCCCTTGCTCCAGGCAAAGAGAATTCGACCCAGCATTCCTGTCCCATCTGTAAAAGAAGGGATACAGCGCACACACCTGAGTGGCCCTCATAAAGAAACAAGTTTACAGTAGGGTGGCTTGGGATGCACTTTGAACCAGGAAGTAACAAGATGTTTTGGGGGTGGGGGAAGAGATTATAAACCAGCAAGATACAGACAAGGAGTGAGCGGGGGGAGTTCAACAGCTAGAAAGGGGGCATGAGGCTGAGGGGGCCATCTTAACTTGAGCGGTTCTGGGTTCAGATAAAGATTTGAGGAAGGCCTCTGAAGGGCCAGCGCAATGGGCTTTGCATGGCAATCATAGTTTTTGCCTGACCAGACCCAATCAACATTTGAAGGATCAACGTGAGCTAGGAACTGGCCATGATTTCCTGGGTCCATAGCAAAGGTGTGTTTACAGATGCACCTTCTGACTTTCAAATTCTTAACCACCACATAGGCCATTAAACCATTCCCAGAGTGGTCTAACAGCCAGTCTCTCTTGCCAGGGAACTCTGGGATTTTTAGCTGAGTGGGGAGAATTCGGGTGTCCTAAACTTTCAGCACTCTTAACAAATGACAGTTCCCATGGTTGTTTGGGGGAAGCCATGACTGTTTAAAGTGGTATAATACTGCTTTCAATGTATAGTGCAAACATGGCCATATAGCAGGGACAGGCAACCTGTGGCCCTCCAGATGTTGCTAGACTACAGCTCCCATCATCCCTGACCATTGGCCATCCTGGCAAGGACTGATCAGAGTTGGGAGTCCAAACATCATCTATAGAGGGCCATAGGTTAGGGGATAGGCAATGCAACAGGTTCAAATAAGCAACGAGGAACAGCCCTTATGAGGGGTGAGTAAGAATAAGCAGAAAAAGGAAATGTAGATGGAGTTTCAAGCTCCAAAAGTTTTGAAAGAGTGAGGAAATATAACTGAGTTGTGGCTGTGGGTGGGGCAAGAAGTGACAGGTGAGGAAGTCTGAAGCACCCAAATGTTGTGAAGCAGGAAAGAGGATTGGGTTTGGGGGGGCCAGGTATCAAGTATAAGGCCACATTCACACCATACATTTGTTCCACTATTGTTCCAATTTAAGCAGTCATGGTTTCCCCCAAAGAATCCTGGGAAGAACAGGTTGTGAAGGATGCTGAGAGCTGTTAGAAGACCCCTATTCTCCTCACAGAGTTACAATTGCCAGAGTGGTTTAACAGTCAGTCCCTCTTTCCACAGAACTCTGAGATTTGTAGCTCTGTGAGGGGAAGTGAGGTCTCCCAACAACTCTTAGCTCCGTTTACAAAGTACACTTCCCAAGATACTTTGGGGGAAGCCATAGCTATTTAAAGTGGGATAATGGTGGAATTAATGTATCGTGCAAACATGGCCTAAATTTCAAGTAAGACTCTCAAGGTACTTTTAACCACAGGACAAGATCAGAAGAGGAAGAGCACAGGGGATAAATGGAAGGGCAGGCTCCTACCTTTCAGTATCCAAGTGACAGTGGCAGCTGCAACAGTTGAAGTCTCATCCCCGACTCCCACCCCCTTCAGCACTGCTTGGGTGGCCAATGTCCCTGTGATGCTACTGGCAAAGGCCTGAGTTGGGGGAAGGAGGGAAAGAGAGGAGAGTTAGGGCAGGCTTTTTGTCCCAGTTAATCACCTGCTTGAGGTCTTCTCTTGACTCATCAATATCTGATCCCACCTCAATCACACATGGTTCCACCAAAGCCAAACCCTTCTGAAAAAGAAACTCCTCCAATGCAACCTAAAAAGAGGTGAGGCCTTCATTTTTTCAGCCTCTGCAAATGGAGAGATGGCAGAAGAGGAGGAGGATGTTGGCTCCCAACCAGCCCACCGAAACTCCTGAGATGGACAACAGCCTCTTACCTGCACTGTGTCCCAAATCTGGTAGGCCAGGTAGTCTGGACTCACACTTTCAGGATAACCCTGGGGGAGGAAGACCGACTGCAAGAAAAAACAGAGAGAAAAATTCCATGCTAGGGATCATTAGGAAAGGTACTGAAAATAAAACAGCCGATATCATAATGCCATTGTATAAATCTATGGTGTGGCCGCATTTGGAATACTGTGTACAGTTCTGGTCGCCTCATCTCAAAAAGGATATTCTAGAGTTGGAAAAGGTTCAGAAGAGGGCAACCAGAATGATCAAGGGGATGGAGCGACTCCCTTATGAGGAAAGGTTGCAGCATTTGGGGGGTTTTAGTTTAGAGAAAAGGCGGGTCAGAGGAGACATGATAGAAGTGTATAAAATTATGCATGGCATTGAGAAAGTGGATAGAGAAAAGTTCTTCTCCCTCTCTCATAATACTAGAACTCGTGGACATTCAAAGAAGCTGAATGTTGGAAGATTCAGGACAGACAAAAGGAAGTACTTCTTTACTCAGCGCATAGTTAAACTATGGCATTTGCTCCCACAAGATGCAGTAATGGCCACCAGCTTGGATGGCTTTAAAAGATTAGACAAATTCATGGAGGACAGGGCTATCAATGGCTACTAGCCATAATGGCTGTGCTGTGCCACCCTAGTCAGAGGCAGCATGCTTCTGAAAACCAGTTGCCGGAAGCCTCAGGAGGGAAGAGTGTTCTTGCACTCGGGTCCTGCTTGCGGGCTTCCTCCAGGCACCTGGTTGGCCACTGTGAGAACAGGATGCTGGACTAGATGGGCCACTGGCCTGATCCAGCAGGCTCTTCTTATGTTCTTAAGGGCAAAATTATCTGAAATCCACAACCATAAGGACATGCCTCCATTATATAACTCTTAGGGTATTTCAGCAGCCCCTGTCTAATTCCAACTTCCTCCAAAGATGATCACTTTTTACTGGGCCAGGTTCAAGGCTCTTGTGTTGATAAGCCTTGAACTTGGGACCAGGATACCTTAAGAACCACATAAACACTTACATCCCAGCTTGACCCTGAGATCATCTGGAGGGGCGCTGCTAGTTTCCCCCCACCCCCCCATGTTACAGAGGGCCAACTGGCATAAACCAGAACTCGAGCATTTAGTGTTGCCAGTCCCATGCTGTGGAACACTCTTCCAGCAGAGATTCAGCAGGCATCCTCACGTCTCTTGAAGACTTGGTATAGCTATTGGTATAGCCTATGCAGTTCCTTAAAAAAATTTTGAGCAAATTTCATGATTGTTTTGTACTGCTTTTAATTTTTTAAAAATATTTTATATTACTGTACATTGCCTTGATATTTTATTACAGGGCAGTTTATAAATACTTACATAAATATATAAAATAAAGATTTGCATTTCATAAACATAAATCACCCTTTATGCACACACTAAAGGAGTAATCCTATACCCCAATTATATAGGGGGGATGGGGGAAGAGGAAAGATAGGCTTCTCTGCACTGGTAGAACAGCTGCCATTTCCTATACCCACTCAGCCCAGAATGGGAGGGAAAAACACACAATCCAGAAAATCCAAAATGGCAGACTCACTCCCAGTGTCCTCTAAAACACCATCATAGCCCACCAATCAAAGACTCTATCAGCAATGACTCCCACCACAGAGGAAGCCAATGAACTCACAGCAATGAGGAGATACCATGCAGCATACACCCCTGCATTACAACCAGAGCTTGGAAAAGTTACTTTTTTTGAACTACAACTCCCATCAGCCCAATCCAGTGGCCATGCTGGCTGGGGCTGATGGGAGTTGTAGTTTTAAAAAGTAAAATTTCCAAGCTCTGATTATAACATGCAAAACAATGTGACAGTAGCACAAACCTATCAGACCAAATGATGCAGTCAGCAATGACTATTGCCGGTCTCCAGGCATCCCTACAGGTTTCAGTCCCCTTATACTCCTTCACAAGCACTGCTCTGGTGACCAACATACAAAGAAGAGCCCACACAAAAGAGCACCTGCAGAGATCCTCCCCAGGGCAGGGAGTCTGTGTACCTTCCAGGGCAAGCGATCAAGACCTACCCAGAGCAGCAGAGATTCATTTGTCAAGCACCCAAAGGGCCAGGACAAGAAGAAAGAAATCCCTTGCACCACATCTCGGGCTGGTACCAGTTGCTCTGTTGACAGGAGTATGGCTGTGACCCATAGGGTGTGCTCCTTTCACTGGGTCTCTTTCATCCCACCCATGGCTCTGACCCATCTTAGCTGTTGCACTGGTGCATATTCAAGGTATTCTGCCAGTATATATCTGCCACGGTGGTGGCGTATCTAGTTGGTGGTGTTGTGGGGCTTTCAACTAATCCTATAGCACAGTCTTCACTAACCTGGCGCCCTCCAGATCTGTTGGACTACAACTCCCATGAGCGGGCAGAACTCACGTAGAGGATTGTGCCTCAATCGATCTGTATCAGTCTTTCGAAAATATAAACAGCTCTGTGCATGTATGTGTACCCACACGCTGCTTAATACTAAGACAGCCTCTAAGCAGCTTACAAAAATAACAAGTTTTACTAAATAAAATAATGAGAATCCCCCCCAAAATCACACACAAAGCAGAACATTTTGAAAATATTGATGAGTCAGGGATCCTTTCCCTCTTGCCAAGACTCACAATATGCAGCACTCACCCTCACTAACAAATACACATTGCACCTAGATTCTCTCTGACAGCTTCTCTCAGCTTCCCTATGATATCAGCACAAATCATGCCACACCCACTACACATCCAAACATCACTCACACCTGACAGATATCCACCAATACACACAAAGGCACCATCCGCAGTCACTCCACTCTACTAAATGTGTACCGCAAAAATGCCAAGAAACAATGGATGTGTGTGTGTGTGTGTGTGTGTGTCCACAAACAGACACACAGAGATACTTTTAATAAATAGTAATTTGTATGAACGATACCCAACGCAAAGAAACAAAAAGCAGTTCACTCACCATGAAGATATCCCGTAGTGAATGGTATCCTCCGTTTTCAGGTCTATCTGGAACACAGCTTAGCCTCCCATCGGGCAAGGCCTGGTAGCGCTGAGCCCTTTGAGAGCCATAACTTTCCATACAAAGTGGTTGAACCCCAACATCGGTCATATTTGAAGCACCTCCTAAACTTTTAAGAACACTCAGTATTAATCAATTGTCATCTTTCTCTTAGAGATTTATTTATTTATTTATTGGATTTATTAGTCGCCCATCTGGCTGGTTGTCCAGCCACTCTGGATGATGTACAAAATAGGCATACAATACCTAGACATTAAAAATCTAAAAACAATGAAGATAAAATCTAGCCAACCCCAAAAGCCAGAACTGGTGAGTCTGAACACCTAGATCGGGGCTGGGGAACCTCAGGCCCAAGGGTCGAATGCGGCCCTCCAAGCTTCTACCTGGCCCCTGGTACTCTCCTCGGGGCACACCCCCTTCCCAGCCACATCCCCTACTGGCCTCCTTTGAGTTTTTGCCTGTCTGGAATGCATCCTTGCACTCTGACCACAGACAAGTAAAAGTCACACGAATTGCTGTGCCCACTTTCACCTCTGGCTCTGCCTGACACTGGCAAGGTTGCTCAGGAAGAAATGCAGCCAGAAATGCAGCCTTCTGGCTGAAAAGGATTCCCCACCTCTGTCCTAGAGCATGGCGTCTCATGGATTTCTATGAGAAAAATAGTTTGGAAACCACTGCAAGCAGATTCCACAATAAGAATTCAACACAGACCAGCAAACTCCTTTCCACCTCGCTCCTGGACATGCAAAACATCAAACTACAATAATGTACCGCTGATGAATCCAAAAGACATATTTTTCCAACAGTGATTGTTGATTGCAACTCACATACAGGCACGACTTACAAAAGCACCCATGCAGTGCCTGTGCCTCCCTAGTCTCTCAGGGGTTAGCAATGACACCATCAGCTTCAATTCAGTCTACGCTTTGCAAGCCAGCATCCAGTGACCAGCAATTCAACTGCCAGTTCATTTTTGCCAAGTGGCAGCTCTCGATTGTTTCAGTTTGATGAGGTTAGAGCTGCAAAGGATGCTGGGAAAGAGTAGCAATGGGCTATGGGGGCTGTAGTTTTTGATTGTAGGAGTTCATCTTCCTATTTCTAACCATTGATCTACGCTTCCTCCTTCGTAATTACTTCTTTGCTTCTTAAAAAAAAGAACCAGAAGGGTGGCCATACTAAACCGTTTCAGCAAGAACGGCAAAGAATCTTGCAGCACTCTTAAGAAATTTTCACTAATTTATTATGGCACAAGCTTTTGTGGATAAGAATCCCCGCACGCTTATCCCATAACAGTGTTTGGTAGCGCAAGACTATTGTTTTAAAAACAAATGTGATTTTTTTGTGGGGAAGATACACGTTTACCCACACCCCAAATAGGGGAGACCCCATATCTTTAACCTTGAAAGGTGGATTTTTTAAATGAAATATTACTCATGAGGAAGGTATAAAATGCTAACATTACATGCAGACATACAAGTATTTTGCAGCAGCGTTTCTCGGATAGGAGATAAAGCAACGGGAAAAGCTTCGCAGATGGAATTTCTACCCGACATTACAGCTGACCTGTCAAAGGCACAGGAGTCCCTCAGAGAGAGAATTTATTAGGGATCGGAACTGATTGCTCACTAAGATTCTGGTTCTTTACTACGTGGGCTTTAGGAGGGGGTGAAATTTCACCCGGGAGTAAAAATGGCAATTTCCCCCTTAACGATATGCAGCCACGGGTCTTCAAGCCTTACGGCTCTGAAAGCATCTCCAGGGCCGCGCGCGCTCCTTTTCCTGCTTTATCCACAAGAGGAACCGGGAAAGCCCAGCCAAGGCGCAAGCCCGATCCCATTTCACTACGTCTTCCCCTCGTCTAGAAAAGGCACTCTGGGAAATGTAGTCTTCCATCTACCACATTATCATAGGTATTTCTGTAGGAAGGAAAAGCAAGCTTCGCAAAATGTGAACGGGTAAGCCGGGAGAAAGGGACAAAAGAGACAATTTGGGTGGGTGGACGACCAGGTGGGACTTCAGTACAGTCTTGTAAATATTCATTCATTGGCGATCACTCGTGGCCGAGTAAGATTGTCTTCCAAGATAAGGTCTTTAAGAGTGGGTCCATAAGTGATTGTGGAGGCCAATCCTGGATCCACATAGCCTCCCACAGGGAGGACATAGGTTTCCAGATGGAAGGTGGTCGCGATGAGGATTTGTTTGAGGTATTCGTGCTTCTTCAAAGTCCATGGCACCTTTGATAATAGCTGACCTCCATTTGGGACGTTCATGGGCCAAGACTTCCCAGTTGTTGATGTTCATGTTACATTTTTTTAGATTCGCTTTAAGAACATCTTTAAACCTCTTTTGCTGTCCACCAATGTTCCGTTTTCCATCCTTAAGTTAGGAGTACAGTAGCTGCTTTGGAAGATGGTGATTAGGCATTTGAACATGAGCAGTCCAGCGAAGTTGATGTTGAAGGTGCATTTACATACGGTTGGCAGAAGCATCATCGACATTCTAGATGTGTTTGTGTGCATGTGTCTGAATCAGGCCCATGGCCCATCTAGTCCAACAGCCTGTTCTCACACTGGCCAACCAGTTGCCCATTGGAAACCCGCAAGCAGGACCCGAGTGCAATGAGCACTCTCCCCTCCTGCAGTTTCCAGGAAATGGTATTTAGAAGCATACTGCCTACATCTATGGAGGCACAGCATAGCCATCATGCCTAGTAGCCATTGAGAGCTAGCGATATGTATTTGTTGTCTACAGCCATACTACCCTGAACTCGTCTGATCTCGGAAACTAAGCAGGGTCAGGCCTGGTTAGATATGTATTTGTCCCATGAAAAGGCCTGAAATCCCTGGAAAATAAAAAAAGAATGCACTACAGTTTGTGTTTTAGCTGCATGGCAAAGAAAACAAATGCCAATTTTCCCAACGTGGAAGCACGGTGACTGGCGATAGCTTCATCTGCTGGGTTTCTACCCGTCATTGTTAAAGGTATGGGAGCCTGAAGAACAACACGGGCCAGAGAAGAAAGGGAAAGCAGTTTTCATGGCAAGTGGTATTCAGAGGGGGTTTATCATTGCCTCCTTCTGAGGCTGAGAGGCAGTGGCTGGCCCAAGGTCACCCAGTGAGCTTCATGGCTGTGTGGGGATTCGAACCCTGGTCTTCTAGGTCATAGTCCAACTCTCTAACCACTATACCACACTATCACTCTAACCACTAACCACACCATCACTCTAACCACACCAGGGCCACATTTACCCATAGCCAATGGGGGGGTGCCAGCAGTGGGTGTGGCCACCCCATACTCTTACACAAACAGGCAGGGAGGTGGTATTAGCAGGCTTGGGGAACCTCAAGGTTTGCTTAAGTTAAAAAAAACTTTGGGAAGGAACCCCTAAAGGGGAAGAACCTTAAAATATTCCAAATAAGGACTGATCATCTTTGCTGCCCACAGAATGCTGATAGAAGGGGAAAGGGAAAACCACGGTAACATTTTGTTGCAGATCATTCCTGTGTATGTTTACAGTGCACTCAAGCGCTATTATAAAGGCTGCCTAGCCAAAACAGTGCTACTGGGAAATAAGAAGGTATCAGCATGCTTTAAAGAGCACTAAGGTTTGCAGAAGTAAAAAAAAATGTATTTATGGGACAAATTCAAGGGGCAAAATGCCAACCCCCAAACAGTCCAATAAGATCTGGCATGGACATTGGCCACAGGATGCAGTGCATCTGTTATAGGAGGAACAAAATATTTTGAAAGAAGACAGGTCTGGCTGGAAACTGTAGAGGAGCACCACCCCCCCTTGCAACATACTGTGGCAGCACCAACGTGGCATGATTAATAGCCATCCATCGAATTCCACTTCTCTCCGAGTTTATCTAATCCCTTTTTAAAGCTAAGTCTGCAGGCATCCTTACATCCCATGACAGCAAATTCCATAAATTATGCATTGTATGAAGTGCTTACTTGTATACGGTTGAAAAAGAGCAGAGAACATTCACACATACAATCTGTCACTCTCCATCTGAAGTGCATAGTACAAAAATAGTCCCTATATGAGGAGCTGCTTGACTTGTGCTCTGCACATCACAAAGAAGTCTCTCACCAAAATACAGACAGGCAATCATGCTGGGGGTGGGGGCTTTATTTTCAACAGACGCATCTTGTACTTACACTGGAAAAGGTTCCATCTCTGGCAAGCAGGTTTAGAATATGGAAAGGTACAAGGGAACCAATATCTTGGAGTGATGCTGGTCCTCCAGTGGAGACATTGCCAAGGAGAAAGAGGGATTTCTCCATTGTCAAGGACCTGTAGACTCACTTGTTCCAAGCTTCTGGGAAATATCACACTTGTTTTTCCCAAATCTGAAGAGTATTTTTTGACAAAGTCTCCCCTATTTTTGCCAAACAGAACTAGATCAATCTGGTAGTTGGTATGGGGAGAATATAATTCATCTGTCCAAGGAGACACAATTTTTGCATTGTTTAGTATGCATATAAAAAGGTAAAGGTGTCCCTGCACTTGCAGTGCGAGTCATTTCCAACTCTTAGGGTGACGTCTTGCGACGTTTACTAGGCAGACCATATATATGGGGTGGGATTGCCAGTTCCTTCCCCAGCCTTTCTTTACCCCCCAGCGTATGCCGGGTACTCATTTTACCGACCATGGATGGATGGAAGGCTGAGTGGACCTCAACCCCTTTTACCGGAGATTCGACTTCCTCCTTCCATTGGAATCGAACTCTGATCGTGAGCAGAGCTTTGTCTGTGTTACCACCGCTTACCACTCTGTGCCACATAGGAAGCTTTAAAATATTATTGGAGAGCATTTGTATATTTAAAAAGTTTCTATTTTTGTGGATTCCCCATATACTACTGTGCTTTATACTCTGCTATTTAAAACCACCATTGAGAGACACTAAAAAATGTATCATCAGAGATACATTATTGAGGTATTTGCCATTGACAGCCAATTCAGGTCTTTGTTGCACCTGGTTTTACAAAAGTCATAGCTGCCTGATCCTCTTTGTGTATTTGTGTAACATGCCACTTCAGCAGAACCTCCTGGCACTCATCAGGATCCCAGCCCGCACCATCCACTTGGTTTTAACCTCTTCTTGTTATACAAGCCTCTGTGTGTTGCAAGAAAAAAGCAGTAAAGAAATATTTAAAGCCTTTTCATATTTGTGTAAATACTTGTAGCCATATACAGAATTTCAGGTGGGAGCAAGCTGTTGATTTTAAAACATTACTCATTATTTCTGGTTGGCTTTTTCCTGCCTGTTAGGGATCTTATCTCTTTATCCAGCAGCTCGACATGTCTAGTGAATGTCTTGGGAGCAAACCCATCTTTCCTCGCCCTGCCAATTCCTTTACACCACTTGCCCTGTGCTTGCCTTCTTTGGCAACAGCTCACTCTAGCAGCCTTGAAATGTATGCCAATTGCTCCTGAGCATTGAACTGCCAGGGCCTGAGCCTGCCCAATCCTGGCTGAGACCCAGATCTTCCTGCTCTCGCCACATCATCTTCTGCCCTCTAGCGTGCGTCTGTTAGCACACTTGTCTTCAGCTGGTGGGTCGGGACCCACTTCTGGGCTGTGGCCTCATCTAAGTTGGGTTGCAGCAGCTGCACTACCAAACCGTACAAGTATACAATTTTAAAAAATGAAATGGGTCCCCAACTGAAGGTTTGTGTTAAAGGCAGGACTGGGTATGAAAAGGTTGAAGATTGCTGTGTTAGTATAAGGCACTTTCCTATATTCCTGAATCAGACTATTGGTCCATCCAGCGCAGTGTTTATACTGACTACAAGTGGCTCTCCAGGGTTTGAACCTGGGACCTGCTGCATGTGGATCTTGACCGCATGCATGCATATCGCAAGTCTGCTGCCTTCACGTATGATTCGTTATGTCTCTCTCCCCGAAACCCTTCTCACAATACTACACTTTGCTTAGGTGGGATTTGATACAACCTTCAGGAATTGTTCATTGCAGATGTCCTTCCTCCCAACCCCACCACAATGAAGCACTGACATAAGGTGCAGAGGAACAGAGGGATCCCACAGGAGCAGATCGTCTCCAACTTTTACTTCTAAAACACTCAAAACCATTCTCAAAATAATTATGAATAAGAATGCACCTCTCCAACAGGGTGCATTCGATCTGCATGACTGCTGCCTGCAGACAGTGGTTGGGGATCTCCTTGTCGTAAGTGTTCAAAATGGAGGAAAAAAGATCCAAAGTATCTTGGAGGGGCCCATTTGGGAAAGGCTGAAAAGAAAAGCAGCAGAGCGAATCCTTCAGGATGCAGGAAGAGGATCCAGTGATACCCAGAAGGAAACCAGTAAACAGACCCAGGAAGTCTAACGGCAGGGAGAGAGGAAGGAAAGTAAACCACTGAAAAGGAAACCTCGTAAAATATTTTAGATGCTTGGAAAGGGATCCAGACTACAGCCAGAGAACTGGTGGGGATGAGTCTTCACAAGGTAACCTATGGGATCCAAGCAGAGTCTGTGGAAAGGGTCCCTTGGGTAGAAAATTGGGCCTAGGCGCTCAGCTGATGTAGATGCGGTGGAAGTCATTGGCACCAAAGGCTGCGTTGCACTTAGGGCATTTCCGCTGGCGGGTGTCGTAGCGCGTCTTGACACAGTCAAAACAGAAGACGTGGAAGCATTTGGTGAGGACAGCATCCTTCTTGCGTGTGTTACAGCAGGGGCAGGTAAGCTTGGCCTGGACAAGGGGAATAGAGAAGGAGCGTGAGACTCCCAGATTTACTTCTCCCCGACAAGGCTTGCCAGCCCACATCTCCCCTCTCCACTCACCTTGTACTCTTTGATCTCCTCCTGCAATATCTCATCAGCATCTGCGTACACCTCCACTTTGCGCTGCTTCTCTAGCTTGCGCCGCAAGCGTGATATGTCCTCCTGGGGGAGGGATACACATCAATGAATCCAAAGGGAGGTTATAGTGCCTTCATATTTAGAAACATCTCTCTGCAGCCATGAGGACTAGTAACTTGCTTGAAAGAAAGATTTTAGAATTCTCCATCAAGTGGCTCATCAGAGCTCCTTACACGGGCAGAACAGAGCAAATTATGCTCCCCCTTCTTCCCCTGGTACCTGAGCTCTTTTGAGATTGAAAGATTCCTTCTCCTTGGCTGCCCGGTTCTCAGCCATACAGGTCTGGATCTCCTTCAGCTTACACTGCACATGCTCCAGCTGCACCTTCAGGTCCTCTGCCAACTGGGCAGCCTCTACTGCCTGCAAGAAAGAAAAGCAGCAGATGCCCATGAGTCGTCTTCTCAGCATCATCCAAATTAAGGGCTGTCAGTGTCCCAAACAGCAGCACCCCATCTATGGGAATCCTATTTCCAGGGCTGTGTAAGCATAGCACAACTGCATTGTGTACACATACACAGAAACTAACAACGCAGAGAGAATTCGGTACCTTGGGAATCTCTGCCTCAAGTTTCTAGCCCCTAAGGACAAAAGACATGACTCAACTAGCAGCCGATGAGGAGCTGACCTTCCACAAGCGCAAGAAAGATGGGAAGCTTTCGGATACATGGACTCCATATACAGATCTATTTGCATGAACGAACAAACACTGAGTTGGTCTGGACTGCCAGCCGCATCCCCGCTTCCTTCTATTGTTTTGTTTTATTACGGTTTATTATGTCTTGTTTAACTGTATTCCTCATTTCTCTTGAAAATTCAGTAAAAAGCTATAAATGTATAAGTTTCTAGCCCCTAAGACCATGAAGACAAAGTGTGTAGGCAATCATAAGCAGAGGAGCTGGGGAGAGAGACAGGACAGGATTTCCAGGGCCCAGGCACAGAGTTCCAATTGCCTCCCATCCCAATTACTGACATGACCAGAACACAGTATCTAAAATATATGCAGATATGCTGAGTTTTCATTAAAAACAACAACAGAATGAAGAATTCAGCTTTTTAAAAATCTGGTTGACATGATGAAAAATTTTGTTTTTGCAGCAAGAGTACACACGGCCCTGCTTGTTTCCAAATTTGGGGCTCCGCTAGAGCACTCTTCTCACCTTCCTCTTGTTGAGTTCCAGCGCCTGGCTGCGCAACGTGAGCTCCTTTTCCACCGTGCCCAGATTCCCCTGCAGGACACGTTCCTTCTCCTCCAGCTTCTGCACCACCAACAGCTGGGTGTCCACCTAAGCCAGGAATACAAAGCCACAAAAGCTCCAGCAGGCGTGATGAGAGCCTCCCTCACAACCGCCCCATCATCTTTTCCCTCACCAAAGCTCTGCAACTCCAGCAAAGGGGGGGGACCTGCATTACCTGAGACTTGAGGGCCAGCACCTGCTCAGCCAGCTCATCCTTCTCCTCACGCAGCAGCTTGTGGATCTGATTGGACTTGATGCGCTCCGACATCAGCTTGAAGTTGGCGTCGTCCTTCTCGCGCAGCTGCTGGTTCAGGCGCATATTCTGCTCCTGCATGTCCTCGAAAGCCTGGCCTGTCACGTCCATTTCGGACAGGAGAGCTTCCTCCTCCTGCCCCAACAGACATAATGAGAAGAACGGGACTGTGTAGGTTGTCCTTCTTAGCCCTTAACTGCTAAGCTTACTACTATGCTTGCACGGACATGTAACCCTGTTCCTGACTAAGGGAGAGGCCTTCACGCTTTGTTGTGGGATTCCCAGATGAATCTGGTTCGCAACTGTGGGGAAACAGGATGCGTGACTGCTAGATCAGGGCTAGGGAAACAGGTTACAGTAGGCTCATTTCTACAGAAAGTCAGATATTCCTCCCTATCTTTCACTTAGGCCACTGTTCTTCAACCTTGGGTCCCCAGATGTCGTCAGACTACAACTCCCATCAACCCCAGCCAGCTTGGCCAACGGCCAAGGATGACGGGAATTGTAGTATAACATCTGGGGACCCAAGGTTGAAGAACAGTGACTTAGGCAACCAAGAGGCATTATCAGAGTTTCACATTCCAGGCAACCAAAAAACACTCAAGGAGGGCATATGAAGCAAGCCTAGTAAGGGGTGCAGCTAGCAAGGGGGGGTGACCCGAGGAGAGTCCCCAGTGCCAGATAAAGAGGCTTGGAGGGCCAAGATCCCCTCCTCTAGATGTTAAATATCAGGTCCTGGACAGGTGAGGCAAAGTTGGCTCCATTTCTATGATCACCATCCTCCGCAGTTACCAGTCGCCAACCCACGCATGTGCCTATGGCAGGGGTGGGGAATCCCTCTTCGTCCAGCAGGCCAGATCTTCATTCTCCCCCACCCTCGCAGGCCAACTTTGGCAGGTGAGTGTGGACCATCCACATGTCAACTGGCTGATGCTATAACAATGTCATGAATGGTCCCACCCACATGCCAAAGTTGGGGAAACTGGGGAAGATGATAACTAAACAGCACTGAACCTTGTGGTGGGAGTTCAATCCTAATTTTTGCAGGAATCATCCATGCAGGTGAATTCCCCTTGGGGAACCAGCACATGCAGCCAAACCAAGCAAGACTGAGCCCCCCTCCTGCCCATCAGCTGGCATCACCTGTCTATTGCAGGGGGCATCACTTGATTGGCAGGTGGGTTGGGGGGAAATGGCCAAATTGGATCCCCTGGCCAGCAAAGACTGGCCCATGGACCTGAGGTTCTCCACCCCTGGCCTAGAGCAACCATAGGCCCGTTTTACTAGGCTTCCACTCTGGGGCAAGACTGACACCGAGCCAGGCTCTCCCACAGACAAATACCTGCTTGGTTGCCGCCAGCTTCTTCTGCAGATGCTCAATCTGCTCTTCCGCCAGTTTGATCTTGCGCAGGGCATCCTCGTCAGCCATTTTCTTGCTCTCTTTCTTCTCTTTCTCCTCCAGCTCACGGATCCTCACCCGCAGCTCCTCCACCTGTCAATGGGGACCAAGTCAAAGAGAACAGGAGTGGTCTTTAGGCTCCTTGGTGCTGTTTTTGACAAATCCATCACTGAGACAGAACAAGCCAAATTGCAAGTGCCTGAAGTGAACTAAAGCAGGCTCTTGCTGCTCTCATGCTTAACTGCGAGCCAGTGGACGGGGCAACTGGGACCTGGGACAACATTTTATACTGCTGAGGGCTCACATCCAGGGAGGCAGCCAGCCATGCCCTTTTCCAGGATACTCTATTCCATGCCCCCCACGGAAGAGAGCATTCCCTTCCCACTGAACTCGCTCAGTCCCCATTGGGTTGTTTGGGGAAGGATGGTGCTTCTCTAAAGATTTCGGGTACTTTTACAAACCAAGGTTTCCCCAAGCCTGTCAATACCTCCCTGCTTTGGACAGATATTGCCCATTTTAGCTACTTAAGGATCCATACTTGGAGAAAGAGTTCAGTATTAGAGAATATGACTGGAGCAAAACAGAAAGGCGGGGGGGGGAACAGAAGAAATGTAGCCTTGGGAAGGCAGGAGCCTCTCACCTCCGCCTTGGTCTTCTTCTCCGCAGCCATGAGCTGCACTTTGTCCCGCTGCTCCTTCGGTGCTGACTTGTACATGTCCAAGAGGAGCTTCATCTCCTTCTGACTCTCCTGAGCTTTCCTGGGGAAGGAAACAGGAGCAGCATGAAGGTGGTGGTGGACACCTCACCATCCAGGACACCGAGATTCCCCCCCAGCGATCAACTGTGGGGTACTACGTTTTTAAGAGGTAACTTAGAAAAATCACACACAGATGGGGGGTTCCGAGTCTAGGCTTCAAGAGGTCTATTCAAGACAATGGGAGTGCAGAGGAAGGGCTCAAAAACTGTTTTACGGCAAGGAACATCTCGGCCGGAAGGGAACTATTTCAGAGCAACAGACTGAAGCTCTAGCTTTCAAGGATCTTCCTTACCTTCCCATGGGCTCACACATGACAGCAAAGGGTCTACCACCAAGGCATATTCCTAAAAACCTGAAATACTGACAACATTTTCTGGGCCTGGAAACGCTTCCACCACCATCACACCACAGCTGCACTAAAGCCCTCAAGAGCCCTATTGCCTTCTTTGCTGGGCACAGTAGTTCAGCTGTGCCCAAGAGTCACAGCACTGGCAGAGGTCCTTAAGGCTAATTGCCTCTTCACAGGCCAATATTCCCCCCCCCCAAAAAACCCTTAACATTTATTCACCCCACTCTCCAAGCACGATCCCTGACCACCCCTCACTTTCAAAGAGCACCTACATCCTCCACCCCCTCCCCCAGACCCTCTCCACCACTCACTTGAGTTCAGCCCGCAGCTGTTTGAGCAGATCAGAATCTTTTTTCTTGGGGTCCTCGGTGCCCCCGCCACCCTTCTGTTTCTCCCGATCCCGCGAGGAAGAGGACGAGGAGGAAGACGAGGAGGAGGAGGTCTCTTTGTCCCGGTCCCGCGATCTCTCGCGGTCCCCACCCCGTTCTCCACCGCGCCCCTTGGACCGCTCAGCTTCCTTGGCTCGGGGGGGCGGGGGCGGCTGCGGTGCAGGGGGCTGGAGAGCAGGCGGCTCTTCTTCCTCCTTTTTCACCCCCTCGTGGACCCCAAGGGGCTGGGATGTCACCATCTCCTCCTTGGGCTCTTTCTTCACTTGCACTTCCTTGGGCTCCTTCTTCACCTCCAGAAGCACTGCTCCCTCCTCTTCTTTCATGGTGGTGACCCCCAGGGGCCCTAGCAGTGAGACAGGGTCCTCACCCCCTGGTGTAGAGGGTGCGGCTGCAGAGCTGGAGGAAAAGCCGCTTTGTTGTAGCCGAACCTGAGGACAGAGCAAGGGAACATGCGCTGCAGGGCAAGGTGGTACATTTCCACCAGAGCACCTTATGATCTAAAAGTGGGGGGAGGACTGTGATGTTCCTATATTAATGTATATATGGTAAGTGTTGGTTGTTTAGAAGATACATGGTAAGTGGAGTGAAAGAGGGGGAGTGAATGGGCAGTAGAATGCGAGATGATTGGCTGAGTGTTTAAAATGGCTGAATGTATAAAAGGAAGAGTGAGAGTGGAATCGGGGGGAGAAGATAACTGAGTGGGTTGCTTGGTGGGGTTTAGAGAGTTGTTTACCAGGAGGGAGGTGGAGTTCGGATTAGTATTGAGTAAAACCATATGCTTATGTGCCTTAAGAAGAAATCTTGTTAATCTTATTAGCTTTGTTATCTGTAATAAATACTTAATTTGGTTTACCAAAGGCCTGATCCTTGGCTGGGGTTTCACAGACCAGAAGGGAGGGTAAGGTAATGACCAAGGCTGAAGGGGAACTGTAACAAATGGTGGCAGCGGTGAAGAGAATAACAATACCAGTATTCAGAGTCTCTGGGAATACTAGTATTGGGACGTTACTGGTGGTTGCCTAGCAGGGGGATCTGTTGAGATCTGTGCTAGAGCAGGGAGAGAAACCATAAGAGAGAGCGGTCCGGACTGGTGGAGTCCCTGGTGGTGCCTAGTGACAGGCAGTAGCCAAGCGCAGGTAGGAACCTGACAGGGAGAGCCAGGGAAGGACGCATCACAAGGACCTGCAGCCCAAAGGCCACATGCAGTCCATGGCATACTTTCATATGGAGAGCAGGGAGGAGAAACGGGAAAGGGGTGTCAAAGGTGGAGAGAGAGAGAGAGAGAGAGAGAGAGAGAGAGAAGGGGTGTCAAAGAGAGAGAGAGGAGGACAGAAAAAAAATAGGAGTGTCAGAGAGACAGAGAACGGGGCAAGCTCGCCACTTTGGGCTCAGGCCCTACTCCCCACTGGCATGTGACCCCCAACAGATTCCTCTAGGAGTAAACCAGCTCTTAGAAGAAAAAATGCTCCCCACTCTGGACTAAAGAATTCCAAATTCCACAAAACTCATTACTGACTGGACAACTGGTATCAGTCTACCTTCATCTGAAGAGTTTTTGAGTTTTATTTGGGAGGGGGCACTGCGAGGGACTAGAAAAATGTTAGGACTCATGGTGGCAGAGGGGAGGAGAATGGGAAGGGGAGGAGTGAAGGATCACCGCGGACAGCAGGAAGTTGCTGCAAGTCAAGCTGACCCACATCCAAGTCTGGTGGATTTTATGTTTTTAGTCAATGTTGTTTAATGGGCACTCCCAGGATTTCATGCAACAGCTGAGCACCACTTTAAAAAAAGGAAAAACGGGCAGGATTGTGCAGGATTCCAATCTACTAAAGTCCATTTCAACATCCAGTTTCTATCTTTTTATTGCATTTGTATTCTCTATCTTGTTAACATCACTGATTTCAACGTGACCTGTTGCCTATCCATGATGCATTTGTAGCCCTGCAGAGCCCTCAGCTCCCGTTGCCCAAGCAGAGAGAGACAGAGAGACTGTGCACAGAGCCCTGAACCCATCAAGGAGGAAAGAAGAGAACCAGCTGCCCCTAATACAAATCATTCCCCTGAAACCTCCTGCAGAAGGGATCCGCCCAGCCGTCCCTTGCTGCAGACCCACCTTGTTGATCTCCGCCTGCACTTCCCGAAGCTTCCGCTTATACCGCTGCACGTCGCCCTTCAGCTGGTGGTTGTGGTTCTGGAGGCTGCTGATCAGGTGACGCATCTCTCGGTTGATGGGACCTCAGATTCAACAGGGGTGGGAAGGAGAAGAGTGGGAGTGGGTGATTCAGCAGGGGTATAAGAGCAGGAGATCTCTCCTCCCCACAGGGCAGACCTACAGCATTACACACCCAGAAAATGATGCTGAAGGACAGACATAGCCCGTAGCTTTCTTGGGGGAAAGAAAAGGCAGCATGCTTCCAAATGCCAGCTGCTGGAAACCGCAGGCGGGGTGAGTGCTGTTTCCCTAGGCATCTGGTTGGCCACTGCAAGAACAGGATGCTGGACTAGATGGGGCATTGGCCTGGTCCAGCAGGCTGTTCTTATGTTCTTCACCATGGACAGAGGGTCTTTTCAGTGGTGGCACCACAACTTTGGAATACCCACCCTTAGGAAGTTTACCTAGCACCAGTATTACAATCTTTCTGATGCCAGGTCAAGGCACTCTTATTCGTCCATACACTTTAAATAGGTTTTATTGCCTCTGCCTGCATTATGGTTTCATAGCTTCTCAGTCTGATCGTATTATGCAGGATGTGTGATGCAATGTATACTGTGGTTTTTATTATCATATGCTGCTCTTGAATCTCTCAGGTGGAAGCTTTAGAATTTTTAGAAATAAATATCTTAGGTGTGCTGAGGTTGAGCCCAGTACATCTCCCTAGGAGCCAGTGCTAAAAACGTGGTGTCTCCCACCTGAGTGCTCTTTTCCAGCAAGGCAACAGCTCCTGTTCAAGGGCGGGGACTAGGAGGTAAGTCCAGCCAAAACAGGCTGTACATTTGGAGGGGGGGGGAAAGGAAAGATAATTTCTTCTATGGGGCTATACCACGAATGCACAGGGGGAAGAAATGCAGTCTCACCAGCTTGCTCGTTGGCAGCTAAGTTCTGCTCAAATTCAATGCGCAGCATTTCGTATTCCTTGCGCACCTGGGCCAGCGTGTCCTCCAGCTGGATCACCTCTGTTCGCAACTTCTTCTGCAGGTTCAGCTCATCGCTCTATTCCCAAGGGGTCAGGGGAAATAACGTCAGCAAAAAGAAACATGTGGCAAGACTCCTCTTTCTTCTTATCTGTGTCATGATCCAACAAACAGGGTCGTAGGTTCTATGAGCAGCTAAGTTCTACTCAAAACAGACCCACTGAAATTGGTGGACCTAAATTAGTCATGTCCTCTCGCTTCAATGGGTCTACGCTGAGGATGACTAATGCTGGAGACAACCCAGGGCTACTATGAGATAACGGCTAAAATGAGATGAGGGGGGACCTTTGGCCCTTCAGATGTTGCTGCACTACAATTTCCATCAGCCCCTGTGAACATGTTCGATGGTCAGGGATGATGATGGGAGGGGTAGTTCACCAATATCTGCCGTGGTAAAGGTTTCCCCCACACCTGATCTACGGAATTCACTCCCACAAGATGTGCAATGGCCACCAACTTAGCTTTAAAAGCAAATTAGACATATTCATGGAGTTCAAATCAACTCATTTGAAATGTGGTGTTGGAGGAGAGCTTTGTGCATACCATGGACTGCGAAGAAGACCAATAATTGGGTGTTAGTACAAATTAAACCAGAACTGTCACTAGAAGCTAAAATGATGAAACTGAGGTTATCACGCTTTGGACACATAATGAGAAGACATGAGTCACTAGAAAAGACCATAATGCTAGGAAAAATAGAAGGAAGTAGACAAAGAGGAAGGCCAAACAAGAGGTGGATTGATTCCATAAAGGAAGCCACAGACCTGAATTTATAAGATCTGAACAGGGTGGTTCATGGCAGATGTTGTTGGAGGTCGCTGATTCATAGGGTCGCCATAAGTCGTAGTCGACTCGAAGGCACATAACAACATGGAGGATAAGGCTATCAATGGCTACTAGCCATGACGGCTATGTTCTCCCTCCACTGTTGGAGGCAGTATGTCTCTGAATACCAGTTCCCGGGAATCACAGGTGGGGAGAGTGCTACTACACTCAGGTCCTGCTTGGGAGCTTCCCATAGGAGCATCTGGGTGGCCACTGTGAGTACAGGATGCTGGACTAGATGGGCCGCTGGCCTGATCCAGCAGGGCTGTTCTTATGGTCTTCTACTTTAAAACTGTAAAAACGTTTCAGTTACATTTCAATCCAATGCCACAAAGCAAAAGGTACAGGGAAGGCTTAAGCACACCTATCCGTTACTCTTGCACGCATCGGAGACCACAAGCATGTGCCCACAGGCCTCTCAGCTCCCTCACCTCCATGTGCTCAATGTGGCGCAGGTGGCTGTTCTTGGTGGTGAGCAGAAGGGCCCGGGCCTCGTCCAGCTGCGTTTTCACCTGCAGGCTCTCATTGTACAGCAGTGAGAACTGAGACTGCAGCACTTTGTACTCCAGCGTCTCCTTCACGGCCTCCTCGGGCAGGCTCCGCAGCGCCACCTGCAGGAGAACGGCAGGGAACGGTCACACCAGGGAGAAGAGCCAGGTTGGGTCCGATCAAAGAGGGTACTGACCTGGGGAGTTCCTCGTGCATTATCCATGGAGCAGCCCCAGGGGATCTTTTAAAAGAAGCACGCCCCATCCCGTGTGTTCAGGTAGACTGCGCATAATAAGCATTTGTATAAAATAACCACCACCATCAAATGGTTCAGAGCCTCGAAGTAAAAACCCAACCTGGGGTCTGTGCTTTGTTGCCAGGTCTCCAGCATCCTACAAGCCAAGTCTTTTGGAAGACTTGAGATGCTGCATGCAGGTCTGCATGCAAATGAGACATTTGATATCACTGGCCTTGGTTTAGTCTCATTGCTAAATGGGGGAAGAAGTGAGTTTGGAATTCTTCTGGCAGGAGGCGAGGCAGCAGACAGGGGTGCCAAGAGGAGACACATGCAGCACTGGAGCACTCCAGGTGTGCAGGTGGAGAGGACCTGGGAGATGCCTGGAGCTGTCTCCACCAGAACTCTCCAGAGAGAGATCCACCATCACAAGGACTAGAAACGTAAATCTTTTTTTTTTTAAAGAAAGTCTCATTGTTTCAATTCTGACTTGGAAGCAGATTCTCCAGAACAACTAACCACTCCTGACCATGCTGGCTGTTTTCAGCCTGCCACTACAGGGCATTCTTCTTCCATTCCCCATTCCTACCTTGAGCTTCTCATTGGTCCTAACAGCCTGCTGCATTTCCTGCTGCAGCTTCTCCAGCTCCGCCATGCGACTGTTGGCAAGTTCTTGGTTCTCCTCCAGCTCCGCATTCAGCATCTCAAACTGCAAAAACCCAGACGCAAAACCAAGTCGGATTCTGCAAGGAAAGCACTCGGGCTTCCAAGACCAGGACCCTCATGGAGACTGACGCCCTCTTCGCCCATTTTCTTCTGCTTACCTTCTGCATGCTAAGAGTGATCTGTCCACCCTGGAACCCACCAGAACTGCCTGATGCATAGTAGCCAGAGTTTAGCTGCCAAAGAAGTGGAGAGAAGGAAGTTTAGGGCCTCATACACCACAACCAAACGTCTCTAAAATAGTGAATATATTCATACGGGCAGGCCGCAGTTTTAATCGGTTTTGCCTGCAACAGCAGTGACGTAAAGCAAGGATGAAGAACTATTTCAGATGCCCTTATGATTTTTGCAGGGAGAGACAAGTCCCTGCCACGTCAGGCCACCATCCGTATTTATCTGAAACTCAGGTTAAAACATTCAACCTAATTCAAGACTATCCTGACAGTTCTTTTAAAATCCCTACAACAGCTACAGATGGGGTGGGCCTCAGTTGGTAGTTCGCTCCGTGAGGTGACAGCCACAACAGATAAGACTGTTTTGTATACCGGCAAACCCCTCATTTCGAATGGAAGGGCCCCTTCCACAAAAGGAGCAAGCAAGCTCATGTGGGGGACAGAAGCTATTTTTTTAGACTATTTTGAGATTATTCCCCCTAGCTGCATTCGCTGACATAGTTAAGGGGTTGCCTTGCCATTCCCTAGCTTGATTTAGCTGCGTGACCAGATTGGACTGCTTTAATAAATGGTCCTGTACCAAGGGGCACCTTGCTTACTCCTGCTCTCTATATAAATGTACAAAATTCATGGAAAATAAGGCTATCAATAGCTACGAGCCATGTACTGGCTCCACTATGAGAAGCAGGAGGCCCCTGAATACCAACTGCTGGAAATCACAAGTGGGGAGAGCTGCTGTTGCACTCAGGTCCTACTTTCGGGCTTCTGGTCAGCCACTGTGAGAACAGGATGCTGGACCGAGATGGACCTTTGGACCAGGAGTGTAGTCATCCAGTGTCTCAGGGGGTCTTAGACCCCTTAATTTTGGGGGCGCAGGGTCCCTATGTCTCCAGCATCGTATAAGCCAATCAGCATGAAAGGGGAGTGTGTTAGCCACTGATAAGAGTCTTCTAACATGCTTCCTTGACTTTTCCTGCTGATTGGAGCCAATCAGAGTGAAAGGAGGTGAGTCAGCCACCGAGAAGACTCTTTTCAGTAGCTAACACTCTCCCCTTTCATGCTGCTTGGCTCCTAAGGATGTGTTGTTGTGGGGGAAGGCATTAACAAGGATCTCCTTCTCAACCCAGCAGCGAAAAGGGGGGAGGGGGCGTGGTTATGACTCATATGAAGGGACTCTGCACTTTTGAATTTGCCACTACACTACTGCTTTGGGCTAATCCAGCAGGGCTCTTCATAGGTTCTTAGAATCGCAGACCAAGGTAGGGACTGCAGCCCTACAAGCCCAACCCTGCCCTGTGACATGTGCTAGCCAGACATCATCTCTGATACTCTATTTTTATGATTTATTTCAACCATTTATATACCACTTGATTCCCATAGTCTTTAAGTGGTGTACAAGCGGCGTAACAAAATAGCATACAGGCTTGCCAGCTTTGTCCCTTGCCCAATGGTTACAGGACTGAATGGCAGGTCTGTTGTCCTCCTTCCCTGTCACTCCAGGAAAAGAAACTGGGGGGGCGGAGAGGCATTTCAACAACATTGACACGTGGGAGTGGGGTAACGGCCTCCGAAGGTCCTCGCTTGCCTGCTCCAGGGCCTCCGCCAGGTGCTTGTTCAGCTTCTGCTCCCGCTTGCGCAGCTTCTCGATGTCCCACTGCAAGTCCTCGATGGTTGTTTCCATCTCCAGCACTTTGGTCTCCGATGAGGTCACCTTGTCTTGCAGCTCCGTGTACTGAGCGGGCCGGAAGGGAAAAAGAGGCAGGCACAACAGGCTTCACAGCAGCTCTTTCCCCCAAAGCAGCCCCCTGCGGCTCTCTGACCAAGGAACCTACCTCCAAGGAGATCTTGTGGTGCTTCTCTTGCAGCTGGGTGGTCAAGTCCTGCAAGTGCCGGTTCTCTCTCATCAGCTCCTTGTTGAGAGACTTCACCGCTTCTTCCAGCTGGTCAAACTCCACTGGGGGAAAGAAAGAGACGCCTGAGCATCCAGGATCCCAACTCCCAACCCCACTCTGCAGCTTCCTTAGCCTGTCCACTACAGGCCCCCCCTGATTCTTCAGTCTCATTTTTCCAGCGCACTTTTGCTTTGAACCGCAAGACTGAGAGCCTGTGCACTCTGAGAACAGGAATACTAGGCTTGGATCTGGGTTCAAAACAGACTCATTCTTTCTCTACCTTCCCTCTGCAAATAGGGAATTAACAGCAGCCTACGCCGCAGGATTTTTGTAAAACAAAGCAAGTAGAGTAATGTGAAAGCATGTTAAAAACAAGTGAGTAATAAATTGCATATTGCACAATAAAGAAAAATCTCCCTTTTCCAAATGATGCCTGGGGACAAAGGTGTTACACATAGAATGCTGGGAGTGCTATCAAAAGCAAAATGCTTCAGAGGGTGCCCAACCCTGCCCTGACATGGGGCCTGGCCTCACCACGGGCATGGATCTTCTGGCAGAGTTCCTCAGTGCGCCGGTGGATCTTGTCCGAGACCTCCACGATGCGGGAGACGGCGGCTTTGGAGAACTCCATGCGCTCTTGAAGCTGCAGCTCAATCTCCTCACTGCTGCTGCTGGCCAAGGTGGCCAAGAAGGAAAGGGCTGGCTCATTCAACGCAAGGCCCCTGGCCTTCCACGGGGCAGGTGGAGTAATGGGGGACAGGACCACCTCTGAAGGGAACAGAAGAACAGGGTCAGTTGTTGACTGCAAAGCTAGAACATCCCCAGTTGCATCTCATCCACCAAATCCCATAACAAAGAAAGCTGGGCTCACCTCTCCTCTCCAGTCCCTCCGGCCCTAGGAGAGTAGCATCCAACTCGGCCCCTGCCATCTCCAACTTGGGTTCCTCAAGAGTCTGGCCACATTCTCCATCACACCGTCTTAGTAGCACTTGCACTGTCTCATCTAGCTGTAGGAATCAAGAGGAGCAGGAAGAAAAGAAGACTTGGCTTGAGGAGAGAAGGAACAAGGGAGGGGACGGATGGGACACCACAGGTAAGGCTGGGTGAATGCCAAAACCGATCCAGTTTCCAGGCACAGAACAAACTACGTCAATTACATCCATTCTGATTCTGCCAGTCAAGGGAAGTGACGCAGTGACGCTTCACTTCTTGGCCACTTGGAAACTCCACTTAGCATCCTGATGGTTTCCTGTGATCTCACCAGGTGCTGAACTGATTATCAAACATATATCTGCAACCTTAAGGACTAGAAACTTAAGGGGGGAAAGGAAAAAATCAGCCAGGAGGGGACCCTGACCTGCTTCCAGTAGCGGTTGACAATCAAGAGGGTGGCGTCGTCAGTGGCCTGCCTCTTCTCCAGCTTCTCTATGCGCTCACGCAGCTCATCCTCAAAGGCCTGCCGCTGCTCCAGGCGCTCAGCCAGTTTCTTGTTCTTGAACTGCAGCACCTTGAGGTCCATCTCCTCCTGCAGCAAGAAGCGCATCAGAATTTAATCCACAGTGTAATTCTTGGCCACTGCCAGTCACTACGGACACCAGTGAGCTGGATGGGCCAATGAACTGACTTGGTACAAAGCTGAGTTTCTATTTTCCTAGTTAAAGGGGGCCTGAGTCCCTGTTGAAGAGGTTCAGGCTGACACAATCTCTTCCTGGACACAACCATCCCTGGTCAACACAGTCCAAGTCTCTTTTCGAGAAGCAAGCCTGAACGTTGGCACTTAACATTTTCTTCTAAAAGTGCTAGAAAAAATATTTCTAGCTTCTAAGTGTTAGGATCTAATTTTAAGTCACCAGCCCTATAGGGATATTGCAGATACCAGTTTATAGGCAAAATTATAAGCCTAGAATTGTTCTGGCCCTCACCTACAATGTTCTTGTATTACTTTCCTAACGCTGACTTGCCTTTTTAGAAGTCTGTTCTACAGCATAGTTACACACAAGAATTCCCAACATTTCTTTCCAGAACAGGATTTTTTAAAAATAAATTGCCACTTAAGGAGATGCTCTACTGGATTAGGCCAATGTTTCTTAACGGTTTTTAATTTTATGTGTTAAAATGGTTGTAACCTGCCCTGGGACCTTTGTGTGAAGAGCAGGTAATTAATAATAATAATAATAATAATCCAGCATTCTGTTTTCACAGTGGCTAACCAGATGCCTCTGAAAATTCCACAAGCAGGACATGGAGGCCATAATCCTCTCCAGCTCAGGCATATTGCTTCTGTCAGCAGAAGCAGAACATAGCCATTGCGGCTAGTAGCCATTGATAGCCTTAGCCATGAATTTGTATAATCCCCATTTAAAGCCATCCAAATTGGCCATCACTATTATTATTTATTACCCACCCTTCACTCAAATGTCATGGGGTGGGTAAAAAGAATTTTAAAATACAGCATTAATAACAATTAAAAACAACCTAAAATCACAGAATAGAGTGGATCCTAAAAATGTATGTTTCAGGTATCAAAGGCCAGGGTAAAGAAGTGCACCTTTAGCATTCACCTAAAACTATACAAAGAAGTTTCCAGGTGCACCTCGGTGGGGAGGGAGTTCCACAGGTTAGCAGCTGCCACAGAGATTGCCCTCTCCCAGGCCACCACCCCTGAAGCTTCCCAGAGAACTATCAAAAGGGCCCCCTCTGCTGATCTCAACACCTGAGAAGGTCTGTAGGGAAAGAGGCAGTCTTTCAGATATTTGGGACCTAAGTCGTTTAGGACTTAAATGCTAGTGTGAGAACCTTGAATTGAGCCTGGAAATGAACTGCTAACCAATGCAGCTGTTTTAAAACGGGATATATGAGATCTAAAGGGAACCCTAGGCAGTAATGTGGCTGCTGCATTTTGGACCAGTTGAAGTTTCAGAGTTGTCTTCAAGGGCAGCCCCACGTAGAGCGCATTGCAATAATCCAATCGGGACATTACCAGAGCTTGGAGTACTGTGGCCAAGTCATCTCTGTCCAAAAGGGGCCGAAGCTGGCAAACCAACCGGAGTTGGAAAAAGGCACTCCTAGGCACTGAGGCCACCAAGCCTCCAGTGGCAACGTTGGATCCAGGACTACCCCCAAGCTGTGGATCTGCTCCTTCCAGGGGAGTCCAACCCCATCCAGAACAGGCCATCTCCCCACCTCCCAGACATGAGAACTCTGGACACGTAACACCTCTGTCTTTTCAGGATTCAGGCTCAATTTACTGACACGCATCCAGCCCACCACTGCCTCCAAGCACTGGTCCAACACCTCAGCTGCCTCTCCCAATTCAGATGGAACAGAGAGATCATGTTGGGTGTCACCTGCATACTGACAACACCTCACTCCAAATCTCCTGATGACAGCTCCCAGAGGCTTCATATAGATGTGAAACAGCATGGGGGGCATGATGGAACCCTGCAGAACACCACAGGGCAGCTCCCAAGGTGCCAAACAGCAGCCCCCCATAACTACATTTTGGAAGCGGCCCTGGAGGTAGGAGTGGAACCACTGAAGCACATTGCCCCCAACCCCCACAGCCCTAAGTCATTTCAAAAGGGTACCATGGTCAATAGTATCAAAAGCTGCAGAGAGATCAAAGGAGGACAAGCAGGGTTGCATTCCCCCTATCTCTCTCCCAACAAATGCCATGAACCAGGGCGAAGCCAGACGACACCCTGTCGCAGTGAATTCCACAGACTTTTATCACCACTGCCCACTACTTCTTCACCCTGCACTCAATCCCCCAGTCCTCACCGTGGAAGAGATGCCTCCTAGACGGATGGGCTCTATCAGGGTAGTGGTGGTCTTCTCCTCCCTGTTGGCTTTTTTCTCAGGTGGCCCGGAGCCCCCGTCCCCAGCTGCCCGCTTGTTTGCAAGCCCCGACATGGTGACTCTGAGCAGCACGTGACAATAGAGGAATCAGGCAGTCAGCCAAGGGGGCAGCTCTTCAGCTAAAAGGAGGGAACAAAAAAGGGGTGAGTTGCACTTGCCCATTAGAGGAGTAGTGTGACATTCATCAACTCAGTCTGATACTACCGTCAAAGCTAGCTACGGCTTACCTCATACCTGGTCAGGATAACAGAAAGACAAGGGGCATAAGGCATACTGGCAAAATGCAGAGAGCACAACAGGAGTGTGACAGATAAGGAAATGCAGTCACAATAGCATAGGGAGCATGGAAATGTTGATCAAGAGCATGAATGTGAATAGAGGCTGAAGATATGGATGCTACACCCCCTCCCGACTGCGTGCCCCTTAACAGTTGCATAGCAGTAAGAAATTCAACAGGTGTTTCCTGGCCTGGAGGCATAGTTCATGGGGAAGTGGCACCTGCTGAACCACCACTGTCTATCACCGAGATGCCAAAAGTCCAAGAGGCCCCCTGCTCGGCGGGGAGGTGCTGACAAACAGATAAAGAATTGGCTTGGAGAAGTGGCAAGCCTTAGCAAAACAAACAGGGAAAGCAGGAAGTCAGCCAAATAAATTAGGGAAAAGTAGTAGCCTTCAGTTGAGAATAGCGAACCAGGGAAGGGAAATGGTAGAGGAGAATGGAATAAAAAGGGAAGGGTGGGGAGAGGGTGAAAATGGTAGCCAAGAGCAATCATACTTTGTCTCGTTTTATTTAACCCGCACTAAAGTCCTCCTTCATTACAGATTTCCGACTTCCCTCTTGGGGGTAACTTTTTTGTTCTTTAGAGTAAGACCCCACCCCGCCGTGAAGCAGGGCGAGGGGAACCTGTGGCCCTCCAGATAATGCTGGACTCCCAGTTCCGATCACCCCCTTACAGCATGTCCAATGGTCGTGGAGGAGTAGATATCGTCGTTCAACAACACTTGCAGGGCCAACCGCTCCCCCATCCCTATCCTAAAGGAAACCCTCCGCGCCCTAATAAACTGAAACACGTCTACATCGCAATGGACTCTTAAAAAGACAGGATCCGAATAGATTACCGGGGGGGGAGGAGGGGTGCGCAGAGTAAAGTTCAGTTTGGAAAAAGACAGACAAGGCGGGAGATCTCAATGAGTAGGAGACGGAGGGAGGGTGGGGATACAGAGAGAGAGGGTGTGTAGGAAGAGGGCCCCTGGTGGGGGAGGGGCTTCTCTCACACTCACCTGCTTGAGCGCCCCCTCCTCCACCCCACAGCTGCGGCTTCTTCGTCCTTTCCCCCCCATGCGTTGCTTCGGACCAGAAACGCCAGCGCACCTACCGCGCATGCTCCTCCGTAACCATTCTCAAAGACCAACCCCAAATCTCTTGTTCCCCCCTCCACCGGCCCACTCGAGTGCGCATGCGTATTCTCAACTTCGCTTAGCATCCGGGACAGTTGGTATTGGGTAAAACGCGAACGAGCCAGCGTCGAGACGCTCAACGAGACACTTAACGGAAGCGCAGTCTGTAATTGGCTCTTTTCTTAGTATCGTAGATCTCTCATAGAGATAGAAGTGTAGAGTGAGGCGCGCCATCAGAGTCCTCTTTTTGGAATTCTCGATCTAAAATAGAACTTATTTTCCAGGCTTTAAGATACAATGAAAGGTTTTCTCCCATGGCATGTCACTCTGATCCCTTCATAGATGTAGAAAGAAAAAAGCATTTTTCCGTCTCTCTGGAGACCAAAGAAAATGGCGGGTTTTCACGTTTATTGTTGTGTCGCTCTACTTGATTCTATCTCTATTAAAACTCCCCCCTTGCAGGAACTACTCAAAGAAAGTTTCTATGATTGGTGAAGCGAGCTCTTGATTTTTTTTCCCGACACCCACCTTCAAGTATTCCTCGTTTTGACTGGACAAATATAGGTGGAATTCCGATTGGCTGAAGCTTGGATTACTATGGCAACGCGTGGGTTCCCCCCCATCTTTTCCAGTCTGACGATCAACGATGGGGCCGGAGTGCCTTCAACAGGTAAAAGGGGCGGGGTCTGAATAATATTAACGTACTAACTAATACTTCCTAATACCTCGGACATACTGATCCCCGGGAGGAGAGGGGAGGGGTGGATTTGTGCTACTGGCAGCAACAACGTGAGACAGAAAATCAAGTTTCACATGTTGAGTGCCTGCCTGTCATGCAGCTGTTGAAATGGGGGGATGGGAGGGGGGCAAATCCTTAAACTAGAAATTGCACATTTCATAATAAACAATAGTTATTTAGCAGTGGTAAGACGAATCATATACATTTAAAAGTTATACTGATAATTAAATTAATAAAGGTAGTGCTTTTAAGTAGTATTTGAAATTGCACCAATATGGCTTTCAGCTAACTGTAAGTTGACTAAGAAATAAACATTAATTCACAAACATGGTCTACCTAATTAGAACTGGTTCCCATTGTGGCAATATCACAGTTACCACGGGATAAATATCACTGAAATTACTAGTAAGCAATGTGCTAGCATACGTGTAGATGAAAAATATTAATAGATTCCCCACTCAACTTACTCAAAAATTACTTATCTGTTTCAGCCCCAGCCACATAAAGCAAAGATATGCATGTGGTGAGTAACTGTTCATGTGCTTTAGGGGAATTGTTCAATGCCAAATCCCACCTCAGAACCAGTTGCCTTTTGGTGCATGGCCTGAAGTTCCTTGCATTTTGGCGTTGCTACGTGTCTGATGCTCACTTACACCCAAGATTGCTTGTGTACCTAAAGAACATGTAGCCATTCAGACTAAGTGTTTTCCCTTATTCTCCGTTTCAGGAAATACCTAGATGTTCACTCCATGGATCTCATCAACAAGACTGAAACCACTGATGATCTGAAGAGGTGATGGGACTTTAAGATTGAGAAAAATCTTCTGATTAGCCGTGTTAGTCTCTTACCAAAACAAAAGATGAGGAGCAGAGAGAACTGAACATAAACACCTATAAATATGCACAATATATATTAAGATGCACTCAGATGCAAAATCTGATTATATTCATGCAAAGTGCGTAATGCCAGAATGTACTTGTATATACTCAAGTGCATGGTTGCTGCCTAGCACGAACAGTCATACACAAAATGCAGCTTTGTACAATAGGTTTTTTTTCAGATTCCTAGAATATTGTGCAACAAAATGGACACAATGCCTGAACTGCACTATTCAGACGTTTTGAGCAGCAACAGTTGCCTTTGTGAGCTGCAGGTAATTAGAGGGGTCTCACTTTCTCCAGACTAGAAAATCAAAGTACTAGAAAGTAGAAGACAGTCCTTTCTGAAATTTCTACGCTACACCATTTTTTTAGAGTCTGGGATGGAAAAGATCCAACTTTTTCAGGATTCCCAGTACACCCAAATTATTCATTCCCCGGATTCTTACTCACAAGTTTATAACATCTAGGCAGTATTCAATTCTTTCTGTTGTGGTTCAAATTAATCATGAGTCTTTACATGGGCAATCGCTCATCTCAAGAGGTCTATTGTGCAGGGTTGACTTCCCTATAGTTTGCTAAACATCACTAGTTCCAAGAAGCCCTGTTATAAGGCAATAAATTCCAAGAACTATAACCTTTCAAAGCGTTCAACTACTGCTCTTTTAATAAAGTCTTTCTCTGCAGTTTTCTAATAGTGTTAGCTGCACCAAAAATGACGGCATCCTGTGATATCTTAATACATTTATGGTGGCATAAGCTTTTGTAGGCTACAATTTGCTTAAACAGGTGCACAAAATGGACAGTAGTAGTACTGGTGTCTTCATGCAGATGGGTCAAATGCAGGTGAGAGAGAGGATCTGGTAAGAATATAAGAAGAGGCTGCTAGATCAGCCCAGCAGGCCACCTAGTCCAATATCTTGTTCTCACAGTGGCCAACCAGATGCCTGTGTTTTGCCAGATGAGAGTAAGATTGCAGGCCTTTGCACATTTACTTGGAAGTAAGTCTGAGCAGGAGTTACTTCTGAGTAAACATACATAGGATCAGTCTGCATTCAGGATGTTCCAGATCTGGTGTGGGGAACCTTTGGCCCTCCAGATGTTGCTGAACTACAACTCCCACACCTGTTCCAGATAAAAGAACACATCCTGAATGCAGAGAGATGGAGGGCAAACTCTTGCAAGCTTTTAAAGCCAACACTGGCTATTATAAGTACATGGTTAACCAGGCACTGTTGAAGAGCTACCACAATCAGAAGATAGTTCAGAAAATCTTGCAAAGGACTCTATCCTCCAAGCCCAAGATGGAAATCAGTTACAAAAATCTCCTTGCTATGAGCTCGCAAAACAAGCGACTATTGACCCCCCTGGGTTTTGGGACCAAATGCGCTACCTAGAGGCAGAGGAGAGGGGGTCTCCACCCCATCCCTCCGATCTTAAACAATTCAATTGCTTATCCTCCACCCAGGAAACTCTCCTTCCGACAATTAAATTACTGAACCCCACGGTCAACTCCTTACAGAGAGAACAGCCCCCACCTATGATGAACGGATGCATCGCTCCGTCAGATATCTTCAATGAGATCAATGTTATATGACACTTACCCATTCTATCTTGGAATGTCAATGGCTGGGGGAATAAGAGGGAAGATCCCGATTTTTTAGAGTACCTAAGTAATTTTAAAATAGTATGCATACAGGAAACGTGGGTCACTTCTCAAGGTAGTCTGATCCTTCCAGGATACCTCTCCTTTTCCTCTCCCGCGATAAAACATTCAATGAAGGGCCGCCCTAGTGGAGGCCTCTCTACTTTCATTTCAGATTCCCACTCTCTCTCAGTTGATCATCTTCCATCAACACTCCCTCAATTTATTCTAGCACTCAGGATAAGGGGCATCTTGACTGAATCATTAATATGCATTAATATATATATATTCCTCCCTTATACGACATTACTACAATTCCCATTAATGTATGGGATCAGCTTGAAGAGACTCTCACACAATATGAAATGCAGTACCCTAATGACAGTCTTTTACTTTGCGGAGATTTCAACGCTAGAATAGGTGACCTCTGGCCACCTAACACGGTTTCCTCCAATTGGGACCCCTTATATCAGGCCGTTACTCAATACAGGGTACTAAAAGATCAAAAGTCAAATAAACAGGGTCCCTACTTGTTGGAATTAGCCTCACTGCACTCACTCGAAATCATAAACGGGTCTACAGTGGACTCTTCTCGAGGTTCCTTTACCTACCGGTCCTCCCAAGGTGCTAGTACAATTGACTACATCTTAGTATCACAATCTCTGTTTTCGGACATTATCGACTTTAAGGTCGAATGTAGGATAGAGAGTGACCACCTTCCCCTCCAACTATGCCTTAGGATTAATAAGAGTACCGTCCCTTCCACATCATGTTTGGGACTAGCACAGACTGAGAAAAAAATCCATTCCGAGAAAACTAGGGACCGTGTCGCAGCCCAGTTGGGGAGTAATTTATATCAAACAATACGTCAGGGAGTACTGAATGAAACCCTCGATCCCATTCAGGCCTTTCAAACTATCTTAACCCTACTGAGACCATGCCTGGCTCAAAAGAGCAATGGCACCACTAGGACACATGGCCCTTATACATGGTTCGATCGCGAGTGTAGACTAAGGAAAAGAAAGTTGAAGGCCCAATTAAGATTGACTCTTATACACCCAAGTGACCAGTCCCAAGCTCTTTTCAAATCTATGAAGATCTCTTATAGAGCCCTCTTAATTCAAAAGAAAGCCGACTTTGCCGAAGCCCACTGGCAGCGGCTAGCCCGCGCGGCCTCTGACAGACATGAGCGTCTGTTTTGGAATTTAGTTAAATCTGGGATGGGTGCGTTAAACCCCCAAGATGTACATCGAATTCCGACACCAGCCTGGCATGCCCGTTTCCAAAGGCTTTATTGCCCAGCGATAGCCTCCAATGACCATTCATTGGATGTCGATATTTCAAAAGCGCCTCCGTGGCCCCCAGTCACGCCAGAAGAAATCAGTATCCTCATTGATTCTTTGAAGAATGGTAAATCCCCAGGAGAAGATTTTCTCCCCCCCGAATTATTCAAGCAATTCCCGGACTGGTGGACCCCATTCTTGGCAAGCCTTTTCTCTAGGATTAATGACTCTGGCATTATTCCTGATGGGTGGAGGCGCAATATTATCGTACCAATTTATAAAAACAATGATCCCTCTAAACCCTCCAACTATCGCCCGATCAGCCTACTAAATGTGGCTTCCAAGCTTTATAGTAAATTCTTACTCCAAAAGTTGGAAGAATGGGTGGAGACTAACCAGCTCATACATCCCAAACAGGTGGGCTTCAGAAAAGGATCTTCTCCAATTGACCATTGTCTAACCCTGTACTTCCTGGCAAAAAAGAGTATAATTGGACCCACACGACATCTATATGCTGCATTCGTTGATTTGGCAGCAGCCTTCGACTCTGTCGATAGGAATGCTCTTTGGTTAAAACTTTATAATCTAAACATAGATCGCCGTCTTCTCTATCTCATCAGGGCCCTATACACTAATACTAATGCTATGGTTAGAGTAAGCCAAAGTGGAGACATGACGAGCCTGATAGTAATAGGGAGGGGCGTTAAACAAGGCTGCCTCTTAGCCCCCCTTCTCTTCAATCTATTTATTAATAACATCATATCTGACCTCTCCGGTCCACAATACTTTCCACCATCTATCGGCCACAGGAAGGTGTCCGTGTTGTTTTATGCGGACGACATGGTCCTCCTGTCTTTAGTACCAATTGGCTTAAGAAAATTAATGAGAAACTTACAGGCACTCTGTACAAAGGAAAAGCTAGAAATCAATCACCAAAAAACAAAAGTTTTCGTTTTTGGTAAGAGATTTGAAGGACATCGTTGGTCGATGGCAGACCATCAGTTGGAGCAATGTCGGTTATATAAATATCTGGGAATATACTTTGCGGACACTCTTTCTTGAAAAGACACCAGCAACACATAAAATTAACAGCCATTAAAAACTGCAGGAGCAATTCTAAAGTTCTATCGCTCTGTAGGAGGTAACTTAATTCCTCCGGCTCTAAAAATCTTCCAATCTAAAGTAATTCCTCAGGTCTTATACGGCGCATCAATTTGGGGTTGGGACAAGGAAACTGTTTTGTCCTTAGAGACTATTCAAACAAATTTCCTCAGGCGTTTACTATCCCTCCGTCCAGGAACATCAGCAGCCATCTTACGTGCTGAGACTGGCCTTCCTCCCCTGGGAGCGCATATTCATCTTGCCCTTTTGAAGTTCTCAAAACTAGCTGGAAGGTCGCCGGGCAAGGAACTATTGAATTTGTGCCTAAATCACCCCTTCTCCTCTAATCTTTGGGGTCCTAAATTGGAAGAACTATTATCTAGTTATCATATAACTTCTCAGGTTTTTATATCATTACCACCTAATCAAAAATTACGTGAGATTGTTTTCCGCCACTCTGAGTATTTGGATAACTTAACACTAACTAACTCTAGAGTGGCCCCATGGTATGGGAAGTTTAAGACCGGTCATTATCTCTCCCCATACCTCACGTATCCTTTTCCCAAAAGCCTCAGGCACGCGTTCACTGCACTACGCTGCTTCTCCCTCCCTAATGCAGACAGAGAGGGACGAATCCTCGGAATTCCAAAAGATCAAAGATGATGTCCCTGTGGATATAATAAGGAGGAGGACATTCCTCATATACTGCTTCATTGCACAATTTATCAGGACCCCAGAACTAAGTTCCTCAAGAAGCTTTTAGATGAATCTGAATCTCCTACAGAAGCGGGGAAAGTAATTTCCTTAATGTCTGATTCAAATTTGGACATGACACATAAGGTATCCCTGTTTGTGTTAGCAGCTTTGAAACTACGAGCTAATTTTATTCTGAATCTTAATAACAGCTGCCGTTCAAGTCTGTCTTAGTTTTAAATTTTAGACGCTGTACAATCAGCATAGATTCTCATTGCCTTATGATGTTTTAAATTTTCCTTTATAGAATTTATTTTAAACTCAATTATAAATTTTAACATGGTAAGTTTGTTGTACATGATATATTAATTAATTTTGTGTTGGCCTTTGGCCCTGCAATTTAAATAAACTATAACTATAAGAAGAGCTACCAAAAAAGGAAAATGTTTATCTATGGTTTGATGTACCCAAGCCTGAAGAATCAGACTGGCAATGAACTAAATAGTCTGAATCCACCCCATTGCTACTCTCAGTTGCACAGTCATCTCATTGCAGTGGGTTGTGCAAAATGAAGGCAGGCTCTTATCAGCTAATGGAAATGGAAGCTGGACATGGATAGTGATGATTCCCGTCTTCCTCCTGCCAAGCAGGATGTCTGTAACCCTACCTCCCCTATTTCACTTCTCCTCTCCAGCCTCCTCTCCAGCCTCCTCGATCTCCAGGATTTTGAATCAAATCCACGCTCTGCTATCTTATTGGATCTGTACTTCTACACCATCCAGTTCTGCCAGGAACACGGTTTCAACCGGGAACAGACCTCAGCCTTCTTCTCTATTGTGAAGGATGTACACGACGCCTGTGTGGGTAAGCAAATGGATGTTAAGAGAGAAAGGAGAAAGCTCTGAATATATTAGAGGAATGAGGGGGAAGTGAGGAAAGGGTGGTTGAAGCCTCATTGGAAACAACTTGAGATTATGAAGGAGAGGACACCATTTGTACTAAGCACGCAGATCCTTTAGGCCAGGTGTGGGGAACCTTCTCCCCCCCCCAGATGTTCCCAAACTACAATTCCCATCATCCCTGGTCATTGACCATGCTTGTTGGGGCTGATGAGAGTTGTAGTGCCCAACCCCTGCTTTAGGCCAGTGGGATGGCCTAGGATTTCATGGCCCAGACATCCCCCCCTCCCGCCCGCAATGCCCTGTCTTTGCCATGTTTTTTGGTGATATTGTACATATGCAGCATCATAAGGCATTGTAATAGCACCAGGAGGCAGAGAAGGGAGAGTAAAGGAACAGCCACAGGATCAGCTGGTTTCCAGGTGAGAAACTGGGCTATAAAACCAGGGCTTGATGAATGTGGAAGGAGGGGGAAGGTTCAAGCTGGATCCTCTGTTTCCGCTCACTGCCTTCCTCCCCTGTAGAAACACCGCTACCCAATGTGGAGGAATGCTACAAGTATTTCACTGAACTTGTTTTCTGCCACTCCATTCGGGTGAGTGTATTCCAGACGGGGCAAAAATGATCACATAACACAGCAATGTGTATTGGGAGGTAAATGACATCACTTCATCTTCTTCCCTACTTTCCTCTCCCTTCTTTAGAGACCCCCCTTCAGCATTGATCTCTTCAGTCAGGACCAGCTGGTGCTCATAACTGACTATATGATCAACACCTACTTTCGCCACTACAAACTTTATAAATATGCTTTCACTCCACAGGTAAGAGGAGTCTCTTCCTTCACTCCAGGGTGTGTGTAAGGATAAAAGGATAAGAGCTCTCATGTCACCCTCTGATAGCATGGATGGGAAAACTGCAAGATCAAGGGTGGTCTGTCATGTAACACAAGCCATTAAATATGGCTTCCAGTGCTCCTGAGGACTTGGGAGTTGAATCTAACAGATGATAATGCTTCTGCCAGCATAACAGAAATGGAAGCAATTTTCAGCAATTGAGTGTCCCCCCTATTTGCTCTGGAACAGATTTAGGGAGCATGGGAGGCAGAGGGGGAAATTGCTGAAATTTGTTTCTCCTCCCATTCTACTGACAGAAGCCTTACCATCAGCTGAGCAACACCATTGAATACAACCCTTTATTTTTAAGAGCAAGATTGGTCCTTTGTGGATGCACTGAAAAAAATCAAAACGTGGGACCAGAAACTAGCAAGGCAGTGAAATCTGTGGGTTACCCATCAGCAGCCACTTGCTCTCACACATACCAGTCCCTAATCCTCTCTTCCTTAGGTGCGATTGGACATATCATTCACCTATATTGGGATGCCTGAACCAGAGCCCAAAGATGAGGGTAAGTATGGGTGTGCCCAGATCCGGATCCAAGCCAGCTTTGAGCTCTGCAGTTGAACCCAGCTGTCGTGTATCTTCTTAACAAAGTTGTTAAAGCAAGGGTGGAGAACCTTTGTCTCTCTAGATGTTGCTGGACTACAGTTCCCATCAGTCCCAGCAAGCATGGCCAATAGCCACAGCTGAAGGGAGGTGTAGTTCAGCAACATGTGGAGGGCCAAAGGTTCCCCACCCATGTGTTAAAGGGATTGGGGGGGAAAAGGTTGTCCTTGTAAATGAGGATTTCTCCCAGAATAGAACAAAGGTAAGAAGAGTTATGGATAAATCAGAAGATCTTAAAAGTATCCCATAGCCCCTATCATGTGTGAAATGGATTAGATAGGAAGCAGTTTTTGGAGGTTAACCATTGGTTCATCTAGCCCAATGTTGACTACTCTCACGTGGGGTCTTGGGCATCTTGCCTAGCTCTGCTATCCTGGGATCCTTTTAACTAGAGCCAGTCAGGGATTGGATCTGGGTCATTCTGCATGCAAAACATGTGCTTTACCATGGATAGATAAGCCTTCTGTTTTGGGGCTTTTGCTCTTGCTTTGAATCAGAACTTGTGGGACGCCAAACGTTCCACAAGTGCTAAAATGTCATAATGGTCACCCCCGCCTTGGGTCAAATCATATTGTGATCACATAAAACTGTTTGCTTAAGAAATGAAGATATTACCCCACAGCTCTTGCACAGGGTTTATAACATCTCTCTTTTCTATAGAAGCTGCGGCTGAGAGCATGGAGGCAGCTTTGATGCCTCTGCAAGAGGAAATGGATGAGACAGCAACTGCAGCTGAAGAAAGTAAGATGGGATGGCTCTGAATTTGGGGCTAGTGCAGCGTAGGGTGAGCAAAAGTCTCCTAGCTCAGATTTCACCGTAGCCATTCATTCATTAGCCGCAAGGCACACTCTCTCAGCCCTTAGCTTCTCATCTGCAAGATGGGGATGGCCCTACCTTACAGGCTGGTAATGATTTGGAGGTTGAATCCAACAGCAAACCAGGCCATCACTGAGATTAGTGTGGCATAGAGTGTACATTTGTGCTCCCGGTGAGAAGCCTGCAGTTGCATTGTGCCTCCCTGATCTTTTTTCTTGCCATGCCACACTGAGATAAGCCTGAGTTAAGTTCTGTTCAGACTAACCATAAGCTTTAACCAAGAAAAAAAATGTATGCTTAGTCTGGAAAAAATTTAACCACAAGCCTGGGTTTGTATGACTCGCTACAGGAATACCCCGCTATATGGACCTTCACTGTAAGGACACTCGCGAGTATGGACATACAGTAGCACCATTCCCGTTTACGTACGCTCGCTTTGCAAGAACGGACACTTAACCTTTGGTTGTGGCCTGTTCTTTCGGTGCGTGGGGGTGGTGGAAAGAGACGCGATCGCGTGACCACAAATCAGCTGGGAGGCGCAATTATGATCAGCTGAGAGGCACAGCGGTGCAGCAGCAGAGGTGCCGCAGCACCACAGCAAAGGCTTTAGCGCGGGGCTTTGAGGCTCCGCGTGAAGGAGAGGTGGCACAGTGGCGGCGCAAGTGGAAAAAGGTAGTGCTTCACTTTAAATACATTTTCGGTTTACGTACTCGCTCTGGACCCATTGCGTACATTAATGCAGGGTATTCCTGTATGCCAAGTTCAGTGCAACAGCAAGAAGGACCAGGGAGGAGCAAAATGGCTGGGAGCTCCTCTCCGGGAGCACGTGGATTCACACTAAGGCAACGTTTGGCTTAGCGTCACGTGCAAACCAGGCTAGTGTATGGGAATGGCTTTACATGCTGGAAAAAGCGCTATGTAAATGGTAAGTAATGTATTTATTTGCAGGGTGCCACTCCTGAACCCAAAGTGGTAGACTAGGAGTGAGTACTCTGTCTCATCTGGGTGCTAGAGCTGCCGTTCATTCTGCCTCTCCCTCCTTCTAGGTCCCACTGCTGCGCTGCGAGAGTACATTGCCAGTCAGCTCACCCAGGAGCTGACCCTGCTGCGCCTTTCAGTGGATCAACGTTTAAAGGCAACGGAGGACCAGTTTAATGCCAAGCTGGTCCAGATGGAGAAGGGTCCTGGCACTGGCAAGGGGAGTGCCAAGGGCAAGAAAAAGTGAGCAGGGTGATGGGTTAGGTGGGAGGCGAGAGAATAACTTTTAGATTAGCAAATTTTTGCCTCTGCTGGGAAGTTATAAGGGCCCATTCACAAAGTATGCCATGCATCAAAGACAGGAAGGATATAGGGAAGTTACGGCAATGCGTATTTATTAACATGGGACTAGCAGATCAATTTCTGAAGGCTTTTTAACGTGTACAGAAAATCCCTACAGAGATATCCACTTACAACTGCACGGTTCCCTGTGGATATGATGTTAAGATATTAAAGAATTTTCCTACAGTTGATGCACATTTTCTCTGCATAGCATCCAGACAATCTCTCCTCTTTTTAAGCTTGTTGCATTCCCCACCCCCAACACTCAAACCACAGTATAGAGTTGATCTCCCCCTCGCAGTAGCAAGGCTACTACACTTCAGGAGTGCTGTCTGGAATGCGGCTGTGCAAGTATCACTGGCATTGGCTGGGTCCTGTCCATGACATCACTCAAACTGGACTAACTGCTGAAGTGAAACAGAAGCAGCGCCTTTCTCCAGACATTCCCTTGAGACTCATTCGGTTCCACTCTGTGCAAATCCTGTCTTCTGAGGTGGAACACTCACCCAGCAATATATCCAGCAACATCATGATGCTTCCACCCCATCACCACTTCACTTTCTGCATTGCTGGTACACCCCTGGGATTTTTCTAGAAATGTGAAGGCCAAGGTGGTGGAGGGAAAAAAACTCATTCCCCCCCCTTCCCCCCCCCCCCCGGCCTTCACATCTAGATTTTTCACATATCCTCTTGTCCCTTCTGGCAGTGTTCTCTCCCAACCAAAAGATATGTTTCTTCTTGAGAATTGAAGGAAGACAAAGTAGTATGTGAGTTTTGGTCACATTCTGTTTTTATTCTAATCGTGACATTATGGATGTGGAAGGATGTCACAGCCAGGTGGAAACAATAAGCTGCAATCTACAGAGAAGGGCCAAGCCCAGTTCCTGCGTAGGGAAAAGGAGGTATGCCGTTTCTGATCCCAATACATCCCCATTCCCCACCCCAGTTCACAAATACTGGCCATATACAATGGTTATTTCCTCAGCAATGGGAAAGTTGGCTGCTTCGGAGGGCCAGGGGTCAGGCCCTCCTTATTGTGGGAAGAGATTTACAAAAGGCTCTGGTTCCTACAACACTCAGAGATAGAACTTCCAAATCCTTCCAGGTCTAAACAACGTTGATGCTTTGAATTCTTGCCCTGCACAGATCTACGGGTCTTTGCCCTTTCCAGGTATATTAGGGGGCCCTTGTTTCCATCAGCTACCAACTCAGGATTTTTTTCCCCAAAAGGCAAAGTCTCTGTTCCTCAGAAAATTGGACCCCTTTGCATGCAAGGCTGAGCATACTTCTCACAGGAAGTACTTGCCATTCTCCCAAGAAGAGATGGGAGGTGGGGACAGTTCTTGAAGTGGCGCCTGCCTCCATTCAGTCAGGGACCCAGTGATCCCCAAGCTGCCCAGGGAACAGCGGCAAGCTGCTTAGTTGGGAGGGTCATCCACAGCGGACAAGGGGGCTTCCTCCCCCTCTGTGCTGAGCAAGACGAGCTGGATGGCCTTGGGGACGTTTTCAAAGAGGGCGGCCCGGTTCTGCTGCTCACCCTTCTTGACCCAGTGCCCATAGATGCGGAAGGCGCAAGCATCAATCAACTTGCGCACCCCCTTGAGTGCATAGGGGTCGCACAGCAGCAGCTCCTTGGTGACCGGCCGCACCCGTCGATAGTTGGAAAAGATGCGGATGGAGGCTCGCACAGTCCATGCAGCAACCTGCCACAAGAGAGAGATGGAAATAGCTTCAGGCAAATACTATGGAATCTAAATGGCCAGCAGGAGTGCAGAACGTAAGAGTTTGCTGGATCAGACAAAGGTCCATCTAGCCTTATACAGAGTCAAGCCAATGGTCCATTTAGCTCACACGAGGTGTGGGGGACCCTCTGGCCCTCCAGATGTTGCTGAACCATAACTCCCATCAGCCCCAGCAAGCACAGTGCCAATGGCCACGGATGAGGTGAGTTGTAGTCCAGCAACATCTGGAAGACCATTGTTTTTTTTCCCATTCCTGCAGTAAGCAACAGCTAGGAAAGGAGACAGGGAAGAGAGGCTAGAGGATAGCATTGAGCATCAGAAGGATCACAAGGAAAGGAGCAGGATCAAATTTTATGCAGCACATGGACATGGAACAGATCATAGCACTAGTACAGGCGCAGCAAAGAAAGAACTAGTGTCATGGCCATCACAACACTGCTGCGGGGCCCCTCTCCCTCCTCACTTGTGCTTTAATACACCCAGTTGTGCCACCTCTTGTGTCAATGTGCATGCCTGTCATCACCCAAGATGGTGGCGGGTGGTGTTGCCTGGGACAGTGGAGCTCCCACACCATCATCCAGTTGCACCCTGCGACCCAATGCTGGCAGGGATCACAGAGAGGGAGCTCCACCCTCCCAGCACCAGCCGCAGGGGCCCTTGTCCAATGCTTGACCTGACCGCCCACTGGCGTCAGGCCTGGCTGGTGTGGTCACATGGGGGGGTTGAGAGGAGGGGAGGAAATAAGACCCTAGAAGAGCCCACCCTTCTGAAGCATAGAAGGGTGGGAAGAAACATCCAATCAGAAGTGGAGCTGTCTACAATAAACAGCATGCATGGCAGGAAGAAAGAAGAGGCTTGCCCTGAATGCACGGTGGGGATTGAAGTGCCGGCATTCACGGCCATCATAGCGCTGGAAGAAGGGGTGCTGTAGAGCCTGCTGAGCTGTCAACCGTTCTTCTGGATCCACCTGTAATAGTCGTGAGATCTGCAAAAACAGGGAAAGTCAGGAAACATTTTGGGGAGGTCACAAAAATGGGAAGGGCACATTGTTGGAGCACAATGGGAAAGGCTGAGCAATTCAGGAGTAAAGTTAAAAATGTTTATTCATCATTTATTTTCATTTTGATCCCACCCCTCCTCCAGGGAGCTCAAGACAGCACAAATGGTTCTTCCTGCTCCTCTCTTGTTTTATCCTCCCAAAAACGCTGGGAGCTGGGAGATAGTGACAGTCACAGAGTGAGTTTCAAAGCTCAATGGGTATTTGAACCTGGATCTCCCCCCTATCCTAGTCTGATATTCTAACCAATACCCACTGACTTTACCACTTAGTTATGAGTCTTTCCAGAGACTCATACTCCCTCCCAACTCCTTCTTGCAGTCCACTTTGCCAAGTGCCTCATTTTGCTAGCTGCCAGTCAGGGCTTTGGTTCTGCAATGGAATCTTGCTGTTTAACCCTGCCAATCAGGACGGAGGTGCAAAAGTTGTAAGTCTCAGGAACCAGGTTCACTACAGAATAATCATCTATCTGATTAGAAGATCGTTTATCATCATGGGTAAAAACCTCTAGAATTTCTTCATCTGCCACCACCATGAATCCTAAGGCTGAGGAAAGGAGAGAAAGATTTTTGAGGTAAAGATTACATGAGAATAGTTAACTGCGTGGCAAGTGGGAGCACCCCACTCTTTTGTTTCTGGCTAAAGTCAGAAAAGATACAATGTATGTGGGTTCAGCTGGCAGTCTGGCCAAAAAGCAGTTAGGCTGTTACAGTTCCAAAATAGGTGTTTTGGTTCCATGCATGCTAGTTGTACAGTTATGGTAGCAAAGAGCAGACTCTAGCTGTTTATATGGAAAATTAAGACATGAAAATGGTCAAACTGTGATAGGTCCTTCAGTGGACATTCTATTCGAATCACTGGTCCATAGTTACAGGCCAATGAGGATTGGAAATTCCAGAGAGAACCCAATGATTGGTCTGTGGGCTCTGACTGGAGTGGATATAAGGGAAGGCACTGGTGAAGTTGCTGAAGAAGACTAGGAAGAGGCAGAGGGCATGCTGAAAATCTCTGAAGGCAGAAGCTGAGGGAGGCCAGCCAAAAAAGGGCATCTCCAGAGGTAGTTTTCTGAGATAGCGTCTGGCCAGAGTGATAGCCCCTGACAATCGGCATCAGCAAGCAGAAAGACTTCAGAGGCAGCAGCTTTTACATCATAGCTGAGTCCTGGTCTTCAAGTACCTGACCAAAAGGAAGACTTTAGAACAAAACTGAAGCAAGCCTGTCAGGGGGACCAGCAGGAGTCTCAAGAGACTGAGTCCAGTGCGAGTGACAGCTGACACTCCGTTCTGCCTGATACCCTTGCAGTAAGACCCTGACCAAAGAGAAGACTTCAAGTGAAACCCTATCATGGTCTGTGAGTAAACTAGAGGAGGATAAAAAGGAGACCTGGCTGTTAGGTTTGCATAGGGATGAGATCTAGGGCACGTATATAGCCACTTCTTTGAAATGATCTCAATTTTAAAGCAACCGTGACAGTAGCAGACTTAAAGTAACAGTAACCCATTTTAGCAGTTATCAAACCATGTTGATAAATCACCTATCTGCAAGTAAAACTATTATACTATATTAAATAAGCGTCAATACGTATTTGTTTAATGCAAACCTCCAGTCTGTCCCATGCCTATACTGTGTGTAGGGGAACGTTAAAGGAACAATCTGGAATTAAATAGTGGCAGCAGCAAAGCAAAAGGGTGCTAGAAAAAGCAGGGACATTTTATATTAACAAAGATCCTATCAGAGTTTTACAAAATTGGTGGAAAAGTAAACCCCAAGCCCAGCAGGTAGGATCCGTCACAATACCACATATCAGAACTCTGTTTTGTTGGCACAAGTCTTTTCTGTAGTGGGAGATGAGGAATGTACCTGCATCCCCAGGTGTCTAATGAGATGGGATTTACACCATCTTACCAGGTCCTTGACTGTGTCAGATCGGTCATCCCACTCAGGAGAGCCAAACTGGTATCGCCCTTCCATGATCATCCGAAGCATCTGCATCTGCTTACGGTGCCAGAAAGGAGGAGAGCCAGCCAAGAGGGTGAAAAAGATGACTCCACAGGCCCAGCTGCAGGGAAAGGAGAGAGCTTCTTTCCTGCATCCTTTCCAGACCCCCAAAACCAGAAAACAGTGAAGTAAGAAAGCTAAGGAATATTGGCCCAGCCATCATGATCTACAATTTGTGTAGCTTTTTGGAAACTCAAAAATATCAATCCAAGTGTTTTTTAATGTGTTTCTAGAACTCATGACAACTGCAAAAACAAAACTGTCAACAATCATGCAATATCTGATAGGATAAGCCCTACCCAGTGCAGGATATTGTCCAGAACTGGGCACAGGGAAAAGAGGGAAGGGCCTCTTGTCCCCAAACAGACCCATTCAATTCCCCAGAATCTGCCCAGACAAAGTTCTCACACCTTCCCTGCCCTGCGGCATGAATCCCCAACTTCCTTTCCCAGAACCCACAGGGAGGACTATCAAATATTGCTCCCCTTCAAAACAACAACAGTCCAATCCAAATTTTACCTGCAGACTCCAACGTACAAGTACCTACAAAACCTTGGCAGAATAAGTATGCCCATTTATTTTTATTTATTTTATTTATTTATTTAATTTAATTTATATACCGCCTGTCAACTGTCAACTGTCGAATATCGTTGTAGCTTTTTGGGTTCCTTTCAAACAGAAATCACATGCTCAGTAACAAGGGGGCAGGTAGAGAGAACCAGGGAAGAGAAAAACTGACCTCTCCACACAAGAAGAAACAGCAAAACCCCTCTCTCCAAACCGGGTAAAAGATCCAGCCTCTGCTTTGTCTCCCGTCATGGGACACACCTATTCTTCATCCCTTTCTTCCCAATATACATCCCTCCTGCTCAAGGGACAGTTCACTAGGCAACACTTACAGGTCCACCTCTTTCCCATAACCAGGGTGAGTCTCATCCATGGAGCATTTCAAGATCTCTGGAGCCAAGTAGCCAGGGGTCCCACACAGCTCTGACCGGAAAGAGTTAGAGAATCGGAAATCACAGAGATATACAACGTTTGGTGCCCCAAAAATCTCAGGTCAGGAGCTGCTGCTGGCAACATCTGCATAGGCCACGAAAGCCCCCTGCCCACAGCAGTCATGAGCTGGTCTGCCCCACAGAGACCTGTTCCCAGACCCAGGTCTGAAATAAATAAAGGCTTTTTTTAAGTTACCAAATGTTAAGTTGCCTCTCCAGATTTTAAAATGAATAATGACCTTTTGCAGTATGATATGATGGAAGCCACCCGCTCTTCCTTCATAAGCAAAGGTCCAATTTCTGTCTTACAGTGATAGCTTAAGGATGGGAAAGGCCCATAACTCTGTGGCAGAGCATCTCCTGCCCATGCAGAAGGTCCCAAGTTCAATCCCTGGGATCTCCAGGTAGGGCTGGGAGAGATTCCTGCCTGAAATCCTGGACAGCTGCTGCCAGTCAGTGTAGACAATACTAAGCTAGATGGGCCAATGGTCTGACTCCGGATAAGGCAGCTTCCTCTGTCCCTATGACTGGCCCTTCCCTGCTCTCATCCCCACCTCGCAGTTTCTCCTCTGGCTTCAAGTGGCAGGAGAAGCCAAAATCCGAGAGTTTGATGTTCAGCTGGTCGTCCATGAGGATATTCTCGGGCTTGAGGTCTCGATGGATGATGTTGTTGGTGTGAAGGTAGCTCACGGCCTCCAAGAGGGCTCGCATGATAGACCTGGAAGAAGAGAGACAGGACCCCAGCTGCTGTCACCCCCTTTTCTCAGACCACAGCCGAAAACCGGCTGCAGAGAAAGGGGCAAAGAGCACCGTTGCCTCTCCAGCCCCAGCAGAGGGCGCCACACATTACCTAGTCTCCTTCTCGCTGAGGGTTACTTTCTCTGTAAGGTAGTCGAAAAGCTCTCCCCGTCTCATCCTGCAGGGGGAAGGTGAGAAGGGGTAAATCTACACACAATGAGGATGGCATGGAGAAAAGAACCCAGTGGTGCACTAACAAATTCAGAAGTCCAGGGTCCCCACATGATAGTCACAGCCATGCCCCTCCCTCTTTTTTTGCTGCTGGATTGAGAAAGAGATCCTTGTTAATGCCTCCTCCCACAACAACAGACGTCCCTAGGAGCCAATAAGCACAAGAGAGGAGAGTGTTAGCTACTGAAAATAGTCTTCTCCGCAGCCGACTCACCTCCTTTCATTCTGATTGGCTCCAATCAGCAGGAAAGGAGAAGGAAGCATGTTAGAAGACTCTTTTCAGTGGCTAACACACTCCCCTTTCATGCTGATTGACTCATAGGATGCTGGAGACATTGGGACCCTGCTCCTAAAAAAGTAAGGGGTCTAAGACCCCCCAAGACCCTGGATGACTACACCACTGAAAGAACCACGCACACACCTGATATGGAATCAGGGGATGGCTCTTTTTCAGAGTTACCTTCCTTCCGAGGAGAAATCCCTGCAAGCTTATGGGGAAAAAATCTGTAATCTACAGACTGAAGAGGAATTTCAGAGGCACAGCAGCAAGCACAGCAGCAGTGAGTATGAAAGCAACACCACCACAGCCTCCAGAGGCTGGCAAGCCTAGCAGAACCCAGCTTCTTCTGTCAACCTCTCTATCCAACAGCTGCTGTACAGAAACCAGACACAAGTGGCTTCTGCGCCGCCCACAGTTCTTTCGCTGGGAGTTGCTTCACACATTACTTCTCTAAACCAGATGAATCACTTTGTTGGAAGAACACAACATGCAATGCAGAAGTGTGGTGTTTTTTTTAAAAAAAATCCCCTTTGGGAAGTCAATACTCTCAGCAGCTATAAAGGTATTACTCATATTAGTGAGCATTGGGTGGGTCAACAACTCCTTTTTCAGTGGCTGGCTACTTACAAGTCAAATACCAGAAACATGAAGGTGGATGACTCATAGGAATCTATAAGAGTAACTGAAGAAGGAAACAAAACATGGAAGTGAAGGGTTAGATTGTACAGTCAGGATACCAATTGCTTCAACACCACAAGGAAACAGAAAACAGCTCCAGCACAGCACTTTGTGAGAGCTGCAGCAACAGAGCAAGATGCAGGATAACTCCCTGGTCTGTACAGGTGAGGGATGGGGAACCTGCAGCCCTCTAGAATGGCCAGTGGTCAGAGATTATGGGAGATGGAGGGCCACAACATCTGCAGGTTAGATGCCACTGAAGTAGGGAGTGGAATTTGGGTTGTATCCAATGCTAGTTCTACTCAGAGTAGACCCATTGAAGCTAATGGGCATGGCTAACTTTGGTTCATTAATTTCAGTGGGCCTATTCTGAATAAAATTTAGTTGGATAGAACCTTATATGTTCAAACCCTTTCAGTGAACGACCAGGGTGATCAATAGTGATTATTTGATGGGAGATCCATGCAGTCTGAAATCTGGGATTCATGTCATTAGGACTGGTAGTCTCATAAACGCATTCCCATTCAGCTAACCCCTTTTACCTTCCCTCTCTTCCTTTCTCCTGCCAACTGACCAAAGTCCCACCCCCCAACAGACATTCCACACTCTTTTCAACTCCCTGCTTACCTTAACACTCCATAATCCAAGCAATCTCCCCACTCCCCATCCAAATGCAAACTCCAGACCTGGTATCATTCCACTGTGGTAATGATTTAGGACTGTGGGGGGGGGAAGAGAACCTATAGCACTTCAGATGTTACTGGACCTCAACTCCCATCAGCCCCGCCACCAGCATAACTAGTGGCCAGGAATAATGGAAGTGGTAGTTCAGGAACATCTGGAGGGCCCCAGGTTCCTCACCCCGATTCAGGGTTTTGCAGGATGAGAACACACAATGGTGGTTATGGAAAGGGAAGAGATGAGCATAGATATCAACATGGAAGTGCTGATGTGAGCTTTGAGATCATCCACACAGTGGCATGCTTGGGGGCGGGGGTCAGGATTCATTTGGAGGCAAGAATCCAATGCTGGGTTGCAGAGTGAGGGCCAAAGACTGGGATGCACATTTGGATTACAGAGATGCTTGGAGTGTGGGTAGTCACTCACTGATGAAGGGGTGTCCGGAGACCTGACGCAGGATGTCAATCTCCTTGCTGGTCGATGAGCGCACTTCCTCCAGCTGCTGTGGGGTCATGCGCTCTGGGGTGACCTCAATAATCTTCACCGCATACTCCTCACCGGTCTGCTTATGAATGCAGCGTCGGACCACACTGCTCACACCCCTGCAGAGGAGAAGGGAGGAACAAAAAGCAAGGGAGAGAGATCAAGTTTCTAAAAACATTGAAGCCACGGTGAGGGGAAATTGTAGGGCAGGGTTTGGAAACTTGTGGCCAGATGTTAGACTACAACTCCTATAATCTCTGACCATTGGGCAGATGGTAGTAGGAGTCCAAGAACATCTGCAGGGCCAGAGGTTCCCCACCTGTGATGCAGGGGTGTCCCTGTCCCTCCACATCATTCAGCGCATGATACCTCCCCCCCACATCCCAGCTCAACCCTCACCTGCCAATTACATCCTTGGGGTCATATTTCTGGTAAAATTCTTTGGCTCCAGCCCAGTCTGGAAGCTCATCATCTAGACCCACGTCCCGAGTCATACCGCCAAGGTGGGATGTGCAAAGTCAGGACCTGAGAAGCAAAGGGAGGATGGTAGTAGTGATGATAGCAGGGTCAGGGGAGAGCTGTCAAACAGCTGAACACTTCAAGGGCCAGCTACCCAATGACAGGCATGTACTGTCCCAAGAAAAAACCATTTGAAAAATCAAAGTGGGCGGGGGAAGGCAACGGCCGAAGAGATAAGCGAGGCAGTAAACATAGGAGGCAGAGGATAGCTGATGGCAGTGGAAGCCTCCCACAGGTAGACGTGCCAATTCTCATGCTGTTTTTTTTTGGGGGGGGGGGTCACGGAAGAGATAAAGGAGAATGACTTAGTTGGATAGAGCAGCCTAATCTTATTCATTCAGCAGCACTCACTGGTGGGACAGAGTTTACAATTTCATCAAACAAGTTTAAGCCATCAAGTTATGAAGGTTCTCACACACAAACCCAGGTCAGAGAGGTTCCTCCCTTTAGCCCACCAAACAAGTCAGAATCAACAGGTTACAGCACTATAATGCAACTGAGGCAGGTTTCCATGAATCAGCAGCCACGAGAGAGGATCAGAAAGCCTGAAACGACTCTCGGTCACAACCACAACAGCAGTGACAGATTTATCACCACCTTGAGGATATAACTATAGCGCCCTGTCAGGCTGTCGGGCTGAGCAGACTGCAGAAGTGATCTAAGGAGGATTGCTCTTTCAAATGTCAGGCAGGAACAAGTGGATCTCACTCAGGCTGCTTCCAGTCCACCATGCCTGTTTACTCATATGTACTTCTCTGATTTGTTTTCCATCCTCGGGCTGCAGAAATTCTTCCATTTCTTCCTCCAAACAGCTCAGAGCAACATTTTAGTTGTCCTATAACCTTGTGAGGTAAGCCATGCTAAGCTCCACAGCTGGGGAGAGTTTAGGGGTTTTATCCAATGCCAATCTTACTCAGAGTAGACCCATTAATGAATATGACTAACAGGTTCATTAATTTCAATAGGCCTTCCCTGAGTAAAACATAGTTGGCTACAACCCTATGAACTCTCTGCAATACGGCCGCAACCCTATGTACACTTATTTGGGAATGAGTTCCAGTGAAACCAGTGGAACTTTATTTCAAATAAATATCCATACAATTGTACTGCATGTTCAATAGTTATCTAGGACAACACACCAGCTCTCTGAGATTTTGTGGGAGATTCAGATAGGGCACAACTTTTTCAAAACAGGTCCTGACAGTACTGAATTTGAAACCATACACCAAAATTACATACATCTCTTGGATTTATATTAATACAGATTAGAACAGGTGTGGGGAACCTTTTACAGTCCAAGGGCCACATTTCCGTTGGTGCAGCTTTCCAAGGACACAAGAATAGTGGGTGGGGCCAGAGGCAAAGGTAGCCAGAGCAACCAATGCAAATTTTAACAAGGCTAGTTTCTACACACACACCTCTCTATCCTCTGTCCCGGGAAGCAAGATACATCACCAGAGTTCAAGGACACACTCTTGTCAGACAAAAGCATTCAAGGAGGGCGCAAAGCAGGGCCAATCAGGTGTTTGGCTGGGGAAAGTTCCAAGGGCTAGATAAAGAAGTCTGGAGGACCACAGGGCTACATTCAGCCCCCAGGCTTGAGGCTTCCCTCCCCCCCCCCGAATAAGCATGCGCTAACAGGCCCAACAGGATGGGTTTTATCACCCAGATTGTGCAGAAGAGCATATCTTAAAGTACATGCAATCCATATTAAGGTATCTAGAGTATGGAACCCCTTCCATAAGATCTCCAAACCCACAATATCCCCCGTTCCTTCCCCATCGCCCATTCTTACTTTCTAAAAACAGCTGCAGTACTGGCCTACCTTGAAGGGCTGTTGTAAGGATTACTAAGAAAATGTGAGGGAAGCCCTTTGTACACTTAAGAAATCACTATATAAATAGCAGATAGTTTCTTTATTGTAAAATATGCAGTGGCTGAGGCAAGCCACCCATTAAGGATACATTGTCTATCCTGGAAGTCTTCTTCCTAAGTCCCAATTCATAGCTACTCAAGGGTGAAGAAAAGGCATTCTGTATATTCTCAGAGACACTCTGTTGTTAGATTTCAGAATCGTGGCCTAGTACTGGCAACAGGTTTCGGGGTTGAACTGAGCCCTAGGGTGCAATGAAGCCTTGCCCACATAACCCAGCTTATCGGTCTAGCCTTTCCAAGTCGTCTCCCAGGGGATTTCCCACACCGCATAGGTAAGCCCCGCCCCGCGCACGCGGAGGAGTTCCCCGAGATCCTCACCCGGCAGCGCCTTTGCTTGGATCGAGTGAATGACCCCAATAGCAGCCGGCGATTCCAGGCTCCGCCTCTTTTCCTTTCTAATTGGCCCGCCCCTCTCCAAAGGCGTGACCGGACCGTGGTACCAATCGGCGAAAGGAGAAGATGGGGTGTGTCGACATTGACGAAGGCAGCATCCAGTGAGAAGCCAGACCGAAAGGAGAGAAAGAAGGCGGGAGGAGCTGTCAGCGGCAACAGCGAATCAGAGTTAAGGTGAAGAAATTGGGGGCGGGGATTAAAAGAGGAAGCGGCTGCTTCCGATCTTCAGCAAGGGAGAAGACAATGCTCAGCCAATCAGAAAAGCAACGGAGGGTGGCCGAATTTATTGGCAGGCGAGTTAACCAACCGACTGCTAGATTTGAGAAACAGAGTTGAGAGGAGGCACTCAAATCCAGTCTGGGGGAGGCAGCAACCAATCGCGAGCGGGAAAGGGAGGGAGTAGACGTGGGGTTATCCAGGGTTTCACAATCGCGAAACGAAAGGTCAACGTGAGGTCACAGTTCTTGCCGCCCTTCTTGTGTGTGAATCGAAATATACACGCGCATGTCGTGTGTGTTTGTTGTTCTTACGCTCTAAAGACTACATCACACTGACTTGTCTACTTGCAGGGACTTTTGTGTCTTTCAATGTTCAGGCGAGTTTGGCTCTGAAGATGTTAGAAGAAAATTGTGGCGATAATTCCATCTTTTGTCTAAGGAGTTCAAAACAGCACATATTTTCTCTCCTTTCCCGTTTTTCCACCCTCTTTTTTTAAAATCGTCACAACAACCTTGTGAAGTAGGTTCAGGCTTAGAGAGAATGACCGGCCCCAGCTCACCCAGTGAAGAATTTGAACTCTGGTCTCTCTCATCCTAACCCCACACTTTAACCGCTGCACCACATTGGCCTTCAGTTTTCCTCCATCCAGTCCACTGCCCTATCCCATAACAAACAGAGGAAACCTGCCAGTAGAACACCCAGTCACCTGGAGGCAGCTGCATTAGGTATAAAGGGATTCTTGGGACCTAAAAACTGTCCGCCTCCTTGTGAAGAGCCAACTCAGATGTTCTAGCCTTTAGTACACAAAAGCATTTGCTGTGATAAATATGTTGGCCTTTAACATGCCAAAATAAACCCTCACTCTCTAAAACATGACTACCATGCAGGAATTTATTTCCGTTGTCTGAACAGCATCCGCCAGCAGCGGATAGGCAAGTGTTTGTATTAATGCTTTTATTTTAAGCATTACTAGAAATATAACTTCATACCAGTCTCAAACATGATGATGCAACCTAGTTAGCATCACACACATACAGCTATAGTATTTGTATCACATAGAAAATTCACTGCTGCTTCAGATTGACCATCACTAACTCTGCATGCACATTATACATTTAAAGCAGATTCCCCCCCCCCACAAGAATCTTGGGAACCATAGTTTGTTAAGGGTGCTGGAAACTGTCGTTCTGTACGGGGTAAACTACAGTTCCCAGGATTCTTTGGGGGGTGTTTTATACGTAGGATTTGTACATAGCCCCAAAATACATCTAATTTCTTATGCTAATCAACGCCTGTAAAAACAGTTCACAGATGAAAATAGTTGTATATTTTTAACACCTCTTGTCTCACTCTAAGGATCGCTAATCCCCAACTATTCCCACTTCCAATTATACACAGCTGGAGGCCCTTCTCTACATATTGTATGTTGCATTTATTCACCCTTTGAATAGCATTTGCCTAGCTTGCCCTGTAACAACTTCCAGAGAGGCAGTTGCAGCAAAAACAACAAAGAGTTGAGGGGTGCCATTGTTTATTGGTTTTTATAAATCTGCCGGTTTTTACAGAGCAACAAGACCATTTGTTGTTTTGTCCTGCAATTATTTTAAAGGAGAGTGGGTTAATGAACTGAGGAAGGCACTTTCATTTTCTTTTCAATTTGTTGTTGTTGTTCTATGCCTTTAAGTCGATTACGACTTATGGCGACCCTGTGAATCAGCAACCTCCAATAGCATCTGTAATAAACCACCCTGTTCAGATCTTGTAAGTTCAGGTCTGTGGCTTCCTTTATGGAATCAATACATCACTTGTTTGGCCTTCCTCTTTTTCTACTCCCTTCTGTTTGTCCCAGCATTATTGTCTTTTCTAGTGAATCATGTCTTCTCACTATGTGACCAAAGTATGATAACCTCAGTTTCATCATTTTAGCTTCTAGTGATAGGTCTGGTTTAATTTGTTCCAACACCCAATTATTTGTCTTTTTCGTGGTCCATGGTATGCGCAAAGCTCTCCTCCAACACATTTCAAATGAGTTGATTTTTCTCTTATCTGCTTTTTTCACTGTCCAACTTTCACATCCATACATAGAGATCGGGAATACCATGGTCTGACCTTTTCTAGTTCTCTCATAGCTGCCCTCCCCAATCCTAGCCTTCTTCTCATTTCTTGACTATTATCTCCATTTTGGTTAATGACTGTGGGTATTGATAATCCTTGACAAGTTCAATGTCCTCATTGTCAACTTTAAAGTTACATAAATCTTCTGTTGTCATTACTTTAGTCTTCTTGAAGTTTAGCTGTAGTCCTGCTTTTGTGCTTTCCTCTTTAACTTTCATCAGCATTCGTTTTAAATCATTACTGGTTTCTTCTAGTAGTATGGTATCATTTGCATATCTTATATTATTGATATTCCTCCAATTTTCACACCTCCTTCATCTTGGTCCAATCCTGCTTTCCGTATGATATGTTCTGCATCTAGATTAAACAATAGATAAAATACACCTCTGTTTCATACCCTTTCCGATTGGGAACCAATTGGTTTCTCCATATTCTGTCCTTACAGTAGCCTCTTGTCCAGAGTATAGGTTGCACATCAGGCCAATCAGATGCTGTGGCACCCCCATTTATTTTAAAGCATTCCATCGTTTTTCATGATCTACATAGTCAAAGGCTTTGCGGTAATCTATTAAGCACAGGGCAATTTCCTACTGAAACTTATGTTTGCAGTATGATCTCTGGTACCTCTTCCCTTTCTAAATCCAGCGTGGACATTGGGCACTTCTTGCTCCATATATGATAAGAGCCTTTGTTGTAGAATCTTGAGCATTACTTTTTGCATGGGATATTAAGGCAATAGTTCAATAATTCCTTGGTATCCCCGTTCTTTGGAATTGGGATATATATTGAATGCTTCCAGTCTGTGGGCTGTTTTCTTTTCCATATTTCTTGACATTTTTTGTCAAAATTTGGACAGATTCAGTTTCAGTAGCTTTAGCAACTCTATTGGTATGCCATCTGTCCCTGGTTATTTGTTTCTTCCAAGTATTTCAAGAGCAGCTTTCACCTCACATTCTAACATTTCTGGTTCTTCATCATATGGTTCCTCCGTGAATGAATCTGTCATCCTTATTTCTCTTTTATAGAGTTCTTCAGTGTATTGCTTCCATCTTCCTTTTATTTCATCTTGGTCAGTCAGTGTGTTCCCCTGTTGACTGTTCAACATCCCTACTCTTGATTTAAATTTCCCTTTAGTTTCTCTAATCTTGTGGAATAGGGCTCTTGTTCTTCCCTTTTTGTTGTCCTCTTCTATTTCTATACTATTGTAATAGTTCTCTTTGTTCCTATGTACTAGTCATTATATAGTTGCATTTATGGTTCTAACAATGTTTCTTTCTCCTTTTGCTTTTGCTTTCCTTCTCTCTTTAACCATTTTAAGAGTTTAATCAGTCATCCATTGAGGTCTTTCTTTTTAGCTAGAGGTATTGTCTTTTTGCATTCTTCCCTGATAATGTCTGTGATTTCAGCCCATAGTTCTTCTGGTTCTTCTGTCACCTAAGTTTAAAGCCTCAAATCTGTTTCTTATTTTATCTTTATATTCTTCTGGGATGTTATTTAAATTGTATTTTGGCATTATGATTGCTTTGTTGTTCTTCTTTAGCTTTACTCTGATTTTCGATATTACCAGTTCATGATCTGTACCGCAGTCTGCTTCTGGTCTTGTTTTGACAGAAAGTATGGAACGTCTCCATCTTCTGCTACCAATTATATAATCAGTTTGATTCCTATATTGACCATTTGGTGATGTCCATGTGTACAGTCATCTTTTTGGTTGCTCAAAAAATGTGTTTGTAAGAAACAAATTATTGGCTTCACAGAATTCAATGTCTTTCTCCAGTTTCGTTTCTATCTCCTAAGCCCCATTTCCCCACAATTCCTAGTTCTTCTCTGTTCCCTACTTTTGCATTCCAGCCCCCCCCCCCGATTATCAGCACATCTTGTTTTGGTGTGTGATCAATTTCTTCCTGTACTTCTGTGTAAAATATTTCCAATTCCTTCTCTTCTGTGTTTGCCATTGGAGCATAGACTTGGATGTCGGTTATGTTAATAGGTTTCCCGTTTAATCTCATTGATATCACTCACTCAGAGTTGCCTGATTGAAAATGCCCCATTCCCATCCATTTTAATTTACTCACACCAAGTATTGTAATGTTGATACACTCCATTTCTTGCTTGACAATTTCTAACTTTCCCTGGTTCATGCTTCTTACATTCCATGTCCTTACTGTGTGTGTCAACAGCTGGTATAGCACAGTGGGGAGGAGAGCCTGGCTGGGAGTCCAGAGTCTGTGAGTTCAAATCCCTGCTCATGTCTCCTGGGTGTAATGGGCCAGCTAAAGATCACCCCACAGTGGGTGGCTCAGGGGTTGTGCGCCCTGCCACCTGTGCAGCCATGGCAAGCTGCATAGTCCCAAGGAGCTCAGTTGTCCCCCAGCTGGCAGTTGCGGACAGGGAAGGGGCTGGCTTGTGCAGCTGTGGCAAGCTGAGCAGGCCCTAGCCAGCTGGGGAGGACTAGCCTCGGAGGGAGGCAATGGTAAACCCCCTCTGAATATTGCTTACCATGAAAACCCTATTCATAGGGTAGTCATAAGTCGGAATTGACTTGAAGACAGTCCATTTCCATTTTTTCATTGTGTGCGTCATACAACTCCGGACTCTCCTTTCGCATCTGTGCGCATCAGCCTCTGGGCTTCCTTTCGGCTTTGACCCAGCTGTGTCATTAGTCACAAAGCTACTCGTTGTTCTTCCTCAATAGCTTGGTGAGTGCCTTCTGACCTGGGGGTCTCATCTTCCAGCACTATCTTGCGTTGCATTTTGGATACTCTGTTCGTAGGGTTTTCGTGGTAAGGGGTATTCAGAAGTGGTTTACTATTGCCTTCCTCTGAGTCTGGATGCATCTTAGTCTGGTGTCTCAGCTTTGACCATTCTGCCTTGGGTGCCCCTGCTAGGAGTCTAGCCTTTTGGTCTAGACTCCTGAGTTAAGAACATTTAAAGGAATGTTTACTCTCACAATGGGTTTGGTTGCACTTGAAGAATAGCTGCATCTTAAACATGCTCATGCTCTCTGTGGCTGTTTAGACTCTAAAGCTTAGAGGTAGCTTGTTGAAGAACAACTGGATCAAAGGAATATAAAACTAAGAAAGGATCTGAACCCTTGGGCCATGTTAAGGTCTTGTTAACATATAAAACCCTGAATAACTCAGGACCAAGTGAAAGGCAGCCTGCTCCTGTATAGATCTGTAAGATCACGTAGAATTTCCTCAGATGGTCTATTCATGGCACTGCCTCCTACAAAATATCATAGGGTAGTGACCCCAGAGCAGGCATTTTTTGCCATTGCCCTGAAATGTCCTTCCCTCTGCTATAGGTGAAGCAGCAACCATCAGTTGCTTCAGATGTGCCCAGGCTTTTCCTGATCCATAAGATCAGACATTTGTTTTTTATCTGAATTAATCCCGAGTCCCTATTTTTATTTGCTTTTATACTGTTTTCCTGTTTTTATGTTGTATTTTTATTTTAATAATATTGTTTACTGTTTTCATATTATACATTGCTTACAGATTTTTAAAAATATTAAGCAGTTTATAAATGTTTTAAATACATAAACGCAAATCTCCTATCAGGGATGGGGAACCTGTGGCCACCCAGATGCTGTTGAACTACAATTTCCATCATCCCTGACCATTGCCCGTGCTGGCTGGGGCTGATCAGAGTTGGAGTCTAACAACATCTGGGACATGGGTTCCCCATTCCTGCCCTAGATCCAAGTCCAATGCTTTAGCTGTGTAATCAAAACCAACTCGAGTAATGGGCATCCAAGAGATAAGTGAAACAAAAAAACTACACCGCAAAATAGCAGCGGCACAACTTTCATTTTATTATTTTTCATAAACCGTCCCAGGAACAGAATGGGTGAGCAGGATTTAAAAAATGCTTATAAATGAATAAATAAAAGGCTGACAAAAACACAGCACGGAAGGGTAACAAAGTGGCTTGTGCTTTTGTGTTTCAATATCCATCAGTCCCAAGAGAGCTGATCCTGGCACATCATGCAGGAGCAAAACCTGAATTGGGACAGATCAGGTGTTGCGCTCCGAACAGAACTCAGGTACAACCCAGGACATTAGCGCATAACGAAGAGCCCTGCTCGATCAGACAAAAGACCTATCTGGTCCAGCATCCTGTTTATCACAGTGGCCAATCCAATGCCTTATGGGAAGCCCATTAACAGGACATGGAGTTCAATGTCTGCAGCGGAGACCGTTCCTTTTCCACAGTCTCTTTTTGTGACCTCCACAAAGCCAGACATAAACGAGGGCATACTACACCCTGATGCAAGCGATAAAGAACTCCTTCATGCTGCCCCCTTTGGCAAAATCCAGCTTGGGATGGGGTGGGGTGGAAACCAGCAGAGAAGGCAATCCTGGACATCCAAGGTCATGAACATAATAGTCATAATTCGGCTTGAGATAAGAGATAGGAAAGGAGGACCAATAACAGGAACACCAGAATAAGGAGGGACATGCAGACACCGACACTTAGGAAACACGTAAACCGGGACTTTTGGGCCCAGTAAGCCGCTGAATCATGGGAACCGGCTTTTTGCTTCTCGCTAGCCTGGATGAGAGAAAACCAAAAGAGATGGGTTAGACGACCCCATTACTGATGACAATTATGAAATTGAGCCATGACTGCAAAGGAAAATCCTTACCACAAGTGCCATCTGCAAGCAGGGATCAGCTAAACTCGGGACATCTGTTCAGCAGCTCCTGCGTTAAGCTGATCCTAGTGGGGCTTGCATTTGGCACCAATTCTAAAGGGCACCACATGCAAGCCCATCTTGCAGAGAGGAAGAATTGGGAGCCACACCAGGACTCCCAGTTGTTCCTTTGCAACTGCGGCTTTACCTACTCTACACCTGACATCAAGTGTGATGTCAGTTGTAGGGCTGAGGCAGGTGGGTGTAGTTGGGGGAAAACAATGTCACAGGCCAAATTAGGGCTCCTGGTAGGCCTAATTTGGCCCATGAGCTGGAGGTTCCCCATGCCTGTTTTAAGTAAAAGAAATTATAAAAATATAAGCTAGGCATTTGATGTGGGCATGTCCTGTAATATATTCTTGTTGGCCTGAAGTAGTTGTTCATATCAGTTTTGTTCTGGCAAAATCCTGTTCATGTACTTTTAAACTATATTCCTGTAGTATGGGGATTAATAACAGAACAACAAAAGTGGATTTTGTACATCCTTATAGATGCTAAAAGACTTACACTTCAAGCCTGGGAAGATAAACAGCCACTGTCTATTAAGCAACGGTCTGAGGACCTCACGGCCCTTGCTACATTTGAGCATATTTGCTACAAATGTCAATCGCATGTGAATGTCTTCTAGAACATCTGGATGGCTGATATCGAGTTATATGTTTAATCTGAGATGGATGTACTGATGGCTGTTGTGTCCTTAATGTGAGCTGTTTTTCACTAATGTCTCTCTCTCTCCTTCACTTCTTTCTCTTTTTTCTTCTTTGTTAAATTTGCTATTTTAATAAAGCAAAAGGACCTAAGCAACAATAAGAAGTCCATCTAGTTTTTCTAAAGGGTTAGAAGATACTTTGGGTAATTAGTCCTACTAATCCTAATACCACCTACCTGGGACTAAGTCCCAGTGAACTCGAAGAGACTTCCTTCTGAACAGACATGTCTAGAGTTGCACTGAAAGTAAGATACTATCTTGCCGTGTCTTTCTTGCAGAACTGCAATGCTGTTTAGTTAGTTTGGAATGTTGGCTCATTCTTAATGAACACACGAAAACACTTAACCTGATTTTCTGGAGGCAGTATGAAAAACATTGCTTTCAGGGATGCAGAGTGTCCACTTTCAAGGAACACTATAAAACTGGCATCAGCCATGGAAGTTTTGTACATTGCAGGGGTTTCTGGGGGCCCTGCTCAGTTCATGTGGGAAGATAGCGGGGCTCCAGTGTTAGCCCATGTGATTGGACAACATAGAATCACAGAATAGTAGAGTTGGAAGGGGCCTACAAGGCCATCAAGTCCAACGCCCTGCTCAATGTAGGAATGCAAATCAAAGCATCCCTGACAGATGACATGGCCTAGAACACCCCCAACCTCCCCTTTTCGGCTGCACATTGCAGGGGAAGGTCAGGAGGAGGTAGCAAGCTCTCTTTAGGGGATCTGGCCCACCATGGCTAATCTCCTTGTTGAGGAACTCCCTGAGGATTCTCCAGAGCACGTTTCCTCAGACATAGTCACATGAAACTTAATGACTGCTGTGCCTTGTCTCAGAACCTTACCCCTCAGCAGAGCATTCACTACCATTTCACATGACATGACAAGATGTGTGGGAACTTTAAAGGTAGTCAGCGCTGTTATGGGTGGGACAGTAATGTTTTGCCCTACCATACTAATCATATACAGGTTCTTCTCTTTCCAGACTCAGTCCTATTTTTTTCAGCCCCACAGAAACTCTTAGCTATTCAAGTCCACCCTTGTGATAATCAGGGTTTTCTGCAAGAGAAAATGGAAGATGTGCTCCAGTCCATTCTCTGTTGGGCATCAGTATCCCTGCCATGTTAAGGGACCAATCAAAATGGAATGAGCTGTTAACAGCAACAAGGTGGACAACACGCCTGGGCTACATAGAATTTTCCTGGCAGGTGCACGCATGCACACACACACTTCAGGGCTCTTTTTTTTAAAAGGATAGTGTAGAACCGCCCAGTGGTGTGTGATTATAACTTGTGTGCAAAGCAAACACTGCTACCGCACTCCTTTGCATTTTCATTGTGTGTGTTGTGCATATATGCTTTCTTGCCTACAGTCTCATTCCATGACATTTAGAAGCCTTCATAGAGCAGGGGGGGGATCCTCAAGACCTGGGAATTTGACAGCACTAATGCATAAGAGTGTTATTGTCAAGCCTGCACACAAGAGGCCTCCTAAAAGTTTGAGGTTGTGTTTTAAAAGATAAATCACAGGGTCTAGGAAGGTATAGGACATGGCTGGCTTTTGATTGGTAAAGACAGCTTGTTTCCACCTAGCAAAGAGGGATCTTGGGAGACTTGAGGACTCATATTTCCCAAGTGCCTCTTTGAAGTAAATATGTGGCTGACTCTCATTACAGTGATAAATCTAGATAGGTCTCTCTCTTTTCAAAGCTCAAATGCTATCATTTGGTGCTGCAAGGTCCCCGTTAAGAATGTCATATTGGATCTTTCTGGCATCAGCACCCTTATTGTAACATTGATAACTTCATGTGACTTGTTAGAAAAGGGGTCTCACATTCTAGAATTATTTCCTTCTTATTAGAAACATTGGCAAATACTCTGTGGAGAGCAGAAGTGGAATCTTCTAGGAGTATCTTTCTCAGGGGGAGGATATATGGGCATGCTTGATCAGGGTCTCAGGTTCTAGGGGACTGTGGACTATTTAATTTACTTTTCACATTGTCATCACTCACTTTTTACATCAACAAACCTAATACAACTGTGGCACGCCTTGAATTTTAGAACTGCCCAAATGTTATTTTTAAACTACCCATTTTGGGCCTGGCTGCTCATTAAAAAAAACTCCTTAAACACTTGCGAGGAAGCAGGGCCAAAATGATTTGTCTTGTTAAGACTAAAATGGTGGGGAAAATAGAATGGCAGCGGATGTTTAGATCTGAGAGGGCTTTACTCCGATCTGTAAAAATCCAAGGTTGTAGCCAACTAAATTTTACTCAGAGTAGACCCATTGAAAGTAACTCACCTTGATTGCATAGATCAATGCTAGGACTCCGATGCAAGAACAGCCACAGATGATGCTAGCTATTGCCAGATTGCGGAGTCTGTGCATATGCAAAGGAGAGGACTTGGCAGGGGCATCCATCACTGAGGTGCTTGGTGGGATCATCACAGTGGTCTCCACACCATCTCGAGAAAGGCTCACATTTCTGAGTTCCAGCTCTTCTTCCATGGCAACAGGCACACAAGAAGTTGTCAAAAGCCTTTTTCTTCACTCCCGTTTCAATGAATTATCTTTCTATGTGCAATGACGAGCCTAGTCCATATTTGTGACTCTAAATTTCGGGCCTGGAGGTGGCAATAGCTGGTAGAGAGTTTGATCTAGAAGAGCCAGGTTCCAGTCCCACCTCTTCTGAGAATTCACTGCCTGGCACTGAGAAAGTCACTTTCTCTTGGCCTCAGTCTCCTCTGTGTAAAGCAACTGGGCATATCACCACCCTACCTCGCCAGACTGTTGCAAAAGCAAACCTGGAATTTCAAAAAGCCTTTCACAAACAAGATCTACATGATAAAGTAGTAACACCTGATAATTAATTCACCTGTAGCCAAAAGGGTGCGATGCTCTGTATGCCTAGTTAGATCTCAGTTCTTTGGACGATGGTTCAGCTCCTTTGGGGGGAAGGGGACACACAGGGAGAAATCTTGAGGTTCCAACAGCCACAGACTGGGATCTTTCCTCTGTGGCTTCCCACTGTCGTTTCAAGTTTTGTTTTCTCTCTCTGAGGCACTTTCATATCATGCACCTGCCAGCTCCCAGGTTGAGGTTTGGTTCTACCTTTTCTGGGCTGGGTCCCAGACTCTTTATGGGATGAGGTCACTGTTGCTGGAAGTGACTCAGGTATGCAGGTTGCTCATTCACCAATGAGATCATAATCTGTCTACATTCTAGGGTTTCAGCTTAACTGTGTTTGATTCAACAAAATTGGAAGAGCAGGAAGCCTGAGAGAAGTAAAGTTTTGCAGGTGGAGCTTCAGCTGCTGATGAGAGATGGGGCTTAAATGGAAAGGCAGGCAGTATTCTGACCCACAACCTCTGAGTATTTATCAATTGGGTTTCTATCCTGCCTTTCCTCCAAGGAGTTCATACATGGGTGTCCTCTTCCCCATTTTATCCTCGCAAGAACCCTGTGAGGTAGGTTAGGTTGAGAGACTGTGATTGGCCCAAGGTCATCCAGTGTCATGGCTGAGTAGGGATTTGAACCCTATCCTCCCACATCCTAGTCCAACACTCTGACCCCTACACCAAAGGAAGGCAGTGGGGTTTGGCATGGGTTAGTACTCTGGGTTCTTTCACCTCCAGCTTTTACACATATCACAACTGGATTTTAGTGAAAGTCTTAAAAATGCTTCCTCAATTTTGTTTTTAAAGGGAGTGACAAAGGCTGTGACCAATTGCATCTACATGTTGGATGTCTAGCCCAGCTGATGTCAATGAACCGTACATCCAACTTCAGAATGTAATTTCTCATGTGGATGACTCACTGGAGCCTATAGAGGCAGTTTCTGTCTTGCAGCTTCTTTTATCTGTAACACAGACAGTGGCTTTGGATACAGTTACTCAGTAGTGAAAGGAACTCGCTGCAAATTCTCATCCGTGCCAGTCCGGTGAGGGCCCCAGGGTGAAGGCCTAGTGCATGGTCACATCCAGTGCTCATTCTCAGGTTTAAGGGAGATCTGCCTACAGCCCCGCGGTAACTAAGGTTAAAATCCAAGCTGATGGGAGTATAAAATGGTTGCTAGCGCTCATCTGCTACTGTACTTGGTGAAATAAGTGTAAGCTTTGCAACAACACAGAACTCTTATTCTACCAGAATAGAAACGTTTTCTATACCCTTGTGCTGGTAGATTTTCCTCAGGGATTCGGCAAGGATGTAAACTTTGATCCCATGAAGGCTCCTTTTGTACGACAAGGGGCAGGAGGTTTAAAAAAAGAAAAAGAGGGTATGTGGAAGGAAATACTCACCCAACCGTTGAAAAGCATCCAGGGTGGTATTAAATGGTAGTCCTGCTCAGAGTAGACCCATTGAAATTAATTGCCGTTTGGCATACTCATTCATTTCAATGGGTCTACTCTGAGTAGGGATCCACCCCAGATCTTTTCACTGCCTCCCCCCCCAAAAAAAATGTTCCCTAAAAATCTTGAGCAATAAAGATCAGGTCTCACCGTTAGTCAACTGTACAGGTGTGCCAATTTATTCCAATTATTTTGCAGCATTAACAGGCACTTTTTTGCCCACTGCCAGAATCCTAAGGTGGGTTATACTTTTCAGAGGAATGGAATGTTGCCTTCTCTATCTCACCGTAGGTTTGTTTAGGTTTCTTAATTGATTAGCTAAGAAGTATCATGAACAAGAGTAGATTATCAAGGAGGCAAAAAGGAAAACATCCTCAGTCAAGAAATGGGCCCAGACAAGTCCAAATAAGGGCACACCTTAGAATGACACAAACTTCCCACTGCCAGGCAATGCCAAGAACAGCTGGGAACCGGTTTGTTCAGATTCCTATAACCACTGGCAGGAACACCACCTTCCAAAGCCTGCAGTAACTCAGAGTAAGCAATGAAGTCAGTCGGTTATTTATAACATCCTTTCAACACTTTTAAGGCCTTTCTAAGCATTTTTGGCATACTTGTTGCATAACAGACTTCAGAGCTGTCAGCTTTCCACATGGGTTAATTTAAAGTGGAGAACATCCAAATATGCAACTCCCCACCAACATGCAAAGGTGGCAAGTCGTCCACATTCAGCCTCTGAAAGGAGTAAGCTAGGGATGGGGAAACCTTTTAAGGACTGCATTCTCTTCTGGGTAACTGTTTAGGGCCACATGGAAGCAAGGGGCAAAAGCAGGTGGCAAACCACATGTAAAGTTTGCCTTTGTACTGTAGGCATGTTTCTACACACACTTTTCTTTCTTCTCCATCCAGGCACACAAGAGGCATTATCAGAGTTAGAGGACGCATTTCAGCCAAGCAAAAACATTTGGGGGTGCGAGGTAGGGCTGGTGAGGGATATGGGGGGTTCAAAGGACCTAATGGAGAGAGGGCTAGAGGGCCACATTTGGGGCCCCAGGCCTCAGATTCCCTTCCCCTAGTATAAACACTTGCAAGGACCAACCCTTTTAGCATTAATGGGAATACAAAGACACTTGGACCAGAAAATGCCTCACCCTGAATACAAAATAAAAAAGCTCGACTGCCCTGCTAGCTCAAGTTGGTGTGCTACCATCTAGTCATCAGTGGAGGAAGATTGAAGAATGCTCTTGCAGAGCAGGACGGAGCAATCTAGAAGTCTGCTACCTTCAGAAGCCAACCAGACCAGAGTGTATTCCTCCAACCTGAAAAAAATGATGCAGTACGTAAAGCAGGGATGGGGAACCTGAAACCCTCTGGATGTTATTATATTCAATTCAAATAATAATAAAATTGTTGATGGACTCCCAACTCCTGTCAGCCTTAGCAAGCATGGCCAATGGTCACAGATGGTGGGAGTCATAGTCTATGGTCACAGATGGTGGGAGTCATAGTCTATGGTCACAGATGGTGGGAGTCATAGTCTATGGTCACAGATGGTGGGAGTCATAGTCTATGGTCACAGATGGTGGGAGTCATAGTCTATGGTCACAGATGGTGGGAGTCATAGTCTATGGTCACAGATGGTGGGAGTCATAGTCTATGGTCACAGATGGTGGGAGTCATAGTCTATGGTCACAGATGGTGGGAGTCATAGCCTAACAGCTGAAAGTTCAGTTTCTTCACCCCTGGAGTAAAAGATAATCCCATTTTCTGAAAGCCAGTCATGACACACACGGTTAGTTCACATGCAACATTCCCAGTCCTCCAAGCTAGTTTGGAGGGCCAGGAATATGCCACAGGCTTGGTTCTTTCCTTGTGTGCTCAAGGGAAACGAACTATTAAATTAGTTATTTCATGTATATATCACAAATTAAGGTTTATTACAGGCAAAATGTTTGTTGCTCACCCTCCAAATCAGATTAGCAAACTACACTTCATCTATGGTTTGGAATTTGGCTTTGGAGGGCAAGTACAAACCTTAGCTTGCCAGTTGAGATGCAACAGCAAAATATATTCTACACTAAATGGGAAGTACCTAGTTGAATCTAAGACTGTGCTCAGAGGGAGGGACAATGTGAACCTAAAGCTTTCTCATGCAACACCATAAAATGTTCTAATATTGTGTTTAAACAAAGCAATGTAGTCACTAAGACAGGGGTGAACATCCTGTGGGCTTCCATAAGTTATTGGACACCAGCTCCCATCAGCCCCACCCAGCATGATCAGGGATGATGGGAACTGTAGTCCAACAACATCTGAAGGGCCGCAGGCTCTCCACTCCTGCTCCAAGAAGACTGAAACGAAAGAAAAGGAAGCATGAGGTCTATTCTCAAGTAAAACAAAATGACTCTAGAGACCCATTTGGTGTGCTGTTGGTTTTTCTTTCTTTTTTTTAACACTTTATTCATAGCATTATTCTGAAGAAAGATTACATCGGTCTTCTGTACAAGTTCTGAACATGCTTCAGTAGGAAAGACAGCTCCTTGGGAACACCTCCCCCTCCACCCCAACTGCAACCCTCCCAAACCAGAGACCCACTGCCACCTCGAATCCCACTGCGGTGGGGGAGGGGAGGGAACGTTGTGCTCCCCTATACAAAATAACCTTTGCATAGATTATGTTCAAAAGAACCTATTTTACAATGAGAGCTGTACACAGAGAGGCAGGGAAGGGAAGTGGGATTTGATCCAACTCAGACGCCCGAAGTGTCCTTGGAGCAGTGAGGCTGTAATATACATCATTAAAAATAAGACAATTTCTCCTGGTGGTGATGTAAAATGTGAGGGCACGGCCTTACTGGGGCGGGACATGCACCCTCCCCCTTTTGAGGAATCAAGTCTGCCATCTCCTTGTGCCTCAAGAGGGCCCTAAGCTGTAAATGGAATAAACAGGGATCAATCAAAAGGGAAAGCCAGAGAAGGGGACCCAGCGTTTGGTCACTGTCATTTAAAAACCAACCCAAAGCCATTAAAAAAGAGCTAATTGTGTTACAAATCAGGAGGATGCCCCCTGCAGGTCTTTTGGAAAGGGGGGTTGAGGGCAAAGACAGAGAGCCCCAAAATGTGACAATTTATTTTTATTTTTTTAAAAAGGATGCAAGCGCCTAACAAAAGCCTAAACTGAGGCTTCCCAAAGTGTACCGAACTAGCGGGCCTTTCAGGGGTGGAGGAAGTCCTGTAGTGTCACTCAGGAGGCCACAAATCTATGGAGCTGCTCCCCCACCCACTCTATGATCAGGAAGTAGCAGAATTCATTGAGAAAAGTGCTGGCCCTTCACTTCCCCGGAGGTGAAGCAGCTGAGCTACACATCCAGAGCTAGTAACTTCTGCAGGAGTGGCCCTTGCCCTGCTCTGAGAAAGAGCACCTGGGAATGAACAACCACACTTGCTGTCCTCCTCCTTTCAAGTAGTACTCTAACAGTCACGTCTGGAATGCAGGGAGCGGGGTGGGGACACGGGAACCCCATCAGCTGCTCCCCATGATAACAGGAGGAATAAGAGCAAGGAGGAGCTAAATCTGCTTATAGTACGTGCAAGGAGATGGCCACTGACCCATCCTCACAGAGAAGTGACAGCAGAACTTCTTGCGCTGTGGTCACGTCTTGGGCTTGCGGCCTCTGTTACTTAGTGAAGAGGTAACTGGGGCAGCTGGGGAGGGGGCAGCTGAGGGAGAGAGCACCCCAGTGGCTCCCCCAGCTGAGGTGGAAAAAGAAGGGGGGCCCATTTTCCTGGTGGGGATGGGGGAAGAGGCTGAACGGGTGTTGTCGGTGGGCTTAGCTGCACTACGGAGGATACGGTCGGCCATGCTCCCATGGTGCCGCCCCCTCCCCCTCCCCCTCCCCCCTGCCGATTCATAGCACTGGCGCTTGGGCTGCTGGGCACGCTTGTTACTGCTTGACTCCGAGGAGGATCTCAGTGAGGACTCAGACTCCCCGCCCTCCTGCTCCGAGGTGGCCTGGGGAGCAGGCGACTTGCTGCTGTTGCTCACCCGGCTGCCTTCCAAAGAGCAGCGCCGCTTCCGCCGCTGAGTCTCCCGCTCCAATGGTGGGACAAGGCTGCCAGGCCGGAGGCGGGTAGAGCGAGTTGGGGTATCGCTAGAAGGCTGTTCCCAAGTAGTACTCTCTGCTGATGAAGCACCCTCAGCAACAACATGCTTTGGAGAGGGCTGAGCGAAACCCTCACTGCAAGCCTCTGGTTTTTCCTCACGCTTGAGCAGAGCTAATCTGGTGAGTGGGCGGGAATCTTCGCCCTCAGATGAGCTCTGGTTGATGCCAGGCAATGCTGGACCTAGTTCATCCTTTCTCCTTCGCCGCCGCCGCTTGCGGACAGGAGGCACTGGAGTCTGCTTCTCTGTGGAGGTCTCATGGTCAGAAGCTGAAGTGGGAGGAGGTGCTGCCTCCACACGAGGAGAAGGTTGGTTCTTTGGGGGCCGACCCCTCTTCCGCTTGGGTGGAGAATCTGATGTTGTGGACCCAAGAGCAGTTGGACAAGGCAGCCCTTGCATCTCTGGAGAGACTTCTGCTGCAGAGACAGCTCTAGGGGGAGTAGGAGGAAGGGGTTCATGTACTTCTGTGGCCAACAGTTCTCGCGCCTTAGGAGTTGATTTCATCACCGATATGGGTTTGGGATGGCCACTCATTTGGTTCCGTGCCTTAGGGGATATTTTTGAGATAGAAGTTGTTTTGGGATGCATGTCCAGTGATTTGTGAATCTTAGATGTTGTTTCTGTCACAGAGGTGGGCCTAGGGGACTTGTCTAGCTGCTCCTGCACCTTAGGGAGTAACTCTGTGATCAGAGGCTTTGTGGATGGGGCTGGTAGAATTCCAGAATTAGAAGACTTGGGAGACATGGTGGAGGACTCCCGTATCTTGGGGGGTCGGCCACGCCGTCGCTTTTCCACAGGAGAGTTGTTTTTGCTACTCTCAGTCTTATTCTTGGGAGACTCAATCTTCGGTGACGTTGTCTTGGGCACCTTCTTCTCTGGGATCTTACGCTGGGGCTGGATCTCAGGCACCTTCTCTGTGGTCTTACTTTGGGGCTGAATCTTCTCTGGGATCTTACTCTGGGGCCTGATCTCAGGCCCTTTCTTCTCTGGGGTCTTGCTTCGGTTGATCTCGAGCACCTTCATCTCTGGTGCCCAACTCTGGGGGTTGGTCTCCATAAATGGCTCAGGGAGGGGCTGGAGCAGCCCTGGACTCTGCTGCTCAGGGGACTTGTTCTTGGGGGGACGTCCTCGTTTGCGTTTCATAGGCTCAACAGAAGGGCTAATAAGCAGCTCTCCTCTTGAGCCATCCTCTCTCTCTCTGGCTGCTGCTCGGGTCTCCAGCTCAATTCTCCGACGGGCAGGCAAGTCACGCAGCAGTGGCAACTCTTTACCACCGGGGGAGGTCTCTGGCTCTGACACACTCTGAGCTGAGCTGTTGCTGGGACTCATCATGATGCTGTTGGCAGCATCCAGCTTGCGTACACGATTACGACGACGCCGAATCAGCTCTTTCTCCTCCACCACTGTGACCAGGCGTCCTGGCAGCTTGCGCAAGACTTTGGCAGCAGGGCCATCTTGGTCCTGACAACTCTGTCGGATCTGCACATCAGCACTGGTTCGACGGCGGGGGGGTTTAATTGGTGACAGACTCTCGTCTGGAGATAGACCTCCTGAGCAGATTACAGTACCTGGTGGACTCTCCTGTGAAGAGACAGACCCTGGGCAGGTGGCTGTAGTTTCAGCCTCTTTGTTTTGCTGCTCATCTTCATGAAGCTTCTTCCCCACAATCCCTTGACTCTGCTTAGGTGACTCTTTGAGGCTGTTGGTTTCACAGCTAGCAGCCTCTAGTGTTGGCAATACAATCTCTGGAAGTGAGATTTTGGGCTGGGGCTCATCTAGGAAGCTTGAAGTGGGATGTGTGAAGTCTCCTGTTCTGGGAGGCTGCTCCAAACCATTTGGTTCCTTTACACAGGACAGAGTTTCCAGTTGAACAAGGGAGCTAACGGCTGGCATGGAGTGGTCCAGAGAAGGAAGTACAGGCACCTCAATTGTGGGGGTCTCACTGCCCAACCTGGATACTGCACTAAGTGTGGATTCCAGGGGGATGCCCTCTGAGGTTTTAGAGATGAGTGTCTCAGACACTGTCCTATCAGGAGCTCTGGAAGGCACCATCTCTTGAGCAACCTCTTGCTCGTGTGCCTCATGCACAGAGTTCAATGACTCTTGTTGTTTTGCAGTACTGCAAGTAGCACTCACATCTGCTTCTTCCTCCGACCTGGGCAGGCTCTCTTTTTGTTCATTCCAAGGTAGGCCTACCTCACAAGCAACCTCAGGTTTCCTTTCATACGGTCGTTCTACACTGGCAATGAGAGTCGCTGGGCTTGATGCCTTCTCTTTAGTTGCTGGGATCTCTGCTTTCTCAGCACCAGCTGGTGACTGTACACTCAACAACTTCTCGTCAGCCACTAGAAGATCTTGTGCCTGGAATGCTGGTACTTCCGCATTCAGGATATTCTTGGAAACTTGGAACTCAGGGACTGATGGAGTAACCAGAGTAATTTCTTCCTCTTTCTGCTCTTTTATATCTGTTTTTAAATTGAGCATCTCGCCATCAAGTGCCTGTGGATGAAGCTGGAGGAGCTGTGCCTCATAAATTGGTATCTCAGTCCTAGGGCTGGATGGGAGTTTATCCAACTCAGAGGGTTTCTCAGGCTTCTGTGGACCTGGCCTCACCATCTTATCCAAACCAGTATCTGTTCTCTGTGGGGCACTTCGTGGCAACCTATCACCAGCAGGCTGGGCTTCTGTTCTTGGAAGAGTGCCTCTTAGCACCCTGTCACCAGCAGCTCCAAGATCTGCCTTATGTGGAGAAACTTGTTGCAACTTCTCCCCAACAGGCAAGGTCTCTGTCCTGTGGGGATTATTTCTTAAAACCCTGTCAGCAGAAGCCTCAGTCCTGTGTGGAGCTGTTTTCTGCATCCTCTCCCCAGTAGGTGAGGCCTTAGTCCATGGCTCCTCTCGGCGAGGCAAAGTTCTGCGAGTGTGTAGGATAACCTGGGCAGGCTTCTCCTCCCTCACCAATTCCCTACGTACAGCAGCACCTCGTGTATGTTGAGCCACTTGGGGCAGGCTATCATCTTCTTCATCAGTCACCACTCGGGAATGTCGGAGGTTGGGTAGTCTAGTTTGGGGGGATTCCACATCTCCATTGTCCCCATCCCGCGGCAGGAGGCGGGTGCTACGCAGCCTTTCGCTCATGCGAGTGCCTGTCCTCTCTGATGCTGTGCGGCTCAGAACCTTGGCTTTCTTGCTCTTTTTGCTGGAGCCTTCCTCAAGGAGACAGCTCTCATCTTCATCCTCTGGCAGCTTGAAGACTACCTCATCCTTAGCCTGGTCAATATCTTTGCGGGCAGCTTCTACCTGTTCCTAGGGGACAACAGGGAAATTGGCTGAGTAGACATCCAAAATGGACTTACCACCAATTTAACAAGTGATGCCAAACAGGTCCATTCTGTGGCACCAGAGAGAGAAAGACTCTGGAGGCCTAAGACATCTTCCTCCCCAATAATACTGACTGCTCAACATCCTACCCCCAATAACACTACAAACCCACAGAAACGTCTCCTACAAGCTTTTGAACCTCAGTGTCATCACCATGAAAGGTTGCAAGTCCAGAGAAATGGGACTCACAACAGCCTGGGAGATGGTTGCTATGCGGCTGTCTTTAAAAAGTTGCCATCAGACTGAGGAGCTGACCAACTTCAAACCAAAAGATGCAGCCGATCAAAGTCACAGGAGAGCTCTCCAACTGCACTTGCCCAAGAAGACACTATGCAGGAGGTGCTTCCAGCAAGGGGTGGGGAATTTACCTCTGCCTGCTTCAGCTCCTCCCGACTGATGTCCTCCAGAGATGCTTCCAAGAAGTTCATAGCATAGCGTTCAATGGGGGTGAGCTGCAGAGGAAAAAGGAAGTTCAGCAGGGTCTTTGAGGGCAACTGTGTATCAAGACAGTTGGTGCAGAGGAAAGTTGGTAGCCAGGGTATCAAGGCTTTGGCTTAGAACTGGGATATACTCTAAGTAAATTAGAAGGGGGTGGGAAGAGATGGATTTGGGAACTGGAGCTTCAAAAATAATTTTGACTGGTGAGCTTCCTCAAAAAGGAGGGTCCTTAGTTCAATGGTAAGAGTACATGCTTTTCAGGGCTCAAAGCTCATAATCTCCAGCTAAAAGGATCTCAGGGTTGGGGAAAACCTTTGCTTGACATTTTGGAGAATTGCTGCCTGTCAGAGCAGACAGCATTGGATGGAATGGCAGTCTGATTAAGGATGCCTCAAACATGCACATACCATGGAGGAACAGAAAACCATTCCATGCCCATCTCATTTAAGCTATAAGCAGATAAGCACTGACACTTCCTAAAGGGGCATCAAGAAACCCTGTACCTGTTCCACCAGTGAGGCAATCTCTTGCTCAGCTTTAGACATCTCCTCTTCTTCTTCCTTGCTGGGCCGATCTTCTGTGTCCAAAGGGATGTTCTCATTGAATTCGGCCAGCTCAGCCACCTGCTCTGCTTTGGCCTGTGTAGCTGCCCGGATGTCTTCAGGGTCCTCTGCCCTGCACAGAGCCTGTGAACCATAAAGAGCCGGCAGAGGTAAGCAAGGACTCTTTGTCATAGGAGGGGAACCACCCTACCTTCAATATCATGGCTGGCTGAAAACAGCTTACCTGCTCCAGAATCTGTGTCTGCTTGGTGGCCATGGGGTCCTCTTCATCCTCCTGTGCTAAAGCCAAGGCCTCCCCTTCTTTCTTGGCTGGTTCATCTAGCGGCATGTCAAACAGCTCACGAATGGTTTGCTGAGGAGCACAGAAATAAACAAGTTACAAATGGCCTTTAAGGCAGTGAAGTTCTCATTCTTGGCATACATCTGATTGAAAACCCATTTGCAGCAAACTAGTTTGTCTGTAAAATGCCACAGGTTCCTTGTTTAGCCTTTCTAGCAGCAGACTAATACAGGTATTCCACCAATCACTCCCAAGGATGTCTCAGGATAGTACAACAGCGTTAAAGGATTTCTTTATGGGGCTTAGCATCAACACAGCGTCATTGCAAAGTCAACTGTTCCAAGGCCTGCACAAAGTAGTTTTCAGAAGCAGGTTCTGCAAGTGATAGATTTATATATGGTCACCTGTTTGAAATACGCCGTAGTAAAGTTGCCCCCTTCAATAGCCATATCTCCCAGCATCCTCTTCTGATTGGCCTTCTTCAGGATATTCTCCTCCACTGTTCTTTCGCTGATCAATCTGGAGAGAACACCAGAGTGTCAAACTATAAGTTACTGCTTGTGCACACAGCCTCTATGTTCCTTCATCACCCTATTTCCTGTCTCTTATAGGAAGTGTATTCTGCAATCTCTGTGACAGCTTTATTACTTCTTAAAGCACATGCTTCATATGCAAAAGGATCCCAGGTTTGATCCCAGGTATCTCAGGGTGAGGATGGGAAAGATCTTTGTGAAACTTTGGGGAGCCATTGCTAGTCAGTGGAGGCAATACTGAGCTCATCTGGTCTCTCTTTGCACAAGACAGCTTCCTATGTTCTATGCCAGTCCAGCTAACCTGTAGATGTGAACATCACGTGTTTGCCCAATACGGTGACAGCGATCTTGGGCCTGTGCATCCATGGTGGGGTTCCAGTCACTGTCATAGAACACCACAGTGTCAGCACCTGTCAGGTTCACTCCGACACCACCACTACGTGTTGACAAGATGAAACAGAAGATGCGCTTGTCTGCATTGAAACGCTCCATCAATGCCTGCCAGGATCAGAGAAGAAGCCAGAGTCAAAGAGAAAAAAATCCAAGACAGGAACTCCTGGTTTTACTTCTGAGTTCTTGAAAGGATGCATTGTTCACAAGTCAGAAGAGTAAATGATTGAGAATAGTATACAATAATTCTCTTAATTCTGCAACCCAGAAAACCAATTGGTATCTCCAGGATTATCCAGTACCTGCAAAAGGCCCTACAGTAAGAAGATGGAGATTCCATTACCAGCATGATTCTCTCTCTCTCTCCCTCCAGACACCCCCCCTCTACATCCATATAGTTGTCCACACAATTGGAGGAGGGGGATTTAGAATGAAGTATCCATATCTGGCAATGCTAGGCATAAACCCTTGCAGCATTTTCAATATCTTTTTTATCTTGAAGATGTAAGCTCCACCTTTTGATTAAGGCAGCTTACAGATTAAAATAATCAAATCCAAAACACCTCCCACCCTATAACAGTCCTCTAGCCAATAGCAAAAGGTCAGTGTGTGCTTCCTTTCATTTGTTCCAAATGTAGACTAGCATTTCCCTGGACTCAAGTTTGGATTTTTTTTAAAATGCAAACTTTTACAGATCCGTTTGCTAAATCATCTAGTATCCTGGGAGTTCTAGCACAAGTGGCAGCAGGCTGCTAGTCACCTACCTGACGTTGCTCCACACGAGTGCTACCATCCAGCCGAAGGTAGATATGCCCGTGATAATTGAGAAACTGCTCCAGCACGTCCAACATGCGAGTCATCTGAGTGAAGATAAGGACTCGGTGGGCCCCAGTCTTGAGATGCCGCAGCAGATGGTCTAATGTCTGCAGTTTCCCTGGAGGTGAAAGAAGGATCAGAGAGAAATTGGACTAAAGGCAAAGAATCACCAACAGGATAACCAGGCAGTTTGTCCTGCCCTTAACTCATAGCATTACACACTGACTTTGCTCCCGGTTAGTGTCACATGGATTCCATCCTGCAACACATACCGCAGTCATACTGGATGAGGCGGAGGTCTGGGAATTGAGTCCGCATGTTGCAGACAATACGATGCAGGCCACTAGCATGGGGTGAGAGCTCTTGTTGCAGGGTCTGCTTGAAGACAGCTTGCTGGAGCAGGAGCGATGGGGGTGGGTGAGAGGTGTGCATGGTGATAGCGGGAGCCTCCACAGGAGGCATAACAAAGATGAACCTGCAGAGACAGAATGGACGGTGGCAGACAGTAAGGGAGATGCCAGGAGACCTCAGGACAGCAGGGAGGCAGGACCCCTGGGACTCCCAGGAACACTTCAGAAAATGGAAGTGCTTCTCCATACCTTTGCTGCTGCCCCCCACCCCAAAATGTCTATATCCTGGCAGGAAAATGTTACCTCTCTATAATGTCTGTCAGTTCCTCAATCCGCTGTTGGGGTGTCAGGATTGCCTGGGCCAAGGTCTCTGCCCGCTGCCAGTAGGCCTCAAGGCGATGGGGGTCCCGTTGCACTTGCGCTGCATAGCAGTGTGCATAGCCAGACCCTCTGCAGAGCTTTGGCTCTACTTCCTGGGCTGCTGCTGCTACTCGCTCCTCACTTTCCTCCTCCTCCCCACTCCAAGAAGGGGGAGCAGGGGGGAAAAGGGTGCAAAAGCGTAGCACCTCTGTGCCATAAATGGGCACAAGGTGGCAGTGCTGCTCATTGAGGCGGAAAAGCCGGTCCAGGCGCTCTTCCTTCTGCTTCTTCCGCTTCTCTTCAAGTGATTCCTGCAGGCCAGAACAGGGAGAAAAGAGTCAGGCAGAGCAGAGACCACCCCCTTCCCCAAATTACAAGGCCCCAAGCATCTTCCAGCCTCTTGGCTACCCTACTCTATAATCCCACCCACCGCCCAAGTCCCCTGGGCAGGAAACTCACCAGATAGAAGGGCGAGCGAGGAGGGGGAGGCGGTTGCCGTCTCGGCCTTGGGGCCAGGATAGAGGGTGGTGGGGGTGGTGTCGGTGTGGTGGAGCGCAGCGTTAACATCTCTGGCTCCTCCTTGGGCACTGGGCTTGAGGTGGTCTGGGAAGCCATCGCAGGGGAGGGGTTAGCGGCAACAGTGACAGTAGCAGCTGGAGTGACAGCAAATGAAGCCACTGTGGGGGGCGTGGAAGCCGCAACTGAAGAAGGAAACAGAAACAGAGACATAAGGGCTGGAGAAAGGAAACAAATTAAATACTCCTGGCTTCCTCAAAAGTGGAAGATAGCACTTTGGCATTTCAAATTATTGTTGCAACCGTTTCCAGAGGTACCATTTAAAACTTAATGATGGCTCTCAAAATTGTGAGGATGGCACCTAAGAACTCTTCCCAACTCTACAACCATCTCAGATGCCTGGAACACTAGGTGAAGTGCTGGGAAGGAAAGAACAGTTTGTTCTTACCGTAAATGGTGTTTCTTCATGGATGACAAGAGGGTTTCCAAGTGGGTAGTGTATCTTCCCCTACAGCTCAGAGACAGGAAATGCTTCAGCAAATACTTTTGCTCCTCCCCTCTTGTTGAGACTCAGTTCATTTCTTGGAAAAGCTTTAGAGATCAGCCTCAACAGAGAACTCAAGGATCATAGTACATGAAAAAGAGAACAACTCATCCCTGGAACAAAACGTGTTAGGAATAAGGTCAACTGACCATCGACAAATAGAGTAGAAAGGAGACATGGCACTCCCTGATTCAGTCCCAGTCACCGGAAAATCAATCAATCAATCCAGAGACTCACAAATACTGTAAGGGTGGGCCTTGCTGACTTCTTGTGATCCATGAAGAAACACCGTTTACGATAAGAACTGTTCCTTCTCTCATGGATGACAGAGGTCTCCAAGCGGGACGTACTAAAACTGCAGACCTAGGGTGGGACAATGGTAGGCCCAGAGAAGGATAAGACCTGTTGCAGAACTCTGGCCAAATGACACTTCCACCAAGGTGTATAGATCAATTTTGTAGTGCCTGGTGAAGGTACTGGGATTGGACCACATCGCTGCTTTACAGATATCTGGTATTGGAGCATTTGTGGATGAACCACTGATGTAGCAGCAGACCTAGTGGAGTGTGCTGTAATGTGAAGTGGTGATTGTAAGTGTAGGGACTCATATGGTAAGGAAATATAAGGTCTGATCCAACGAGCTAGGGCTGAACTTGATACTTTTTCCCCCCATAGCGGCAGGATGGAAGGACACAAACAGGGATTTGGATCGCCTAACAGTTTGGTTCTATTAATATACACCTTCAGTGACATCTAATCTCTAGAGTGCCACACCTTCTCTTTGGTGTGGGAAGGGTTAGGACAGAAAGAAGGAAGAATTATTTCCTGTTGCCTGTGGAAGGCCGTGTTTACTTTGGTGACAAAGGCTGGGTTAGTGCGTAGTCTTTGTGGAAAATACATAGGTGCTTTTCGACAGACAGAGCCTGCAGATCAGACACCCTACGTGTTGTCATAATAGCCACTAGAAGAACTGTATTGAAGGAAAGAATTCTTACAGGGACTGACCCCAAAGATTCAAAGGAGGTTAGCATCAGCATCATAATAACATTTGAGGGCCAGATCTGATCTGCATCTCCTGCTTTCCTGTGTTGTGGAAAAAAACATGCGGTAATGAGGCCCTGGTAACTCTTATGCCAGAGAGGCGCATGGAGACTCAGGCCAGCAAATGTCTCAGGTACGGCCGAGGTAAACCTAGAGAGCCCCTCGCACAACTAATAAATGCCCAGCCTTCTCCACAGGATGAGCTGGACTGGAATGAAATGAATTGGGGCAAAGGGACCATGACAACAGCATGGCTAGATGCATGGAGTAAATTCCAACTTATCGTTTCCAGTAAACGTGGCCGACAGGCCAAGATGTCCGACTGAAAGTACCTCATACAGTCACCTAGTAGAACTGAAATTCCTATTTGAAGAGGAAACCAGTTGCAAGATTAAACAACCTGATTAATTTCAAAATGAAAGAAACATCTCAGAGACTATTGCTCCCAGAAACCAATCAGAATTCCTTAAGGAATTTTTTGGCAGAAAAAGAAGAACCTTGTACCCCCATGGAATCCACAAGTTGCTTCATAACCTTACCATTGTCTTAAGGCCACCCTGTGGTTACACAGAAAGATAGCCAACAGCTTGGGTAGCATTACTATTGTCTTACAGCTACCCTGCACTATGCAGGGAGGAAGACAGCAGCTTGTCTGGGTCCAATAAAAATAAAAATAAAATTAGGCAATTACATGGAAGACAAGGCCAGGAGCGGTCACCAGATACGATGAACATGCCCTGACTACTCGAACAGAGACAAAATGCTTTGAACCTCTAGCCACCCATAACAGCAGGAGCCTGCTGCTGTACTCATGTCCTGCCTGCAAGCCTCCCCTGGACTTATGGGGCAGCTGGAGGGGCAGCTGGAGAGTCAGCCACAGGAAGTAAATACCCAGAGACATATTCTGACTAAGTACCTGTGCAGTAACCAGTCCAGAGGACTACCTGTCAAAACAAAAACAGTAAAATCAAAAAAGATGTATTTCTTTTCTTTAACCACTGAAATGCTTAACTGCAGGGAGTGAAGCTGAATAGCCATACAAATATGCCAATGTGTGTAACTTTGTCAAGTTACACAAACTGAACAGTGAAGTAAGTCTTACCAAAGCTAAATTGTTTTGATAAATTTAATATGGAATTTTAAACTATATTATAAGTCACCCAGGGACCTGCAGATGAAAGTCAGGAGTTGACTGAACCACCACCACCTTTCAGAACTGCACCTCAGCACATTGTGAGTAACCTTGAGCCTAGTTACACAAAGTGAAACTGTGAAGTGAGCCTTACCAAATGCTAAATGGAATTTTAAACTGTCTTAAGTTGTCCAGGCGCCTGCTGGTGAAGGGAAGGCTTAACCGAGCAGTCAGCTTAATTTACGTTTACCTAGGATGATAACAAGGGAACTCTTAGTGCTTCCAAGGAAGTCACTGGATAAAACCAAGTATTTACTCAGACAGTTATGAAGGGCTGCAACTATTCAGAGAAGCAAACTGGAGCTTTGCATTGACACCCTTGAAATACATAGGGTAGAAAACCTCATGTAATTGACAAGCTATATTCAGCTTAATTTACTTATCTTGCTTATTTATGTTTTCCCACCGGAATGACAGTAAGATCTTCCTCCGTAAGGAAGTAACTGGATAAATCCAAAAAATTCAAAGAGTTATGAAGGGCTGAAAAAATGACATAGAGTTATGAAGGGCTGCCACTATCCATAGGAACAGACTGGGGCTTCCAACTGCAGCTCATGAGGCAATTCATATACCTTCGCTACACTGAGGCCCCTAGAGGAGCCACCAGATTATTCTGCTATTGCCTCTGAAGATGGCCTGCAACTGTTCAGGCCTTGGGAGAACTGGAGCTTTGAGCTGAGGCTCATGAGGCAATTCATATGTCCTCCTTACACTAAGGTCCCCTAGAGGAGCCATCAGGTTGCTCTATTGTTGGCTTTAGAAATGGCCTGCTGCTGTTCAGGCCTTGTAAGAACTGGAATTTGAGCTGAAGCGATCCATATGCCTTCAATACACTGAGGCCCCCTAGAGGAGTCACCACATTATTCTACTGTTGCCCTGGAAACGGCCTGCTGTTGTTCAGGCCCAGGGAAAAAGGGAATCAGGTCTCTTAGAATAATTGAACCTGCTGTTCTAATGCGTCTCATAAAGAAAGGCAGAAAAGCTTTCTGGCGAAGGACTGTAACATATCTCTGCCCAACACTTCTGAATAGGGTTGCCAGGTCGGAACCATCCAAAAACCTGAGAAAATGGGGGCGGGCCCTAGTGACGTCATGGGGCGGGCCCTAGTGACGTCATGGGGCGGGCCCTAGTGATGTCATGAAGCATGATACATTGTATCAACCACGCTTGCATGCAGCATACCATTCAAAAAAAAATTTCTGATTGGTGGAATGCCTTCAAGTCGATCCCAACTTTTGGTGACCCTATGAATAGGGTTTTCATGGTAAGAGGTATTCAGAGGTGGTTTACCATTGCCTTCCTCTGACTTTGGACATATATACTTTGGACACATAATGAGAAGACATGATTCATTAGAAAAGACAATAATACTGGGGAAAACAGAAGGGAGTAGAAAAAGAGGAAGACCAAACAAGAGATGGATTGATTCCATAAAGGAAGCCACAGACCTGAACTTGCAAGATCTGAACAGGGTGGTTTATGACAGATGCTATTGGAGTCGCTGATTCATAGGGTCACCATAAGTTGAAATTGACTTGAAGGCACATTAACAACAACAACTGAATTAAAAATACAAAAAAGGAAAGTGGAAGGTGTTTTATTTTATTTTTTACAGCCTGGAGAAGTGGTAAGAGGTAAAGTCAGGAATGAATGCATTTTTTTAATGAACAAGATAGCATGTTGAACTATCTTGTAAAAATGAACTAAGAGTGCTTGCAGCAGCTATGCTAATGCAGAGTGAGCCAGTTGTTAGCTGCATGGTGCTATGAAGTCAGTTGTATGTTAACTGTATTGCTCATGCAACAGATGGTATAGCACAGTGGGGAGGAGAGCCTGGCTGGGAGTCCAGAGTCTATGAGTTCAAATCCCCACTCATGTCTCCTGGATGTCAAGGGCCAGCTAAAGATCACCCCCACAGTGAGTGGCTCAGGGATTATGTGCCCTGCCACCTGTGGGCAAGGTGCATAGTCGCAAGGAGCCGTTTCCCCCAGCTGGCAGTTGCGGACAAGGAAGGGACTGGCTTGTGCAGCTGTGGCAAGCTGAGCAGGCCCTAGCCAGGTGGGGAGTACTAGCCTTAGATGGTAAACCGCCTCTGAATACTGCTTACCATGAAATCCCTATTCATAGGGTAGCCATAAGTCGGAATCGACTTGAAGGCAGTCCATTTCCATTTCCATGCATATAATTAAACAGATGCAGTCAAGTTTTTGGACTTTATTGTGATTGCTGGCCAAGCAGGATAGGGCTCATGGGAGTTTTAGTACAATATCTGGAGGATACTACTTTGGCTGCCTTTGGGATAACAGATGGCAGCCTTAAGTCTGAAATGGTGTTTGGAATTCTGTAGAGACCAGCCAGTACACATTATGTCATAAGGCCAATTCTTAACCATTTGGCTGTGGCAGTTACCTGAAATTGCTCTTTCGTGGGCTCTCACAAACACCACCAAGCTTTTCTTTTAAAACAGACCAGCTTGTTTAAGTACATACAAAGAATAAAAAAGGAAGTCAACTGACAAGAACAAGACACTTTTTTTCTAAGCAAAATTGATCAAAGAAAAAAAGTATGCTTGTGTGTGTGCCTGTGCGTTTGTGTGTAACACACACACACACACACACACACTTACATGTAGCCTAGAATCACAGAGCTAGAAGGGGCCTTTTAGTCCTTCTAGTCTAAGCCCCTGCTGGAAGTCCAAAACCCAGAACAAGATCAGGTCTGTTCGCTTAAATTGCCACATTAGAGACTTAATGAGACAACACGAGTCAGTTTAATGGGAACATTCCCACAACAGGGTGACCATATGCTTAGATCTGATAGACCTGAAGCAGCTGACAATTTAGGGCAGACTTCCCCAGCTTGGTGCCCTCCAGATGTTAGCTGGTGGCAGCTGTATGCCCAAAGATATCTGGAAGGCACCAGGTTGGGGAAGGTTGCTTTGGGGAGATGGGAAATGTGCAGAAAAATGGAACAATGGCACACATTCCTATTCGTTGTCATTTCAATCTCACTCCCATATCCTGTCAAGAAAAGACAATTACATGATGATTCTGTCCGTTTCCAGCAGTGCAATTACCCAGAGGAAATAGTAAGAAACTGAGGATTAGGGCCAAACTCTCTCTTTCTCTCTCCAGCCTCTCTCTCTTTCTCTCTCTTCAGCCTCTCTCTCTTTCTCCAGCATCGCTCTCTTTCTCTCTCTCTCCAGCATCGCTCTTTCTCTCTCTCTTTCTCCAGCATCGCTCTTTCTCTCTCTCTCTCTCTCTCTCTCAGCATCTCTCTTTCTCCAGCATCGCTCTTTCTCTCTCTCTCTCCAGCATCTCTCTCTCAGCATCTCTCTCTTTCTCCAGCATCGCTCTCTTTCTCTCTCTCTCCAGCATCTCTTTCTCTCTCTCTCCAGCATCTCTCTCTCTCTCTCTCTCAGCATCTCTCTCTTTCTCCAGCATCGCTCTCTTTCTCTCTCTCTCCAGCATCTCTCTTTCTCTCTCTCTCTCAGCATCTCTCTTTCTCCAGCATCGCTCTTTCTCTCTCTCTCTCTCCAGCATCTCTCTCTTTCTCTCTCTCAGCATCTCTCTCTTTCTCTCTCTCAGCATCTCTCTTTCTCCAGCATCTCTCTCTTTCTCCAGCATCGCTCTTTCTCTCTCTCTCTCTCCAGCATCTCTCTCTTTCTCTCTCTCAGCATCTCTCTCTCTCCAGCATCGCTCTATTTCTCCAGCATCTTTCTCCAGCATCTCTCTCTTTCTCTCTCTCCAGCCTCTCTCTTTCTCCAGCATCTCTCTCTTTCTCTCTCTCCAGCCTCTCTCTCTTTCTCCAGCCTCTCTCTCTTTCTCCAGCCTCTCTCTCTTTCTCTCTCTCTCTCCAGCCTGCTACCCACAGCAGCAGTGGACGCCGGACGGGGCCAGCTCCTTCTTAGCCCCGAGGACGCCCGGCCGCTTCACCCCTCGTGCTGTGGGCGCCGCTGGGCGGCAGCGGCCGCAATGCGCTCCCCAGCCAGAGACGCTGCAGCCGCCGCCGCCACTGCCGAGCTCCATCACGGCCACTCCCGCCCAGCGGCGCCCACAGCAGGAGGGAGAGCGCCGCGCTCGCCCGACTGGCCTTTTAAGCAGCGCCCGCCTCGCGCGCCCAGGGCCAGCCCCTCGTTGCCGCTCCCGCCCGCCCCTGTCCAAGACAGGCTACTGCCTGGGAAGACAGAGCCCGGCCCCGGCGGCACCAGCTCTCCCTGCCTCAATGACAAAGGGCGGGAAGGCGGCCAATGAAAAGCCGGAGATCATCCAGTTTAAGCAAAGTATTGCCGGAGGCCGGAGACGGCCCCTTTTCCCCTGAAACTCCGGCCAAAAACCGGAGACCTGGCAACCCTACTTCTGAACGGAAAGCTAGGCCCTTTCCACACTAGGATCAAGTGGGAACAGAGGTACCATAAAAAGGTGGGAAAAAACTCCTTCACAAAGGACTATGCCATATCCCTGCCCAAGGGCGCTGAATGAATGGAAAGCTAGGCCCTTTCCACCATCACTGGACAGACGAGGACCATAAAATGGCGGGAAACCTCCTCAGGTACCATAAAAATGGTGGGAAAACTCCTCAGCAAAGGACTATGCCATAGGTCTGTCCAAGAGCTCTGAACAGTAAAGCTAGGCCCTTTCCAGTCACTGGACAGACTAGGACCATAAAAACGTCGGGAAACCTCCTCAGCAGAGGCTTACACCATATCTCTGCCCAAGGATTCTGCATAGCAAAGCTAGGCCCTTTCCTCAGGGTTCTGAGTGGAAAAGCTAAGCCCTTTCCACAGTCACTGGACAGGCTAGGACCCAAAACGCAGTGGAGAGTGATAAAGAGCTGCCCATTTCTCTCACCCCAAGCAGCGTCCACACCACATGTTGCTGCTCTGGTGCAATTTCTGAGAAGGAATACTTGGAAGGTATTGGCTGCCTCGCTTACCTTAGGGCCTGAGATGACCAAGTACTGTGCACACAAGGTGAAGCCCAAATTGCAGGTCAACATTTCTCCCGATGGAATTCCCTCTGATATGGGCCATGAAATGTATGAAACTGATGGCCACTGAGATGGCTGCAGCTGCGTATCACTGTGCTGTGCCTCAATAAAGATATCCATAAAAACAGCCTAGGATGGCCCAGCCACAGTTACATGCATACAGTGAAGGGAAGCGGTACAGGTATTATATGGATAAATTCCTGATAAATCAACACACACACAGGCAGAGGGGTGCAGTGGATTAGCGAAGCCACAAATAACTGCATACAGTAGAGGGGAGCAGTTTGACCTGTAAATGCAGCCAAGGGCAAAAACAGTGAGGCCAAAAATCACTGCACACAATAGAAGAGAACACTTTGAGCTCTAAAAACAGCCAAAATCACCATACCTCAGGCGAAAAAAGGTTGGGCAGCAAGACCTGTTGGGCTGTTGCTGGATGGGGGGGGGGGGTTAACCTGTTGCAACTGGCCTGATCAGTGAACAGGCTGCTGTTCTACAACTGAAGCATGGCTTGATTGGCCATGCCCCATTACTACCACCTTCTCAACAGAGGATGGGGTTCTTGTTCCCCATACGCACTTAGCATTAAATACGGGGGGTCTGGAAAATGCAATTCGTCAGGTGTAGCAGCTCCACTGTGCTCCAAAATGGAGGGTGCCTCTGCTGTGCTCAGAAATGGCGGGCTGCTCCGAACAGATGGGTGCTGCCACTCCGTTCCTTCCCACAATGGCAGGCACTGGTGCTTCCCTGAACCCCAAAGATCTTAGCGACACCTCCGTAGACTTACCAAGCAGGGATAGTGCAGAGCCCCTTGATGAAGTCCCCTCAGCGGCATCATCAGCATCCAGTTTTGGTGCCTGCCGCATAACGACATGAATCTGTAACAGCTGGGTGCTGACTAAGGCTACTGCTGAGTGCTGCCCAAGGCTCTTAAAATGCCCTTTTCTCTTAAAATGCCTTTTCTTTGAAGGCTGCCTACAGCTGCATGCTGACCACGGCTACTGCCGAGTGCTGCGCAAGACTCTTTAAAATGTTTTTTCTTCGCTGACTGCCCCTTTGTTTTATTCATCATTTTATCCATGTCAAAGCAGGAATAAAGGATAGCTGACAGAAGGTGAGCAAAGGGAATCTGACAGGACGGTTTCTTCCCTTTTTTTTTAAGGAAGGACAAACAGAGGTATGAAGGGAGGAAAGAGAAACATATAAAATAGAAAAAACAGATAGCCCTGAGAGAAATAAGATGTACTCCGAGCTGAGACAGGAAACCAACTGAGCCTCAACAAAAGGAAAGGAGCAAAAGTATTTGCTGAAGCATTTCCTGTCTCTGAGCTGTAGGGGGAGCTACAACTACCTGCTTGGAGACCTCTGTCATCCATGAGAAACGTGCTTACCCAGCTGTTGCCCCGTGCTGGGGCTCGGTGCCGGTACCATCCGCAGCATGGGTCTCACAAGGGCCTGCAGGGTAGCTGGTGTGGGTGCCCTCACTGGCACCAGCGGCTGAGCAGGTAACCTGACTGGTGGCACAGGATTCATGGGGAGTGGGGCTCGTTGGGCCATGAGGGCCGCTGAAAGGCCAGGCAGTGTGGCGGCAGTTGTGGGTGTCACTGGGCGCAGAGGTGGCTGTTGTGGACCAGGTGAGGGGGACAGCAGGCCATCTCGAGGAGCTTGACGCACAACAATCTTCACCACACCAGAGCTGTTCACTGCTGATGAGGGCACTGTGTAGGGAACAGCAGAGAGAAAGATGCTGCATTGTGGCTCTCCTACAGAGCAGTATCGTTGCTAGTCATTACTATGGGACATTTATTTTACTCCAGCACAGAAGGGGAAGCAGAGGGCTGGACTCAGTAAAAAGACCCAGCAAGGCCAAGGCCATGGCCATTCAGAAAAGGTTTGGAGAAAGGCTTTGGCAGAGGAGTGGTGACTCAGTGTAAGGAACAAAAGGGCAAAAGGTTCATGGGGAAAAGGAAAGGGAGGTAAGAGAGTACAGTAGGGCCCCACTCATATGGCGGGTTACGTTCCAGACCCCTGCCGAAAAGTGAAAACCGCTGTCATCCATGAGAGAAACGGAACTCATTGAACAGAATGGCATGCGATGCCCGAAAACTGCCATAAAAGCGGAACAAGTGCCGTATGAGTGGGGCTTTAGTCTAACTGCGTCTAATTGAGACCGCCGCATTAGCGAAGCGCCCTAAAGCGAAGCGCCCTAAAGCGGGGCCCTACTGTAGTCAGTTGCAGATGGCAGAACAGATGCTACACAAGGGAAGATGAGAGGAAGGCAATTGGGGACCTTGCAGGGGACACAAAAGCAAAGTTTCCTGACCCAAAGACAAAGCCCCTAGAAGTCCTGGCCATCCAGCCCCCCAATCCACTAAATCCACATTCTGCTCCAAGAACTGAAGACAAAATCCAGATATTGACTGACCTTGGGTGGCAGCAATGGGGACACTGATAGTTGCTGTGGAAGCAACAGCTGCAGCGGCTGTACTGGTAGCTGGGACAGGCAGGACGGTGGGGGGCTGGTGACCTGGCACAGCCTGCACTCCAACTGGGGCCTGCCCAGCCTGCTGAGCCATAGCCTGGATCAAAGCAACCTGTGCCGGCTGGCTGATGATGTGATGCTGCCCCCCAGCGGACACCAGATGAACTACATTCCCTAGAAGGACAGGAGGAAGGGAGAGAGAAATGACTACTCCACTACCTGTTTTGGCTGCAGATGGCGGCAAAGCTTCAGCGTGCATGTGTAAGCCCTCCTGCCGAGATCCCACCAAAGAAACAGTGGTCCTCTATGTCAGGAAAGGCTTTGGAGTTTTATGTATCCCCCGGGTCACCGGATGCCTCACAAAGGGGCACCAGGAGCTTAGAGGGATTGTCTTCTACTGGGCCCTTTTCCCTCGACAATCCTGATATTATCATTCCTCTGCATATTAAGCTTGCAAGGTTTTTATCCTGCTTGTGGATTTGTAACAAAGATTTTCCAGTTCTGTTCCAAAGAACAACTCAGGTAAAGGGAGTAGAAAAGGTATCCGTTGCAGGACCAATCCACTTCAAATGGCAAGTGTGAGACTGAATTCTCCCTCATGAGAGTTTCCAGCACATTTAAAACTAGTTTGTCAAGAGAGGAGACAGTAGAACCCTTTCCCCAAGATTATGGAATGGTCAAAGAAGTTCATATTGAGACCCACACCCTACCCACTCTCTCATGTGACACAGTCCAGCAACAGACAGGCACATCATGCAGAGCTGTTGATGGTGTAGCTAGGCTCTTGCAAGGACGCAAAGGAGAGGGATGGTGTTGGGATCGCAAGGGGGGGATGAGGTTTACCTACTTGGCAGCTGTCGGGCTGGCTGAGGCACAGTGACCTGGCGGACCTGCGGACCAGTCAATGTAAGCTTGTTGCCTTGGATTTGGAAGGTGAGGGGTTTGCTGCCTGGAGCACTCTGGAGGGGCCGGTTAGCCAGTGAGGCAAGCTGCCCAATGCTTACTACTTCACCTGCTGTAGTGAAAGAAGAGATATTTAGGCTTGGGAGACAGTCATCCCATCCTGTCTCCTTCCCACTGGCCTCTCACAATACTCACAGGGCAACCGTGCCTGCATATCCGGGGAGAGCAGGAGCCTTTGCTGCAGAGCTCCAGCAGTTGTAAAGTTGTAGCCTGGCAAGGTGGGTACCGCAGAGTGGATGTTCATGGGCTTCATCATGCCTCCAATGGTGCCTGTGCCCATGGTGCTGGTAGACTGCTGGGCTGGAGGGGCTGGGCCCAAAGTGTTGGCAGGTGATGGCGGCGGCAGCTGCCCCATGGGGGACATGCCTACGGTGTTAATGGGCTGCTGTTGCCCCACAGAAGATGCACCTAAAGAGTTGATGGGCTGGGTGTTGACAGACGGCTGCTGCCCCAAGGAGGCGATGGCTAAGGGGTTCATGGGCTGCTGCTGCTGCTGGCCCCCAGGGCCTGGTAGTGAACCAGGCTTAAGTGAGGAGGATGCTGTGGTGGTGGAAGAAATAGGAGATGGTGGTAGGAGGGGTCGGGGACTGTTTGGGACCAGCTGAGCTGCAGTCATCGCCATGGGCAGGACTGTGGAGAAAGAGAAGAAGACAGACTTGTAGGGTCTCCTGGTCTAGTCCTATTCTCATCTTCTTGAAAAAAAAGTTATTTTGTTCTAAATGGAATAAACCTAAGCATTTCTCACCCCCCTCTCTCTTTCCCTTGACTAACCCTTTCCCAGCAACACCTACCATCTCCCATTCAAACACAGGCACCAAAGTTGGAAGCCGTTCCAACAGACAAAATGAGCACATTCTCCCCCCCCCCCCGGCAAATCACAAGGGATGGTAGCGTAAAAACTTTATCCGACACCCCTAATCGCTTATGACAGAGATGCAGATACGTTGTAGCTAGTAAAATTGTTTAGTACATCCTTCCAGAGAACAGCTTAAGATTCCAGGGCTCAAGTGAGAATTAGCAAATAACTCTCTGCCCACTTTCTTCCCCCCACCCCATTGCCTTAGGATCTCTGAACCTTACCCTGTGGAGTAGAGGCATGGCCTTGCAGCAGGGCAGTTGTGTTGTTCTGGCTCAGCGTAGGCACTAGAGTTTGGGTCTGTGGTCTGATGGGAGGAGGCACTGGTATTGACATGGTCACCGGTGAGGGGGGCATCGGGATGGGCATGGGGAGAGAGACTGAGACAGGGAGCGTGGGGGGCTGCACTGGCCCTGGCAAGACTGGCCCTGGGTGTTGGAGGGAGGCCAGAGCAGGTGTCAGCGTCTCTGGAAGCATAGGGGCTATGGGTCTCTGCAGGGGGGTTGTGGGACGAGGGCTGTTCACCAGCACAACGGTACGATTCTCTGGCTTGGGCATTGGCTGCAGCATCCTGAAAAGGAGGAGGAGGAGGAGTGGTTAAAGAGACCAATGTAGCACTAACACCCTGGCCATCCTCTTCCTCCATAAAGCCTTTACAGCAGAGCTCCAGTGAGGCAAATTCAACCAAGACTATTTTACGATCTCTGCTTAGCCAGGATCTTGGAAGTTGTTAGCTGAGAGCTTCTTTGCTATTAGCCAGAATCCTACCATATAAACACTGTTGGGAAGAGGTAAAACCTCTTCCTGATGCCAGCCTCTTCTTCATGCCAGAAAGCTTCCCGTATTCTCCAATGCTGACAAGTATGAGACAAAGGTAAAATGCTTTGCTCAGACTATCAGCAATATTATGGGTGTGCAGTTTGGAAAACAAAGAACTGAAACCCACAGCTGAAACTGCTCCTTGAAGAGACGGGGAAGTATCACAGGTACCTGTTCACTTTCATCTTGACAGGCTTGGGTCTGGGAGGAGGGTCTGGGGACTCAGCAATCTCCTCAATCAGCTTCCTTGTCACCTTCCACTTGGGCAGGAATGTGTCTGTCTCATAACGGGACACACGGCCCTCCAAGTTGATCAGATCGAAAATTCCCAAGTCTAAATGCTGTAAGAAGCAAGGCCCGTACTGAGAAAATGAGCACCAGCCCAGTCATGGTGTCTTGTTAGCCCTTCTTACCCCCAAGTTTAAATAAAACTCTAAGTAGTGTACAACAAATGGGGGATCTCAACCTTCCACTAGCCCAGAGGGGATAGCACTTGCCTTGAAAGGGTCATTATCAAGGGCATGGAGGATGAGGGAAGCTGTGTTGAAGCAGATGCCTTCCGTGATAAACGGTGAGTGGATCGGGCGCGGGTCAAAGAGGTTGGGGTGGTTGCAGACCTTGCGGAGCTGCATCAGGATGTTGATGACGCTCATAAAGTGCCCTGTAGCTAAGGTCTCCTTGGTGCTAAAAGGGAAACCAGCCACAGGGTCAGGCATACCCAGAAGCGTCAAGCATCAGAATAATTGTTACCAACCTCAAAGAGAAAAGGCATGAAAGGTGGCTGCCCAGGGTTGAGGACCTGGGAGAACAGGAAGTCAGAAAGTCAACATGGGCTCATCCCCAGGACCCGTCCCCCCTCCTCCAGAGGTCCTGCCCACTAGCCCTCTAAGATCCAGGCTGCTAGCTCAAACTTTCTTGCAGAGAGCCCAACAATCCTCAGGGCACTCCCCCCTCCCCTCAACTAGCTTTCTGTACTTACGTAGCCTGGGCCATGAAGTCATCATAGAGATAACGCTGCCGCTTGGAGAGTCGGCACTTGATGACATGTTCGTATTTCTTTGGCATTTGCTTCTCTACATCCACTTTCACCCTACGCAGCAGGAAGGGCCGCAGCACCTGTTAGCAGGAGGATGAGGGGAATCAATCCCAGTTATCCTTCCTATTGTGCAAACTGCTCCGTTTCATCTCTGGCACAGGACCCTTATTGCCCAACCTTGCTCACCTTGTGCAGCCTCTTGACCAGGTTCTCATTGTACTCCTGGCTACCCTCAATCATGCCTGTCAGTGGATTGGAAAACCACTCCTTAAACTCGCGGTGGGACTGGAAGACGTGGGGCATCAGGAAGTGCATGAGAGACCACAACTCCATCAGGCTGTTCTGGAGAGGAGTCCCGGTCAGCAGCAACCGCCTCTGACTGGAACACAAATATGACAAGACAGTGAGAACCTACAAGAGGCAGGGCTCCCCCTACTTGGTCCTAAGCACAACACCACACACACCACACCTGTTGAAGTTTAGCAAAGACTGCCAACGTTGGGATTTGAAGTTCTTGATATTCTGAGCCTCATCCAAGATCAGATATTTCCAGTTCTTGCGTCGAAAGGCCTGGTGGTCTTGCAGCACCAGCTTGTATGAGGTGATGCAGATATGAAAGGCATTGGGCTTGGTCCAACCCTGAATACAGACAGTGAAGGGTTACTATGTGGCTAATAAGACAACAGACACCACGTGGCCCATTCGCTATCTCGCTTCAGGCAGACACACCCTTACAGGCCAAAATTGTCCCTCAAGTCAAGCGTTTATTTTGTCATATTTTTCTTTATTGAATTGTTGATTTTACAAAGAGCAAAAAAAAGTACAACACAAAAAAATCTAAATCATTTCTAACACACAACAATAAGTAAAAAGAACAATATTATATTTGCAATCAATGGTTCATAAATGGAATCCGTAAGCCAATTTCTGCCAGATGACACAGAAGGTCAGTTTCTAATATAACACAAAAACAACTTTTGCTAAAACCACCAGGTTTTACAGCCATTATATGCTTTGACTCTGAACATGCTCCTCTTGTGACTGTTCCATATTCAGCAGAGATACTTCTAAATGCCAGATGCTGGGGGCACATAATGGGCAGTGGCTTTCATACTGTATATGTGGGATTTGGTGAGGTATCTGGCTAGGCACTGTTGGAAACAAGGTGGTGGGAACTAGATGATCCCTTGGTCTGAACCACCAGGATTGTTCTTATTTCTTGAATTAATCTTATTTAATTAACTTTTTTTTAAAAGATGGTCTTGAAAGCTTTTTAAAAAACGTTTTTAAAGATGTTTTATTTTAATGTATTTTAAAGTCTGTTTTTATGATGTTTTAAAGTGTTTTTAGTGCTTTTGTTTGCCGCCCTAGGCTGCTGTTGGGAGGAAGGGCGGGATATAAATCAAATAATAAATAAATAAATAAATAAAAATGATGATCAGATAATAACTGGATAAATTGGTACTGAGTCTTATTTAGTCTTGCAGGGAGTCAAGTACTAGCAATATATAATTTTATACAGACTTTCTTGTGATAAACACAATGAAAATTGTTTCACCAAGACCCAAATTTTATACCATTTAACACCCATTAAGGCAAATCCTAGATCTTCTGTCCACAGTTGGTTTTAAGAATCTCTTCCACTATCATACCTAAGATTATTCAATACTACTGAGAAAGCACCTTTATCCCCATTGTTTGCACCATTAATAACAGACACTTTGACAAATTCCGTATTGGCCCTTTTATGACAGTAACATGCTACACAATGTCTCACCTATAAATACGGAAGTTACTGATATACTCAGTTCCTTGTTTACAACTTAATCTCTTCCCTTGTGTCATTTACCACCAAATCCTTAAAATTTATAATAGTGAACTTCTCATTGAGAAAAACATTTCAAATGAATTTAAATCCAGTCCACAATTTCTTGTAAGGGAAACAAGAGGAGAGATACTGAGACTAATATTATGTTATTTATCCCAAGGCAACAATATTTATGATGCGAGTATTTCTAATCAAAGGTAGCCTCTTATTTTCATCCAAGGGAACATGCTTGCTCTATTCTGTACCATTGCTCAAGCTGACAATTTTCTGCTGCTACATAATAAAATAGTACTGGGACTGCCAATCACCCTTACTGGGTCAATTTTGGCATAGTAGAAGCTTTCACTCTATGCCTACCCAAATAAAATCAAATTGTTAGTTCTCTTGGAACGTGCATTAAAATCAATGTAAACAAAAATAAAAGCTTCTGAGAAATAGCTGTTTCAATTGCTGAAACTTATACCAAAGTAAAGAAGTCCATCTTATCCTTAACTGCTTGCATAATCTGTCAACAGCTGATTCTAAAGATTTGCTTAATATTGGCCACAGTAGCATGAGATGTTTCTAAGCAACAGGCAATATCCAATGTTAGTCATACTCAGAGGACGCTTACTGAAACCAATGGTCTTAAGTATACTCTAACTAATGTTGGCAGTGTCCAATCATTCTGTGCCCTTTTATTACGAATATTTTTCTAACCAGTGCAAACATTAACAGTGTAGATAAAAAATAGTTAGTGGGAAACACACAGTTACCTAAATTCAAGCACTACCCTAAGTTTGTCTAGTGGAGTTTTGGAAACCTCAACTGAAGTACCTAGAGATGAAGACTGCACCTCTCTGCTCCAGGACTGAGACAGCAAATAAAAGGAGCTTAAATCCACCCACAGTTCAGAGAAACTTTACTGCTCCAATCCCACCTCCTGCCTTCCCCATTCCAGGTGAATTCCCTCTGCTATCAAGATATATCAGACTACTCCACTTTCCACGTCAGTAATCCCTCTCTCTTCCAATGCTCTTCCTTGCCTTCCACCAGTCTACACAGTATACACAACACTCGCTCACACTCAGGTTCCCTAAATATGCGTGTGGGGGAAAAACAGTGCCTCCCTGTCTCCTAGTCAATTTAGGAATGCAAACTTCTCATTCTTAAAGGTCTAGTGTAGCAACACAGGATTTTAAGACCTGTTAAAATGACAACAGATTGATCAAGAAAGGCAGGAGAGACACACTGATTCAATCTGCATGTCATGGTAAACCACAGTTAATAGTTTACAGAGAACACACCTACCCGGCTTGTTGGTCTCCTCCTGGCTTAGCATTAAGCCCAAACCAGAAATGCCATTTGTTTTGATCCAACAAATCACAGTTCATAAGCCAAGAACAAACCTTGCCTACAGAGTATGGTTTGTTGAAGGCGAAACAAACCATGACCCCTTATTTGGACACAACACTAAGACAGGGATTATGATTGGTTTCCTACAGTGTGAGACTGGAAGAGTGAAGCTGGTGCAGTTTGCTCAAACATGGGAAGCCATGGTTTATGGCTTACCATGGTGTGTGAACATGGCCAGTGAGTCCAGCTGAGTAACAGCAGCTGAAGGAACAGCATCTTCATCTTCTGTCCCACCAAGGACTGTAGTTTTCTCATCTTAAAATCCTGACAAGAGTGAAAACCAAGCTCAATAGCTATAGAACAGCAGCAGGGAACCTGTGGCCTGCAGACCTAATTAAGCCCGCCAAGCCTCTGAATTGGGCCCACAAGGCCATTTTGGCCAAACGACGCAAACATTTCAGTCCCCTGATGTCAGGCACAAAGATCTATTTTCTCTGAGCTGAACACTCACCCCTAAAATTGGTGATAAGCTTAAGTTCCGAGATAAACCTCTGCCTGCTGCCTTTTCCTGTCAAAGAGCAGCAGAGGCTTATCTCCAATCTTAGTGCTATTGTTTCACAAAGCTAAGATCAGAGATATATTTCCACTCACATTTAAGAGTCATCCTTTTCAGCTGCAGCTTGAATACCCAATGACATATGACATCAGCTACTGACAGGTAGGCAGCCTTGCTGACCCATCAAAATGGCCCATGAAGAGTAAATCCAGTTCCTCACCCCTGCTGTCAACTAAGTACAGTAGTAGTAGCAGCAGCTGAAGGAAACTTTACAGAATGTTTTCTTGAAACTGTAACAGCTATTAGATATAATTTTTGTTCTGAAGTGATGCAATTATAGGACAAGAACTGGAAAAGAGTTAGGAAGAATTCCCACTGTGAACTCTCCCCCATTTTTATGAGAACGGGAGAAACGGCATATTGTTTTGGCTGTGAGCCGGGTGGCATTGCATCAACTCCATCTGATACGGAGGCTGCGCCTCTACCTTCCCAACCATCTGCTCCCATCGGTGGTACATGCCCTCGTCTCCTCTCGTCTAGACTACTGCAATGTGCTCTACGTGGGGTTACCCTTGAAAACGGTCCGGAAGCTGCAACTGGTACAGAATGCGGTGGGTCACCTGATCAAAGGCAGCCACCGGCGATATCACATCACTCCAGTGCTGAAGGAGTTGCTCTGGTTGCTGGTTATTTTCCGGGCCCAATTCAAGGTGTTGGTTTTGACCTTTAAAACCCTATACCAGCCTTTCCCAACTAGTGGGCCACCAGATGTCGTTGGACCACAATTCCCATCTTTCCTGACCATTGGCAATGCTGGCTGAGGCTGATGGGAGTTGTGGTCCAGCAACACCTGGTGGCCCACTAGTTGGGAAAGGCTGCCCTATACGGTCTCGGCCCAGGTTATCTGAAAGAGCACCTCCAGCCTCATCAAGGATGCCGCACAACTAGATCAGCCTCAAAAGGTCTCCTCTCTATCCCACCAGTTAAAACAGCTAGACTGGTGAGGACTAGGGAGAGGGATTTTTCTATTGTGGCTCCCACTCTGTGGAATTCCCTCCCAAACGATCTCCGTCATGCCCCCGCTATGATGAGCTTCCACCGGGCCTTGAAAACCTAGCTCTTCAGACAGGCTTTTGGGGTGGGTTAGGTTTATTATATTGTTGAGATTTTAATATTTTAATGTATTTGTATGTTTTTATTCTGTACGTCGCCCAGAGTGGCTGGACAACCAGCCAGATGGGCGACTAATAAATCTAATAAATAAATAAATATTGAACACAATATGGAACAAGGCTACCTGATCCTATTCCCTCCTAGTTACCATATTCCTGGCTATTAACCCTTAGCCCACCCAATCTTATCCACCAACTCCTTCTCTCTAATTATTATAGATATACTACTCTTATTTTTTGCCAACTGAAATACTGGTAATTACCAGGTTTTGCATTCCTCCCACCAAAGCATTTTTGCTTTAAATGTGCCAAGGAACATATCTTTTAAGTAAAGCTTTTTCACACGACAACTTTGATTTCTTTCATGCTTCCTCTATTTATGTATAGCTTTCAGGATGGCTGTTTCTCTATCCTCTCCGCTTCTTATTTTTATATGAAGTGATATTGATCAAAGAGCTCCTTATTTCACTTTTAAATCAATTCCATACTATTATAAAGTAATTTAAAGACCAAAAATACCTGAAATCCTTTCACATTCCTACTCAGCATTTCATGAACTTGTGTTTCTTGAAGCAGTCAAGAATTCAGGCACCAAAATGTTTCTTTCTTCTATCACATGCCAGCAAATAAATACTACAGCATATTTTGCCCAAGGTTCACAGCCTAGTTTCCCCGCAAAATGAACAGACATACACAAATATGGTTCCACACCAATACAAAACAATTCTAGAATATTACTTGTGCCTATTATAATAAAATGAGTTGATCTCTAACCTCTGGATTCATACAATGCTATTTGCTATTTTCCAATACTTAAAGCCATTTTCTGAGCTTTTTTTTTACAGCTAGCATAATTTCCAAAAAGTTCAGAAAATGGCAACCTAGATATGGATTAAAATTACATACAAGCATCATCTCAGTTTCTGCCCATCAAACCATCTGTAGCACTGTGTAGCACACTACCAAAAATAATAGTAATGCAATCTAGTTTCTCACTTTCTAGACTAGTTGCCTTTTTACATTTACTTCGAAACAGATTGGGAAGGGGGAATCTTTTAAAGACCTTATCCGAGAACCTATAGAAGTCAGAATGTTTCTTGGAGGAAAATGATATCCAATATTACATTTTTCAAGCACAAAGCAACCTTCTTATGCTTAACTGGCAGTTTAAAACCATTTATATTGTGAGACACAAAACCTGTATCTGATTCCAGCTGCGAAGTCTTGAATCCCCTCACCTGCCGCTTTAATTTACGCTCTTTCTGTGCCCCATAGTATGTGAGGATCTTGAAACTAGGGCACCAGCGCTTGATCTCCATCTCCCAGTTCAACATCACACTGGTGGGAACGATAATTAGGTGGGGGCCCCAACTGCCTGCAGGAGCACACAAACACAACATAGAAAAGCTTAAATGCCTTGGAGGCCAAGGCTGCGTCTCACTCCTCAGCCATATACTATCCCCAGCTCTGTCCACTCCAGAGCTTACTCTCCAGTGTCCATTTGCCCCCAAAATGGAACTGTTAAAGCCATGCTACCAAGGGGGACAGTGAATGCTATAAGCACTGAGGACAAGAATCTTTTCATCCCACATCTTATGTGGTTTAGGATGTCATCCGCTGCTTCCTTACTCTAGCATGGAGCCCACCCTCACCCGCCGTTCTCCTCTCAAAACCCGACCCACCCTTTTCGCAGGCCAGATGCGCCAACAGGGAGATCGTCTGGATTGTTTTGCCAAGCCCCATCTCATCCGCCAGAATACCATTGAGTTTCTTCTCATACATGGTGACCAACCAGTCCAGACCAATGTGTTGGTATTCTCGCAGTGTCCCACGCAACAGATAGGGAATAGGCGTCTTAACCTACATGGAAGAAGGGCAATATAATTTGCCTGCTTTATTTCACTGCAATCCCCTGCAGATTCCCTCTGACTCACCTGCGTAGTAGCCAAGGTATAACCTTTGGGCTGCAGGCTCTCTGCTGCGGCTGCAATGTCTGTGATCTCCTTCTTCGGCCCTGGGGCTGGAGTTGAGTCATTGTCTCCCTCGCCACCACGATCCTCATCTTGCTTCAGAAGGTACTCTACCCCAAAGTCTTCCTCCTGGCTCACTGAAGCTTCTTCCTCCTCCCCCTCCATGGCATCCTCTTCTTCACTTTCATCCTGCTCACTCTCTACTTCTTCTGTGGAATCTGGAAGGAAACCCAACAGTCAGGACAAAAAGGCACCAGCGGATGCCATCATCATCTGATTAACTTAATGTGCCAGACACTATACCAAGCCGCTAGGTGACTTCTTCAATCATCGTTAAATCAGTGGCTTACAAACTGCTTAAGATAAGGACACCTCTCTAAACAAGAAATCATTTGTTAGATTCTGAAATTTCCATCAAGACAAATACAACACTTTAAATTGTTCTTGGGACAAACAATTCTTCAAAAATCAAAGTCTGATCCAGAGATTGAGGTGGATACTTGAGGACAACTGCTCAGAATAGTTTCAGCTACTGAGAGGAGATAAAAATAATCACATACAGGATTCAATGGCACCCTACCATCACAGGAGCCTTTCCCTTCTCTTTATACCTGACTGGCTGCTGGTGTCCTCTTCCTCTGACTCTTCCTCATACTCAGAAGTGCTGGGCTCCAAGACTTCGGATGAAGTGTCTGACTCCTCCATTTCAAAGTCTGAGGCATAGGCACCAGCATATTTTTGCAGCAACTCCTCCATGGGCAACTCACCTGTCAGAAGGAAAGAAAGCATAGAATGATGCCCAGAGATTCAGCCGAGTTAACTTCCTTCTCCCAGCCCTGACCATATCCTAGTGGCCCTCAGCTCCTTTAGTGGTTACAAGCTGCCACAGAGAGGTCAGTCTTAATTCTAGCTACCAAATCTCAGCCTGGATTTTCAGTTCAAGCACTTGATATATTTTCTGAGCCCACAAAACCCTGTCCATCAATTCAAATCAGCTCACTTCTAAACCAGAACCTGTAACACCACTTTATCTTCCCATGATTGCGGGAACAGTTGTAAACAAATGTAGCACAACCCATACAAGTCCTACTTAGTTCACCAACAAGCAAGGTTGGTCTACTAAATTAGATTACAGGCTCCAGAGCAACTAGAAACACTTTTATGGGGGGTATGCCAAGAGATACAGTACTAAGTTGGGGCAGGTGCTTACCCTGGCCCTACGTCCCTTTAAGAGCAGAAATTCTGGGAATGATGATTCACAGACCTAGCAGACATTCTGAAACACAATTTAGTAATAGAACTAATTGTTTTTAGGGCCCTTGGAGTGTCAGTCCTGACCCCCATTTGCCAGCCCAACTCCTATTTGCCTCCGAACCTTCCTTGGTCAAGTCATCCAGCTCCTGGCTGTGATCCACATCTCCTTCCAGCTTTTCCTCTGCAGCTATTGTTTCTTCTTCATCTTCAGCTACAAGAGGAAGAATACCCTGTGTTACGGCATGAAAAGTTTCCAATGCTTGCCCCTTGCCTCAGCTTTCTACACAGTCAATCACAGCCCCCAAATGACATGCTCACCTTCTTCTTCATTGGCGGTGAACTCCTCATCCTCTTCATCAGGCTTCCAGGGTTTCTTGTTTCTCTGAGTAAGAGACTTTGGCTTCTCCTGCCAAACATAAAGGAAGGGCTTTCAGGAGACAGACCAAGACTAAGATGGGAGACTTTTAGCATTGCATGGTTATGTCACACAAAGCAGGACAGAAAGGACATAGCCACACAGAACCTGGCAAGGACAGGACAGGTAAGGGCCTAGCTGCAGACAGAAGGAAGGATGAAACTGGAATGGGTACTTGTTGCCAACTATCTACTGCAGATGCTCTCAACGCATGATTTCCAAAGTCAAACAGCCAGAATTCCTTAGCTGCAGAATCTAAGAGCACTTGCCCAGACATCCTAACCCAAGACTTGCCCATAAAACAGCAGCAAACCTTTAAGTTTCTGGATGTCTGATTTTCCTCCTGCTCCTCTTCCTCTTCACTGTCACCCTCCTCCTCTTCATCGTTGTCAGAACTAGAGGCACAAGGGGATACATTGAAGGAGTTCTCCAAAATTTGGGGTGGCAGTGACTGCAGCAGCTCCTCTAGGGGTAGTTCGCCTTCCTGCTTCAGCAGCTCAATCTCCCGTTGCCGAGTCTCTGAATCATTCCCTTCCTGCTGCTCCTCTACTTCGATGGTTTCCTCATCATCAGACTCCTCATGGGGTTGGAAATCCCCATCTGCTAGAGAAAGAAAAGAGGAGGGGTCAGATGCAACCCCATGGGGATAGGAGCTCAAAAGAAACACATGTTACAATTCTACCCTGCTTGGTGGAGAAGAGTAGAGAATGGACATGGAAGCTCCCACCTGCAATTCAATTCACTTCTTAAAAAAGGAGAGGTCTGGAGGGTAGAAGATGGGATACAGGATAGGGGTCTCAGTCTCAAGCTGGCCCTGGCTGAGCTGGGGATTGGCAGCTTCAGAGTAAGAGTTGTCTAAGTTTCTGACCTTCATCCTCAGTGAGGTGACTGGGTGGCGGGCTAGAGGCAGTAGAGCCAGCATGGGAGCCACTGGTCTTGCTGGAAACCGGAAACGTTTTGTTGAGACTCTGGCTCAGTAGGTCTGAGTACTTCTCTGTCTGGCCCACTATGAAGTCCAGCTGCAGATCCAAGGCTTTTTTCCGTTTCTCCTCCAGACGTGACTGCTGCTTGAATTGCACAACCTGAGAAAGAGGGGTTTAGGAAAAAAGTTCATTCCTGCATGGCCAAAGACCTACTGTGTTTTCTGACTCCTCAATAGCACTGCTCACATGGTGTAACTATTTTCTCTGCAACCATGAATCTTCCTTAATCGTTCTATGCTGCTAACAACCACTTTGTTAGTCACATTAACAGGTCAGGAACAATAACTCCAATTAAGTGTGAACAAGAAAAAGCAACTAATGTTTTGAGATGGAGCAGAAAGGTTTGTTCCACTGCTGTAGGAGAATATAGAGTATGAAGTGTCAAGGGTTTGTTTTTTTGTATGAACCCAGTTTATACCAAAGGACTGAAAGTGAATGTAAGTATATACTGGACAAAACCTCTAACTAACTACTACACACTTTATGTATGAGAAATTATATATTTGCTATGTTTAGTTTTATGTAGTTTGTCTATATAAAAATACAATTTTAAAAAAGAGAAGGACTGAAAGGAATTTTCTAAGTAAATCCATCATCAAGAGGTACAGTTCTAGCTTAAAGCCTTTTAGCATACAGTGAACCCTTTCATGGATGAATCCATTGTATTCTTGATTAGGCAGGATAGAGTAGAGGCAGACAGACACTTGGCTGGAGAGGGGAGGCTCCTTTATTCAGTGTATGGATAGGCCAGCAATGCCTGCATGCTGCTTTCATGATGCCAGACAGGTGCTTCACATACCTTCTCTACATTGCTCCAGAACTGCTTGACCTCTTTGGCGATGGACGAAGCAATACGGCGCAGCTTGGCCTGCTCCTCCCGTTTGGCTCGTTCTTCTTTTTGCTTCTGCTCTTCATGGTGCCTGATCACCATACGCACCACCTTCATGCAACACAGGAGAGAGGGATCAAAACAGTAATCACAAGCCATCACAGATCTCTGTGGCTCTAAATAGTCCATCCTAAATCTGGGTTGTAGGGAAGAGCTAGCTCTACTTCACTAAAGGCTCCGTGGATGGAATTCCTTGAGGGGCAAACACATTACATTGCTTTTCTGCAATAGCACAAGATGCCTTAGGTGTCATGATGAAATGCTCTTAAAGCTAGAGATTAGAATGCTGCACGGCTGAAAAGTGGCTGAAAGAACAAGGGCAAAAGTTTGGAGACAGATGGTCAGTTCCATCAAGATTGAGGGACTCACCTTCCTTGCAACACCCCTCTTCCATCGGCGCTCTTGAGCGAAGTCAGCAGACAGCCACTGCATCTCCTCGCAAAGGTAATCCCAGTGCACTTTGGGCCGGACTGGCTCAGGAACCTTCAATAGTCTTTTCAGAGACCAGAAACCTTCCTTCTTCATTTCCGCAATGCGATTCTCAATCTCTGCCTCCTGAAATACAGCATCCGTCAGTTAACTCAAAACATTCTCTCCTTGTGCACTACAACTTGGAAGTACTGACTGCAGTCCATACACTTAAGATTGTGGATGTTAATGCCCAAACCAAGAGGACAGAAAGGGCCTAATGATCCCTGGGCCACATGTGGCTTACGTGCTTGGCCTGCTCGGCAATCTCCGCATGTGTCTTGTCCCACATGCTCGCTGGGTCAGGGGAGGTGTACATTCCAGGCGATACAAGAGCTCTGTTATGTGTCTTGGGAACATCAAAACCTAGGTGACTGTCCAGAGAGGAGTCGTGGGTGAGATGTGGTGGTGAGATGCTGCCAGTTGAGGCAGGTGAGCCTGAGGAGGCTGGTGACACTGGGTTACTGCCTGTCATTCTGTCTGATGCAGTCTGAGATGAACATGAGAAGACAGACAAGAGCAGAAGGTCAGCACAGCCTTAATGTTAGAGAGAAACCGAACTGCCCAGGCAGCTTCTCTGGGTCAACCATCGGAGAAGAGCTTCCTTGTTCTACCCCTAAAGCTACCCTTTGTAGCACAACATGCCCCCATGTACTTCATTACAACAATCAGAATCCCTTTTGATGGCCCCTGTCAAACTACCAGTGCCCTTTAAAGTTGTAATCCAGTAAGTGGCCTTCAATACAGGGCCTCGCACTGGGATTCCCCGCACCTCCAACTCTACCTGTGTGTGCAGTGCATGGTGCTGTCGGGGAGAGCTGCTCTGCATTTTAATTCTCTCTTGCTCTTTGCCTCTCGTCCCAATAACTTCGTTTGTGGTTGTAGTGTTGGCTTCCTGCTCCAGTGCATGCTGGGATCCGGCCTCATTCTGGTCAGCCAGCCACTGGGACGAGCCGTCCAGCTCCTGGGTTCCTTGGCAGCCCAGCCTGCGCTCGGGACTGCCTGTCTCAGAATTAGCTAAAGAGATTCATGAAGAGAAATCAGTCATATTGTGATCAGAACCAGGCTGAAAAGACCTGAAAAAGAGCCACTCCACAACAGGCTAAAAGGAAGATTTCAGAGAAAGTGAAATTAACACATCCAAATGAAATTAAAATGCTCTCTGCCTATAATTTTATTTTCTTTTAAAGCACAGGAAAGCACTAAAAATTAGAGGAGAAAAGTGATGCACCTTAACAGCAGCTATTAACTACAGAGAGTAAACTTAAACCAAACAGTTCGCAGCTGATCAAATCTTCTGTCTCTGCACTTTTGCAAAAAAGCATCTGAGAGTGGAAATGACTTGAATCATGACTACAGTGATGGAGGTAGAGGGCTAATCACCCAGACCACTTTTTCAATGAAAATCATTCCCCCTCTCCGAGGAAGCTGCTATTTGCAGCATTAGAGAAAACACGTAAGTGCACACAAGGCCAGCTGGAGACTTGAGGGCACCCTCAGCATAATCCCCTGATGGGAACTACCCCCCCCCAGCAGACTTAGCAGGCAACAGTGCTCCTCTAACTGACGGTCCCACAGCACCCTGCAGTGAGGCTACACTGAAGGCACTGTGGGATACAAAAATGGCAGCTGCTTGGATGGCTGGTGTTTAGCACTGTAAAGAAAATATAAAAGGATGGAGTGACAAGGGTAGGCATCAGCAAGGAGCCCTGACAGAGTGCTGGGGTCTAGCAGCTGTCCCAGGATACTGGGTAGTGATGCTGGTTCTTGGTACACAGATGTTTCTGCTGACGGGCGAGGGGAATCTGTACGTGGGACTCATGGTGGCAGTGGGGGGGGGAAGTTATTTGGAAAATGATATAGGAAGAAACGGCCAACTCACATCCCCAATGGTCTCAATCAAAATCCAATCACAGATCTCCAATACCTTGCATAATCTGGCCATTATTTGTATTCAGTGGAGTACAGAGCACCATACAGAATGACACATTCCTTATGCAGAGTTCTTACAGCATTCTTCTTGGGCCAACTGGCACATGACAGCAGTGGGTGTGGCCAAACGTGGGTTCTAACACAAACACTCTCACATGCACAAATTAGACACAAGCCCCCCACCAGCTAATCGGGGGGGATTATCGCCCCCTCTCCACTCATCAAATAATGTATCTGATTACTGGAGAGAGGGCAATGTGCCTCCCCATCAGTGCACTAGACTTTGCCCATCCCAGTACTGTGTCCATTTTAGTGTTTTTTTCTTTTTGCTGCCTCTTCCCAAATCAGTGGGATCTTGGGGGAAGGGGGGCTAAATACTTTGCAAACTGGGAATTAGCCTCCCCAACTTTACAATCTACAAAAGATAGGTCCTCTGGCAGAGCAGAGTAGAAAATGTGAGAAGCATTGCCATACATTGATACATCCGGCACAGCAGCTATCACAAATACCTTCCACAAAGTCTGTACAAACAAGCATAAATTTTCTGATATAGACCAAATTTCTGGATAACGTTTTAATCAACAAAACTATAATGATAATTTTGTTTTCCACTTGTCACTTAAAAATGGAACACAACAACCATCTCCTCTCAAAGTCTGCATTTGAAACTCTAATATTTAGAACATAGCAGGGACACAAAAGAAGTTAACCCTGCCTACCAGAGCAAGTGGGAGGATCCACACATGCAAGGATACTTTCCTCCACTGAAGAAGATTGCATATTCTACTATTTAGCATTAAGTGCGAAGTCTTTCCAAAAAAATTCTAGGGAGTTGTAGAGGTGTATTAGTTAAAAAGCGTGTAAAATTTATTTCCTGTCTTTGGGTTGAAGTAGGTTGTCATGCCCCTCTATAATACCTCAACAAGCAAAGATGGCAAAGCCAGATCCTAGTACATCATAAATTCTAGCCCAGTATGGATGTTGGGAGCAGAAAGAGCATTTCAGAAAGAAAATGAATCCAACACTGAGCTCAGAAAAACAGCCAAGGATTTCTATTTCCTAGGTGTTCCTATATGAAGACCCTTGTGCCAATTCCTCAGTGATATTCATTTGCACCTGTACCTGTGTGAGCTGAGAACTCCTCTTGCTTGTCAGGCTGTACTTCCAGGGTTTCGCTTTCCTGGAGAAGACTACTCCTGAAAAGAGATGGGATTGTCAGTCCAGGGAAGAGGACTTTTTTTGTGCTAACCATGCAACTGTCTGTTTCTTTAGCCGAGGATCCTTCATACCGTGGGATCCTCACTCCACCCCCAATGGCTCTGCCAAAGGGTAGATCAAACCCTATCTCTCCATGATTGTAACGTGGACAGCACAGGAATAGCCTGGCCACGGGTTGCAGTGGAGAGTTTTAATGTAAGCACCAGCTACCAAATCCAAGCCTATGAAAAGAGGCAGGAACCTGTTTGGGGTGCTGTTGGGAGAGCCACTAGGGTTTCCTTCACTTCTGCTTCCCCTTCCTGGATTCCGAGTTGTCTGGAAGAGCGTTTTCTTCACTCATGACCAAGCCCAGGTAGCCAGAGCCCCACATTTTCACAGTGGCTTGTCTGTCTTATATTTTACTTCTTATGCACGCACCTTTGCTCCAGAAGTGTCAATATTCTGCTCATCACCCTCATATCATTCTCCCAGAGTTTCTTTCCCTTCTTGGCTTCATTCTCTTTCCACAGATCTCTACAAAGTCACCTGTCCTGCAAGCTGAGATTCTGCAACTGAACTCTATTGCTATAATTTCCTATTAACTCTCCGCCTTAAATTGCATTTATATAACCTCCATTTTCCCTTAGCTCATAAATATCCCAGTATCCTACAACACACTTTGTTCTTTTCCACAACCTAGTTACCTTGTAATTCTACTTCCCTGTCCTGACCCTGCTGGCTCCATATCTTGCTTCAACCTATCAGCCAGCCCCTGTCCCTCCACTTCCAATCCTGACACAGTCTCACTCTTCACATGCTGAGCCAGCCTCAGCACCTTCCGTTCAACCTGTCCCAGAATGGAACTAGTCTTAGCAGTACCCATTGAAACACCCTCTGAACCTCCAGCTACCTTCATCCCCTTCACATGCAAACCAACTGGGCCTTCGCCCCACATTGCCAGCCTCATTGCATTGTATCTTTTAATTGCAATTCCCATCACCCCATCCCGCCAATCTTTCAACTCTTGCTTTCCTGTTAACAGGCCCGGACTTCGCCTCTCTGTCATCAAGACAGGACTCCCTTCTTTTGAGCTTGAGGCATGACCTGCTACAGAGAGTCGAGACACTGTCTGCCCCGATCCCAACACCTCCTTCAGCCAGTGCACATCTGCTGACCTGCTTGTAAGCCCAAACACCCTTCTCCCCAATCTAGACGGTGATGGCTCAGGACTCTGTCCTGCTGACTTGGTTGCTCCCTGACCTACCACCATCATGTTAATTCGTTCTGTTATTCCTGCCCGCAGTGACCCTAAAGTGAGCCCATGCCCTGGTCCTATTCCTGCAGTCCAACCAGAACTTGGTCGTGTTATTGCATAATCTCGGGACAATGGCCTACCAAGCCATGACAAGTGCATTTCTTCCAGACGTTGCCTTGCTATGTCATCAGCACCATTGGTCAGTATCTTCGACTCCCTAACGTCCTGTTCCAGCCTGGGGGGTTCTGCCTGCCCCTCATCAGGTCTCTTTCCTGCCTCCTCCATTACAGGTACCTGCTGAAAGTCCCCTGTCCTATTCTCTGCCTCAGAGAAACATGACATCCCTTCCCGTCCAATTCTGTACCCCATGAGGACCACTGGCTCACCCACCTTAATCCTTGTCTCATGAGACCCCAACTCAGCTGATCGTGTCTCCCTCTGTTCTAACACACCCACTTTCTGCTGCGTACGGGCCTGTTTGATTAATCCCCTTTGCTCAGCCTGTGCGGTTAAGCTGGTCACAATCAAACCCGGAGCTATGTGTTCCAGTACTCCATGACGGGCTCCTGCTGACCGTGTCGCCCCACGATGCGCTACCAATATCGGCCCTTGCCGCAGTCCTGCCAATCCTGAAATTCTTTTCCCCTTCTCTCTGTGAATTTGCTTTGGACTTCCTATGGCACTGCGCTGCAACAAATGCGATGACATCACTGAGGAACCTGATCTATCCAATTCTTCAGACACTCTCAGGCTTGATCCTGTTAACTGTGCTTCTATATGACCTCGGCCCAAGCCCAAATCTGATGCCCTCCATCCTACTCTGGCCAACGCTGCAGCCTCATCTTGACTTGGTTTTGCCCTTTGACCCAATCGGTGTATCCCCTCCCCTGAAGGCACCCCTGCCATTTCTTGAGTTGGTCCTCCCAAATGCTCTTCCACTTCTGGGCTCCAAGCTAATGTCTTCTCCCGAGAGGGTACCTTTCTTTCCATAGCATCTTGCTGATACTGACTCAGTGCCTTCTCATCTCCACCTGTACCCTCTGCTGTTTGCCCCTGATATGATCGCGCCCACTCCTTAGCCTCACCCTGATCCACTGCTAATGCTTCTTCTTCCTCTCGAGTTTCCTCCTTAACAACCATCCTAGCTGAACCCAACTGCTCTGCTTCACCCTGACCAAGTCCTATGAGATCTTTTGTCACCATCTGTTCAGGTCCTGTTAATTCTCCAACTTTCTCCTGACTAGTTCCTAGTCTCATCTCTTCTTTAGCCCCCTTCTCCTGACTTTGTACAGGTATTTCCTCCTGACCTCCAGTTTCTTCTAGTGCTCTGGGTGCTCCCACTACCTCCCTTGCTTCTCCCTGCCACACTGTCAATTCCATTTCTCCATCTACCTTCCTCTCATCTGCTCCTAGCACTTCTTCAGCCACGCCACCACCCACTACTAGTGGCGTATCCTCCTTGCCAGTCACCTCCACAGTCTCTCCCAGACTTGTCACTACCAAACCCTCAGCCACATCTCCCATGGCAGTCACCACCTCTGCCTCCATCTGCTCTTCTCCTGGCACCTTCTCAGTCACTACCAAACCCTCAGCCACATCTCCCATGACAGTCACCACCTCTGCCTCCATCTGCTCTTCTCCTGGCACCTTCTCAGTCACTACCAAACCCTCAGCCACATCTCCCATGACAGTCACCACCTCTGCCTCCATCTGCTCTTCTCCTGGCACCTTCTCAGTCACTACCAAACCCTCAGCCACATCTCCCATGACAGTCACCACCACTGCCTCCATCTGCTCTTCTCCTGGCACCTTCTCAGTCACTACCAAACCCTCAGCCACATCTCCCATGGCAGTCACCACCTCTGCCTCCATCTGCTCTTCTCCTGGCACCTTCTCAGTCACTACCAAACCCTCAGCCACATCTCCCATGGCAGTCACCACCTCTGCCTCCATCTGCTCTTCTGGCACCCTCTCAGTCACTACCAAACCCTCAGCCACATCTCCCATGACAGTCACCACCTCTGCCTCCATCTGCTCTTCTCCTGGCACCTTCTCAGTCACTACCAAACCCTCAGCCACATCTCCCATGACAGTCACTACCTCTGCCTCCATCTGCTCTTCTCCTGGAACCCTCTTAGCTTCCACCTGTTCCACAACTGGTGCCATACCCTCCTCAGTCTCACCCTGACTTGCTCCAGCCAAATCCGCAACCACTTTTTGATCTGTTACTGATGCCACTTCTTCCTCTGGAGTCACCTCTTCTGTCTCTTTTTCATTTGTTTCTGGTGCCTCTTCAGCTTTCTCCTGATCTAGTGCTGATGCCACACCTTTTTCCTCAACATCTCGCTGACTTCCTTCCACCAAATGTTCAGTCTCCTTCTCAGCCACTACTGCCTCTCCCTTGGCACTCACCTCCTCTGCTTCCCTCACATCTTCTCCTAGGACTTCAGCTTTCCCCTGATCCACTGCTGGTGCCACCTCCTCTCTCTCTCCTCTACTTACCCTCACCAGGTCTTCAACCTCTCCCTGACCCCCAGCTGATGGTGTATCTTCCTCTGCCTCTCTCTGATCTGCCCCAGGTGCCATAATTTCCCTTTCCATTGCCTCATTGAATCCCTCCTCTCCTGGTCCAGCCAACATCTCGGCCTTGCCCTCATCCAAAGCTGATCCCTTCTCTCCAGTCAACACTTCAACTTCCTCCTGACCTAGTCCTACCAACTCTTCGGTTTCCCTCTGATCCATTGCTAACACTGCGCCTTCCTCTGCGGTCACTTCCTCTCTCTCTCTCTCATCTACACCTGGCACCTCCTCAGTTTCTCCTTGGTCCACTGTGGATGCCACATCCTCTTCCTCTCCAGTGACCTCCCCTTGACCCGGTCCTGACAACACCTCAACTTCTCCCAGATGTTCTGCTGATTCATCAGCTTCCTTGCCGCTCTCTCCCTCCATCTCCTTCTGGTCTAATTCTGGCATCTCTTCAGCCACCCCCATTGCGACATCTTCCCTCTCAGTTGTCTCCTCAACATCCCTCTCATCTAATCCAATCAACTTGCGCTCATCTCCCTTTTCGCTACTCTCTTCAGCATGTGCATGGGCTTCTTTCACCAAATCCATTTTCTCCCCATGGTTTGGCTCTGCCAACTCCACCACCTCCCTCTCCCCCACTTCTAGAACCATTTCACCCTCTCCAACCATCTTTTCTTTCACATGCACACACTCCTTTTTCTCCCACTGATCTATTCCTTCTCCAGTCTTCCTCTCAGCTCCCCCCTCATCCGGGCTCCCAAATACAATGGTTTCCTCCAGATTTGGTTCTCCTGACTCCTTCACTTCCCCTGTTTCTCCACTACTCTTAAGTTCAGGTTCCCCAAGGTCCAGTCTCTCCAAATCTTCTGCTTTCCCCAGACCCAGTTCTATCACCTCCTCAACCTTTTCCCCAGCTATTCCTAAAGCCATCTCTCCTTCCTGTGCATCCCCAACCTCCCCCTGATTCAGTTTTGCTAAGTCTCCAAATGCATCCTGGTCTGGTCCCATCAACTCTCCAGATGCCAATGCCACATCCTCTTTTCCAGTATCCTCCGCTGCTGTTATCTGACTTGCTCCCACTAAGTCCTCAACCTTCTGACCCACTGATGTCTCTGGCAGCAATCCTGGTATCTCTCCATCCACCTCAATGTCAGGTCTTTCCACTGTGGTCTCTTCATTCACTACTGCCTCATCTCCTTTGCTTTCACCCTGAGCTTCAACATGACCCTCATCCGATTCCATGACTATACCTTCTGCTTCTTTCAAAACTTTCTACACCACTTGATTGTGTTAAGTAAATAAAACCCACCTCACCTTACCATGCGTTATCTCTATCCACCCAAACCCTAAAGCTCTGGAACCCCTTAAGTCCCAGTTACCCGAATTCTGTTTGAACTTGCCACCCTCTGATCTTCAGTCCCTAAATGCAAAGCTTATTCCTTGAAATCTTGTATTTATTTATTTGTACCCTAACCATTTGAGTCCCACTTTAACCCCTTGTTTCTTTTTCAGCACAAGTTCGATGTCCTTTGATTTGTTCCCCCTTCAATCCCTTTGTCACCCCAATCCTTCCCACTTTTCCCCTTTGACCCCTTGACCCCGCCCTAGTTTCCCCAAACCCTCCCTCCCACGCGCCCGTCCCTCCCTAGCCCTGTCCCTAAGTCCCCCGCTCGCCCCTCCCCCACCCACTGAAGAGAAGGCGGCAGTTGGTTGGTCGGTTTCTGGCGCGCGCGAGGAAGACGAGGTGACGGGGGAGGGGAAGAGCGCAGTCGGTGAAGTAATAATAGGCCGACACTCAGAACGGCTGTTGGCTGAGGCAGCGCTTGCGGCTCTCACATTGGCTCATTTCTTTTATTTCCCGCTCCACCACTCTCCATTACTGCGCCCTCTATGGGGGGGGATCACCAATGGAAGGGGGGACAGGACGCGCGCTGCCGCAGACGCCACACGCGCGCGCTCTTATCTGTTTCTCACTTTTCCCTTCCGACTCGAAGCAGAGTCTCGTAACCCTCCGGGGAGGTGGGTGTGAGCGAGAGTAGAACAGCCCCGGCCGGTCCGCCATCTTACCTGGGTGGGAGGGGGGAGGAGTGAGGAGGGAGGGGAGGTGCCTCCTGCCCCGCCTCCTCCTGCCGCCGCCTCAGCCCCAGCGCCGCCGCCTCGGCCGGATAGAATCCGCCGCCATCCGTGGCCCCCAGGCCGCTCCCGCCCGGCTTCTCCCTTTGCGTGGCCTTCGCCGGTGCTGCTTGGCACGTCGCCGACCCCTCCCACCCGGATGCTGATCCCTAACCAGGCCCCGCCGAGCCAGACCCGACCCGCCGCGGCAAAATGGCGGCCGCCACCACCAAGCGCCAGGGCCAACCCCTCCCTCCTCCCACTGCTCCCTCCACCCGCCTGCCTCGGCACACAAATCTCGCGAGCGCTAAGACAACGCGAAAGCGGGGCGGGGGGAGAGGAGAGAGAAACTCAAACCGAAGGTGTCTCACAAGCACGTCATACGGAGTGTTGGAGGCTGATGGAGTCCCAATGACAGGCTGGGCCAAAGGAATTGCGGAAGACGGCACTCTTTTCTCTAACAATCAGGGATACGGGACTCAACCCGCTCAGGCAGGGAAAGGCCGTCGTAGGCGAAGAGCATGTTGGGAAACTGAGTCCTAGGGAATGCTGGGGTTTGCAGTCTCTTTTGGACCGTCTCGTGAAGGAAGAGAGTGGGGAGAGGAAAATAAGACTCAAATTCTCCTTAATGAGAGATTGTTCCGACTCTTCGCTGGGTGGGCTGGCGCGGCCATTCGAATGTAGTCCATAAAGATGTATTCTGTGCTTATGAATGAGGAAAGGCTCTACTGGCGTGTCAAAACATGCTTCGCATATAACTCACAAATATTTCAGAAGTGACTTTAAAAGTCAGGAAAGTTTCAAGGGATACTGTTACAGAGGAGTGTTTGCATCGTGACATGGAGAGGGATGCAAAACGTTAGCAACATTTCAAGCTCATTTCAAAACTTTAACGTGTTGATTCCAGCAAACTTCCAGTGCACTGATTTTTAAAAAAACGTGATAATTTGCATTTAGAACTGCTAAGCCTCAAGGAGTTTCAGATTGAAATCATATTGCTCAAAAGAGAACAAATTCTACATTTTGACTTTAAAAATTGGCATAGTTAAATTAGTTGGGGAAAACCCCACTGGTATTTAAATTAAAACAAATATAATCAGCTTTGAGAGCCAGTGTGGTGTAGTGGCTAAGGTGCTGGACTACGTCCTGGGAGACCAGGGTTTGAATCCCCACACAGCCATGAAGCTCACTGGGTGACCTTGGGCCAGTCACTGCCTCTCCGCTTCAGAGGAAGGCAATGGTAAACCACCTCTCAATACCCCTTACCATGAACACTCTATTCATAGGGTTGTCATCAGCAGAGCTTGGAAAAGTTACTTTTTTGAACTACAACTCCCATCAGGCCCAGCCAGCATGGCCACTGGATTAGGCTGATGGGAGTTGTAGTTCAAAAAAGTAACTTTTCCAAGCTCTGCATAAGTCGGGATTGACTTGAAGGCAGTCCATTTCCATTTAAGCAGCTTTATTTCGAAGCTCTTTTCCTATTTTAGGTATAGCACAGACCTTTTTATTTAACAAAGCTTTAATCAAGGCCGCAATCCTATACACACTTACATGGCAGTAAGCCTCGTTGAACTCAATGGGTTTTGCTTTTGAGTAGATGTATTTAGGATCACTAATGATGCATTTCCCTGCTTGTAAACTTGTTTTAATCTGTTCTTATATTGTTTTTATTATTGTGCTTATTTATTGCTTTAATATGTAATTTTTATTTATAAATAAAAACGGTGGTGGTGGAAATTTATAAACATTTGTCTTCAGTCATTCACTTCACTTATGGATAGTTCTGTGGTGAGCCTGTTCAAGAACTATAAAACAATGGGATGGATGGAGAAAAACAGTGGCTAGGGTTGACTTAACGTGCAAGAGGCCTGTGTTCAAGTTCTACCTTTGTCATGGACTGTTGGTTACAGGCTAATTGCTTTTACTCATCCTCCCTTCCTGTGTCGGGAAAACTGAATAATAGCAGCTACCTTGTGAGGATGGACATAGTTAATGCTGCAGTTCTAAACATTTATTACGAAATTGAATTGAATTCAGTAGACTAGCTTCTGAAGAAGCATGTTTGGGATTGCATAGTAAGGCTGTATTATTAGCAAATTTTTACCGATGTTAAACATTAGCACCATTTAACAAACCAATGTTACGGTGAATATACACTAGCTTTTCATTTATTTAAGCTGCAGTCCTATGCACCCTGGATGGCTAACCTGCAGCTCACAAGCGGTTATCCAGCCCGCCCCCCATTTTGTTGGCACAATGAAAGACAACACTGGTCCGTACCTGTTATGTCTGCCATTTCACATGCAGCCTACATGAGCTCATGTGCTATAATAAAAATGTTAGCCTGTAAGGTGCTATAGAAAACAACTATGCAAACCTGGTTGTCTGCCCAGAGGCAGCAAGAACAGTGACTACATCCATTACCCTCATGTGTCAAAGCTGGGGAAAAAATCAGCCTGCTAAGGTTCAAAATTATTTTGTACAAGGAACACAACCAAAAACTGACCCTTTGGTTGATTTTGACATTTCTGTGTCACTTAAGATATTGATATGCTGCCACAATTTAAAGTGCACAAGCCCATTGAAGGACTGGATTTAAGCATGATTCTGGGTTGGACTGCAGCCTGTTAGTATATGTATGCTGTTTTTAAAGCATTTTTATATAAACTGATGAACATAGGATGCTGTTTACACCGAGCCACACCATACAGGACTGCCTAGTTTAACATGGCCTATTACAAGAGGCATTATGTTCTCCATTAGAGGGTTATTTCTAGCTCTCCTGTTGCATCTACAAATGCAAGCTCTGCCTGTTGTGTTCTGGAACTAGGTATCTTAGAATAATTCACCAAATCCCTTCAACGGTCACGTTTTTCTTTCAGGTAATCCTTATATATTAATAATTTTTATTTTCATAATTAAGAGAAAAAAGCCACATGTTCCACAAACAACATCCAGTTCTGAAAGAACCTATTGAATATGCAGAACTTTTGAAGATGCATTATGAGGACTCCACCTCATTTCCACAATATAACCAATTGGCATGGGATTATATCCAATTTAGGTCATCCACAGAGTAGACCCATTCAAATCAATAGCTTTACTTGGACTAGTACTTAGATTTCCTTTTGTAATTACTAGGTGATATCCAACTAATTATATATATTTTTAAATGTGTAAAATTTTGAATGGGCCCCAAAATTCTTAACAATTTCACACTGGAGATACTTTTTCATGGTCTTTTGGTATCAGACACCACTGAAGTTATGCATAGTTTAGGATGCAATCCTATACCCATTTGTGACTAAGTCCCATTGAACTAGAATTGTGGCATTAGCAACTTTGGAATGTTCAGGTTGCAATGAAGAAAACACAGTATTCATATGTAATAAATGTAATTAATTATTTGAAAATTTCTTGCTTTAATAATTAAATATAAGCATTACCTTGGAGACCAGAAAGTATGTTATTGGGATTATTTTGGCAACATATTATAAAAGCAACAATGTTTAATAAATAATCTAATTGTTACAGTCTGTATTCCGATTACAAAACAATGGATGAAGCCCAGTTTACCCACTTTGAAAGACTAGCTTCAAAGTGTTTGGCAAGGGTCACAAATGGTAAAAATCACTTGTTACAAAATACTATGGGGAAATAGCTTTTTTTTTTACAATTGGGAACCCTTATTAATCTATATGATTGTTTAAAATCATACAAAGGAGCTAGAAATACAGAGGTTCATCTTGCTCTTCCAGATAATTCTGTACCACACTTAAGTGACCATATACTTACATTTTAAGCTTGGGAGTCATGATCCCAAATTGTTTCTAAATGGAAAACTGCAGGATTCCTGCCTTCCTAGAAGTTCTTCCCACCTGATTCCATGTGCAAGTACCCAGTGGAGTGTAAATGACAAGCGTAAGGAATTCTACACGTCCCAATATTTCATGCTCCGAACCTGAGCTTCAGCCCAAGCTGAACCAGGTATCTGGGTGATTTTTTAAAAAAGGAAAGCTTTTGGCTGGTTGCCTGTTTCTGCAAAACTGATCCCCTCCTCAGATAGAACAAGTCTCCATGGTTCGTTCTTCCCAAAGTGGGGAAACAGGGGAGAGACTTTAGCATTCATGATTTTTCTGCCTGTTGTATTAATTGTGATGTACTGTGCTAGATGATGTAGGATTTTTAATTCTATTTTTATTGCTTCTTTTATTTCTTGTATTTTATTGTATTAGTTTGCATTCCATAGAATTCAAATTGTAATACAACAAAATGCAATGTAAGAAATGAAAGCAACAATAAAATACAATTAAAAATCAATATGAATATTTAATATGGACGGTCCGTGAACCACCTGAATGAAGCTCGTGGTCCCCTGGTTGTCCACAGACCAGTTTGAGAACCCATCTTACATAATTCAGGCCACACAAGATCTAGCGACATTTCCTTTTTTTGAAAGGGTTGTGATGGACAAGATGTGGCTGTTGTATTGAGCACGGAGAAAAATTAGAATGCAACCTGGAAGGAGCCCCAAAATGGCTCATTTCTGGCTATCATACCACATCTTCATCACTGTCCCCTAAAATCTTCTAATGCTTGAGCAACCTACGGGATTAGGGTGGAGAGAATGGAGTTGGCAATTATATGGAATACAACCCCATGCAGTCACAGATTGCAGCATGGATTGATGAATCTATTGGATCAATGACAACACACCGCCTACCCAGTTTTACAATACACCGTATGTCATTTACATTAAAAAGGAATGGGAGATGATTGCCCCTTATTAGGAAGTGTTTGTGGCAGAGGGGCTGCAGACTGGCTACTACTGGTTTGAAAGGAAATTACAGATGAGTTCCCTTGCCATAAGCAACCAGGTTGCAAGCAGCACCATAGGCATACTTCCTCCTCCATCCCGATATGGAATACTATATCATACTGGGAGGGTAACTCATAATAGTCCAACCTGTAGCTTAGAGAGAGGAACTGTTTAAAAAAGGATATATTCTCAGCACCTAAGAATTTTTCATGTGGCTCAGAGCAACAGTGACATCTCGCTCAGCATTCAATAGTGATAGCGACGTAGCCCACTGTAGGTGGTGAACCTTCTGGCTATAACCAGTAAGGGCTACCGGTAGACCTATCCTGTGCATACTTACAGTTGTGGTGCATTACTTGTGGTAATGCATTCCATATATTTATACACCCACACCCCCATACATTCACACTGTGCAAGGGAGGGGCACAAAGACATACTTTGTTTGTCCCAATCCAAAAGGGAGGCCCAAAGCCCTCCATGCAGATTCCTTGGATCATTTTGTTATGTCCAGTTCACAAAGTCCTGCCTGGCAGGCTTTATTATTATTATTTTTATCGGTTTATCTTTTTGATGGGCTTTGCTAGGTATCTGCTGGGCTCACACTGAAAGGATGAAGGTGCAGGCAAGAAAATGGAAAAGCCATTTCAGGCAGCCACACTACTTTACCTACCCCCCCCCAAAGCAGGGGTGGAGAACATTTGGCCACCCAGCTGTTGCTGAACGACAACTCCCATCATCCCTGGCCATTGGCCACGCTTGCTGGGGCTTGCTGGGAGTTGGAGTTCCCCATGCCTCTCAAGGAAAAGGGAGGCTTTAATTTTCTCTCCAAAGTGAACCACGGCTGATGCAGTCTTGATGCCAAAGTTTTCTCTCCTGCAAAACTACAGGCCAACTTCCATACTATCACACTTGCTTTGGAGGGGTAGGGAATATTAATCAAACAGTATAGTTTGGCTCCAGACCTTGTTCTTTCTTTTCTCCTTTTCAAGGGCTGCAAAAATTAGTAATAATCCAGGATGCAGGCCCCCTTTTCCAGAACGCTAGTCTTAAGCTAAAAGTATCCTGCGCCCGATAGGAGCTGAATCCCACCTGGAGACATCCAACACGCAAGTGAGAAGGCCTGTAGGAGTCTTGCACCATCCTCTCCTCTTCCGCCCACCCACCTGCCCTCCTCACCGCAAGTCATCCAAATACACACGAACACACACCAAGGAATCCAGAAGCACCAGTTTGGGGTTTAATTAACCAACCTGGGGAAGAAAAGGGGCACCGGACAAGTGCATTGCACCCTCCTCACTGCACCTTTCCGGTCAATTACAGAAGGAGGAAAGGGACCGGCAGGTGGCGAGGGTGCAGATACAGGTATAGAAAAGAGCAGTACAGTAAAAACAAGGGGAGCTGTGGAAGAGGGCAGGAGAAGAGGGAGAAGTCACTTTTAAAATCACAATCTCAAACCTTTTATAAATGTACAAAAAAACGTTTTCCCCACCTGCCTGGGGCAGAATATATAAATATTTACACTGCCTGGTGGGGGGAGGTGCCCCAAGATACAGCCCTCCCCCTTCCCCTGAAAGCAGCTTTCCCATTAGTTCATGGAGAAGAACACACCCCAGAGTCAGTTGCAGCCCAGCAGGAATACTGAAAGCAGACACCAAAACCTGTGACAATCCCCACAGAGTTAGGAAGAGGGATCAGGGAAGAAACTGGATACCCAAACGTAGGGTACTCTGGCACCTGGACCCCTGCCTCCGCTCCACCACCACAAACACCCCAAAAAGACTGTCCCCCCCATCTCTTAAGCCCCAACCCGAGCCTGAAAAAGCTTCCCACGATTCACAGCTGAAGGAGGCTGGAGTCCTTCTGGGGTGGGTGGGGGGTGGCTGCATGCTCCTTAGGCTAAGGCAGCAACAGGCTGCCCTCCTATCCCAGCTCATATGAAGGGCAGGGGCGGGGGGGGGGCTAGGCCATCTGCCCAGGGCTCACACTGACTCCGTCAGTCCACTGGAGACATGGGAAGCTGCTTGATACAGGTGCAAGCCTGTTCCAGGGCCTCGATGCAGCACCATTATCTCGAGTCCCGGTCCTTGTAGGCGGCTGCCAGTTCCCGGATGTCAGGAGCCCGCCGAGGGGAGCAGGACCGGGCGTTTGAAGCAGGGATGAGAGGTGGGGGGGCACTCAGCAGACCCACAGCAGCAGCTGCGGCAGCAGCCGAGGGGGTGGCTTTTGCCAGCAGCCCGTTTTGGTGGCGGGGATACGCCATGAGGCTAGGGTGGGGTGGGGGGGCCAGGCCATATAACCGGGCCCGCTCGTAGTCTTCAGCAGCAGTGGCAGCAGGCGATGGGGTCTCCAGGTAGCGGGGCAGGCGCTGTAGCGGATGCAACTCCAGACTCCGGTGATAGGGCTCACGCCAAGCTTCAAGCGCTGCATAGGAGGCAGCCGAGGGCGGGGCAGCAGCGACCAAGTATGGGGAGACGCTCCCCCCAGTCCCGGCCTGGGGTCTCTCAAACACAGCCAGCGTCCCCAGGGGGTGGGAAACATGCAGGGTACTGTGAAAGGGGGGCCCTGTGCGCAGCGCCCCCTCAAAGCCTGTCAACTCTGGCTCTTCCTTGACCTTCACTTCCTTCTTCAGAGGCAGCTCTGGGTAAGGGGAGCGGGAGGCGTGGCCGGAACTTGCTGGGCTTCCATAGCGGTGCTCGCGCTCTGCTGGCATGTGTGGCCGACCTGGGGGCTCCTCGTGGGCCAGGGCTGGGTTCTTTGGGGTGGGAGTAGCTGGAGAAGCCCGCAGTGGATGGCGTGAGAAGAGGGTCTCTCTGAAACACACAGACACGCAAAAAAAAATTGTTCGTTGGGGTCGGAGGTCAACTCTTCACAGCTTTAACTGGCCTCTCATCCAGTACCTAAACCCACTGTCTCTTGTACTGGGCTGGCTCAAGTGCCTTTTAGTCCAATCCGTGTTCTCCACCCACACCTAAACAGCCACAAACAGCAGTACTCCCCTATCAAATATCTCACTCCATTCACTCTTTACCTAGAAATAGCCTTACCCTGCCCCCCTTGCAGTGGCTGATTACATCACAAACCATGATAAAATTGTCCAGGTGAAGCCTCCATCATCACATCTGCATCCCATCTCTCACCTGTCCTTTTCATCTTTGATCACTGGCCCTTCTGGCTTCTCACTCTCTTTCTCATGCTGGGTGCCTCCACGTTCAGCCCCATCTCCAGTCCCACCTTTGGGCCAGGCTGGGGCAGTGGGAAAGGAAGGGGGTGTGCGGTGTAAGCGGTTCCATGCCTCATGGGGGCTAGGGAAGGGGGGAGCTCCAGGACTGTCTTTCTGCCCAAAGACAGCGCTCGAGTCTGGGAGAGGAAAGCAAAAAGATCAGATTTGACACAACAGAAAGCACAGCTGCCCTCCCCTCCCATGACCCCTGCCGTAGTGGGGTAATCAAAAGCTCCAGGCAGCAGATCTGGGAGCAACTAGATTTCCAAGCTGGAATAAGAGCACTGGTAGACACCACTAAGCTCATGTATACACCCATTCAAAAAAAAAGCCCACTTCAAAATGCTGGTGGTGGTGAATTGCTGGGGTGGGGGGGCAGGAAAGGAGTTGGGGAAGGGTGGTAGCTCAGTGGCAGAGCATCTGCTTTGCATGCAGAAGGTCCCAGGTTCAATCCCTGGCAACTCCAGGTAGGGCTGAGGAAGATCCCCTCCTGAAACCATGGAGAGCCGCTGTCAGTCAGCATAGACAATACTGAAGTAGATGGACCAATGATGTGACTCACTAGAAAGGCAGCTTCCTATGAGGAGGAGGAAATCACGTTTGAACGATTGCTCACAGCAAAATCTTTCTGCACATAAGAAGCTAGCATATCAGGGATACAGGTTCTAAGCTGGCTTCTCTTTCTTTTGTGAGTTTCTCAAGGGCAGAGTTTGTTTCTCTTCCACCCTCCCCAAGCTTTTTCCTAAAAGGACTTTTACCATTTGCTTTTCTGAAAATTTAGATCAGCCCTAACAACCGCATGCTTGCAACAGAGAGGCGCAAGGCCTTAGTCAAGCCTTGAAAAGGACAGCCAAATGAGCAGGGGGGGGGGAAAGGAAAGGGGACTTTCAACAGCTGTGGTTCAAGCAATGGAAAAAGTCCCCAATCCCAGCCTCTGAGAGGGGGCATAGAGATTGGCAGGAAACAGAGGATGGGATCCACTACTCCAGGATTTTCTTCCAGGTCTGGGAAGAGGAAACAGAGCAAAAAAAAAAAAAGGACCCGGGGGTTCCTCTCTCTAGCTCTTGGTATGGGAGTGGGGGGTGGGACAAGAAATAAGACCCCCTGGTTATTTCTCTATCTGTAAGAGTGAGGCGTGACATGTAGGAGCCCTGGGCTCAAATCCCCACCTGGAACCCTCTGGTAAACTCAAGGAGCACCATCCTGGCCCCATCAACACTTTATTTATTTATTTATTAAATATATACCACACCCTTCCTCCCAGTAGGAGCCCAGGGTGGCAACTACATTAACTACAGATTTCTATGCCCCAAAACCATACTCACTGAAGGATGGGTTGCCCAGGCCCCCAAAAGCTCCATTGGAGAGTGCCCCGAGGGAGGCGAAGCTGGGGGGCCTGCCAAAAGGATCTGGAAAAGAGGCGAGCAGAGGGGTGAGCAATCGTATGGGAGCTTCGGAGTCCTCTCCCCTTGGCCCTGGCATTCTGGTGTGCCAGCTCTTACCAATGTGGGGGCTGGGGCTGAGGAAGGAACCATGAGGGGTGCCGGCAGGACCAAATGAGGAGCCGCTGCCTGGGTGGACGGCACCTGCAGGACAGAAGGGGTGGAAGAGTTAACGGCTGAGAGGCTGGAACTGATGGGAGGTTGTGCACCTCACAGTTAAAGGGATGCTGGTCTCCCAAAACCATAAGCAGGATAAGAGTCCCTGCCATGAGCACATAATTTATGCAGTACGTAATCTTTTCTAATGTCTTGGTTGGTTTTGCCTCAAAACAGCCCTATTAAAATGTTCACGTTACTGGAAAACACTCCCTCCCTCTGAAATTCTGTGAAGTAGGGTGGAGCATTTGGGTTCCTAGGCAAGTTCACTATAGTGTTTGGCCAAGTACTAAGAACTCCCAAGTACTGTTGAAAGAGTTTGCAGAGTCTGTAGAAGGGCAAGAAAGCTTGTAGGGTGGGACCTAGACTGCCTCAGCCTTTTCAGACACAGGGAAGTCCCTCCAGGACAGGGCAGAGGACACTGACCAGAGGCTGTGAAGAGGGTGGCAGGGCGTGCCAGCTCCTGGCTGTGGGGCAGGCTGCCAAAGGCTCCAGTCCCGGGCAGACCAGTGAGAAGGTCATTCCGAAAATCCAATTTGTGGGGGTCACCCTGCATCAGCTGTGAGAAAACAAAAGGAGAAAAATGCCCCCCCCGTGAGCAACTAAGTCAGGCACACTATTGCTCCAGCCTCCGCCCATTCCTTGGCAGGAACCCGCCTGCTCTGCCCACCCCAGGCCCTGATTGCGAGGCTCCAGCTTCCCAGCCTCCTAACCCAGACTCACAGACCCTGCCTTGGATCCAGGGTCCAGCACAGATAGCAGATGAGCAGAATGGGAGAGGCTTCTCCCGTTGCTTGCAGAGACCCTCTGGCGGCCACCAGCGGGAGCTGTGCCACACCCTGTCACTGTATGCAGATGGAAGGGGGAGGTGGCACAGGCCCACCCTACCTTCATCTTCTCCTGGTGCCGCAGGATCATATAGGCGACACGGACATGCATGGCACACCACTTTCCGGGCTTCTGCAGAAGGGGGAGGGGAAACTGTCAGCTCTGCACATTACGTCCCTGCTGGGCCAGGCACAAGTTGCCCTACACCCTGACTTATTCACTTTCCCCCCTACCCTCGCTGGGTCAGCCACACTAATCCTTGTGTCCACCCCACGGTACTGCATCCGGGGGGGGGGCAAGCTTACTCACTCTTAGTGTCGGCCTGAAGGGATCGGTGAGCTGAAAGACAGAAAGACCATGTGGGGGGTGGAGTTAGAGCTCCTCTCCCCTCCGTCCCCACCCTTCTATACTGACATTATAGTGACAGCGGGGCAGTGGAATCCGCTCCAGGTTTTAGTCCAAGCTTTCAGGGAGCTGTCCAAGGTGCTTCTGCTTCAGCACCTTGCACAGCTTCTTGAAAGTTCAGACTAAAACCCAGAGCAGATTCCAATGCCCCACAGACATGGAGCCACCAGCCACCACTGTACGCAGGTGCCAGACTCACCTGAGTGCCTTTCTGGGACAAGGTGGGTGGGACAGCACCCAGGCGGGATGGCAGGTCAGGGTTAGTGCTCTGAGGAAAGAAAGAGTGGGTCAGGTAGAAGACAGGCCGCCGAGGATCACTCTCCTCTCCCCGCAATCAGATACCTGATTTCCTCTCCTTTCTAAGGGCAGAGGTCAGGAATCCACCCTTCCACCCAGCCTCAAACCTTCTCTGCTTTTCATACCGAATCTAAGAATCTTGGCTCCTCAACCCAGCTACTGAGGAGCCTTGGTTCCCAGCCTTCCTAGCCCCTTGAAAAAGAAGGGAGAAAGCCACACCATGCAGGTCACACACACACAGGCTTTCCCCAAAGCACATTAGGGCTGCTCCCCTGGAACCCATTTCTTCCCAGAGCCAGCAGGTGAACCCAGGAGTCCAAACACAAGCTCTTCATGCTCAAAGCCACTGGCCTCCGTGACTTCCTTGTGCCCCTGGCTCCCCGCATCCCCCTATACTCTACCCCTCCCAGACTCACTCTTCACACAGGTCCTGGCCCTCCGCCCTCCCTGCTACTATAAATCCAGCAGGAGGTGGGACAAAAACCCAGAAGCCCTTTAGTCTAAAACTTCCCCCCTTCCAAAAAAACACAAAAAACGCAAGCCCGTTTGTCTACTAGGTTTGGAGGCTTCACCTTAGGTTGGAAGGCCCCCTGCAGGGAGCCAAAAGTCACAGCGGGAGGCAGGACCGGGGAGATCCCTGACACAGTTGGGGGGAAGGCGGCATAAAACTGAAAGAAGAAGAGAAAGCAATGGAAGCGCCACCCAGAGAAAACCAAGGCAGGGGGAAAGAGGGGGGTCCGCTCCCTTTTTTAAGGATGCACAGCTCTCAGAGCTTCCTTGAGCCCCCTGGGCACTCCCTACTCCAAAAAGGCTGCACTTACATTATGCCTCAGGAGTCCATCCATCTTGCCAGGATATTTCTCATACTGCAAGAGAGAGAGAAAGAGAGAGAATATACAAGCAGAAAATGATTTTTAAAAAAAGGTTGAGTAGGAGAGGAAATCATTTCCCACACACAATCCAAATTCTGTTTGAAAAGTTCAGTCCTATACTGGGGGCTATAACAGGCAGGCCCATATTCCTTGCCCACCCCACCTCCCCACCCCAATTTCTCCCAGCAAGCCCACCAGGACTGCACTCACCATGGCTGGACTGGGTGTGGGCACCATGCCTGATGGGAAAGGGGTGAAGTGCTGGTGGGTGTGCTGGTGGGTGTGCTGGTGCTGGTGGTTGTGTTGGTGGAACTGGAAGGCCAGTGGGCGGATGGCGGCAGCCCCCATGTCGGCTCCGCCTTGGGCCGTGAGGAAGCGGGAACTCAGGTCTTGGCGGATTAATTCTTGTTCTGGGGAGGCAGAAGAACAAGTAACTCAAAAGCAAGTTGCGGGGAGGGGATTGGCGGGAGCCCTTGAAGAAAGAAAGGGAAGACTTAAAAGATGCGGTACCCTCCCTCAAAAAAAAAAATCATCCCACCCATGCAACTATCTATATTCACATGACCCTGCCCCACAGAAAGTAGACTGGGCTCCAAATTTCTCCTCTTGCCAAGGCTTTCTGCCGATACGCATTACATCCTCCAAGCCAGCATTACTACGCTCAAGCACGACCTTTCATATATCAGCCTTAGATTCTCCCCCAACTTTCACCTTTTACTTTCTGCTTCATGTTGCCATGATGTATTTGCACAACTCTCTCTACCCCCGCAATGAGGACTACAAACTTACTTCAAAAACGATTAACTAGGGTTCTCAGGATTCTTATGGGATCACGAAACATCAAGGATACCATGAGGACCTTTAATTTCCTTAGCCCATACCCTGCTTTCTCCACTGGGACCCCTATGCGACACTGCAAAGAGACCACCCACCCCTCTCCTTTGTCCTTGGCCCCTGCAAATCGTCCCAAAGACCTGTCATGTTCAGTCACATCCTGTCCAGCCAAGGCTCTCTTACCAGACATGGCAGCGGCTGCAGCTGGGTGCCCGGCAACTTGAAGCAGCGGGGGTGGCGGGGGGAGGCCAGGCGAGGGGGTGAACATGCCTGGGTGGTGGTGGGAAGGGGGCCGAAGAGTGGGTGGAAAGGCGTGGGGGGGCAGGGCCAGCGAGGGGGTGGAGGGTCGGTGTGGGAGCTGAGAGGAAGAGGGGGAGCATGGAGGGAGGATGGGCTTGGGGTGAGCTGCGCCGCGGCTGCACCTGAAAAAGGGAGAGAAAAACAATTTGGCGTGTGGAAGTCAGGAACAGAGAGCGCAATGACAGAAAGCTGGGGGGGAAACATAAAAACACCAAAGAGAGCACTGAACTTGGAACAAAGAAGCTCAGGTTCAAATCCAAATACGGCAAAGGATTCATCTGGGAAGTCCCTTGTCGGCAAAAAAAGGTAACAATGACAGCCCTCACTGGGCTGTTGTGGACACAAGATATAGGATCTTCTCTTCAAAGTAATCCACAGGAAGGATTACTTGTAACTGATGCTTAGACAGCAGGAGTTAAGGTGGGACGCATCCGCACTTCAGTACCACCCAATTGATTCACCTTCCTGATGAGTGCAATAATGTAAGTTACAAGGAAAGAATAAAGCAATGAAACCTTTTCTGTTAAAAAAAAAAGGGAAGGGAAAAGAAAGAAAGAAAGGGTAGGGACACATTTCTACAGAGGAGGAAAGAGAGTGAAAATCAATTCTGGAGAGAGAAAAAACAGAAGGGGGAAAGTGCAGCCAACATGCACAGTGTAGTCACAAAACAATTACATTGTGGGCCAGGAAATCCCAGTTCAAATTTTGCCTCTGCCACAGAAACTCACTAGGTAGCCTTAGGCAAGCTGCTCCCCCCCCACAACCCCAGTTGCAATATAGGGAGGAATATAAGGATAACAATACTGACCTACTTACAGGGGGATGTAAATAGTACTTTGGGGGGAAAAACTTCTCCAGTGCTCTATAAAGTGTTGTCATAATGAAGCCACAAAAGACAGAAGGGAAACTGCTTGAAGGAGGCATGTAAGAGAACAAGAGATGGCTCAAGGGAAAAGAAGGGACAAAGGAAGGTGGATAGGAAGAAAACACATAGAAGGACATACAAAAGCTTATAATGGAGGAAAGAGGAGAATCTTGAATGATAGTGAGCAAGAGAGAGAGAAGGAAGGGTGAAAAGAGAAAGACTAGTCAGATCTGTGGGACTCACCCTCCGGTGCTGAGATCCAACCCTACAGCGTAGGGTGCCTGCATCTGACTGGCAAAGGGTGGTACCTTCATGTGCAGCTGGCTCTGGGTGAGGTTGTGGGGGACTGCTCCCCCCTGAGGCGTTGGAGGCAGCTGGCCTTTGGGCTGGGGCGTCCCGCGAACAGCATTAGGCGTCTGAGCCTGAGTCCTGGCGGGAGGTGGGGCAGGAGGACTGGGGGGCAAGGCCTGAGCTGGCGCAGGGGCTGCGGCTGCCTGAGAAGGGGGCTCCTTGGGCAGGAAAGGCACTAGCAGGGGGTCCCGGTCGGCCTCATAATTACGCTCCTGGCTCCGCTCCAGGCCGGAGACTTTAGGGATCACAGAGAGTTTGGCTTCACAGCTCCCATTTAATGCACCAATGGGTCCCGAGGCTGTCGGGAGAAAACAGGAAAGAAAAAAAGGGATGGAAGAGTGCCAGCAAGGCAGAACTTTCAGTGAAATCCTAACTGAGCCATGGATTCTCTAGCTCAGCAAAAGCTTCTCTCTCAGCCATACGTTCTACTGAACAGAAGAGAAGCTGTTGTGATCTGCTTCAGAGAGTCATGGGGATGGAGAAGGAAAATATTCTTACACAATTGGACCATAACAAATTCTATGAAAACAACACAAAGAGAATAGAAACCCCATCAGCAGAGGAGGCCCCCTTAGTCATAGCAGTTTTTAGTATGAAGTATAAATATTATTATTATTATTATTATTATTGGGATAACAATGAGAAACACAAAAGGCTTTCCTTAGCTCTCAAGAGAAGAAAGAAATTTAGATGTTCCCACCATGCCACCACTCCCAATACATCATAGGAAGTACCATGAGGCAGAGGAAAGGAAATCCAGTGTAGGTTACTCCTACCAGAATATCATACTGCCACTCAAAGTCTTTCTGCCACTCAAAGTCTCAATAATGCTAATAGGATCTGGTGGTGAATATGTCTTCAAGGAAATGGAGGAAGCTAGAGTATTTTGTCCTATTAGCCCATTATTGCCTACTCTGACTGGCAGCTCCCTACCCCCCCCCCGGGCTTGTTCACCCACACCCACCTTTGCTGGTTGAGACAGTGAATGACTGTTCGAGGTCATCAACGGAGGCCTGAAGAGACAAGAAGCACAGGGGGGTTCATTGTTTAGTCCCAAAAAAGAAGATTCAACACGAAATATAAACCACTTTGGTTCTTTCAATGAAGACTTGAAAGCTGTCTGGAAGCTTCTGAAGTAAGCAATGGAGTAAAGACAGGTTAACTAGTTCTATTCACTTATTTCGAGGGTTTTTTATCCTGCCCTTTTAGCATCTGTGCCCCAAACAGGGCAGCGTACAACAAAACCTCAGTATCATAATAATTCTATTAATACCTGGGATTGGCTGTTTTGCATGACAGACAGCTAAAGGCAGGATGTTTTCTAAACAAGTCAGATGCTCTTAATTTATCTCCACACTTTCCTTTGTATCGCAACCAGCAGCTCTCACACATGACTTTGATAATATCAAGGGAAGGCTACTGATGTGTATTCTACTGTGGAATGATGAGCCACCTTGCAAGGTCTCTCTGCAGTCAGAGTTGGTGCAGAACATGGATGCTTTCTCTCCGAAAGCAACAAGCCTCTGGGAAATTGTGATGTCTGTGTTGCCCTCACTGGCTTCCTACAGCCTTCCGGGTACAATTCAAGGGGCTTGTTTTGACCTAGTTTTTCTATACCCAGTAGGTCACAGTGTTCTGCAGAAGTTTCTCGCTGAAGTCCCTAAAATACCAGATGCCCGCTTCACAGTAACTTGCAGCAGGGCTTTCAGCAGGGCTGTCCCCTTCTGTTGAGATGCGACAGACATCCACTCTTTGTACTTTCCGGAAACATTTTTATTTCAACAGCCTTTTCTGCCTAGGTGAAAAGGTGCTTATCCTATACAGGTTTTTAAAAGCTATTTTAGTTGATTTTATGAAAATTGCCTTGAGACTCATGTGGAAAGTGATTCATAAATTAATACAATAAATAAATAAATAAAGGTTCAGGGCCTGCATGCTTTGGATTTGGGAATAGACAAGGGGGTGAGAGATTTTCACAGAACCTTGGCATAACTGTAGAAAGATCTGTCTTGCAATATTCCTCCACCCCTTAGAATACTCCCAATCAATTGCTAAGTAACATGACAGTCACAAGTGAAGCCTAGCAAATTATAGGACCAAGGTGGGGTCAATGCCTACCTGCTCCTCTGGGTCACTTTCTGTATCACACTGCAAAGAGAGAAAGAAAAAGAGAGAAAGGCAGTTAGCAAACTGGAAAGGCTCCTCACTGATCTCTCCCCTGAACTGGAAAGGCTCCTCCTCACTGGGACTGAAGGAAGAGACTCTGCTGAAGACTTACAGTGGGATTTTACAGCACACAGAAAGAGTGATATGCTGGTGCCCAGTACCCACGAAGCTACTTGGTACAACCCACAGCCTTAGGAGTGAACAGAATCAAATGTAAAGAAAGCATGCAGATGGTCATTGTTGCAAAGAAGCCTAGCTGAATCCATCAGGGATCAAAGTACTGCAGACGCAGAGCCTTCTAACTATCCCATGGGGCCAGCATTTCCCTTGATTTAGCACAAAGTAGAGGAGATTAATTCTCTGGGAAGTCACACAAAAAGAAAGCCTTGTTCCAGCTCCCAGGAAAAGGGTGGAAAAGGCTGTCAGTGGCAGAACGTTTGGGTAGTTAAAATTCTCCCCTTTGGAAGAGTGCGCTGCCAAGGCTCACTGCTAAGGAAAGCTACAGCCAAAACCAAGATAATGGGGGTCTGGCAGAGAATGCTTATACATTGGCAACTTACTATATATCCAGTTTCCAAGTAGGATTGGACAGAAGGCTGGAAATTGAAAAAAGAAAAGAAATGTTGGCAGGGAGAGGGAGGGAGGAAGAGAGATTAAATGCACAAGGACAGGAGACTGCTAATCCCAAAGATTGTAAATAAATAAATAAATAAATAAAAAGAAAGCATCCTTGCTTTGTCAGGAGATCTTCACTGAAACTGACTGTGTCTTCTTTGGAGACTCAAACTGTGTATGCCACAAAGACAGGATGATCCTGTGACTGGATGCCATGCCCATGCACAGAAACATATCGGCTGCATTTGGATGATCATCTCTCAACTTAAAAAGCTGAGATATGAACAGGTTTCATTCCTCATCAGTCAGTTCACTCATCCCTTTGTGCAAGCAAACAAGACAGGAAGATCAGTTAATTATAATTTTCTATTATTGCCAAACCAGGGAACTATAGTTAATGACTTCTAAACCAATCAGGGTTTTAAACCAACTGTAAACCATGGTTTCATATTCTAGCTTTTTCAGAAGCCATTGAACAGCATTTCCTAGTTCAGATGGAACGTAAAACTATAGTTAGCTAAGACTTCCTGGCTTGTTTTCCGGCTCGTGCAAAGGAAAAAAGCGAGGCAGCTGAGGGCAGGTGCATGAGGCTCATTCCTATCTCAGCTTCTAGGATTGTCCAAGTGCACCCATTGCTCTATTCTTTGCTCTAAATTCATCTGGCATTTTGAGGATGCAGAGAACCATTTTGCTGGGCTGGTAACTAACAGCATATCTGGCCGAGGTACTGAGATCATCTCCCCCTTCAAATCAATTTATTAGTAATATTTCCACCCCTGCCGATGCTCCATGGCTGCCAATGTCACCAAGACTCAACCACCTTTGCAAGATTCAGCAACGGAGCAGAAAGTCCTTCACTGGTTGCTACAAAATGAATAAATCACAAGCCCTCCTATGGAGGGAGCCCTATTATCTTCATGCAACTTTGTCCCCACTCTGTTGCTGTCTGTTAATAGGAGTGCTTCAATTCAAGCCTGTCTCAGGGTGACATGTTTTGATTTATTCCTAATCCAGCACGTATATCAAAAGGCAACTATTTTATGACAGAATCCTGTTGGTAACATGCCCTAGATCAGCCAGCCACAACTGATACTAATTAAAGTCCACTCCAATCCAACAAGTCATCCGATTAGCTGCCCAAGGAATTTAAATGTAAGCCTGAAAAGGTGGAGGGGGCAAATAAAATCTCTCCTCTGTCCCACTCCCCTTATCCCTGTGCCTCACCTCTTTGTGCCGTTTCTTGGTACGCTTTCTCACTGCTCTCTCCCGGCTGCGACCCTTCTCTGAGCTCCCATCCTCATCCTCGGGCTCAGTGTTGTTCCCTTCTCCCCGTTTCCTCTTTCCAGAATGTTTCATTCGGAGCTCCAGACGCTCCGGAGTCTTCAAGGTTGCATCCTTCTGCAGGCAGGGGACAAGGCGCATGGACATTAGAGTGACACTGAGCACAGACAAGTGAGCCTGGGCTCAGGAAATAATTCCCTGAAGTTTTCCCGAACTGGATGAGGAGATATAGCTGCCTCTAGGGAGTCGAAATGTCAGTTTTCCAAAAAAGAAAAATTATTGGGGGGGAAATAACAGGTTGTATCTAACATTGTCCTAAGGCAAACGTTCAATCAGCACAAGGATTTATCTTTGCACAATGGAACGTTCCCCCCCATGAGCCCCCTAAATCTATTCTGAGGTTCCCTCCAATACTCCAGAGCAGATGTAGAGAAGACGCAGCGTGTTGAGAGGGGGAGAAAGTTCTGTTGTGCAAATTGTTCTGCTTGTGCAATTGTTTAGTTTAACACTGCCCAATATTTATATTAATTACTTGACTGTCAGTACTAGCCTAACGGGACTCAGAAACAACATATAAAATAGACCTCTTCTTAAATTAGTGTGCGGATATGACAGAAATTTATATTCTAAACAGAAAACAAAACAAAATATCAAAAAGTAAGAGATAAAAGTATGTATCCAGAATGGGAGAGCCACTACAATGTATATTGGACTCAGACTGAGAACAGCTGGGTTCCAATCTCTGCTCAGCCAAAAGGTAGCCTTGGGTGAGTCACTGTCGCTCATCCTTGCAATGGGGAACTACCTACATCTCCCTGAGCCCTTTGAAAGCAAGATGGAACACAAATGTAATAAATTATAATCATATCCTAAACATTGTGATAATACAGCCACAAGGAGAGCCAGCAAGGTGCAGTGGGAGAATGTCAGACCAGCACCAGAGAAACCCAGTTTTAAATCCCTGCTCAGCTATAAAGCCTCACTTGGCAATCTTGGGCCATTCCCCCTTATTTACTTCTCAAGTTTTCTTTTAAATACTTCTAGCCCACCCTTCATCGCAAGCGATCCCAGGGTGGGGTACAACCACCAAATAATAACAATCAACACAAGAAACTATAAAAGGAAACCTGATAAAAATCAACCGAAACAGCAGCCAAGCAGAGACACTACTCAAACTAGACCCATTGAAGATAATGGCCATGGCTAACTTAGGTTCATTAATTTCCGTAAGTCTACCCTGAGCAGAACTAGCAATGAATACAATCCTGTAACTCAAACCCATTCCGAGCACTAACACTGTGAAAATGCCTGAGTGAATAAATGTGTCTGCAGCTGGTGACGGAACCCAAGAGAGAGCACCAGCCATCTCTCAGAAGGGAGGGCATACCACACACAGGGAGCTACTGCAGAAAAGGCCCTCTCCCATCTTGTTTCAGGACTGATTTTGTCTGGCAACAGGAAGGGCCTCCCCGATGATCTTAGCCTGACCAGCCTTGCAAGTTAAATGGGGTGGGAGTAGAGGCAGTACACCAGCCTGAGTTCCTAGTAGAAAGGCTGAGATAAAAATGTAAATTAACGGTTACATGTGAAGCTAGCCATAATGCACACTGCTATAACTAGCAGTGAGGGTTAAAAAGTTCTGAAAAGGCCAGCAAAATGCCACATTTGCCTCATCTGGTCAGTTGCGTCTAGAATGCTGCATTTGGATGCTACAGTTCAAGAAGCATGCTTGTCAACAGACATTCACCTGGCCACTATGGGAAGTAAACGTCACAAACAGTCAGAGAAGCTCTTTATACACCAAAAGAAAGCTGGTGGTTTTTCCTTTTTAAGCTTTAGGCAGCTGATGTGGCACAGATGACCAGCATGCATTTGGGAGGGTGGGTAACTTAAGGAAGATCTCCATCATTCAAGAAAGATGCCAACAAACAAGAAAGGCCTCAAGAGGAAGGAAAAAATCTGCAAAGTAAATCTGCCAGTAAATCTGCCATGTAAATCTGAGACAGCCAGTCTCAGGGTGACAGTGTTGGACCAGGATTAATCCACTCTCTTCCAGCTGTGTGATACCCTATGTGCTGTGGAATAAACACTTATTAGCAACACACTGGATTCCTTTGGAGTTTGGTAACGACACCTGTGTTCACGCCCGGCTCCTCACCCAGTCCTGTCAAACTGGAAAGGCAGGTGAAGCCAGTCCAGAACAGGTCTACAAGCTCAGCCTGGAGCATTCCTGCCTTTAGCAGAGACTTCTTTGCTGCTTCAGCAGATGAAACAGCTACGTCTTGCATGTCACCTGAAAGATACACATCAGCACCTACAGAAGTCCAGTGATCTCACCCCCACCAAGAAATGCGTAATTTATTGGACCACATCCCAGCTTTAGGGAAATGCGTGGAAAGAGGGGCAGCGTCTGATTTCCCTGCCATAACCCAAAATACTAAGAAACTCATACCAAAGACCACATCAATTTCGCTTGCTGAAGCCTCCATTGCTTTATGTCTCATGCTGATGTAAGGGACACCTTATCCTGAGTCAGACCATGAGTTTGTCTAACCAGTAATACCAGGGATTTAATTCTGGTCATAAATCAACGTAGCAACTCCAACTCTGAGCTATGGTTGCTCCCCTGAACTGTAAACAAAGTGGCTCGTTTCCCCTTCTTACATCTCCCCCCCCCATCTCTCACACAGAGGTATTTCTTCTTGCAATAATATTCCAGAAAGTAGAGGATGGACTTGCCCCCCTTTCTCCCAATGCCATTCAGTTTAATTTGAGAGATCTGTGTAGCTCTGTACTTGAGTTGATTGACAGTACAGTAAAGCATCATCTTCTTGGTGGCCACCTCTTGGGATCTGAGAACTATAGTTTACCAAGGCCTTGCTCCCTTTTATACTACCATACTTCTAAGACAAATAAAAGTTCAAAGAACCAATTTGCCTTTGTCATGCATTAGATGGCTTGAACACCACCAATCACAGCTTTAAATACATGCCTCCTGCTCTGAGAGCCTTACAGGGATCTCCCACCAAAGGAACCAATCAGGTATGTACCTGTTTAGCTTCACCTGTTCTCCCAAAGCATCCTCAACCATCCACTGAGCCCACAACCAATCATAGTTGTTTCTTGACTTGGGAGACCCATGGTGACAAAAAAAAGGCCCACCACCCTCCTGCATTAAAGCATATTAGCACCTACAAAAGTTTTTTCTCTTATTCCCCAGCACATCCCATCCTAGCTGACTTCATCCTATAAAGTCTCAGGTAACTAGAAGTTGTTTGCTCTCTGTCCCAAATCATGGACAAAATTCCAGGTTCTCCCTATCTCTTCTTTGTTGCTATGTCACAGCTCTAAGGAGCCTACAGAACTAAGATAACTCCCAGCCCCCTCACGGCTAGAGATCAGAGGCGCCTCCTCACCTCAAGTGCCTCAAGACTGACAAAGCTGGCAATGGCAAAGCCATCAATGAGATCCTCCTCCTCCTCTTCCTCCTCCTCCTCCTCACGACTGCAGGATGATCCAGAGACTCTCTTCCGTCGCCGGAGGGGCCGCCGCCGCCGGCGCTGCTGCTGCAGGGGGCGGCCTTTGCCGGGTGCCACAGGGGCAGGTGGGGAGGGGCCTTCACTGTCCGAACCTGAAGACGAGGACGATGAGAGGCCGCGACGAGACCCATCCCCAGGATGGCCCCCCCGACGGCGAGCACAGCGGCTCTCACGGTCCCGCCGTGAGCACCGTCGCTGCCTCCGTGCTCGGCTACTGCTGCCTCCTCCCCCACTCCAGCATGGGGCAGGAGCTGCTGCTGTTCCTTCCATTATTCCCCCCTTGAGGTACAGATAATGTGTTGTGTTGTGTCCTGTGGATACTGCAGACACAGGAGAAAGGGGGGGGACTCTTCACCCTTCCCCAGCCAGTTGCATTGCAGCTGCTCTCAAGTGAGCCTTCGTTCTTCTGCGGATGCCACTCAAAGAAACAAAAGCAAGGCTCCTTTTTAAAAGAGTTTTGTAATCTGTGGCAAAAAAAAGCTTGACCTCTACACCTTACCGTTGTCACTAACCTTTCCTTGATTTAGAGAGCCCATTCAAAACAAGAGGATCCTCTTTGCTCTGGGAAAGTCAAGGCACCTCTCCTGTCATTCAAGCTTAATTCTCTCTCAAGTGACACAGATGCCAATTTCTTCTGGGGTTTTTTTTTTTGTCTTTCTCTTAAAGGAAACACCATTAAATTAAAAAAATTAAATACTTTCAACATAAAACTCTAAAAAGCAGAATTTGATCCAGTAATTTTTGTTTTACATGAAATTAGCCCCTGTCAACACACAGAGAGCTCTCTTAAACATGAAGCCTATTTAGGTGTGGAAGAAAATCTGTCAAACACCAACACCCTCGTTCATAATAAGGATTTTACATCCCTCCAACTGTGATACAGCGTTGAGGGATAGGTGCCTTTTAAAAAAAAAAAACAGTTCTAAAACAAACTCCAATACTTGGCAGCTTTCTTGTATCTTGAAGGAAGCCTCTGCTTTAAGTGCCTATATATGGTTGTTTTTTTAAAGATTAAACAGAAAACTGTCCTTTCAACTTTCTCTTAAAGAATTAGGTTTTAAATGTAACCCCCCCCCAATAGTGCTAACAGCTTGAACAGCCCCTTTAAGACGGCAGAGGTGGCTTCTGCCAACAATGGCAAATGGCTTCCGCTCAGAGGGCAAGTCACTTCCTCCTCTTTGATGAGGAGAGCTCCCAAAAGCAGTTCTGTGGTACCATATCTTTTCAAGATTCCTCTTCTGCGTTCTTTGAAGGGTCGGTTCTGGGATGATTCCTCCTTGAAAATCTCAATTATATTTTTTAAAAAAGGTGTCCTGGATTCCTCCTATAGGGTGTGACCTCGCCTTTAAGAACCCCCGATTTGAGGATCTCAATTTCTTCTCATTCAATTCCCCTTTAAGGATTTACGATTTTAAGTCCGCCACACATTTCCTGCCAAAGCATGGGCTCCCCTTTAAGAATCTGGATTTAAAGTTCTCCCTTGTCAGGCATCTACGCTTTTAACAATCGGAATTAAACGCCCTCCAAACATTTTTTTTTCTTGTCAGTTTCCACTCCCCTTTAAGTGTCAGTGTCCAAAGTCCTCCAGAGAAATCCAAATTTCACCTTTAAGGACCACCCCTCCCTCTTAGCCACAATGAGGGCCTAAGAACTCCCCTTTAAGAGGGCCGAGCTCCCTTTAAATCCATTGACAGGAGCTGAAGGTTGGGGGGGTTGTTGTCCTCCGGCTGAAAGTGTCCCCTCTTCTCGCTGCCCCCCAAGTTGTACCTTTAAGAGCGCCGGCCGTTGAAGGTGGTTTCAACACCCCCCCTTGTCGCTTTCGTTCAGGCTCGCGGCAAGGGGTCCCGCGAGCCCCTAACGCTGATTGGCCGTGAGGCTGGTACCCTCTGCTATCCTCGCGGGCACCCCCCCACAGCTGATTGGCCGAAGCAGTGAGGTGAGTAAGGATGGGGGAGGGGTAGCTAGCTGGCTGGCAGGGTCCGGCCGCAGGGAGGGAGGCTGCTTCGCGTTGTGGCTCCTTTCCCCCGCGCGCCTCGGGGCCCCTTTCAGCTCGTCGTCCTTTGCCCCCTCCCTGCTCCGTCTCCGCTGCTGCCCCCCGACTCTCCTTCTCTCTCTAGCAGTCTCTGCTGGATCCCCTTCCTCTCTGCGCACGGCACGCAACTCCTCCCACAACGTCATATCCCTCCGCCTCTTGCGTTGAGGGAACCAGAAAATCCTTCCGCTAGAAAAAAAGCAGGAAATAGTTCCCTTAGTTAGCCTCCATTCCCCCCCCATAGAGATTGTTCGGGATTGAGAGTATTCCCTTAAACCCACACACACTTTAGGGTAACTTTCGTCCTCCGCAGGATGACGTCATGGTCTCACGGAGACAAACGTGATGCGATGATGTCATACTTTCCTGACGGCAATCTCACGCAGTGATGTCACAACGCCAGCATGTGATGTCATACCACTCAGCACCATATCCCTCCGCTATAGCAGTATATTTGAGGACGAAGGACCACTTGATTGCGTCACCGCACTACCATGTGATGCTATACTCCCGCAATGGAATTATTCAGAATACTCGCACAGAAAGGAGTACATTTAAACACCTCCTCGCTCTGACCCAGTATTGTCTGCGCTGCCCGACAGCACTGTTTTAGGATTTTCTACAGGTTTCTCTCTCATCCCTGATACATGGAAATTAGGTCCTGAATCTGGGCCCTGGGTTCTTCCACTAAGCTATGGGTCTGCCCTGTATTTCAACAGTACAATATTTGTTTTCAAATTTGTTGTCTGCTTTGGTCTCTTGGAAGTGGATGAAGCTATACTAAAATCAGATATAATCAAGCCTACTGCATGGTTATTGTATGTGGCACAAAGTGATATTGCACTGCAGTGGTGGTGAATAAGAAATCAGAAAAACATGATCAACCAGTTAAAGGTCAATGACAAACTGCAACTTGTTCAGAGGAAGACGGGAAGGAGCTGGAGATCGTGTCCAATGAAGAAAAGTGAAGGAAGGGCATATGCTGGGGAAGTGACGATTAAGAAAAAATATGAGAGCCTTTTTCAAATAGTTGAAGAGTTGTCTCATAGATGATGGTGCAAGTTTGTTTTCTGTTGATCAGGGTAGAACCCAAACTAATGGCTTCAAATTACAAGAAGGGGGATTTCAACGAAACATAAGAGGTTATTCTAATAATAATAATTCTAATATTCTAACTTCTAATAAAGTGAAACGGAGTGCTTTGGAACGTTGCATTGTGCTTTGTTAGAAACCAAGCAGCACCCACTTATCAGGGATACTGTCAGAATGGATTTCATGAAATCAAATGAACTAAATGAGCTTTGAGGTCCCTTCCAAGTCTATGATTCTAGATGCATGCATTTGGATAGCATAAGTCAGTCCATAGAGACCCTCTGTGATCATTTTGCTTTTGAAGACAAAGTTGCTCGACTCTGGAAGGACCTTCATGCCAGTTGTTGCAGTCCCTATTCAGATGTCCAATGCCACATAAAACCTGGTGTTGTGGAATTAATTTCAGCGATGTGGCCTGATGACATGGACAGGATGTTTGCAGCAATGCATTTAACCACACGCTTCCAAGATCCTTGCCCTTCTTTGCTAATAAAAACGAGCAGAGCACAACTGGGTGGGTTCAGAATGTAGTTAATGCATCTCTGCACAAGGGGATGGTCCCCACGGTCCTCAAGGAGACAGTGGTGCAACCACTCAGAAAGTCCACCTTGGACCTGCTGGTTCAGAGCAACTACCAACCAGTCCTGCATATCCTTTTTTAGGCACAGTAGTGAAGGAAGTTGTGGCAGAGAAGCTGCAGGTGTTCCTGGAGAACACAGATTATCATTCTAAATCATTGCTAGTCTCTGTTCAAGCCTCCTTATGCAGCCTTGGTGGCCCTGATGGATGACCTTTATTGAAAGGCCATGGGGAATGCAACCATTCTTCTTCTCAATCTCTTTGCGGTTTTTGATACCTTTGACCATGGAATTTTCCTGGACTGTGAGAGATGAGTATTGGAGGCACTGTACTGTAGTGGGTTCCAATCCAGTCTGCAGGGCCAAGTCCAGAGAGTAGAAGTGGAAGACTGCTCATTAGTCCCATGATGGTTTTACACCATGGTGTACCACAGGGCACCACTTTATCACCAATACTTCTTAACATCTATTTCTAGGGTTCCCAAACTGTGGTCCCCAAGTTTCATTCAGGTGATCCGCGGTGTGTCCATGAAGAACATTTACAATTTGAATTCTATATAATTCAGATTCTCATACGAGAAATAAAAGAAGCAACACTAATACAATTAAAAATCATACAGCATCTAGCACAGCATATTACAATTGCTACCACAGGCCAAAAAAAAAAAAGTTGTCTGCCAAGACCATCAGCAATTTTCAAGCAGTCTATAGGAAACCACTGATCTATATTAACCTATTGAAAGCAACCATTAGGGATTTTGGGACAGGATACTTAGCACTACTTCTCTTATTACATCTGATTCAGGTGAGGCTATACAAGCCTTGGACCAGTGCCTAGATGCCCTGGTGGGTTTGATGAAGACCAATAAACTACACCTAAATCCCAGTTAAGACTGAGGCACTGTGGGTGAATGGTTCTTATGTCTGGGAGATACATAAATTGCCTTTTCTAGATGAGGTCATACTCCGTGTTGTAGCCGGAGAATGCTCCTGTATCCATCTTTGTCATTAAAGGCCCAAATGTTCTTGGTGGCTAGGAGCTTAATGTATTGTTGAGTAAGGCAGCTGTAGCCATTCCTGGATTGAGATAGCTGGGCTACTGTGCTTCAGATACTGGGAACCTCAAATTTATACTGCCACACATTCTCTGTGGGGCTTCTGTTGTTTTTGATCCAGACAGTGGGAGTTTGGGCAGAATGCAATATATAACACCTCTACACTGGGCCAAGTTACTGTTAGCCTACGAAGCTGTAAACAGCTTGGGACCACTTACATACATACATACACCCCTGCCTGATTGCTACAGGCAGCTGGAGCCACTATTTAAGGGTGCCACATTGTTTGCCTTGCTTCTACAAGAAAGAGGGCATTTAGCGTGTCTGTGCCTCGGTTCTGGAACTCCTTGCTATTACCATTAAGCAAGCACCATGGGTATTTTGTTTCAGAGGCCTGCTTAAGATTTTTCTGTTTACATAGCCCTTTTCTGACATTTAGCTCAACCACCGGTTTATTGTCTATCACTCTTCAGATGTTGACTTGAAGTATTTTATGCTGTTTTATGGATGTATTATGTTCAAAGCCTAGATCCTATGTTTATTGTGCAGCATATAAGCCTGTAAGTAAATAAATAAAATCAGGCAGAACTGAGAAGACAACAAATCTCAGATGAGCAAGGTTAGCTAAAAATGCAACCGTCACAACCCTACCTATGCATCTGACTCCAAGTACCGCCTGATGGCCACACTTTGGTCAAGGAGTTTGAAGATAAATATTTTGACAACCTTTCTCCACAATAGGCTCTCTCGGCCTTCCAGGTGGAACCAGATAGACACAATGAAGTCGCCCGAGAGTGTTGCATCCTGCTCAAGTTGGTGGCTTCCAAAACCAACCAGTCTTGGGCCATACTGCGCAGGCCTGACAAAGGTTTGGAAGCACTCCCCCCCCCCAATCTCTCCCTCTTCTAGTTACTATGTGACTGGAGTTGTGAAGAGAGTGAACCTTGGCTGTTTGTACTGCAACTTGCTTTAGAAATATAGCAAGATAAGAAAAATACTAAACAGAAGCAAAGTACAGAAAGAACACAGCCAACCCTAAGCTGCGAGAGAAGAGTTTGTCTTCCCCTCAACAGTATGCAGAGATTTAACAGGATTTATATACTGCTTAATAATCAAAACATCTAAATTTACCTAAATCAGCTCCAGGCCAGGGATCGTCTGTCCTGGCGCAAATATACAGCTCAGAGCTTTTATTTGTGGGTCTACCCTCTGAGTCTTAAAAGCTTTGAGTAGAACCTACTGGAATAAAAGCTATCCAATAAATCCTAAATATTTAAATAACAAGGAGAAAAGGCAACTTCCAGTAGACAAGCGGAGCAAAGAAGTAACTGCTGCAGTGAATATGATGAAAGTCTTCACTCGTACGCAAAACCTATTAATCGGATAAAATGTCATTTTGTTGATGTACTAGCCGCAAAGAAGTTGGACATGCTGTCTTTACTTCTTGTAATGAAAGATGATGCAAACTTCACCATTGTTGACTTGAAATGGCAAAGGTTTTGAGGAAGGTGAATCCTAACACCACCACCAAACACTTTTTTTTAAACTGGGCATGAGTGCAATTTGCAGAAACTGCATCTCAGACCACATGGATCCATATATTTCATTATTTTCTGTAGTTTCTTATACATGTAGAATTGTAGTACAACCATGTGCATTATGCTCCTCTCCTTGTCATTTGATCCTGCATCACAGCAATTTCTTTTTGTCATAGCCAATTATGTCTACCACCATTCCTGATAGGAAGCAACATTTTCTTGGGCAATAATTCTGTGTGGACCTGTAACCCCACTGCTTGCTATTGGTTTTCATTCTCTTCACCGTGCACTTTTTCTGAGGCAAAGTGGTCTGCTGCACACCTGGCAATATGGTTTCCCTTAAAGCTGCATTGCAAGGTTCACAAAGATCAGTTAAGGAGCAATCAAAAATACATTTTTTCTTGCCCCAAGCTGAAAAGTTTATTAGAAATATAGATTAATACAAAAATGAAAACAAAAAACACCTCACGCCTAACAGAACATAGTCCCAGCAAGTTGATCTAAACCAGGAATACAGAGGCCCTGATCCAGGACAGAGACGCTAAGGGATTCTCCAGCCGGCTGTGCAATGTCCATGCTTTAACAATTGGACACATACCCCTTTTCCCAGCCTATAGCTACATCATCCCTTGCACCATTTCATCACCTGCCCCATAACAAAACCTGCTTCTGCTGATTCTTTCCCACAATCCCTTTCTTTATCCTTCTCATCCAATGGGCTTGTACATTCTGCATTCGTATTTGTTTTGATAGGGATGGCATCTCAAAAATGGGCAACTTGCCCCTCACCTGGCTAGGCACAGCCCTTGCTGGCCTAAACAACTGGTAGATGGCACAATACCACTGGGCATTAGACCTATGCACTCCTCCTATGCGAGGCACTGGTGATCCAATTGTGCATAGGAGGAAGAGTGCAAAGAAGAAACAACTTTTGGGCACCACAAACGTTCTTCCCCTTGTGCTCGTGAGCCAAAGAGCTGAGAAGAAAGGGACTGGCATGGTGCCAAAGCAGGCAGTGTGGCGATTGGCCAGATGGCGTTGAATGACACTCAACCCCCATTTTCATAGTGGCAATATTATCCTTGGCTTGGAGAGTGATCTAACATCAATGGAGAATGAGGCAACAGTCACAGAAGACCAATTAGCTGGGGAAGAAGAGAATAAAGAGCACCACAGGAGAAGCTTGGAGTGGTAATGGCGATTTTGGTAGTTTTTAAAAAGCAACCTCTTGCTAGTTTAGATGGCGTCTGAGCTCCTAAGGGTGCTGTGCCCTTTCCTTGATACAGATTTAGGCCCTGCTCAGAACTCAGCGCTCTTCTTCCTCAAACAAGGCATCCAGTTCAGCCAGCCGCTGCTGCAGCATCTCCTCCAGCTCAAGAGACTGGGGCTGAGCCCGCCGTCCTCCTGCCCTGCGACCCCCTCGGGAGCGGGCTTTGCGTTGCTTGCGGGGAAGACCTCCCTCCCGGAACTCCATGGCCCGCTTCAGCTTACGTTGGCTGGTGAAGATGAGCGCTCCGTTGCGTTCCAGTGGCACCTCAAAGATGGTCTCAAATGACCTGCAGGGATAGAAGACAGGAGGTGGGACATGAGGAAAAAGGAGAGGACATCTCAGATTCCCAATTTCAAGAGTAGATTCCCTGGCGGTATAGAAAGCATAAGGAAATGGAAACTACCTACAAAACTTGCAACGTTTTGTAGCTGGAATGAATAATGCAAATGTTCGTGTAGTTACACTCTGTGTTATATGCTCTGTTTTTAATGCCTGGATCAAAATTGGGATGTTTTGGCAACATCTGGCATGCCATGAGGAAAAATCAAACATGAAAGTGGTTTGGAGGGTGGCAGGAATCAGCAGCCGCAGAAAATGTCATAGCATCTTCGCAGAAAACTTGAAAGATGACTCCCTGCCCAAATGTCTGTTTGGATTCATAGCTTCTGCACCAATTGCTTGTGCATTAAGTATTTGCTCCATCAATCTTGAGAACTAGAAACTTCTAAATTGAAAGCAACAATTAGGAAAACAGCTAAAATTCCAAGGACTGCAGCAAGCAGTTTATGCATTATCCCAAATCAGAACAGGAGCAGACAGCCTGTGTAACTGGAACCGTCAAGTAAGCTACAGGGATTCATCAGCTCCAAGGGCCGTAGAAGAAACTTATAATGAACTAGATTGCCACAGTTCATCCACACATTGTTTTCACAATACAGGGCAGATGCTAAAATGACAGGTAGTTGAAATTTCACTTATATTCACTGACCACTGGTCCAAAATAATTATCCACCTGGCCTGTATTTTCCCATCTGCAAAAAAGGGCAACCAAAACTATCAAAGAGTTGGGGCAAGTCCCCTGCAAGGAAAGATTTATATATGGAGCATTTTAGTTTAGACCAGGGGTGGGGACCCTCTGGCCCACTTGGCCTGCTAGGCCTCCCCATTTGGCCCACAATGCCATTTCTTCTAAAACAGACCCACCTGCCCTACACCCGACATCAGATGCGATATCAGATGTGAAGCAGGTATTGAGGTGGCTACAAAGGAACAAGTGGAAGCTTAAAGTGTGCTCCTGGGTTTTTTCTTTGCTACTGCAAAGCATGCTTCTCCCACCCATCACAGCTGATGAGTAAGGGGAGTGTGCCTTGATCTGATAATACTAAAGAGTTTCCATTGAACCTGCTGTTAAATTGGAGCTTTTCCACTACATTTTAGCAGTGGTTTCAGTGCAAACTGCTTGGTTCTCCAAGAGCAGCAAAGTCCTTTGCATGAAAGTTAGCAAGCGCCTGAAGCCAGCTGGATGTCAGGTGCTTGGGATGCACGAGGCAACGGACCTTGATAGGTGACTGACAGGTGGTTTGTCCTGCACACTTGTCAAACTTGGCCTGTGGGGTGGGGCCAGATAAGGATCTGGCCTATCAGGCCAAAAAGGTTCCCCAGCCTTGGCTTAGTGATGGCCACCAAGCTGGCCATCTCTAAAATGGAAATAGGCAAGTTCATGGAGAATAAGACTCATGATGTCTATACAGGTAATTTGCCTGTGAGTCCAAGTTGCCAAGGAATGTGAGTGGGAGTACTACACAGCTCAATCCACTTGTGGGCTCCCCTCACAAGCATCTGGTTGGATTAGGCAGGCCTTTGGCCTGACGGCACAGGGCTCTAAGATGTTAGGGACAAAGGAAATAGGGGAACGTTTGTATCACTACACATCACCACTGCTCCATGCACATCCTCCCCAGCCCTTTTTTGCAATTAACTATACATGTTCACAAATACGTGGAGGAGGTAGCGTTTATGGCTTAGGGATCCTGAAAACAGAATCTGGGGTTGCTGGCCTGAAATGACCAAGCAGAGAGAGACAGAATATAAAAGTAATGCTCATTAAAGTGCTGTTGTTTTCAGAAAGGATAGAAGGTCCTCCAAGCAGCCTTCCTCACCTCTTCTCCGTGGGTGTGCGGTAGTTCTTGTTGGTGTAGATCTCCTCCAGGCTAAACTCTTTCTTGTTCAACCTGGGACAGGAAAGAGATGTCAAAGCTCATCGCCCAGCAGCCTGTGATAAACCACTCTCATTTGGAGTGTGTGCATGTGTAGCCATATAGCTTTGCAGGGCGTCAAGTTGCTTTGTCCTCACTGTGAGCTCAGACATCTGTGCTACCCGTTCACTCATATGTTTCACATAGAGACCACCAGCTGGCCTCTTAGCTTGCAGCTCAATTTGACGCAGTCTAACAGCCTTGGACCACAATTGCCTCGAAACCTTCCCAAGGTCCCAGGAGCGCCGGATCCAGCACCCCACCTCCTTTAGCCCATGTTTCCCAATGCTCTCGGAATGCTCATCTTCTAACCCACTGTTTTTCAACCTTGGGTCCCCAAATGTTGTTGGACTACAACTCCCATCATCCTTGGTTAGGGCTGATGGGAGCTGTAGTCCAACAACATCCAACCCACCAACAAGAGCACCCAAGCAGTTCTTTTCAGAGAGGCTTCAAACCGAAAGGCAGACATCAACTAACAAGCTTTAATGTTGGTGGACAGCCCTCATTCCTAACTCAGATTCCACTCAGCTCGTGCATTTTTCTTCATGTTTTTTTTTTAAAGTATACCACACCTTTCCTCAATAAGCCCCCTCCCTCAAAGCACTCCTCTGCCCCAAGCTATACAACAGACCCCACATCCACCTCCCTTCCAAGCACTAGAGAATCTGAATCCAGAATTCCCGAAGTGCTGCCAGGCTAATTCAACACCCACCCTTCTTTTGCTGAAAAGCCCCTTCTGTTCCATTCTAGCCCTCTTGTGAGGCACCCTCACCTGACAGGCCGGGGAAGCCCCATGGGAGTGAGATTTGCTTGCTGCCTGGCTGGTGTCTTGCGGATCCTTATGGAGGATACCTTCCCTATGGAGTTGTCTTGGGACCCCTGTAGGTTTTAGGGAGGTTAAGAAGGACTGTGAAAGGCCATGATGATGGCAAACAAAAATGAAAGTCCCTAAAATGGATGTGTTCCAGAGCCATCCATTCCTCACAGTGCAGCATGTCGTAACGAGAGCCCAGAGTGCAACTAACCTTTATCCCAGCTTCCGAAAGCATCATCTGTTCTGATGTGAGCAACTCCGAGTCAACCACATCCAGGCCAACCCCAGACACTCTCTGCCCATGATCTGGGGATGGAGAGACGTCCCTAAGAGGATAGAGAGGGAAAACCAAACATTATGTTAGTAGAAAGGAATCCTAGCTGTTTCCCAGATTGGTAGTGCTCTCTCTTCAACTCGGTGGAGGGGACTTTAAAAGAGAAAAACAAACCGATACAGCTGTGCCACAGAGCACTGAGAGTACAGAGCATTATGGAAGTTGTGAAACACTGGGAAAAGTGGAGCCTTTCTGCCTGTGAAAAGAAGCAAAGGATGAAGAGGCCCAGCCCATCAGCCTCCACCACTAGTCAGTGAATGAAAATGCCTTATGGGGAATCAGACCTCTGGTGTTAGACTAGACCCATTTAATTTACTGGAAATTGTTAACTTGGGTCCATTAATTTCACTCAGCCTACTCTAAATAGGATACAACCCTATAGTAATATATTTTTTTAAGATGATGAGAGAGAAGCCAGCACCCATGTAAAGGGTCGTTTGTGGCTTTTTAGGGTGGGAGTGCCAAAGGTTTTGAAGAGGATAGGTCTTCTGGACTCCTGAGGAATGACAAATATACAGCTTGGGGCTGGGAGGGGAAAGTTTTTACCTGGAATGAGCTGGGTCAGATTCACAGCAGCAGGAAGGCACAGGGGAGGCGTAGGAGGAACCATCGCAGTGGGGAGTGTGTACTGCGGGACCAAGCAAGAGGTGAGCAGGCGGTGTGCTGAAAGGATACACCTCCTTGCGTAGGCAGGGTGGGGTGGGGCGGCCCAGCTCCCGGGACACTTCCAGGCTGCAGACAGTGTGCCGGCGCTGTCGCAGCTGTGCAGAGAGCGAAAGGGTCGCAGGAGAAGCTTGCCAAGAGCAGGCTCCAGGAAAATCAGGGCAGGAGTAGCTGCGTCCAAGGCGGGGCTGGGGAGCTGTGTCTCCTTCATTCAGGCGCCACTGGCGGATAGGGGGCCGTCCGCTCACCACCATGCTGCCCATCTCTTCTTCCTCCTCCTCTTCATGGTGGCAGCTCCTCTTCCGGGGGCGTGGTTCTGAAATGGCGATTTTTACCTCAATGTTGACTCCTTGGCGTGGGGTAACTGGCTGAGCTGCGGCCTGGTCCTCATTTCCAGGGGGGCAGGGGGGCAGGGAGGGGGGCCCCTCTGTGGATGGAAGGGAAGGCTTGGATGGGCTCAGAAAGATGTCAGCAAAGGCCTCCAGTTTGGAACGCATGCTCTGGAAGACGGGGACCAATCCCCAGTGCCGGAAATGGGGGACCACCGACGGACGCAAGAGCGTGGCAGCTGAAGGTGGCCAGGAGGAGGGAGCTTCAGCAGCTGCATCTGGTAGGAGGGGAAAGAAAAGGCACCATCATGGTAGGACCCAAGGCAGCCTTTCCCAACCTGGTGCCCTCCAGATGTTTTGGACTAAAACTCCCACAGACCCCAGCAAGCACATCTGTGCTCGTTGGGGTTGTAGCCCAAAACACCTGAACAGCACCAGGTTGAGGAAAGCTGACATAAGGAATGGATAGTCATTCTCTTACAACACGATTGTAAATATCAAGTGTACCATCTTGCTAAATCTTTCTTCCTTGCTTGCGCACCATCACATGCTCTCTCAGCCAATCAATGAGGGGTGGGGGGCCTCTGGATAGAGTTGTGAATTGTTGCAAAGCAACATCAACCTGCCTCCATTTTTGTCCCCACATCTTTTAAACATTTTTAATGACTTGTTTCAAACTGGTTTTTCATTGATACTTTTAATATTTCTTGTAAGCCACTTAGAGGTTTTATGACAATCAAGCGGTATATAAATGTTGTTAAATAAAAAATTCAATAAATGTTGCCTCACAGGCCTCCATTTTGTCAGGAACATAAGCTGCAAGCCAATAGGGGAGAGAGTGCATTTTCAGCTCCAGTCAAAATGGAAATGGAATATCCTCTGTATGCTGGCTCTGACCACGCTAAACCCAAATCACTTACTATTTTGCTCTGGGTCGCTTTTATGAGAAAAGCAACTAAATTATACAGCCACAAGAGTGGCTGTATACTATAGCCAGCATGGATTTTTCACATTCTGCAATGTTAAATTGAAAATACCCTCCATGCCATTCTGATACTTCCCATAAGCTCATTTTAAAACAAAACCTTACAAAACTTATAGTCCTGAACTCAGAAACGCTTGCTTAACAACACTCTCAATTTTCATGGCGATACACAAAACAGTCAGAGAGAATCGAGAGTTCAAAGTCTAAAAAGAGGGGGGGGGAATCCAGGGCCCTTTTGGACTTTTTTCTCTCAGAGTTCTCATAATCTGTTGAAATTCATTAAAAATCAGCCATGTTCACAGAGTACCTGTAATCCTAATACTGACCTTGCCCCATACTCTGACCTTCATCTTCTGCAGTTTAAAAGTTAAAAAAATGCCTGGCTGATTTTTAGTTAATTTAAGAAATTTTGGCTGGCACCTTATGATAATGTGGGGCATGCTCAGTACAAACCAACTGTCAGAGTTCTAAAAGCCAGACTCACAGCTGCTGGGCTTGCCTAGTCAGGGAGCCACACCCACACCAGACTTTGATTTCACCTGAGACAATCATGGCTTCCCTCAGAGAATCCTGGGAAGTGTAGTTTGTGAAGGGTGCTGAGAGGAGACTCCTGTTCCACTGAGAGAGCTCCAGCAGCCAGACTGGTTTAACAGTCAGCCACTCTGATTGAAGGTCTATGAGGGGAACAGGGCGTCTCCTAGCAACTCTCAGCACCCTGTGCATTCTGGCAAACGTGCAAGTTTCTGGACCAGCTCTCTGCTGGACCAACAGCAGCTTGTTCTCCAGCAGAATCAAGCTGGGGCCACAGGGGGAAAGGATTCCCTTAGCACTAGAGCTATATTCCCCCAGCCATTCATCTTCTGAAACAACTTATCACCTGAACACAGAAAAGTAAGTTTCAGACATGAACATCTCAACCCAGTGAGGTCATGGTATCCTATGAACAGCAGCTCCCTTCCTCCCCCCTTCAAATGCATATCCAATCAGGCACAAAACAGGTACTAAGTGACATCAAGTCAGATGTCTGTGTGAACAACTGTTTGGCAGGAGCAGCCCTGACCTCCTCTCCCCCACCCCCCACCCCCACTGATGTTATGCTTTTAGATTGGCTGGGGTAGTGTTTCTGAAAGGCCTTTTGCCCTTCTGCCACCACTGAGGCAACCCTTGCTCCAACATGGTCATCAGGTACAGGCAGCGGGTGACTATTGCTCTGTTCTAGGGTGGAAGATCTACATGTTGGAACCTGCCCTACCACAGATCTGGTCACAGATGTCTGCAAGACTCTTTGAAGCCCTAAGTGGTGGGAAGGGGAGGTATAAATAACTTAAATAAATACAATTACTCATGGGAAATTTGCTTGCGTGACTGAAGTTTGCAAAGAGTTTGCCAGGTTCCACAGGACCAGGGATGGATCAGTCAAGTTTTTGTGACATTTTTGTGGCATTTTCGCGCAATGCACCACATTATTTCCAATGGGTTTCGCTTTACAGCGATTTCCGCTTTACGACGGCAGTCTGGAACGGAACCTGCCGTATAAGTGGGGCCCGCCTGTACCTTGAAACGACTTCGCACTAAAGGTCAGACTAACAGCACACAACGCCTACAAGAGTCTCACCTACCTGTTTGATGACAGTGATCTTGTGGGTCTTGAGGGGTTGGGTTGCCCACATCTGGAGAGAATTGGTGAGGCACTATCAGTTGATTGCTCCTGAGTAACAGCAGAAACATGGGGCAGGGATGAGCAGCCTCCTTTGACCCATGCTCTCCCCCAAATCAAGATGCTTTAGACACAAGCAGGGACCAAAGTTAGTATTTCCATCAAAGGGAAAGAGACTGTTCCCTCTCACCCCAAGGGAGCTTGGGATAGTACAGGAGGCATCAACACTAACCACTGATGTTGATCAGTTTTCTTGCTGTGTGACGGGCACCCACTTGAAGGGGGGGGGGGCGAAGGCACAGACAGCTCCATGCCTTCATTGCTTTTGTGGGGGGAGCACTCACCCGCAGGGGGATGGGGAGGTCTCCTGCTGCTCCTTGCCAACGCCGGCATCCTGCCAGCGAGAAAAGACGTCGGAATCGAAATGCGGACTGAGCCATCACCCTCTGACTCCCTCCGACTCCCTCCATGTGGTTTTTCCAAGGCTCCCTGCCATCCCATTTTCTGAGGTTGCCTCCCACCCTCTTAACTAACCAGCATTCGGTTCAAGGAACAGTCCTCCAGACTGATGGCCAGGATCCGCCGACGAGCTGTCTCCAGCGGGGAGGTCTTTGTCCCTTCACTCCCGTTTGCCAGGGAAATTCCCTTCTGAAGACGCTGCCTCTTGGCTTGCAGGCGCTCAGACTCACGACACTGAAGGGGAGACGGCCTCTTGTCCCAGAGCTGCCGGCATGCATGAGCCAGCCTCTCCTGAGGCTCCTGATGGGATGGAGAGTACCCCTCAGTGGGAGATGACCTGGGGATGGCAGGAGTAAGACAGACAGAAAGTTACAAATGAAGTGCCCAATCCCAAGCTGCTCGATCTCTCCAGTCTCTTGCGGGTCTTTCCTCACCTGCACACAGTGCTGCTTTCAGCCTTTGTTGAGCCGGAAGCTCTGTCTTCATTCGTAGTTGCTGGCTGGAGGGGGGTGGTGCAGGGAGGCGTTGCGGGTCTTTGCAGAGGGGAGCCCCCTTGAGGATCATCCTGGGCAAAGAGAGATGCATGCCAAGTTTGAAACAGCTTAAGAATAATGAGGGACAGAGGCCTTCTCTCCCCTTTTTTTCCACCCTCCATGAGAGTGTTTACACAGGAATTGGCTCATGGGGACAAAGCATCCTTCAGGGACTTAATCCAAGTGAGTCGACGCCTCCCTCACAATGCCAGAGAGCAACCATATGCCACAGGTCATCATTTGCCTGATCTGGTGGTGTGCAAAGCATCATGGGAGCTGCAATGCATAGGGGGAAACTAGAGAATGGGTGCCTTCACTACTGTATTAACCCCTGGGAAGATCTTGGCTTTTGACGGGCAAGGGATACTTATTCATTAGCATTGCCACACTGTGTACCATGCAAATAAAGACATTTACTGGATAATACAGATGAAGACTATGGACCCCTTTTGTGAGGTGGGATGGGGGGGGGTTAGGGGGAAACGGAGGGAATTCCCTTGGTTTGCAACTAGAGAGCTGAAAGAAAGGCTTGGTTGTGTGGTGGAATTTGATTTAGGACACACAGAGTGTGTATATTGGTGCAGGGCAGAAATGGCATTTCGAGCAAAGAGGCAATTACATCTCACCAGGAGGGAGTTAAGAACCGGCAGTCTTGGGCCCTATTCAGTTGGCCCTCCCACCCTAGAAGCAGATTTAACATGCCCTTGTGAGGAACCCTCCCATGCACCCTGCAGTCCAGCTCCCATGCTATGGTGTCCTCACAAGCATTTGAGTCGTCGAAAAATCTTCCAGGTTGACAGCCAGCACCTTCCTCTGCTTTTTCTCCATGGGAGATGCCACACACCACAAGGTCTCTCCTGTCCCACTGCAAACCTCTCCATTCCTTTCCGCCCTTTCGGGAGACCCCAGCTGAAGCCGTTGCCTCTTGCTGGGCAACTGCTCTGCATCGCCACCCAGGAGGGGGCACATTCTGTTTCTCTGAAGGGGCTTCGGGCATAGGGAGGTGGATCCTTGCTCCTCAGCAGCAGGCCTGAAAATGAGAAAGGAGAGAAGGTCAAGGCAACGGCCCAATCTCCCTCACCCGCTGGAGTTGACAGGGAGGAGACCAGCTCTTCCCCCACCTGTATATGATGATTTTTCGTCGCCTGACCTGCCTCTCAAAGGCGGACACTGGCGGAGGGTTCCCCTCAGATGTTAGTTCAAGAAGAGGGCTCTCCATGGCCGGCCTGAGGAGGGAAACACTCTATACCTCCCTGGAATCAGGGGTTTGGAGGCCGCCCCAGAATGGCCCACTGGGTCCTCATTCCTCACTTCTCTGCTTCACAGGGAGAAAAATAGAAGAAATCAGAATTAAAACTAACATATCCCTGTGATTCTCAGATTTACTTCTGCCTTTAAAAATCAAATGTTAACTATTCCAGGTTTATCTGGAAGAAAGTATCACCCAACCCTGGTTGTCATAACCCATCATGTGGATGATAAATCACACTTATCCTCTCTAATAGCCATGGAAAAGTTTGCATTTACTGCTAAGCTAAGCAAAGGATGATTGACAATGCAATCCTATTCTTGTCTACTTAGAAGTAAGTTACCTTGAGTTCAATAGGACTTTCTCCCAGGTAAGCATGTACAGGACTGAACCCTGTGTGTGTCCGGAGGGGAGAGGATGGTCTTATCCAGTACCCTTATGAATGCCGCCCCTCATGTTTGAAGGACCAGCTGGCTCAAATATTTATTCCTATGATAGCACTGAACAAGACACAGGGGCTAATTATGTCTCCCCTCAGAGAAGGTAATTATAAATCATTAAGAGGCATGCAAATAGCATGTTAGTGACAACCAAAAAACGCCCTCCCTCCACAGGGACATTCCAGAGTAACTAAAACTAGAAGCTGAGATGACAAGGGAGAACTTCTCACCAGAAGCCAGGGAATTGTTTCTGCGGATGCCTCCGCCTAGTGGGGTGTGCAAAACCAAACAGGCACTCACCAAATGCAGATGGGAACCAGCGAATTAAAGGGAGGAAAAATCAAAGGATACGGGAAACCACAACAGCATGTAATAGTACAGCAGGCAGGGCAGAAGAGAATCCGAGCTGAGAAACATATTCCACAGCTTATAAAAGGGCCCTCTAGGGCAGGAAGAGGGAACCTGTGGTCCTCTAGATGCTGTTGAACTACATCTCCCATCATCCCTGACCATTGGCCATGCTGGCAAGGACTGATAGGAGTTGGAGTCCAACATCACCTTGAGGGGGACGGGTTCCCATCACTGCAAGAGGTATACACACAAACAACAGGCCAACCTTTTGGTGGATTTGTGTTTCCACACATGACAGAAGTCTCCTCAAACTGTCACCCTGTCCATTACCTTCCTCACATTTGCTATCAGATATGGGGTTATCCAAAAGCTACAGCTGGCAAGAGGCCAATAAGACTGTGGAAGGAAGGGAAGGGGATGCTGAGTAATGCCATGTGACAGAAATCAAGACAACACAAATCTCCAAGTGACAGGGAGATCAAAGTAAATAGAACTAAACAGGGAGACAAGCAGGGGATAGGTGTCTTTTTTAGGGCTATAATGCCAGCTGCAATGTTAGGCAGGCCACATTTTTTCTGAAGAGATTCAGCCTAATCAGCTGGGAAGGGACCAGCTATTCCCTTCAATAAAGATACTGTGATCTCTCCCCATCCGAATAGTTCCCTCCCAGTAGCCCTTACTTTATTTATTTATTTATTATGTCTTAACAGCATTTGTGAGTCTTTTACTATGTGCTCCTCCAGCTCTGAACCAGGTATTCCCCATTTTGCTATGGAAGTATACCCTGTCCCCCCTCCTTGCCATGGAAGCAGGGGGCCCATTGCACCTTCTCCTACTGCCCCGTCATTCCTGGTGATGGATACTTAATGCTTCCACCAGGTGAGCCTGTGGGGCAGGCAGGAAGATGGAAGGGGGAAATCATAAAACAGGGCTGAAGGTGACCCATGGGATCTCTCCCAGAACTGGATTTCAATGGCAGTCCTGAACTGCTGGGTGCTGTCTAGAATACTGGTATGACACCCTTCCCTGCAAAGGGAAAGGATTCTGGAGAAAAGAGGTACAGTCCATCCAGGGTTGCTTTTCCATCCCTTTCTTCCTACTCAGTCAAGCTTCACAGCCTAGGATCACCGATGTATGTAAGCACACACACATTCCCTTGGGTGTTGTCTCCTAACCCTCCCCTTCAAGATCTGCCCCATTAAATGCTCCCACTGATTTCTCCCTCACATTCCTAGATGCTGTTCCCCCCCCCGCCCCCATTATTATTCTTTAGATTTATTGCCCGCCCTTCACCCAAAGGTTCCAGGGCGGGTCACTCTTACAGTCTTAAGTCGCATCATTAAAAACGACCTAAAACCACATCTCAAAAAGTAGAGTGGGTCCTAAAAATACCCAGCTCGGGTGTCAAAGGCTAGGGTTATACATAAAACCTTTCCTACCATGTCAGCGACGTGTATGGGGTGGCGGGGGCTTGGCCAAGATTATCTCAGCCCGCCGCCCCCTCCCTGCTCATGCCCGTTCACTTGCCTCGTCTCTCTGGGCAGAATCCGCACCACTCCCCCACGAGAGGAGCGGAGGCGGATGCTGCTCCTTCTTCTCCCGGCTCCTCTCCTGCCGGCTGGTTCGGAGAGAGCAAGTGAAGAAGCGGCGGCAGCAGCAGCAGGTTGGTTGGACCTCCACGGGTTAGCAGTCGTGTCTGCCCCCGCAAAAAAAGCCAGATGTGGGACTCGACTGTGCCACCTCGGACTCTGCCCAGTTTTCCTGCTTAAGGAGCCCCTCCGAACCTCCCTCTCCCCACCCCCGTCCTGTCTCATCTTCACCTTCTTCCCAGTTCCCTTTCCCCCCTCCCAGCAGCAGCAAATATCTGCCCCCCATCCTCTTCTGCACGTTTCTCCCACTCCATTCGACACACACACACACACACACAAGTTCACCTTCCCCCCACTACTCTCCCCGCCACCCCCAGGTATCTTTCCTTGCCCTTCCTTCACCCGAGCCCCACAATTCGCCAGGCACATCCCACTTAAAAGCAACCGACCGCCCCCCCGCCGGTTTTCCCCGCCCCGCCGCGCCGCCGGTCCATTAGCCCCCTGGGATCTCACCTCCAAATCCTCCTTTCCTTAGGCTTCTTATCTATATCTCGAATAAACAAGCAAGCCAACAATACTCGCATCTCAATAAACAAAACTAAATTGAAAAAAACAACACTCCTCACGTTCGTGCCCGCCTTTGCCGCCCCCCTTCTCTCCTCCAACTCACCAGCTCTCGCTCTTCCTCCTCCCCCTGCCCTTCTCCTGCCAGCCCCTCGACACCACCCGATCCTTCTCGAGATCCAGCCCATCCAATAGCAATACATCCTGGTTTTGGTCTCAGCCAATAGGCGTACACCTTCTTTGCCGAGGTCTAGTAGCTACAGGGTCGCCATCACTGCTTAGGGCAAAACAAAAAGTTGATCATAGACTCTAGCGGCGATGCAAGACTTAGCAGTGTGACCTTCTTCGTTAGAGGGTGTAAGTGCCGCTGAAGTTAGCAGGCCCGCCATCTTAGGCAAGGGCAAGGAAAGAAACGAAAACAGGAAAGACGTACAAGGGCGGTCGCCATTTTGGATGAGGGCAGATTCTAGACGGCGCCACTTCGGACGCCGCCATTTGAGGGGAAGACCAGAAACTCGGGATTTAAAGGGACCGCTTTTCCACCATTCAGTTGGATGTGGTGAATTAAAGACTAGCATCCTTACCTTTGGCGAGGTCTTCTCGTCATAAGCTCGAAATCTGAAGGAGATTCATCTCTGACTGTTAAAACCAGATCCCAATGCAGTTTTTAATTTTAAAAAAAATCTACAAAGGGTGGAGAGAAGATAATACCACATTTGGAGAATCCGAAATCTTTTCCTAGGTTAAGAACACAAGATGAGTCTGCTGGCCCATCTAGTCCAGTCCAGCATCCTGTTCTCACAGTGGCCAACCAGTCTTTCAGTTCACTATACATGTCTACACAGAAGCAAGCCTTCTTGAGTTAAAGGAGATTACTCCCCAGAAAGTGTAGTGTAACAGGATTGCTGCCTTTGCTGCTGGAAAGCAGAATGATCATCTTTACTTCTTATTAAGTTAAGTTTACTTCTAATTAATTGGATAAAACTAGGTCTGTGCACATTTTTCCTTCTCTGTCTCTAAAAGTAGTTGTGACAGGTAACCGTGCACAATCATAAATCCATATATCTGGGAGTAAACCCCATTGAATTCAACAGGACAGACTCGAAGGCACATAACAACAGCAACAATATGGTTAGGACTGCAGACTTAGTTTTCAAATGAGGGTGGCATTCAATGCTAGTCATGCTCAGAGTAGACCTATTGAAGTGAATAGGCCTACTCAGTTCCACTCAGAGTAAACCCATTGAAGTTAATAAACATTACTAATTTGCTTTCTGTAATTTCAATGGGTCTTCTCTGAGTAAGGCTGCATGCACACAATACCTTTAAAGCACATATTCTCCCCAAAGAATCCTGGGAACTGTAATTTATTAAGAGTGTCGGTAATTATAGCTCTGTGAGAGGCAGCCCTGTGGCCAGCCTTCATTGTCAGGTGGGGCAGCCACATTTCATAGAATCACAAAGTTGGAAGGGGCCTATAAGGCCATTGAGTCCAACCCCCTGCTCAATGCAGGAACCCAAACTAAAGCATACCCGACAGGTGGCTGTCCAGCTGCCTCTTGAATGCCTCCAATGTTGGACAGCCCATCACCTCCCTGGGTAATTGGTTCCACTGTTGTATAGAGTTACCAGGTCTCCGGGTTTTGCCCAGAGTCTCTGGTTTTTGGGGGGCCTCTCCAGCTAGCACCCCTTAATCTCCGGACTCTCAGCTTCAATTTAAAAAAAAATAAGTTTCTAGGTGGTCTGGTTCCCGAGATATACACCAAAACGTCAGCCCCCCTCGCGACTGTTTAATCCATTTAACTGATATGACGCTGAAGTTGGTTCCTAGCTCACAGTTCCTTATTTGCTTGAAAGTTCAAAACACTAAAAAAGAAGAGTTGACAACTACAGCAGCTTCAAACCAAACTTAACATGTCTCTGAAACCCAAAATATATGTTGGGGTACCCTATATGATATATCACTGTGATCGGGGGACTCTCCCCATCAAGAATAACAATACATTTATGCAATCAAAATCATCAGGCTTCTGATATTATCATAAATACATAATGATGTCATAAAATCATAAAAAATTAGTAACTGGGGGTGCCCACCCCAAACTCTGCTCTGGAACAGGACAAATCATATACCCCAGGAAAGGTGAGTGTGTCCTCTACGAGATGCCACTACATCCCGCCTGGCCCAGAGCTTCTGCTGGGCGCAGGGCACAGAGGAGAGCAACTATGCAAAATCAAAGCAGACCAAAACATACAGGAAAAAATAAGTAACTGGGGGTGCCTGTTGGAATGTATGAGGTTCAATTCCAACTTGGTGGGTTGAGGCTGCATGGGGTTAAAAAGGGTAGCTAGGGAGGAGACCTCTTCGTTGCTAGGCTATACCTGTCCTTTGATTCTTGCCGTCTCTCCCCCTTCTGCTAGACTGATATGCAAAGGATGTTGATCCCAGTTCCTTCCCGCCTTCCCAGTTCCTTCTTCTCTCTCAAGAGGAGAGCAGACATCTTGCCTTTATCTCTCCCTCTCAACCAGCATGAGAGCTGCACTTGGACCAGTGCAGACTGCTCCAACATAGCTAGTTAGCTAGATATAGAACTCTTTCCTATCAAGCATGTACTTCCAGAATAAAGTAGTTCTTTCTTATTTTTCACCTTAAAGTCTCTGTCTGACTAATTTGCAGGGAAGGTAGAATCTTAGCAAAGATTCAAACACACACACATAAGCTCGCTCAATATGCTCCACTCTGCTATGCAACTCAATAGAATTCCAACAGGTTATGGGCCCAGCCATGCAAATGGAGATTTGAGCAACTAAAAGAGCTATTGTGTTTGAATCAAGGAAGCTAAAATAGAAACCTTCGGAGTTTAGTCAGTGAAAAGAGTTAAGCTTTTACTTCAGGATGGCTACCGTGACGGAGCGGCTAGGTCTCCAGAAACTCAAGGCCAGAGAGTGGAAACTATGGGAATTCCGTATGCGAAATCACCTAAGGCAACAGAAGCTGTTGGACATGATTACAGGATCAGAACCAGAAGGGGCTTCTTGGGAGGAGCAAACGGTTTGGAAGGAGAAAGATGAAACAGTACAGGATCTTATAACTAAATGTGTGAGTAATTCCCAGATTGCTTTGATCATGAAATGTAAAAACGCTAGAGAGATGTGGTCAGCGCTGGAATCGAGCCTTCAGCCGAAAAGCGAAGGGCATTTAATTGCAATGTTAAGAAGTCTTATTAATTTGCAAATGAGGGATGATTCTTTTGAGGAACATCTTACAAAATTCATGATGTTAGTCAAAGGGATAGAGGAAGCAGGAACAGAGTTACATGAACCAATACATATAGCTTTATTTCTGGACTCTCTTCCAAAGTACATGGAAACTTTTGTACTTGTTTTACAACAACAGAAAAAGACTCTAAATGAAATAATTTCAAAAGTAAGAGAGTATTTGTCTCAGAAAGCAGCTACAGAAAAGGACACTGCTCCTCTTTCCTACGTAAACAAGCTAGAGCTGTTGGACAGGCAGTCAAATGCAGATTTGGGGAACAAAGGAGGCAATCACCAAATGTTAAAGCCAAGCGTTGCTTTCTATGCAATTCGGAAAAACACCTTAAAAGTCAATGTGACAAGAGAGAAGGAAAGTTTGAAAAACAAGATAGAGGATTTAAAGGGACAGAAAAGAAAAATGCAAAAGGCTTTCAAGTAACCCATGTTGAAAAATGTTATAATGATGCAAATTTCTGTGTGGATTCAGGGGCAAGCACTCATCTAATAAATGAAAAGGCTTTGTTTGAAGATTTAACCCCATATGAAGGGACAGTTAAGCTGGCGGACTCGAGAGTCCTGCCCATAAGAGCGCAGGGAGATGCTAAGTTGATTTGCCAGACTCCAAGCGGCACTGAGGAAATTTATCTCAGGAATGCGCTATGGACCCCAGGAATACAACTTGATATCAGTTAGTGAAGCTACAAACAATGGGTGCTCTGTGTTATTTGAACAAGATTCCTGCACAATTTCTAGAGATGGTGAAATTATATGCACAGCTACTAAGTGAAAGGGAATGTATGAAGTTGATCAAAGCCCACAAGCCAATGTTGTGAAAGAATGCTGTAACAAGTCATGTTTATATTTATGGCATAGAAGATTAGGGCATAAAGATATGGCAAAGATAAATACCCTTCAAAAGAATAATTTAGTAAGAGGCATGCAAATTGAACCCTGCCAAGAAAAGGGGAAATGTACTTGCTGTGTTAAAAGTAAAGGGACCAGACCAAGTTTTCCTGAGCAGAGTGAAAGGAAGACCAAGAGCCCCTTAGAGTTGATTCACAGCGACATTTGTGAAATGCCAATTCATTCACATGGTGGGAACAAATATATTGTGAGTTTTATTTATGATTTTTCAAGATTCACTGTAATATATACGTTGAAGGAGAAGGGGCAAATGCTTCAGAAACTCAAAGAATATGTTGCAATGGTGACCACTAAATTTCAGAGAAAACCACAGATTCTACGTTCTGACAACAAAGTGGCCTCCACCACCCTTTCTGGCTACTGTGCTGCATTTGCAGTATTTTAACTTTTTTGCATCTCAGGGGAAAATGTTTGCTTGGGTGAGCATCCCTTAGTTGGTAATTTATTACTTTTAAAAAGTAATCTTCCAAGCTCTGAGTATGGTATCGTCTGCATATCTTAAATTACAGATATTTCTCCCTCCAGTTTTCACACCTCCTTCATCTTGGTCCAATCCCGCTTTCCGTATGATATGTTCAGTACATAGATTAAACAAGTAGGGTGATAAAATACACTCCTGTGTCTTACACCCTTTCAGATTGGGAACCAATTGGTTTCTTCATATTCTGTCCTTACAGTAGCCTCTTGTCCAGAGTATAGGTTGTGCATCAGGAAAATCAGATACTGCGGCACCCCCATTTCTTTTAAAGCATTCCATAGTTATGAATGTCAAGAATAGCTAACTTTGGTCAAGCTGAAATGGGTCAACCAGAGAGAATTCTGGGAGCCTATGGTTTCCTAGGACTCCCTACTGGGGGAGATCTGAGGCTCAATGTCAGACAGATAATTTGCAACCTTGCAAGATGCAACTAAGCTGTAGCTGTTATCTGTTATCAGCTTCCTGAGATCAAAAGTCAGGAAGAGGGGGTGTTGTAGATCAGAACCCCTGGGTGATGCTGTCTAGCCCCCTTATCTTCAAAGTGGGTGGTGACACCATGCCCCAGGAGGGACTTAATACTGGGAACGATCTATCGTCCCCCTGATCAAAATGCTCAGGGAGACCTTGAGATGAGATATGAAATTGAGGAAGCATCCAAACGAGGAAATGTGGTAGTAATGGGTGACTTCAACTACCCGGACATAGACTGGCTGCATATGTGTTCCAGTCATGACAAAGAAGCAAAGTTTCTAGATATTCTAAATGACTATTCCCTAGACCAGTTGGTCATGGAACCGACCAGAGGGACGGCAACCCTGGACTTAATCCTCAGTGGGGACCGGGACCTGGTGCGAGATGTAAGTGTTGTTGAACCGATTGGGAGCAGTGACCACAGTGCTATTAAATTAAACATACATGTAACTGGCCAATTGCCAAGAAAATCCAACACGGTCACATTTGACTTCAAAAGAGGAAACTTCACAAAAATGAGGGGATTGGTAAAAAGAAAGCTGAAAAACAAAGTCCAGAGGGTCACATCACTCGAAAATGCTTGGAAGTTGTTTAAAAACACTATATTAGAAGCTCAACTGGAGTGCATACCGCAGATCAGAAAAGGTACCGCCAGGGCCAAGAAGATGCCAGCATGGTTAACGAGCAAAGTCAAGGAAGCTCTTAGAGGCAAAAAGTCTTCCTTCAGAAAATGGAAGTCTTGTCCAAATGAAGAAAATAAAAAAGAACACAAACTCTGGCAAAATAAATGCAAGAAGACAATAAGGGATGCTAAAAAAGAATTTGAGGAGCACATTGCTAAGAACATAAAAACCAACAACAAAAATTTCTATAAATACATTCAAAGCAGGAGACCATCTAGGGAGACAATTGGACCCTTGGATGATAAGGGAGTCAAAGGTGTACTAAAGAACGATAAGGAGATTGCAGAGAAGCTAAATGAATTCTTTGCATCTGTCTTCACAGTGGAAGATATAGGGCAGATCCCTGAACCTGAACTAACATTTGCAGGAAGGGATTCTGAGGAACTGAGACAAATAGTGGTAACGAGAGAGGAAGTTCTAAGCTTAACGGACAATATAAAAACTGACAAATCACCAGGCCCGGATGGCATCCACCCAAGAGTTCTCAAAGAACTCAAATGTGAAATTGCTGATCTGCTAACTAAAATATGTAACTTGTCCCTCGGGTCCTCCTCCGTGCCTGAGGACTGGAAAGTGGCAAATGTAACGCCAATCTTCAAAAAGGGATCCAGAGGGGATCCCGGAAATTACAGGCCAGTTAGCTTAACTTCTGTCCCTGGAAAACTGGTAGAAAGTATTATTAAAGCTAGATTAACTAAGCACATAGAAGAACAAGCCTTGCTGAAGCAGAGCCAGTATGGCTTCTGCAAGGGAAAGTCCTGTCTCAGTAACCTATTAGAATTCTTTGAGAGTGTCAACAAGCATATAGATAGAGGTGATCCAGTGGACATAGTGTACTTAGACTTTCAAAAAGCGTTTGACAAGGTACCTCACCAAAGGCTTCTGAGGAAGCTTAGCAGTCATGGAATAAGAGGAGAGGTCCTCTTGTGGATAAGGAATTGGTTAAGAAGCAGAAAGCAGAGAGTAGGAATAAACGGACAGTTCTCCCAATGGAGGGCTGGAGAAAGTGGAGTCCCTCAAGGATCGGTATTGGGACCTGTACTTTTCAACTTGTTCATTAATGACCTAGAATTCGGAGTGAGCAGTGAAGTGGCCAAGTTTGCTGACGACACTAAATTGTTCAGGGTTGTTAAAACAAAAAGGGATTGCGAAGAACTCCAAAAAGACTTCTCCAAACTGAGTGAATGGGCGGAAAAATGGCAAATGCAATTCAATATAAACAAGTGTAAAATTATGCATATTGGAGCAAAAAATCTGAATTTCACATATACGCTCATGGGGTCTGAACTGGCGGTGACCGACCAGGAGAGAGACCTCGGGGTTGTAGTGGACAGCACGATGAAAATGTCGACCCAGTGTGCAGCAGCTGTGAAAAAGGCAAATTCCATGCTAGCGATAATTAGGAAAGGTATTGAAAATAAAACAGCCGTTATCATAATGCCGTTGTATAAATCTATGGTGCGGCCGCATTTGGAATACTGTGTACAGTTCTGGTCGCCTCATCTCAAAAAGGATATTCTAGAGTTGGAAAAGGTTCAGAAGAGGGCAACCAGAATGATCAAGGGGATGGAGCGACTCCCTTACGAGGAAAGGTTGCAGCATTTGGGGCTTTTTAGTTTAGAGAAAAGGCGGGTCAGAGGAGACATGATAGAAGTGTATAAAATTATGCATGGCATTGAGAAAGTGGATAGAGAAAAGTTCTTCTCCCTCTCTCATAATACTAGAACTCGTGGACATTCAAAGAAGCTGAATGTTGGAAGATTCAGGACAGACAAAAGGAAGTACTTTACTCAGCGCATAGTTAAACTATGGAATTTGCTCCCACAAGATGCAGTAATGGCCACCAGCTTGGATGGCTTTAAAAGAAGATTAGACAAATTCATGGAGGACAGGGCTATCAATGGCTACTAGCCGTGATGGCTGTGCTCTGCCACCCTAGTCAGAGGCAGCATGCTTCTGAAAACCAGTTGCCAGAAGCCTCAGGAGGGGAGAGTGTTCTTGCACTTGGGTCCTACTTGCGGGCTTCCCCCAGGCACCTGGTTGGCCACTGTGAGAACAGGATGCTGGACTAGATGGGCCACTGGCCTGATCCAGCAGGCTCTTCTTATGTTCTTATGAGTGGATCATGGCAGGGGCGGAATATAGCGTTTTGCCACCCCCCTCCTTGTTGACCGATAAACTCCATAAAAAAGGAAGGATGCTCCTACAGCCTTTGTTCCCTTTTTCCATCTACTGGACTCTGAAGTGTGACAGAGAAAGCCCTTTGGGAACCAGGCTATTATACTGGGATAATAGGACCTATGCTACTGTAAGTATAAGATCTTAGCTTAGATAGACTTTTGTTATATTCTTTTGTCTGTATTGAACTTCTCTCCTTTGTTATGCCAATGTACCTCGTGTAGCCCGTCTGTGGGTGATTAGCTTTAAGGAATCAAACTGTTGTTCTCTTTTGTATATACCATCCTACTTACCTTTAAATAAACTATCCTTTTATAAATGGTGTGTATTGGCTTGGAACTAAAGATTCTAAATCTAGTCCTTGATTGCTGAACACTACTGATTACTGTTAATGAATTAGGCTTAATACATTGGTCTCTGAGATCTCTTCTCTCAGAGGAAGGAACCAGGAAGAGGGGTGGTGGCAGTACTATCGTGAGTAATTACTCCTGAAAGGAAGGAGAGTTTTTGCCTGAAAAGAAGAGACCCAGAAGAGTTGGGACTGTTCCCTTGGGGAACTACGGACAAGGGACCCCAGGGGGACAAGTCTTTGACAATGAACACCAGGAAGTAAATGACTGGCATATTTTTTGTTTCACAAGAAATAAGGATGTTAAGGATACAGTGAACAAGGGGATACCAAAAGGTGTAAAACAAACAAAATAGTTTGTGCTATAACTAAGAAGTTAAAAACTAGTGGGTGGAGCTTGTTTTCTTTTTTTAAAAGTTTTATTCTTGTATCATGACAACACCAAAGCAAAACAAAAACAGGTTTAGAAACAGAGTAAGAAAGAACACATTGCCACACAACCATAGTAAGTGTTTAGGAAGTGTGATGGTGAGAGCAATATGCATAACTTTCTTGTTGAAGTCAATGTGACCGAGTACTTAAATTTGTAAAATATTTACTGCATAATAGAGTTTATTTTGTAAGCTTATAAAAATGCTTGATAAACATGCAAGGAAGATTTCTGAGTCAGGTTCACAACATACATTTTCAGAGAAAAAAATTACCTTTGGATTTTTCTTCCTGTTGGACAATCAAGGGAAACCTTTTTAACTGGTTGCTATATAAAGGACTAACTAAGTGAATGAAACTAATTGTGGAAAACAAATGGATTTTTTTTACTGGTTGCTGGGTTGATTCTTCCACCCAGAAATCCTGAGAAGGCCTCATGCTGAATTCCACACATTGGGAAAATCAGAAATTAGGCCAGAATTACAGCCTTGGTGGCCAGCCAGTCAGCTAACTAATTGTAGGGTGAATAGCAGTGTTTTTATTCCTCTAGTGCTGTTTTCATCCTTTGCCATCAAGTTTTCAAGAAAAAGAAGAAAAGTAACTACTATGATTGTGAATATAGTGAGAGCTTTAAAAGAGTAAAGGGTAACTTAGAGTAGATATTTTTTCAGATCACTTTAAGTTATGTCTAATTATTTCACCCATTAGCAATAAGCACCCAGTCGTGTTCCACTGATCATAATAACTTCAGAATAAACAACCTTACTTTTTACTGCAGGCAAGCAAACACACTTCTTTATTGCTGGCTGCGTAGAGAACACAAGTGAAAACTCTAACTGAAAGGCAGAGCAAAAGAAAGTCTAAGGGTTGCAGTCTAACTCCAGTTCATAATACAGAGTTCTAATATTTAACTCTTCAAGGGTTGTGTTACTGTACAGACTGGGTTTTTTTCCAGGATCACTGAAGTAATTATAGTGTGATTGTGATCATGAAAAAAGCACCCTCAATCAGGGAAAGTTTTGAGTGAGCAGACTTTTGGAGGCTTTTGTTGTGCCTTACTCACTGGATTGTCCGGAGGGTCTTATTCTTTAATTGTTCCTGCTCTTAAAACAAGCTGTCATTCTTTAAATGGAGGCTGTCATTGTCTGTCATGTTATAAATAAAAAATATAATTTTCCAAAAAAATCCTGGGGGGTGAGGTGGGGCAAAGCACAGCTCTAGGGGCGGTAATCCTTTTGCCCCACCATGGCTACAGGGCTGGTGAGCAGTAAACTCCGGTTCCTTGGGATAAGCCATGTGCTTCATATGTGATTTAGATGTGTGCATGTAGCTTGGACTTATTTGAATGCAACCCATAGATAGAAAATGTATGGGGCGGGTATGACATAACAACAAGGAAATCCCATCCCTTGCTTTTTTGAGGGTGGGTGAGTGGGTGGGACGAGGGCTTGCCTGAATGGAGGTGCACAAGGAGCGCCAACGCGGTGCCTGTCCAGATTTTGTGGTACTCCACGTCCCATCATCCACGGCCATTGGCCATGCTGGCTGGGGCTGATGGGAGTTGGAGTCCAACATCATCTGAAAGGCACCACATTGGCTACCCCAACTAACTGCTGCCTCTCACCTTCATCCCTAGAAATTCATTCATCCTCTGTTCTTCTCGCAGGATTAAGTTGCGCTCTTCCATTTCCTCCAGATCTTCCCCCTTCCCTTCCCCTCCCCTCCACTCCTTTTCATTAAAATTTCACCCATTCGCTAGCTTGAAGAAACTACACCTCCCAAGATGCTGTGCAGAGTCAACCCTCTTTCCCACAGCTCCTTGCGTTGTGTCTGTTGGGTGGGAAACTCCGTGGCAAGCGAGGCGCCCATGCAGCCCCACGCATGTCTTGCGCCGCCTTCGCCCCTTTCCTGTCCCTGCTATGGCGGCAGGGACTCCCTCTGCTGCTGCAGCCCCCAGGCCGCCTCTGTGGTTCGGAGGCCCGGCTGATGGCTCCATGTACTTTTTTCCGCCTCTCGCCGTCCATACTGGGAGTACCCTGGTGCTAACACCAGGTGAGCATGTGGGATGTATGGAGAGAAGGGTGCTCATACATCAGGGCTAAACTTGATCCAGTGACCCATCCCATAATATAAATTAATTTATTAATTATTTGATTTGTATTCCTCCCTTCCTCCCAGCAGGAGCCCAGGGCGGCAATATGTGTTTTGAGTGTCTGGAACTTGAAATATCAAGGGCTTAATTCTTCTTATTTGCTGCTTCTGAGAGTGTTTGTGTGTATGAAAAAGAGAGGTGGAAAAGAGAGAAAATAGTGCAGGAGTAAGGCGGCAATCCTAACCGCATTTACCCGGGAGTAAGGACCATCAAATTAAATCAGTATTGAGCAGAGCTTGGAAAAATTACTTTTTTTGAACTACAACTCCCATCAGCCCAATCCAGTGGCCATGGTGACTGGGGCTGATGGGAGTTTTAGTTTAAAAAAGTAACTTTCCCAAGCTCTGGTACTGAGTTCACATGTGAGCACACGTAGTTAGGATTGCACTCCACAACAACCCTTAACATTGTCATGCATTTTTTATTCCCAAGACTTTCTCAGAGGGATTCCCAATCTTGGAACTCTTCATCCAGGGATAGGGAATCATTGGCCCTCCATTTGTTGCTGTTTCTGGGCTTCCATCTGCCCAGCCAGCATGGCCAATGGTCAGGGATGATGGGAGTTGTAATCCAATAGCATCTGAAGAGCTACAGGCTCACCATTCCTGTCTTAACTTGTTCCTCACGCTACATGGAGTCAGACAAGAGGCTGCACACAAGCAAAACCATGGTGGGGAGGGGATGCAAAGCTGTGCTGGACTTGCCTCTTTCCAGGCACCATGTTTTGGGGCCTGTGTGTTTATTAGGTTCTGTTTTAAAATCAAGTGCTTAGTTTGGTGATCAAACCTCTTTTCTGTGTGCAGCAGATGGAACAAATTCTGCCTGGATTCTGTCTCTCCCAGCAGAGAGCAAGAACAAAGCGGCAAATCCACAGGAACACAGTGCACAACCACATGCCTTGTCTTCAAGTATTCCCAACCGAAGTGGAAATAAGGGGATGCAGCAAGGAGGCTCCGCAAAAGACGAGCTGGCTTTTTGTAAAGGGGAGTTCAAGGACCCTATGGAGGCCTTGTGCTGCAAAACGAAATCCTACAAATGCCCTGACTGTGGGAAAAATTACCGCAGGAGCACAGATCTCTTGAGACACCAGAGGACCCACACCGGAGAAAGGCCTTACCTGTGTCTGGACTGTGGAAAGAGCTTCAGTCGGAGTTCCATTCTCCTTGAGCACCAGAGAATCCATACAGGTGAGAAGCCATACAAATGCAGCCATTGTGGGCAAGGGTTTAGCCAGAGCTCCAATCGTAAGCAGCATGAGAGGACTCATGGGAAGGGAAAAATGAGCAACCCAGTTCATTGGGGACCAAACTGGCAGAGGGCAGAGATCCAGAGATGTGGGCCTAAAAGCCTGAAGAGAACCGAGGAAGGTTTGGGACCTGAGCTAGGATCTGGAGGAGGATCTCAGTCTCCAGGGGAAAGTCCTTCTTGGAGCTCAAAGTTGGTTATGAAGTACGAGAAAAGTCACCTGATGGAGAAGCCCTACAGGTGCCCCGAGTGTGGGAAATGCTTTGCACGCAGCACAGATTTCATCCGGCACCATATCACCCACACTGGAGAGAAGCCCTACACTTGTGTGAAATGTGGCAAGAGTTTTACACGCAGCTCCGTCCTTATTGAGCACCAGCGAATCCACACGGGAGAGAGACCCTACAAGTGTAGGGTGTGTGGGAAGGGCTTCAGCCAGAACTCGAACCGTAATCAACATGAGACAATTCACCAGACTAAGAAATCTCCCAATGCTTCCTGAGTGGCAAAGAAACTTTAAGCTGGGGTGTGGGACTCACTAGACAACAGAGAATTAATTTGGCTTGGGAGAAAGCCTGACATGAGTCCAAGGGATATGGATATCCAAGGCAAATTTGAATCTACTGTGGGTTAGATTCCAAAATGGTAAGGGAAGTCCAAGGCTGCAATCCTAACCCCACATACCTGGGAGTAAGTATTGAATTAAATGGAACTTACTTTTGAGTAGATACAGTTAGGACTGCAGCCCTCAAATGGTATGGGGGATTAATTTTTGTGTGTGAAGGAAAGCTGATGTTATTTGGAAATAAAATATTCTTGCTTCAGAAATCCTGAGCAAAATGCATCTATGAAAAATATTAGTATTGACACCGGGGAAAAATTTAAAAAGACATTCATTTATTACAGTTTCACTCATTTACAAATTATTTTCTCCACTTTAGCAGTTCTATACATCCCATATGCATTTACATTGCAAGTACATTCCATTTATATTTATATTCAGTTGGACTTACTTCCAGGTAAATGGGCATAAGACCACTGCTTGTTAGAAAAGGAAAATAAAAAAGAAATAGCACCACAAAATTATCTTTTATTTTTCTTCTCATATGGTTATTGTTACATGGTGTTGGTGGTTAAAGATATATTAAAAAACACCAAGAGTGTGTATTGCCTGACCGTATTTCATGTGACCTACAGAAAATTGTGCAAGCAAGTGGCATGGTATCTTTACACAGACACTTCCTCTTTTTGCTGTTTAGAGTGGTACAAACATTTGCTTGATTAGTCTGGATAAAAGTCTTGTATTATGCTGCTTCCTAACTATTGCTCTCCACACAATTATTTCAGCCTATTTTTCTTTTCCTTACACTGAATGTGCACTGCTGTAATCTGTGCACTTTTTCAGTAGAGAATGTCTTGCTAATTTTTATTTTCAAATTTCTTTTAGCAAAAGCTAAATCTGCCTATACCACAGTCCTGGAAATAAAAGTGCCTTTGAGCATGTGCAGAGTACATTTTTTTGTACCACTGAGCAATCATAGCCTACTCTAGAGTATTCCAGTTTCCAGGGTAAGGCTTCCAGACCAAATGATCTGACTTAAAATGCAAACACCCTCAGCACTGTTCATTTCAGAAATTAATCACTGCATATTTGTGAATGATAGACCTGCCTTTCTTATGTTGGGATGGATATTTAGGATGCGCATTTCCCACACATCCCCTGCCCCCTTTTAACCACCTGGCTGGATGTATGTATTAACTTTACTCAGGCTGCAATCTTGTAAATCGTAAATGAGTATAAGCCAGCTGAAGTCAATGGGGCTTACCTCTGAGTAGACCAGAGCTTGGAAAAGTTACTTTTTTGAACTACAACTCCCATCAGCCCTATCCAGTGGCCATGCTGGCTGGGGCTGATGGGAGTTGTAGTTCAAAAAAAGTAATTTTTCCAAGCTCTGTTTAAGACGCACAGAATTTGTGCTGCCAGTTCAGTTCTGTCACTGAGCAGTGCCAAGTTAACAAAACAACTAAAACATTTCACTTTGGATACCTTAAAATGAACCTGATCAAATGATGATTGCTGCATTCCTTTCCTTCTCTCTCTTGGATGTTTGACAGTCTGAACAGACATGGAGGGTTGCATGCAGGATCTAACTGGATCATCCCAGAAGCTAGTTGCCCTGCTATGCAATTTTGGCTACAGAAAATATTAAACTTGCATAGGAACATGTGATGCAGTGTCTAGGGCAGAATTAGGGAATCTCGGGTTGTGGGGCTGAATCCAGCCCTCTCCCCAGGCCATGCACCCCCTCCCTCACTGGCCCTCCTCCAGGCTTACTTTCTGGAATAGTTTTGCCTGGCTAAAAATCTTCATTTGCCTGGAGTGAGTGAGACGGTGTTTGTGTGTATAAACCTCTGACTTTTATGTGGCTGGAATGTAACCTAATATACTAAGAGGGACACCTCTTGCTCCACCTACTTTTACCCCTGGCTTTGCCCACTTTTTCCTCTGGCCCTCCTCATTACTGGTATGCGCCCCTGCAAGGCTGCCCACAGGGTAACGCAGTCCTCATTTTCCCACCCTGGTCTACAGTGTCAGACTAGGGTTAGAGAGACCTGGGTTCAGCTCCCCACCCCAGCATGAAGCTGACTGGGTAACCTTCAGACAGGTGCTCAGCCTTCTCTCCCCCACAGAATTGTTAAGGATAAAATGGGGGGGGTCTTATATGTCACTTACAAGCTGACATATTTGAGCTCAGAGGAAGTGTGGAATAAAAATGTAGATAATAAAAGATACCATTGCCAGGTGGACAGTCCAGCCATACCTCCATCATAAAGCTTGATAACAAAATGTTAATACATAAAAATCCTTCCCAACAATCTTTTAAGTAATAAACTAAGCTGGATACTAGGAATGGGGAACCTGTAGCCCTCCAGATACAGCTGAATTGCAATTCCCATACTCTCTAGCCATTGGCCATGGAGGTTAGGACTTATGGGAGTTTGTGTCCAACAACATGAGAGTGGACGGTTCCCTACCCCTGCTTTAGGACGAGGGGATTGCACATCTATATTTAGAGTGTTTTAATATGGAAATGCTTTGCTGTAGGTAGCCCATTTGGTTTGGCTGCTTATCTGCTAAGTGGGAGGAAGGAGATGAGCATCCCTTGCCTAAAGAAACAGCATCTGATGGAAGGGAATATCAAAGGAGGTGGAATAAGCCATCCCATCCTGCTTGCGGGTTTCCCATGGGCAACTGTTTGGCTGCTGTGAGAACAGGATGCTGGACTAGATGGGCAACTGGCCTGATCCAGCAGGGTCTTATGTTCTTGGAATGGGGAGATTATACAGTAAAACCCCAGGTTTCAATCAAGTTGTAATGAAAGCTCAGGGAAGGAGGAGATATGAGGTAAAGAAACATGCATAATTGTAGACTCTGGAATGGATTAAAAGGGTCTTAAATACCCCCCTCTTTGTAACATGGTCAACTTTGTAAGGAAAACTTACTCCAAAATATGGTAAGGCAAATAATAAGACAGGCACCATCTGTTATCTTTTCAGTGCCTATTGAAGACCTTACTCTTTCAACAGGCCCTTTAAATAGAGACCTTATCCCAGTCTATGTCTGTGTTGGAGTTGCTTTTAAAGATGTTTTTAAAGTTGTTTTTTAAAGATGCTTTTAAAGTTGGTTTTTAAAGTTACTTTGTTTTAATATGTTTTGAAGTCTTTTGTTTTTAAGATGTTTTAAAGTGCTTGTAATGTTTTATTTGCCTCCCTGGGCTTCTTCTGGGAGGAAGGGCGGGATATAAATTGAATAAATAAATAAGTGCTGCACTGTTGGGGGGAAAGAAAATCTTAGTCAGAAAAAAGAAAAGTGGTAGCCTAACCTACCCCACAGGGCTGGGGCAAAGACAAAAACAAAGGGGAAATGGGGAAGCTATCATACACCACCTTCGGCTCCTTGAGAAATTGTGGGATATCCATGTTATAATAATTGTGTTTTTTATTAGGAATAAAACGGAAACAAATTTCCTTTCAGGCTCCCAGCAGGTCCGGCCCTACCGAGTGAGGCGAGTGCCTCAGGGTGGGAGCAAGGGGGACAATTGCCCCTCCCCCAGAATCCCAAATATAAGGGTGGGTGGAGTGCGTTGCCAATGACCTGTAATAACAATTCATAGACCTTGCCGCCACCACCACCCGCGAAATATTTCTGCAGACTCTCTTGCCTGTTCTGTTGGAGAACCTCCACCCTTATAACCACCCTGCTGTCCTCCCTCGGGGCAGCGGGATGCCCGGCCTTTCCTAGTAGTGAAGTAGGATTCAGCAGGCAGCCCAGTCGGCTTCTGTTTGTGGAATCGGTCTGGGTGTGTGCGTGTTGCCATTTGCTCCTTTGCTTCAGGCCCCAGAATGTCTTGGGCCGGCCTTGGCTCCCAGGCGCGTCCCTACATGATAAAACCCTATTCGAATTGTGGATCTTCCCGATCCGTCGAGCCAATTAATTATTCCGTGGCGACCCAAAGGCGCATTCTGCACATTCTCAGAAGTATTCTCTTCCCCTCCACCTCGGTCATATTCCGTGGCGTGCTTTCCACAAGAAAATATAGAAATAGGCTCCTCCAGGCCTAATTCCAATAAAAGCTCCGGTTCATGAGGTTGTTGTGTTGCGTCCCCACACAGACATTTCTATTTCTTCTTCTTCAACAACAACAAAAGAAACCACAGTATTTAGGGTTTGCGCCACGGCTTAGGAACGGGAAGAGAGTAGGCGGGAGCAGAACCCTGGGTCCAACCCCTTCTCGGGTCTGGCAGGAACATGCGCCGCTGCAGTAGTTGCCACTCTCCTTCGCCAGCCAACCTCTTCACCAATGAAAGAGAAAAAAGGGGGCACGTTAGCCAATCTGCATGGCGCGCCGTCCGTCGGTCATCCTACCCTCCCTCCCCCCTCCTTCAGTCGCCTAACATTCTTCCCCCCCCCTTCGGAGTTCCCCCCTCCCCACTTCAAGCAGGGTCTCGACTTCGGGAGGAAAGAAGCGCAAACGCACGCTGAGAGGTGATCCGGCGCACCTCAAGGCGCTCGCCCAGAAGTGTGGGAGCCTCCGTGCCCCCCCTGCGCCTTCCCCCTTAGCATCAGCACCACTCCTCTCTGCTCTCTTCTCCAGAGGCCCTGGTGAGGGGGGGGAGGAGGAGGAGAAGTGGGAGGAGGAGAAGTGGGGGGAGGAGGACGACGACGACGACGACGAGAGAGGGGGGGGGAGGCAGCCAGGTTCGCAGGAAGCAGTCACTCCTTCGCTCAACTTCCTTCCCAGAGTTGCTGCTGGCTTGGGGTCGGATTCCATCTCTCCTTCCCCCCAACCCCGCTCCGGCCTCCTCCAACTCTCCGTACCAAGAGAACGTGGCGGGGGGGGGGTCTACCACGTGGGTTGGGAGAAGCAGCTATTGCTTTGAATAGAGGGAGGGGTGCATCAAAACACAGCCCCTCCCGCCCATCTTAGTTTACCTCCACCGCGACGCGATTAGGCTAAACTGACAAGTGTTATTAACTAACACACACTCTCCACTCCAAGGCAGACAAAAGAGGTGAGTTTTGAGAGCTTGGGACTCTTGGGTGGGGGAAAGGTGGGCCTTATTTTGAGTCATGGCCTGCCTTGGGATCTCTGTTCAACCATGGTACCTAGAAATTAGTGGTGTGTGCCCCTGAGTATGTGCAGACTGCATTTCCTGTCATATGTAAGTTAGACCCTTTCTATGAAGACAGCACTTCACATCAGAGATGAGGGGCAGGATTTCCAGGCAGGCTTGAGTCGTGCCATGGTTTCATCCATCCTTCCTAACTACACCTAAACCAAGCAGACTCAGTCCTGCTTACTGTGAGCTAGGGTGGTGCAGAAAGATACAGGAAAACAAAGACCAGAATCCTTCAGCATTTATTCTAACTGGGTGGACGGCCTTGGGGAAGTCACTATAGCTTGGCCAGGCTTACCTCATGGGGTGATGGTGAAACATTTTTAAAAAGACATGCTGATTTGTAGGAGACTTGATGGGCTACATATTACAGGGTTTTCAGGAGCTCTTAATCTCCAAGTAACTATACTTAGAGTGGGGAGCCTTGGTCATTTCTCATTTTGTTTGTCCTTCAAAAGACATCCACGTCTGCCCTTAAATTCATGATGGATGAAGACAAGGAGGGCGTGAAAGAAGAGAAGCCAGACGGGATCCCTATATCTGACAAGCCAACTGTAGATAAAGATGGGGGTGTGGTAAGTAACAGAGGGCCATTAACTGAGTATTTGCCCAGATGCCTCTGGGTTTGGGAAAAAGGCCCCAGCCTACAACGTCATGTCTGTTTCCACTTGGACCAACGTGGATAAAACAGTCTCATGCTGGGTGAACAGCACCATGGGAAGATCTGGTGTCTAAAATATGTGAGGATCTAATTTGGTCTCTTAATGGATTTTGTTTGTGTGTGTGTTTATTTGTTTCCCATTCTGTACCTTCAAAAACTGGATGTGGATGGACCATTGTTGAAGAATGAAGAAACGGCACAGGGTTCCTCAGTGACTTGGAGGAAAGGGTTAAGGACTAGAGCAAAGAAGAGAGTGGAAGGGACACAGGACAGCAAGGTGTGGCTATAAAAGGTCTCCAGGGACAGAGCTATGAGGTGTTTCTGTTTAGAAGGTGCATGGTGGGGAGGAAGGAAGGAGAAGCAGGACTTGAGGTGTGCTTGTCTGTTATGGTGTAACTTGATTGCTTATTACTAAAACAGTCAGTTCTGTGATAGAAAAGACCCCATAAAAGAGGTGAATTGCACATAGATTTGAGGGAATGGTTTAAAACAGGAGGGAAAATAGTATGCCCAGATCCTACAGGAGTGGACCAGAACTGAGACCCCTCAACTCCTTGGTTTCAAGGAGATTGTTTATTATTTCCTTTCTATCCCATCTTTCCTGAAGGAGCTCAGGGTGGTTATCTCCCCTACCCCAAATCCTCACAACAACCCCATGAGGTAGGATAGACTAAGGTAGTGACAGCCCTAGATCACTCAGCAAGCTTCATGGTCAAGCGGGAATTTGAACCTACACCTCTTCAGTCTTGTACTCTAACAACTATGCTATGCTTGTGTGTGCCCTGTCCTGATTATTCAGGATTGGTTGTCCAGATTGCATAGAGCTGTTTTATTGTGCCTGACTTCACAGAAAACCATTATAGTACAAGGTTAGAGTGTTGGATTAAGTCTCAGAAGACCAGATTCACATCTCCATTCAAGTGGGGTGCTAACTGGTGACCTTGGACCAATCATAATTCATTCTCCCCCCCACCCAGGCTAGCCTACCTGACAGGGTTGTTGTGATGATAAAATGAAGCAGGGGTAGAACCGCATATCCCACCTTGAGCTCCTTGGTGGAAATGTTGAACAGAAATCAAATAAATAAAATAAATCTCTCTCATCCTCTTTCTGTCTTTTTTCAGCCTCCTCCAAGGAAACGGAAACTGCCTGCCACTTCAGGCAAAGCAGAAAATGTGGCAACAGAGAAGAACAAGGAGAGCCATCCAGTTCATGTAAAGGTGATTGAGATCCCAGTGGGTGACAACGTTGTTAGTCATGAAAGCAAACTAATGGTTGAATCTCAAAGTGCTGTCTTTATAGCAGAAGAAGAAACAGCTGTAAAAAGGGCCCCTATTTATATATACACCCCTTTCTTAGAGATAATGTTCTTCATTAACATTGCCAGCTTTTCAACCAGTCCTTGTCAATCTGCTTTTAGAAAGCAACTTGATTTAGAGCAATTAGCAGGTGCTGATTATGCCACCAGCCCTTCGGGTTTGGGCACTTCTCTTCTTTTACTTAAATTTTGCTGCTGCGGCCACCCCTCACTTCACCCTAGAACTGGAGTTTTATTTCATTTAAAGATTAACAGTGCAATTCTATGCATGTCTACCAGGAAGTACCATTGAGTTCAGTAGGATTTTCTCCCAGATACACAGTTTCTAGGATTAAAGCCTAAAGATAAGGAACGATGGAGAAATCAGTTGAGTAGCACAACAAAATAAGAATTTACACTCTCTAAATAACCTAAAGAGAGGTTCCATAATTTACTTGAAAACAGCATGGTTGCCCAGTGGAAGACGACAAACAGATGACAGGTGACTGACAAATGTCATTTCATCCCCATCTTTACTACTCAGGGTGATGGGGTTGGCAGAGGGAAGAGAATCCACCAATCGGGAATGTTCGTGGCAGGCTGGATAAGATTTTCTTCTTTATTTGGGAACATGGCACACCAGCATGTACATAGAGCCAATGGGCCCATTTATATTTTGCCAACAATGTGGGAAGGGGGATTTTAGAAGTGTGAACAGGACAGGAGGGATCTCTACTCCTGGTAGATGGAAACCATGACAGGGAATTCTTTGTGCACATACCTGAGATTTGGAAAGTCACAGGTTAGCTGCCCTGAAATGGAAGCTAGACAGCTGTAACAGGCACTTTTTCATTCACCTTTTCATCACAGCGATATTTATCTCTGTACTATGAAAAGCATTGCCTGCTCATTTCTGCAGACAGAGATGCTGCTAAATGCACCAGAGCAGATGTTGTCTGGTGAGCTGAGGTAGGCGTTTAAAAACAAAAAGCCTGCAGTAGTGTTGTGCAAAAATCTTAATTATGTTGCTTTTCCCTCTTATAAAGAAACTGGGAAGTGGAGAGCTGAACAAAGAGCACAGTATGGAATGGGCTACATCTTTTCTTTGTTGGGTTTTTTTGTTACTTTGTTGGGTTTTTTTGTTACTAGATAGTGTAGAAAAACTGCCGCTCTGGAGCCCAGTAACGTACCTATAAGCAAAAAAACCTCTATATGCTCAACACGCTGCGTGCTACATATATGGTGAATATTTTCAATATTTCTGTATTTCCTTTGGGACAAGTCAGCATCTGTGGTGATTTTGCACCTTTAAAAAGGGCTGACACTCTGGCAGCCCAGTGACCTACCTATAAAGAAAAATTCTACACACTGCACGCTGAGTGCTACATATACGTGATTTTGCTACTTTTTAAAAATGGCTTTGTGAGTTGGCTTCAGGGCACATGAAGCTGTATCTCCTATGACAACTGTTACCTCCTTAGGCCTGGCCTACACAGTGTTCATTCACCATGGTTCCTGCGTAAGCTGTCCAGGCCCTAGTAGACCCTAGTATGTGGCTGTTGAACCGTGTTTGCTTTAGTGCAGGGGTCACCAATGCAGCACCCGCAGGTGCCTTTGTACCTGCTAGTATCTCCTATGGTGCCTGTGAAAGGTCTCAGTAAATATCCCCTCACAAAGTCCACAGTGCTTGAGATACTGTTTGTTCCTGCTCAGTTCCTGTTTGCACCAGCTTGTCCTCTCCTACATGGCCACATGACAGCCACTTTGTGTTATGCCACACCCCCATAGCAGCCATTTTGTGAATGGCTCAAAATTCCAGGTGTGCCCACTGGCCCCAAAAGGTTAGTGACATCTGGTTCAAGTGGGTTATAAGCTGGATAGGTCTGCTCCAGCATTTGAGAACACGTCGACTCCAGAGGGAGAAAATCAGTGTAAAAAATGCTAAACCACTTGTGCTGCTGCTTTTGCCTTTTCTAGCTAGAGTCTTCATCCTTCCAGAATAGGCTGTTGGAAGTGGAGGATGGCACTGAGAAACAGCTGGTAATTAGCAGAAGAATGAAGAAGGAAAAAGATGAGGAAGAGGATCTGGAATTCAAGGTGGGGGTGAGGAGGGCTTCTGCAGATGGGAAACAGGTGAGTGGAGAGGAGATGGACAGGAAGACAGGACATTTGGTTTGGATGGGGTGGAAGAAGGACCAGCTTTCAGGGAAAGAAGTGATTGCTTAACTCAGCCTTTGCAGAGCTGGTGCCCTCCAGATGTTTTGGACTACAACTCCTAACAGTCCCAGCCAACATCTGGAGGGCACCAGCTCTGCAAAGGTTAGTTTATCTGTTCCCTCAGCCAAACCTGCTCCAGCTCGATTCTGTCGCCTTGCAGGACTTGCAACCCGAGGAGGAAATGAAGGTGGAACTCGAGGAGCAGAAGGCTCAAGAACTCGAGGTGCAAAAAATCACCATCCCGATGGATGGGATTTCTGTGAGTACTGGAGAAAGTGTGACTGGGGGAGCTTCCGGAGAGCTTGAGGGGAGAGATTTGGGGTAAATTGGGCAGGTGATGGTACTATGCAATCAGGCCCACCACCATCTCTGTGATCCCTGTGAATGCCGGTGGGTTTCTCTTCCCAGAATGTCACCAAGCGTTTTTTGTGAGTCTTGGTAACTGTATGGCAAGGGGGATGATGATGAAAGAAGTGGAGTTTGGCAATTGTGCCGACTTTGTACAGGACCACGTGTTAGTCCTGTGAGGAGGGATGTGCCTGTCACTGATGCCCAACAGCACAATAGAAAATGGTAAACAAAATAGGCTGCATGTTGAATCCAGAGAGCTGCACAGTTGCGAAGATCTTTTGTGGATTCTACGTAGAGGGGAAACTTTCCCTTCTGTGTAGCTTTCCAAGGCAATTCTAAAGTGTTTTGCATCTTCTTTTGTTACATTTTTATTTAGTTAGTTTATATCCTGCCCCTCCCGGAAGGAGCCCAGGGCGGGAAGCAAAAACACTAAACACACTCTAAAACATCTTAAAAACAAAACCATCTTTTCAAACAAACAAAAAAAGCTTTAAAAACATCTTAAAAAGCAATTCCAACACAGATACAGACTGGGATAAGGTCTCTACTTTAAATGCTTGTTGAAAGAGAAAGGTCTTTAGTAGGCGCCGAAAAGATAACAGAGATGGTGCTTGTCTAATATTTTTATCCCCAAAGAAGAAATAAAAGGAATATGACAAAGGGAATATGTATTCATCGTTGTTGTTCCTCTTGTACTTTCTTTGTTTTAGTGTGAATATTGGAGGTAACTCAGTCTGGGAAGTGGGCTAGATATTACTGCCTTATATGGGGACCCCAGACAGGCTGTTGAAACGCTTGCTTCTGGTTAAATAAGCTGGTCTTGCTTGCTGCCTCTGGCAGGCAGCACAGAAAGATGCTAAGTAAAGGCAGCATCTGATAAACTGATGGCCTTGAAACACTCCTATAAAGGGAGGAGATTTTGTCTAGTAAGAGACTAGTGTCTCTGGAGCCTTGGTCAAAGACACATTGTTGCTGTGCTTGCTGCTGCCAATAGCCAGAGGTCTGCTCCCACACCATGGGTGAGAAAATTCCATTTCGTTATGGATAAGAGATAGAAATATATATAAATGTACTGACATGGCAATGTAACATGTTTGGTATGTATTCCTTGGAATATAACAATGCAATGTAACTTGTATAATGCATAAGTGTGAACAAATAGAAAATTACACTTTAAGATATATTAACTGTATACTGCAATATATACTGATCTATAAGCCTGATATGTAACCCTGAGCTGTAATAAATAAGAGACATATGATTCTTTACCAGATCTAGCAAAAGAGATCTGTGAATAGAAACAGCCTCCCATCTGTGTATCATTTGCTGTGTTTTTGGAATGTTCTCCCCAGACAGGCCTGCCTGGTGCTGCCAATCTTGTAATCATTTTGGTGCCAGGGAAAGACCTTTTTGTTTTCCTGGACAATTGGGCAGCACCCACCCTATTCTCTTCACTGTAATTTCTTTCAACTGTTTTTAAAATGGTTGTAACCCACTCAGGCGCCTCATGGGTGAAGGGCAGGTAAGAAATCTAAATAATAACAACAATAATAATAGCAACAACAAATTTAATAAACTTATTTATTTAAACATTTATATACCACTTAATCATTTGCATTTCTAAGTGGTACACATAAAAACAAGCCATACCTAAAATAAACAATAAAATCATCATAAAACCAAACGCTACCTTAAAATGCCTACTGGTTCAAACATTTATGCTCCTGAAGTCGAAAAAGGACACAGCCTGTCTAATCTCAGTAGGGAGGAAGTTCCACTGCCTTGGGACTGCTACACTTAACCTAACCTGTGTTGGAACTGCAGGCTTCTATAGGATACACAGCTGGATGGAGATGTTGTATATCCACCCTGCATTACTTTCAGCAGAATGCCTTTTTCTTTGCAGGACAATGTGCATCCAATTTATACAGCAGGAGGGGGAAAATGGGTGTGGAGAGCATGTGCCTGTAATCACCCATTCTCTCAGCACAATCCCACCCCCTGCTGAAGTTGCAGGCTGAAGGGAAGCAAATGACCAGCTGCCTTTCAACCCAGCTCCCAACTCTGGCAGCATGGAGAGCCATATGGAAGCATAAGCACTCGCTTGCCAGTACTTGAGAGTAGCATGAATGTGCAGAACAGGGTCCCTGCCAATTTGTGGGGTTTTTTTTCTTGGAGGACTGGTCTCTTTTTTGTTTAAGTAGAATTTTCCTGCATGACCTCTGGGATCCTTTGCTTTTGTCCAGTCTCCAGTTTTTCACCTGGTTCATCTGCACAGAATGTACTCCTTTAAGTAGCAGGTTGAGCTGTAATATCAGGGAGCCTGCTAAGCCAAATGAGAGGCACATCAAATTTTACCTCTGGTTTTGACCATCTGTCAATGCAATTTGGTTTTTGCACTTACAGAAAGGCGATTTCCAAATGATCAGAGAGCAAGAAGACAGAATCCTCCTTAAAGAAGGACTATTTATTTCTGTGAAGACTTCCAGAGTAGCACCCCCAATGTCCCTTCCCAGGGTGCCTTTTTTCACCAAACGGAGAGTGATAGCTGCCTCTGTGCAAAACGGAGAGCAGACAAAAACTCTAGATCACACTTACAGGACTATAGTCAACATGCTGCTCATGTTTGTGCGTGTATGAGAAATGAATAATGTCACTATAGAGAGGGGAGGGATTCCAAAAAGAGAGTGCAGAAGTAAGGAACAGTTTCCTGAATAACGTCTGCAGAAATAAGTTTAACATGGTGATTGCAGGCTAAGCTGTATTTATCTTTGCCTCCATCCCTGCAGGCCTCCTCCTCCTCGCACCCCAATACCTGTGGCGTATGTGGTAAGAGTTTTAGCCGCCGCTCAAACCTGGCCAAGCACCAGATCATCCACACGGGTGAGAAGCCTTACCGCTGCAATGACTGTGGCCGCAGCTTCAACCAGAGCTCGGCCCTCACCAAGCACCAGAGGACACACACTGGGGAGCGCCCCTACGTCTGTGGAGACTGTGGCAAGGCCTTTACGGCCAGCTCTAACCTTCTCCAACACCGCCGTTTCCACACTGGAGAGCGGCCCTATCGCTGTGAGCTGTGTGGCAAGGCCTTCTCTCAGAGCTCCAACTACAACCTCCACCGCCGCAGCCACACAGGTGTCACACCTTATCAATGCAATGTGTGCGGCAAGCGCTTTACTGGGAGCTCCTGCCTTACCCGCCACCAGAGGACCCACACTGGAGAGAAGCCATACCAGTGCCAGGAATGTGGCAAACGCTTTTCTGGGAGCTCCACTCTGGCCAACCACCGACGCACCCACACTGGCGAGAAGCCATATGGTTGTGCTGAGTGCGGCAAGAGGTTTACCCACCACTCCAACCTGGTGGACCACTGGCGGGTACATACAGGAGAGAAACCGTATGTCTGCATTGAGTGCGGGAAGAGCTTTCGGCTTAGCTCCCATATCATTCGCCACCGCCGCACTCACGCCAATGCCCGCGGCACCAGCCTGGGTTATGATGTTCTTGGCAGCGTTGACGCAGTTTGTGATGATGCCAACATCAAGGCCTGCCACATCAGCCTTGGCTGTGAAAACGACGGCAGCGTTAACATCAGCAGCCCTCATGGGGCTGATCACGATGCCTCATGTGCCGATATCAGCATGTCTAACGGCAACGATACTGATGGGGAAGAGGGTGACCGTCTTCTCATCTGCAGCCAGTGCGGGAAAGGTTTCCACCTAGAGTCCGGCCCTCAAGATCAGAACAAAGAAGACTCCGTGCTGGGGGAGGGACCTTATAGTTGTACTGAGTGTGGCAGCAGCTGTTGGACGTAGTTGGACAGTGGTGGAACTGAGCAGCAAAGATTTGGTAGCCCTCCAGGGTGTCTGACTGAATCAGAAAGAAAAGCCCAAGCATTGGGGGGGGGGGGAGAGAGAGAGAGATTTATGTGTGACTAAATCAGTAATGGACCAGGATGTGGACTAGGTTGGAGGGATGTATTCTGAGACCCATTTTTAATGGGTTTGGAATTATGCTTGTATGGAACTGTCCTTGAATCTGCTTCCATAGCATTCTCGGTTCATGTCCAAAGACCTGTTCCTGCTTTTGTTGTGAAGGAAAGGAGTAAACATTACTGGAGAGAGTGTGTGTGTGTGTGTGTCTGTGGTGATGCTCTTGAATACTAGGAGAGAGAATGCGTTTCTAGCCAGTGCAGGGATGGGTACCCTGTGGCCTCCAGATGTTGCTGGACTATAACTCCCATCATCTCTGACCATTGGCCACTCTGGCTGGGGCTGATGGGAGTAGGTGTCCAACAACAGCTGGAGAGCACGAGGTCCTCCATTCCTCCTCTAGTGCCTCAAAATAGCGTTAGAAAGATATTCTGTGTTCTCTCCAGCTTTCTCATTCCCCCATCCTTTTGTTCTCTCTTCCCCCTCCCTTTCCCCCCCAAAATAATCCCCAGCTCTCTTTGTCCTCTCTTAAAGGACTACCCTTCAGAAGAGTCTAGCCCAAAGTGCATCAAGAGTTTGAAGAACAGGCCTCCTCATCCTAGTGCCATAAAGTTAAGGAAAAGAGCATCAGGTTGAGGCTCTGAATGAGGCGAGACTATTGGAAATATTGGTACAACTAGTGATATGCACAGAAATGTAGCTCAAGGTATAGATTTGTGTCACCAGCTCCACCTTCTGCCAGGGAAAATACCCTTAAGGGAATGAGGATACATATAGGATCGTGGGAACAGATGCATAGAAGGTGATCTTCTGTTTTGGGTTGCCCAAGTGAGGGATAAAAAGGAGGAAGTATATGTCATATATTTTTAAGATTCTTGGGCTTCATTAACTCCAGCTGCAGAACTGAAATTTGGTCCCCACATAGTCCAGGTCACCCCCCATTTACCAAAAAGGGTTAGGAGGACACTTTGTAAACATGTCTCCCTTGAAGCTGGTTTGCCTTCTTAACAGTGCTTGTCATTCCATTGCAGAGCGGGGCAAGGCACATACTTGAAGCAGCTTTAGACCGACAAAGCAAAAGTTGCCAGTGAATGTTACTGTTGCTGAAATCTCCATTTGGCCATTTGCACTCTAGAGAGTGTCATCTTCAGCTATGTAGGGGAGGGAGGACAACTGCAATATCCCAGAAAAACATTTTCCCCTGCTACCTAAATACTCAGAATTATCATCCCACCAGCTCCCTGGTCTACCAGGGACTTTTGAGGCTGGGCTATATATGCTCTGTGCTAAAAATAAAAGCAGACCCCCCCCCCAAAAAAAATCCACACAAAAGTAACCAGAATAAATTGTGCCATTTATTAGTGTAATCCTGTATCCTCCTTAGAAGCCCTAATGAGTTCAGTGGTGTTTGCCCCCAAGTAAGTGTTGTGTGGGATTGCACCCTAAGCAACGTAGGAAATTACCTTGTACTGTGTCAAACCATCTGTCCATCCAGCTCAGTATTGTTGATACTGGTTGTAGTGTGTTTTATATTATTTATTCTGCTTCCCGAAACCCACGGGGTAAGCAGAAGCATCTATGCAAAGTACTAAAGCCTTAACCTGCAGCTACTGGAAGTCTTGATCAAACCCAAATCTAAGCTTCTGATCTCACCAGGCGCTAACCACATACCTTCAAGTTTCTTTTGGCTTCTGTAAGGGCTAGAAACTTGTTGGTTTTGTTAAAAGGAAAACTTGGCACCTTGAGAATCTTTCAGTTCTATAACCAAAGCAGCGGAATACACATACTCCTTTTAATTTTTTCCTGGGATTAATTTATTGCTGGCCCATGCCTGGCAGACCATGAGGAATTGTGATAGCAGAGTGAATTGGCAGCACATTTAATTTATTTATATGAGGTGACTGTTAAATTTCTAACCTGCAACTTTCAGCACATAGTGTTCTCAGGATGGCTTGGGGAAAAATTAAAATATTCCAGCCCAATTTTTTTTTTTAATAAAACAATAGAAAAGGAAGAACAGGTAAGAAATTTCACAATGGCTTAAAAGGCTTCTTTAAAAAAACACCTAGGACAACAAAAAGGTCTTTGCCTGGCACCAAACTGATAACAGGTGCCATGTGAGAGGGAAGGTCTTCCAAAGACAGGCCCACCACCAAAAGGGCACTCCCTGGTTGCCACCTATTTTATCTCAGAAAGGGGTGGCAAACAATGGGTAGGGTGATCCAGGTGAAGACAGGCCCAACAGGTACCTGGCTACCAAGCCATGTAGACTTTAAAGGTAAGTGCCAACACTTTCAATGGGACTTGAATGGACCCTGAACCGTTAAAGTTGATTCAGCACAAATGAAATAATAAGCCCAACAACTGCTCCCAGTGTGCAGCCTGGCAACTGTGTTTTGAACCACTGTTTCCTACTGACTTCAAAGGCTGCCACAAGTACAAAAGGACTCGCTTTTCTTAAGTACTCATTTCCTCACTTCTGGATTTAGCAGGATGGGGCCAGCAAAGCTGCCCAGGCATTTTCTGTGGGGATACCTTTTAGAACGGAAAGTCTAGGCAATTCTTGGGAGGAGGCCTATCTGCCCCACTGTTTTCAGGAGCTGCTGGGAAAAATACGTGTTGAAGCATGCAGATCAATGAATTAAAAACAACAACACAAGACTTGCAGTTTCAGTTTGGTTCTCTACTGAATCTTGTTACTCCATTGACCTCTCTGACTCAAGGAGTATCGGCAGGCATCCTTGCTGTTATCTTTCAGGCGTTGGATCAGGCCAGTGGTCCATCTAGTCCAGCATCCTGTTCTTATAGTGGTCAGCCAGATACCCATGGGAAGCCTGTAAGCAGGACCTGAGCACAAGAGCACTCTCCCCTCCTGAGGTTTCCAGCTACTGGTATTTAGAAGCATGCTGCCCCCAACAGTGGGGGTCTTTGAGCTTTTTATGCCAACAGGCATATTCAGTAGTTTATTTTATATTGTTTTTAAGGAACGTTAACGTTTTACGGTATTTGTATTTATGGTTGTGCACTGCCATGATATTTTATATGAGCTGGCGGTATATAAATATACAGTATTTTTAATAAAACAGGATTGTAATAGGGCAGGACTGTGGGGCAAATGTCAAGGGCCCCACTCAGCAGAGTGATAGGAGGGCCTCAAATGCAGTTAATTTGCCACATTTTGAAGAAAGGGAAGCAACGCACCATTTGCTGTGGGGGGTGGCATAAGACGATTAAGAATTAAGAGTCTAAAATTGTCTAACTGCACCACTGCGTATGGATTTCATTAATGCCCCCTACCTTTTCCATAGTTGGAACAGTAGGTCACATATTTAAAGCACTATTATACCACTTTAACAGTCATTCATCTCCCCAGAAAACAACCCTGGGAACTGTAGTTTGTTAGGAGTGCTGACCATACAGAGCTACAGTTCCCAGTACCCTGAATGCTACAGTTCCCAGGATTCTTCATGACTGTTAAAAGTGGTATAAGAATGCTGGAAATGTGCGGTATAAATGTGACCCTGGTTGTGGACCGATGTGTTCCAAGTGGCTTTGGTCCTGCCCACTGCCAATCTCTCAACTTAAAAGGCAAGAGCCAAAGTAGGTCTGTGAACCACTTTGGCCAATGGAGCCATAGTATGACTTGGCCTGGGTTTTCAAGGTGGTGAACACACCATACTTTTAAAGCCCAAGGCTTCCCCCCAAAGGATCCTGGGAAGTGTAGTTTATCCCTCAACGGAGATACAATTCCAAGCACCCTCAACAAATTCCCAGGATTATTTGGGGAAGGTCATGTTGTTTATTTATTTTATTTATTATTTAATTTATATCCCGCCCTTCCTCCCAGCAGGAGCCCAGAGCGGCAAACAAAAGCAGTAAAAACACTTTAAAACAACATAAAAACAGACCTTAAAATACATTAAAACAAAACAACTTTAAAAACATTCTTTTAAAAAGCTTTAAAAACATCTTAAATAAAAAAGGTTAAAAATATTGTTTAGAAAAAAAGGTTTTAAAAAAACAAAAAGCATATTTAAAGGTATAATGTGTAGCTGGAATGTATTTTTTAAGTAGGTACTTCATTACCATTGCAAATATCTCTAGCTTTTCACCATTGGTTCTTTCCTCTGAATTTGTTTACAGTCCCTTAAATAGTGTTGTCAACATCTCCCCCCATTTTTTAAAAAATATTCTGGCTTCTATGTGTGGAACAAATGGCTGTCCTTCATAAATGTAGCCGGTGAAGAGGGTCCATTGCCTTTCATAGCAGCATCACAGCCAAAATGCAGCCAGCTTGGAGAGAAATGGGAAGATATCCTCATCACTGGAATGAAAGCTTCCTTTGCTAAATGAAGGCCTGACCTAGGGTTGTCAGCATTTTGTTGGGCCAGCTCAGTGGCATTGGTCCCAGGTTCAATCCCCAGCTCCAAGCAAGCCTGGTAGAGACCCATGTCTGAAACCCTGGAGAGTTGCTGCCAGTCAGTGCAGACAATATTGAGTTGGGTAGACCCAATGGTCTGACTCAGTACAAGGCAGCTTCCTATGTCTGTGTAAGCTTGTCCCATCACATTAGTCTTCAGGCTGGCTGCATTTTGCCTGTGGTCACAGCTGTAAAAGGCACGAGCGGCTGAAAAGAAAAAGAAGCTGTTCAGTTAAAGGCTCAGAGTTTGCTTTACTCCAGAGAAGGGGGGGAGATATGGGATAAAACTGCAGAACTCCAAACCCAAAAGGAAACAAAGCAAGAAAAGTGAACAAAAAACAATATTTTCCTGTAGTTGTGGCTCCTCCCCCTTTTACTTCCACAGGGGTGCGTGGATTTTGCCCAGGGGAAATGGATCTCCTGTGGAAGTAATATAATTCGTTGCATGACTGCTGTTGTTTTGCCAATGAAAGTAATGAGTTAAGGAATGGGAATGAGGAGCCATTGTGAGAGGTAACATTAGAGTTACTGGTTGAGTTACTGGCAGAGTTGGATAAGGATTGGGAATTTAATTTGAGCTGCTTTCCAACATGAGTTCAGTCCTGGGGCAAATGGATGAGGGTGCCTCTGAGCATGTAGTGAGTTCCTTTCCCTATACCAGTAAGTAGCTGCAATCAGTTCTTTCCTCGCCCCTCATGCATATATATCTGGAAATGGAGGGGCTTCTACTTACAGGTATGCGGAGTCTCTGGCTTCCAAATGTTGCTGAACTACAACTCCCATCATCCCTAGTCACTGGCCATGTTTGCTGGGGCTGATTGGAACTGGAGTTCAGCAAAATCTGGAGGGCCATAGGTTTCTCACCCGTTCTAGATGATAGACATATCTCTCAGGCCTACTAGAGCAGAGCAGGCAGACTTCACGCTTGTCAAATCTGTAGAATTTTTTAAAAACTCGACTTTCTTGAGTTCTACCAACAAGAGCAGGGTGCAAAAGACATAGAATTAAGGAACAGAGGTGTTGAGCACATTGTGGGCCTAAGAACTGACTTTCTATACCAGAACTGAACTGAGCTCATAGTCCTTTTATACACAAAAATGGCTCCTGATCAGCTTTCTTAATTTCAGTGACTTAATGTGGGTGGAAGCTGCATACACACCATATATTTAAAGCACATTGAAAGCACATCCCCCCTCCAAAGAATCTTGAGAACCGTTACCACTTACAGAGCTATGATTCCCAGCACATTTAGACCATATTTACACCACACATGTATTCCACTATTATTCCATGTTACACAGTCATGGCTTCCTACAAAGACTCCTAGGAAGCTTAGTTTGTGAGGATCCTGAGAGGAGATCCCTGTTCCCCTCACAGAGCTGCAATTCTCAGTTCTCTGGGAAGAGGGACTGTTAAACCACTCTGAGAATTGTAGCTTTATGAGGAAAATGTGGAGGGGTTCTTAAAGACTCTCAGCACCCTCAACAAGCTACAGTTCCCAGAATTCTTTGTTTGTTATTAAATTAAAACACCACAAGAAAATTGGAACATTGTTCTTAGTTTTTAGAAAAAATTAAAATCGAAACAAAATTAAAAAGTTGTGCTGCTCACCTAAAGGTAATTGGGGATGAGACCAGTTTAACCTACACAGGCAGTGTGGTTCTAGTGTTACTAATTCCTTTCACACACCCTGAGAGAGAGCTCACTATCATTCCCATTTTACAGACATTGGCAAACTTGCATAGGCTTAATTGGACTGCCTGTTGAATGTGCTGTATCATGAACTATTGCTCATAACTATCCTGGTGGCACTCAGGCTGCCCCACAAATGAAACAGAAAGGAAAATGCGGGTCTGAGGCTAGATACTGTCCAGCGACTGCGGCCTACGTACCAATCCCAAAATATTACCTCAGATCCAGCTGCAGAAACAGATCTGTTATTTGGCATAGGAGCTCATCCTCAAAAGGCACCAAAAGCAGGTAAACATCCAGTGTTGTAGGAGTATCTGCATTTGGGGCCACGCACCCAGATAATGATCTGAAAGAATGTAGTGCAATTGCATTGTCTAGGATGGTGGTGGTAGGGGAACTGGTTGGAAGATCACTTCTCAGCACTTCATGTGCAATTCTCCTCCTGTTTCTTGGTGAACATGAGACCCAAATGTAACATGAATCTTGCAAGCTGCTGTGATGGCCAAGCATCTTACACTCCAACACCGGAAGGTATAAAATAAAAATAAATATCCTACAGTTGCTTAGAGAATTAAGGGTTTAATTTGTTTCCCCTTATCAAGCCTTGCCTGTCTGGTAAACAAATTGGAAGGTGTTAAAATTAATTAATGAAGTTTGGTGCAAATAAGCTGCATATGCCATAAGTTTGGAAACACCCGTATTTTCTTTGAAGTTTTAAAATATTTGTGGATTGAAATGCAAAACAAAGGTAACTCCATGCTATAATTAGCCAGCATTCAGATCAGGAAGGATCTCACAAAGATTACACCTCTGCTTGAGGCCCTAAGAATAGGTGACCTACTGTAGGTTTCTATGGGTTGTATTCTACTAAAAACAGGCCCATTAAAGTTAAAGAATCTAAGTTAGTGTTGTATATTAACTTCAGTGGGTCTGCTCTAAGTAGGAGTAATCTTGAATAACACTCTAAGAGTGCAATCCAACACTGGGCTGAGGGGAGTTGGATGTAGTGGATCTCCAGTTGAGCTGGCCGGGTCCTGGCTCAGCCAGCATAAGTCCCTTAGCTTTGCTTAGCTGGGGTTCAGCCAGGCCAACCTGACTCAGCCAGGACCCAGTCAGCTCAGCCGAGACCAATGCAAGTAGAGCTCGTATAAGGCCCAAAGAAGGGGCGTGGTGGGAGTGTGTCAGGGAGGGGCCGAAGTGAGGGGACAGGCCACATCTAATTCATGTTCAGAGTGCTCCTACAGGTCCCAATCCAGGGAAAAGTTACACTGGGAAAAAAGTCAGTTTAAGAAAACAATTATAATAGAAGTCAATGGAGAGGGCTTACTTCCCGGTAGGGGTATTTGGAAGAGCAGTCTTTTACCTTCTGGTCCTTGTGCACAGCTCCTGGCTGAGCCAACGTTCAGCCAATTTAGAGGCTCCTGAATGGCAATTGGATGCAGTGGAACTTTATGCTGCAATCCAATACACATTTACCTAGGAGTAAGTCCCACTGAACCCAATGGAGCTTACTTCTGAGTAGACATGTATTGGATTGCAGTTTAAGTCTTTAGCTATTAGGAACAGTCTCTTAAGGGATTGTTGGGTGCGTTTATTCCTATGTTATTTTCTGTACTTTTATTTATTTCTGACACAGCCCACCTTTCCCCCAAGGAGCTTAAGGTGGTGTACATGCTTTCCCCCTCCATGTTACCCTCACAACAGGGTTGTGAGGTAAGTTAGGCTGAGAGACTGGCCCAATGTCACCCAGTGAACTTCATGGCTGAGTGGGGATTTGAACCCTAGCCTCCCAGTCTTAGCCTAACCATTACACCACACTGGCTTCTTTTGCTCTTATTAGGATTGCTTTCTATGCAGGTAACCATTCATAAGTTAAAACCTCCCCTCCCCCCAACAATCTTTTTTAAAATCCTTTTAGTTAACTTAATCTTCATTCATAAAACCTTTCCCCCACACACAGAAGAGGAGGTCATTGAGGAGGGGAAGGATCAGCAGCATCAAAGAAAGCCTCAAAACCTTGCCCAGAAGAGGGAAGCCCTGGAATTTGTACTGATGAAGGGTGGTATAGAATGTTTTTTCAATAAATCAATCTGCACCCTCTCTCATTCCCCAGTGCTTTCCCATGCCCCAGGGGGATGCAAGGAGAGGAGCCTATTCTAAGAATTGCTACTGGTCAGGGAAGGATACGAATGATGTATTCTAGCACTGGGAGTGGGGGTGACTAGGTGGAGAACATCTTGCCTCTCTTGTTGAAGCCCTCAAAACCCTGGAGCTGGCCTTCGCTCCAGTTTCCCTAGTATTGTTTTAAGCACGAAAAGCAACAACCCAGACTTGATTATCTTCTGTAACGGGAGTGGGGAATCTTTTCTAGCCCAAGAGCGGTATTCCCTCTTACTTTCTGGGGGCTGCATGCCAGTGATGGGTGGGGCCAGAGGCAAAAAGGGGTGTGCCTCTGACCTTTGTACAGCAAGTTACATTCCTGCCATGGAAAGGCAGAGATTTCTACACACAATCCTCTATCCAGGCACACAAGGAGCATTATTATAGGTCAAGAACACATTCCAGCCAGACCAAAGAACTTAAAGATGGCATGGGGCAGGGCTGTTGATGGGTGTGGCCTGAGGAGGGAAAGTCCCAGGGAGCTGATAGGAAGGCATGGAGGGACAAATTTTGCCCCTGGGCCTGAGAAGGTTCCCCAACATTTACCTGCTAAATTAATTGGAGTTTACTCCCAGGTACATGCTATGTTTAAGGGGCTGGTGATAGGGGAGATGTGTCACAGGGGTGTCAGGCCTTGATGAAAATCCACACTACCTTGTTCTCATAGGAAGAAAAAAAATCAGAGACATCTCATGACATTTATTATTTTAAAATTTATTTAAAACATTTCTATACCACCCTTAAGTTTGCTTTGAAATAAGCAGGCCATGGCAATAATTTAATTCCAGAGATGCTGTAGCATAAATATTATGCACATGTGTTTTTAAATAATGTTATCTAAGCATGTGGTGCTTTACCAAAATATGAAAGGGCGGGTTTCTGCTTCAAGGAGTTTGCAGTCTCAAAGAATCCTGGACCAGAAAACCTTATGATCTACAATTTGATGCAGATGGAGACAAAAAGAAGGCAAGGTTAACCAAGTATGAATATATGATAAGGATGAGGCTGCAATCTTCTATACAATAACTGGGAGCTGAGTAGACATGTATACAAAGCATTTTTTAAGTAATAGTTGTGTGTCCAAATGGATACCGAGTCCTAGCTTTTGGACATACAGTGGACACAAATAGACACATAAAATTTAATTAATGAACCAAGAATACAAATTTAGATTGGAATACACTGAAATATTGACTAGAAGTATGAAATTTCAGTGAAATTGAATAGAAGCAGTGGAACATAGGGGCACATTACACAATAATTCTTAAGCGTTCTTACAAACCACTATTTCTGAAAAACTTATTAAAATCTCTCTCCCTGTGCACCGTGATGTCTGGTTCTCTGTATCTTCATTCTTTTTTTATATATATAAAGAATTCTGCTACACCAGGGCATGGATCATAAACAGCCATTTTTAATTTTAATTTGCTGTTTAATTCATGTATTTATTGGTGGGTGGGCAGGCTAGTAAGATTTTTGCTAGTCTAGTAACTTGTGTAAATGCATTTGCAAGGCTGTATTCATGCCCTGGTTTTTTTTTACCAGGGCTTGTACATGGTAGGGAGGCTTCCTTTTCATGTGCAAGCTATTTGAATGGAAAAAATGGACACCCAGTAACAATTCCTTTAAAAAAAAAGCCCTGCATGTATAGGATTGCACTTTGGTTACAGTAGGGTGGGAGGGGGGTTCATCTGTATGGTATGGTGGGGCTAATAACTTTTTAAAAACTGGCTGTGCCTTCTTAGGCTTCAATATCAGCCTGATTTGCTGAATTTAAGTCATCATTTTCACCACCACCTTAGGATGAGGATCAAAGGGAAAAGTAATATCAGGAGAAACGTTCCCCTTTTTGGTATCATCAGATAATTTTCCTACGCCTGGCCTGGCCTGGAGAGCGAGGCGGACTTTCAGACACAAGAAACCCATCAGCAAATTTAGCAAACTGGGAGAAGAATGGTTAGATTTTTTATTCCTTTAAATAAAAAACGATGAAAGGAAAACAATCATGCACGTCATAATCTCGCCTATAAAAATAAAATATAGAATATATTTTAATAGTAGCTTAGTATAGACAGTATATGGTAAAGAGTTAGAAACACATTTGGTCATTCTTAGGGGTTAATACCAGCGAGATTTCCATATGCTAGAGAAGACGCTGCAGGAGCAATAAGAGGGAAGGTGATACCAAAAGTACCTTCCTGTGCTGTCTCCCACTTGACACCCCCCCTCCACTTTTACCCCACTGGAGAGCAAAGTGGGAGAGCTGTCAACATGCATAACCTGGCAAATTCTGAGAAGTCCGGAGTTGGAGTTATTCTGTTTATTAACTAAAATATTTTTATTTTGCATCTCTGCGAGTTTCGGAGCATCAGCCGAGCTGGGGTATTGGAACCTTGGGATTATTGCATTTGAAATTTGGGCTGCTGCTAGAGATACAACATTAGAAGCCTGAAAGCTGGAATAGCTGTAGATTGGGTGTTTTCCCAGTTATTATTTATTACTCCTGTGACTGTAACAGTTGCACGAAAAGCAGAAATTCAGCAGGTATGTTGTTGTTTCCCCCTTCTCTTGCCTCCTAGGAAGGGGATCCTCTTTTGTAGTAGGTGGTGAAGGGAGGAAGAAGACTGATGGCAAAACTCGCCTTTGCCATAACTTGGCCTAAGTAAGCTGCCCATATTGGTCGCTAAAATTCTGGAAGAGCAAGATGTGGAAAAGGATGAAAGCCTGGGATTGCCCTTTTGCTTTTTGAGGCTGTATGAGGCAGTCTAGTAAAAGGTAAAGGTGTCCCTGCACTTATAGTGCGAGTCGTTTCCGACTCTTAGGGTGACATACTCATTTTACCGACCACGGATGGATGGAAGGCTGAGTGAACCTCGACCCCTTTTATCGGAGATTCGACTTCCTCCTTCCGTTGGAATCGAACTCTGGCCGTGAGCAGAGCTTCGGCTGCGTTACCGCCGCTTACCACTCTGCGCCATGGAGGATCTAAACATCAACTTCCCATACCGGGAGTCGAACCCGGGCCGCCTGGGTGAAAACCAGTAGTATGAGCTAAATGTGAAATAGCAGACTATGTAGGATGTTACTTTTCTCCTTTGACACACACAGGCTGGGGGTAGAGAAGATGTGGTGAGGGTTATGTGAGTCTTTCAACATTGGACATCCTGACCAGTTTGGGAGAGAGCCACAAGACCTACGTACCAGACCTGCATCTGATATTTTCAATGTGATGAAAGCTTCTGCCTTGGACCATTTCTCCACGCCACCCCACCAATTCCTCCTGATGTATTAAAGCTATTTCTTTTCAGGGTCTGGGTTAGTAGCTACTGAGCATGATGCCTGGGGTGGTGGTGTTTGTTGTTTCAGAGTCTGTTAAGACCTGTTCCCCTTCAGCTGAGGAACAGCACAGAGTATTGCAGAATATGTTGTTACAGACACTGAAGAGAAGGCTTAGCAGACTCCTTTTTCCAGATGAGGAAAGACTCCAGATGTCTTTCTGGTAAGGACATATTCCTGGTATCTAATGCCCGTGTTCTACAGCCCATGCAAGACTGCATTCTTTTTGGGCAGCATGGACTTTAGTTGGAGGAGGGTAGTGGTGATAGTGGCCAACATAAGGGTTTTGTTGGAAACTTGATGCTTTCAGCTGGTCTTTATCTGCTTAAGATAATGTATAAACTTGCACAATTCTGGAGGCAAACTTGAAAATGTTATAGTAATGATGTGTCATTGATATGGAACCTATAAATACCTTTTCGGGTCTAAAACAAGTGATAATTAGAAACAAAGGAACCTGCCCAATATTGAGTGAGACCATTGGTCTATCTAGCTCAGTATTGTCTACACTGACTAGCAGTAGCTGTCCAGGGTTTCCAGCATGGAAACCCAGCCTACCTGGAGATATCAGGGATTGAACCTGGGATCTTCTGCATGCAGCAGATGCTCTGCTACTGAGTTGTGACCCTTCTCCAAATTGTTAAAAAGAAATAATCTTGATGCCTCATTAACTATCTTACTCCACTTTTTCTTTCTTTTGAGAAGGACATTTCTGTCTTCAAATCTTTTGCAACCTGAGATGGATCAAGAGGAGGAGCATAGTGAAACAGGTTCTGAGGACAGGAATAGCCTTCCAGGTATGGGAAATGCGAGACTAGCTCCAAGACCATTTGGTAAAGTTGGAGAAAGTGAGGACTGGGTGGGGGGCGCAGCAAGACCACTAGGAGCTTCTGTCTAATTCTTTTTTTTGCAGCACCTACCAAAGATTTCATTTGTTGTAACATAAACCTAAGATTGTCCATATTATAGGAAGGTAGGCTCTTATATTCACTTTTTAATCACATAGTGGGTAAAATAGCATCAGAAGTAGGTTATTACTGTCAGTAGAGCAGGCTCAGATCTAGGCAATCTCTGCTTTTAAAAAAAAATTACTATTACATCATCTCAGCAGCTAGACACTTTACAGCAACTATATTAAAATAAGCAAATTCCAGTTCAAGGTGCTGGTCTTAACCTTTAAAACCTTATATTAGGTTCAGCTGCCAAATTTTCACAACTCTGTTTTGCTTGAACAGCTCTTCATCTCCTCATCTTCTGAATAAATACATTTACTAATGAAAGAGAGAGGGAGGGAGGCCTTCAAAGATGACCTGTGGGGCTTGGGTAGGCTCACATAGGGAAAGGTCTTCCTTTAGGTACTGGCGTCCCAAGCTATGTAGTAATGTCAATGAAAATTGTCATCCCTGCTAGTTTGTTCCAGGCACCTGCTAATCAGAAGTAGATTACCACTGAATATGGAGGTTCCATTTACTTCTCTCGGCTAATTGCCATTGCTCAACCTGTCCTTGAATTTGTCAGATGATTTTTTTTCTGGTGGTTTGCCACCACATCTTGTAATAATTAATTCTATAAGTTATGCATGCTCTGGGTTGAAATCCAAATGAGGTGGGGAAGGAACTTCATTGTGGTTGAGGATAACTCTTCACACATCCACTGGCTAAGCTACAGTAGTCCCCATATTCAAGACTCAAGGGCGACACAGGCAGAACAGAGGGGAAGGGAGAAGCTGAGGGCTTGGTAAAACTTTTTATGAAAGCTAACTGGCAACAGATGGTGTAGCAATGATGGTTGAAGAATGACTTTGTGGAAGAGAATGTGAGGGCTGAGAGGGCTGGCATGTCTGGTAGAGAGAGGAGCATGTTGAGAGGCGTGGGTCAGAGCTTTCTATTAGACCACAGCCAGGGATATAGAAGTAGATGAATCAGTGTGAATTCTTCTTTCCACTAGGAATTGGGAAAAAGATGGAGCCAGCTGAAAAGCCTGAAAGCAAAAAGGGAGAAGATGTAGCATCAGGGATAAAAACTCAAAGAAGTTTAGCAGCCCCGATAGCAAAGCATCGACGAGTAAGCCGGGCAATCTGCAGCATTTGTGGAAAGAGCTTTGTCAAGACCTGTGAAATGTTCGCACACCAGCGGACCCACACAGGGGAGAAGCCATACAACTGCTCAGATTGTGGGCGTTGCTTCTCTCACCAGTCCACATTGGCCAGTCACCAAAGTATCCACACGGGTGAGAAGCCTTACAGATGTCAGGAGTGTGGCAAAAACTTCCCGCTGAAGAGCAACTTGACCCGCCATCAACGAGTTCATGATGGCATAAGATCCTTCCGATGCGAGTATTGTGGCACTACCTATAGCACCAAAGCTCACCTGGTATGGCATCTGAACACCCATACAGGTGAGAAGCCTTACAAATGTACTGAATGCTGGAAGTGTTTTGGGGAGATCTCTTCACTGGTGGAGCATCTTCTTTCCCACCAGGGTGATGGTAGCAAGGGGCAAAATGGAACTGCCTCTGCAGGACATTCAAATAGTGGGAATCTTTATCACTGTGACGATTGCGGCAAGGACTTCTGCTGGAGCACCACATTAGCAGAACACCGTCGTATTCACACTGGCGAGCATCCTTTTGCCTGCAGGGAGTGTGGCAAGCACTTCATGCGACGAGTTCTCTATAATGAACATGTCCACACTCACTCTGAAGAGGGCCCACCCAACCGGTGTATAGCCTGCGGCAAATCTTTCACTAAGCGCTATTCCCTTCTCCAACATCAGAGGTCGCACACAGGAGAAAAGCCGTACCAGTGCCCAGATTGTCCAAAAAGCTTCATTGCCAGGTCTGCCTTGACGCAGCACCAGCGGATACACACTGGTGAGACACCCTACACATGTCCAGACTGTGGGCGCAGTTTTAGCCAGAAATCAGTGCTTACAACTCACCGGAGACTTCATACGGGTGAGAGGCCATACAAATGCCAGGAGTGTGGGAAAGGGTTTAGTCAAAGCTCAGCATTGACTCAACATCTCCGGACTCACACTGGGAAATCCCCATATGGCTGCCGAGAGTGTGGGAAAAGCTTTAGTGGTATGTCAGCCCTCAAGCGCCACCACCTCACCCATACCGGGGAACGCCCCTTCCGCTGTGGTGAATGTGGCAAAGGGTTCAAGCAGAGCTCTACGCTGGTCCAGCATCAGAGGATTCACACTCGTGAGAAGCCTTATGCGTGTCTCCAGTGCAACAAGAACTACAGCCAACGAGCTGCTCTTGCAAAGCACTTGAGGACTCACACCAGGGGCACCTCACTTTCTGGCACAGGCAGTGAGCCAATAGACACCAGGGTTTACAAAAACACTTTTGTCCAACCCCAAGAAGAGGAGGATAATACAGAGAATGACATGAAGGAAGAAACAGATGAGGTTGTGGTACTCCCTCCAGGGACTTGGGATGCCAAGGTAAAAGAAGAGCCAGAGCTTCAGTGGGAGAATGATATACCACCTACAGAGATGGAGTCACTCTTGTGGATGAAAATGGAGGAGTCAGATGAGGGGGAAGTGAGAGAAGAACCATTGCCTATTTCTGTATGGATCAAAGAGGAGCCAGATGACTGAAGGGGTTTGGGGCAAAATGTCATGCTTTGTGTGTGAGGGGGTTTAAAATGTGTCAGGGTTGTCCCAGAAACTACCCCATATGACAAAGCGTTGTGTCACATGACAGACCCCACCTGCACTGTACATTTAAAGCAGTATTATACCACTTTAAATACTCATGGCTTCCCCCAAAGAATCCTGGGACCTGTAGTTTGTTAAGGGTGCAGAGATTTCTTGGAAGACCCCTATTCCCCTCACAGAACTACAGTTCTCAAAGTTCCTCTGTGAGGAGAATAGGGGTCTCCCAAGAATTCTCTCCACCCTTAACAAACTACAGTTCCCAGGATTCTTTGGGGAAGCTGTAACAGTTTAAAGTGGCATGGCACTGCTTTAAATGTATAGTGCAGATGAGGCCACAGAGGAAGAAAGATCCATCTAAACAATGGTGGCTGGTGGCTCCATGTTAGTGGGGCAGTGGAATCTTTCAGCACCTTAGACAGCTCCTTGAAAGTTTAGACTAAAACCCAGAGCAGATTCCACTGACATGGAGCCATCAGCCACTACTGCATCTAAGCCTGTTACACTGCAGTGTGATAGATCCCTGAAAAGAGAGCTATTGGAACTGAAATCCAAGCCTTTAAATCCACGCCCATGGGCCCTGAAATCCTTCAGTCTAATCCCAGAAGTGGGTGGCTTGGTTGTGTTTACTCAGTGGTAAGGGAAAGGAATTCAGCCTGTTTTCAGCAGCACTGTCTCTTATTACTATTATTTATTAAATTTATCTCCTGTCCTTCCTCCCAAAGGAGCCTGGGGTAGCAAACACACAAACAGTAAAACAATTAGAACATCTAAAAAAAATTCCAGTGCAGAAGCAGACTGGGAAAGTCCTCCACTTAAAGGGCTTGTTGGGAAAGGAGTAGTTGCCAAAAAGGCAACAGAGATGGCACCTGTCTAATATTTAACAGGAGGGAATTCCAAAGGGTAGGTGCCACAGCAAAAAAAGGCCTGATACCTAGATTATGTGGAACGGACCTCTTAATAAGATGGTATCTGCAGAAGGCTCTCACCTGCAGAGTGCACCGATTAACTGGGTATATAAGGGGTAAGACGATCTTTCAGGTATTCTGGTCCCAAGCTGAATAGGGCTTTATACACCCAAACCAACAACTTGAACTTAGCCCAATAGCTAATTGGCAGCCAGTGGGTTCAGACAGTGTCCCCTTAGCAGGGAGCAAATTCAGAAGAGGTTCTAGAACAGAAACTTAGCTCAAATAAATTCTTGGCTGTTAGTATTCTATGGGCCAGCTTTGGCAGTTTCATGGTCTTGAAAATCCTCATTTTTAAAAACGTGTTTTGGTCCTAATAAGTTGCATATGCAAATTTGAAGGTATAAAGTTAGGATCAGCGGCAGTGATCATGACTGTGGCAACTAATTAACCTGCACAGTCATGGGCATGAATGAGTATCCCCAGGGAGTTATTGTGCGAAAAGATCTCCACTTTTCTGCATCCAAAATGTATCAAAGTCATGATGTCAACAGTGGTTCAACAGTCAATAATTTCCTGTAGTGATGCCTATCTCACTAGGCCTCGACCTTTGCCCTAGGGCAGGAGTGACCATTGCCCATGTTGTCTGGGGCAGATGGGAGTTAGAGTTCAACAACATCTGGAGGGCCATGGGCTCCTCATTCCTGCTGTTGGACCACGTTGTGATCAGCCCTTCCATGCACTGTGCTTGTTCATAGAGGGACAGCTTTAAATCACCTTTAAAGTTTCGTGGGCAGAATTGAGTCAAATTGTCTGCTTTCTGACTGGGAATGAATGTTTGGTTAGTTATACTATCCATTGTGGAGACTGAGGAAGCCATTCTTTGTCCTAGTGTCAAAAGCCCTGAAACAATGCTTACAATCTTTTTGCCCAATGGGAATTCTTTACCCCTCATTTTCATATCTTGCTGTTTCTTGAGCTCATAGGTTGAGGCCTCTCCTCTAAATATTTCTGTGGTCTAAGGGACACAGAAAATGAGGTGTATATCTTACAGTGCTTACTGGAGACTGGAAGTAGTTGCGGCTTTTAATTAACTAACACATATAATCTTCTGCTGACTTGGTCTGTCCTTGTCATATAAGAGGCAGATCTTTAAAAAGAAAGTATATGTAGCAATCTTTCATTAAAACCTCTGTCAGGGCATGTTCTCATGTAAAACTTAATTGACAGAAGGGTTTCACTTACGCTTTAATTAACTTAAAAATCAAATCAGTAAGCTCAACAGAACTTAACGTGGTCCTTTAAAAATGAATTTTTGGAAGGGTGTTTCCAATAACAAGAACCAAAATCACAGGGAAAAAATGGACTGGCAATGAACAATGAACCTGGATGACCTTGGTTCAACTTTCAGCTCAGCTGTGACTCACTGGAGACACAACTCTCTCAGTTTCAGTTCCTCAGTCTGCAGAATAGGAGCACTGATGACCTACCTTACAGGAATGTTGTGAGGACTTAACACTAAAACATGCAGGGGCAATTATGAATAATGTGTTGCATTTTCTTAGTTGAAAGCTAGAACTGTATTTACATATTCATGTCACTGCAATAGCCCAAGGCCACACTTGGGTGATGTTTACATTAGTAGTTACTTCACTTTAACCAGACATAGCCTAAAGATATCAACAGAATGCAAAGAACACATTCTGATGTTAAGAAGTCAAAATATGAATGGACTACATAATATGCAATGATAATACCACATTGTTGACTAGCCCTATTAGGAGGGAAAACTTGTTAAAGGTGATAACCTTATAGATCACCTTTGCAACATGAAATCATGGGAGTACATGTATCATTCCCAAAGTCAAAGCATTGTCTTAATTGACAGATGGACAGATAGGGAGAATGGCTGGGCTGCATGACACCTACAAAGAACTCATAAGGCAAAAGACTTAGAATTAGATGTTGTGCCTTCTCAGCAAAATAATAGTTTATAATTAGTAGCCTCATGCCAGCTATTGCTTGGGAATGCCAAGAAACTAAAAAATTAGTGCAGGTTTTAAAGGTTCAGTCTGCCATGTTGATTCAAAATGGCATCCAACTGTATGGACGGATGAGAGAAAAAGAACTGGCATTCAGGATTAATAATTCCATTCCCAAAGCAAAGCAGCATTCTGATAACTATTCTCTTGCCCATGTTCTTCTTACATACAACCCACCCTAGCTTCAGTCCTCATCAGCACCTGCTTGGGAAGAGCAGCTATACAATGTACTCTAGTGGGGGAATGGCCCTGTTTTGAAGGGAAGCACATCCCTCTGTTTCTCAAGTTGGTTTCACTTTCCATGGGGGAAATCTCATGAGAAGACAATCCCCTGCCCAGCTACAGCTGACCAACTTATTTATTGTATTTATCCCACTTTTCAGAAAATTATTGTTTCCCATAACATGTCACATCAATAAAAAGGAGACCTGCCCTGCCCTGCGGCTTACAAACTAGAAAGAAGATACATGAGGAAAGGGAAATAGAAGGAAAACGTAGAGGAGGGAGATCAGTTCTTCAAAGCCAGAACAAAGTGGTGAGCTATAAGCAAGTAGTTTTATCCAGTTTGGGGCAGGCTGATCTTCCTTTTTTCTGCTGTTCTAGCTTGAATAGCAGGTGGTGGATCTTGTTCCTTCGGCCCAATCAAGGACAGGATGGGGCCAAATTAATATGTGCAAATTGCAAGAAGTATACAGAAAGAAGTATACATATTTAGATCATGGGCCCGGGATTCCAACTTATTGTTTTAGGATATCATTTATTCTTCCTGAATAATAATAATAATAATAATAAACATATATCCTGCCCTTCCTTCCAAAAGGCAGCTTCCTACATTGTTCGGCTGCAGTTTGCCTAATCATACCTTCTACCCTTTAACCCAAAGAAGAAATGGTATATAAGCACTGTACAAATAGACTTTGCCTACAGGCTTTTAATTTTTTTTTAGAAAAAAATTCTGCCAGGATTAACAGCACAATCCTAACCATGTCTGCTCAGAAGTAAATCCTATTTTATTTATTGTAGTTTATTTTCAGGAAAAGGGGGTTAGGATGGCTGCCTAAATCAGTAAATAAATAAATAAAAATACATTCCCTTGGGAAATACAGGCTTTGCTATGTTTGCTATCTCTATGCTCCAGTTTTGAAAATATATTTTGGTCTGGCAAACCTCTATGACATAGTCGGGTGGTGTTAACTCCCGCTGCGTGCGCCTTTAACCCTTCCCAAGATTATCATTGGTGAATCTTGGTACCCTCCTCCGTTTTTCCTGCCAAATCAAGAATGCCGCATTGTGCCGGATGCAGAAGAGCTGGTTCGAGCATAGAGCGTTTATCTTGCATCTCTTCGACTGGCTCTTCCCCGTTTAAAGAACGAGAGGTGCACCAATCAGATATGCTTATTTGTCCTCCCTGGCCAACCTGCTCTTTGCTTCCGCCTCTTCCTTGAGAATTCTCCGCCCATTAAAGGCGCTGAGAGGTCACTTGGTGCTGAGGTGCAGGAAATGGGAAATCTGAATCTCTCCTGCGCCTTGTCTCCGGTATCATTTTTTCTTCCGAAGCTCCTCCTTCAGCGTCTGTGTCCTGATCTTTACTCCTTGCATCCTAGATCTTCTTTCTGTATTACATGATGGAGGGACAACATATAATGGCTCAGGTGCATATACAGACCCCAATCTCTTCCTCGTCGTCATCGTCGTCTGTGGCTGGGGAAGAATCCAGGAGGATGCTGAATCCAGCACGAGTGGCAGCCCGGGAGAGAATGGTGGGAGGCCGTTTGTTGGACAGTCATAGCTTGGATGGGATAAGCCAAGTGTATGGAGCAGCCAAAGTTCAGGAAGGTAGGAGGGCCACCATATCCAGTGCCCTGGAGCTAGAAGGGACAGTGAGCCATGATGGGGACCTGACTCATTTTGTGGCCAATAACCTGCAAATGAAGATCAAGATGAGCTCCCGGGGCAGTCTGGATGACACAGAACCCCCCTCCTTGTCAGTGTCATCACAACTGCCTGTTAGGGGCAAAACTGCAGACATACCTCCAATTGACCCACAGGTGATTAGCGATCTGGAAAGGGTCACTAGGGATGTGGCGCAGAAAGTGGACCAGATGTTAAGAGCTTTGAACAGCGCTATCCAGAACATGACAGCCCTCAGCGTGGGGTACATCCAGACTTACCGGGATGCTGTGGACAGCTTGGGTGAATCAGTGGACATGAGCATCAAAGGAATGTATACTCTGATGGCAAGGTGTGAGGAGTTGGACCGCTCCATGCAACCTGTCCATACCCTTGCTAAACAGATTCGGGAGATCAAGAGGACCCTGGAGATCTTTGAGGCACTTTGCAAGTAGTGCCTCTTTCAGAAGAACTAATTAACTCATTCAGTAGTGGCGAGTGAAGCAGGAGCGGATACCTGATCTACTGAGTCATACTCAAAAAGGGAAAAGTGTGGGTGTTTTGCTTGCACTATAATAAATGAATTATGGCTGTGTTTCTCAAACATTATGAACTCTTGTCCCATTTTAAATTTACCAAACCTTACCTCATACACCCAAACTCTAGAAACCTCATTGGGGGCCTACCTGCCTGCCATTTACAACCCTTGAACCCTTCCTCACCCACTAAAAGTCCAACATCCATCTGTGCTGCTTCAACCCCAGATAAGACCCTACACCTCCTCTCCTAGTGCTACTTTATCTTCAGCCTAAGGTAGCTGATGAGACCCACAACCCCACTTCTCTCATCAGTCCAGAGGAGTTATGACTCATGAGTTGGGAAAAGCAGACTGGACTATTTCTGGGCTAGTTACCAGTAGGATATGCATCTAAAAAAGCAGGAGTTCATCATGAGTGTTTTGTTCAAGCTGACTCACTGATGTTGGGTCTCAAAATCTGTTTCAAAAAAGTCAGGTCATAGGATCTGAATTCCCACAAGGTGTACTAAGTAGAATTAATTTGTGTCTCATACATACAGAGTGGTTGTAGAGTGTCTTTTCCTGACTTGATAAGTTCTTGCAGCCACTCACAATGCATCTTGGATTAGGGGAACAGGGCTATCAAGGGCATTGTGATTATAAGAAAGCTGTGAGAGCCAAAATGTATTTACCATACATTGTTTCTTATACTCTTAAATGTTCATCTGTGTACACTTCCCAAATAATAACTTACAAACCTGAAAGAATGTTCCAAATAGAGTGCTTACTTGGTCTCAAATGCAGGTGCAAGCATATTATAAACCAGGGCTGGGAAACCTTTTTTTATCCAGGACCATTGACCCACAGCCAAAACCAAATCTGGGGACACACACAATAATTAATTGATTGCACTATGTTAATTGTACAATGAATACCATAAATAAGTAAGAATACTGAAATGCCCAGAAATATAGTGTTGGAGGGCTGCCATCTTCTGAAGCTTCTGGGTACTTAGGTTGGGATCCACTTACTAACAGGAATAATACTATAACTATCCCTGAAAAAGGAGGAGGTAAAGGCCTGCCCATCTTATATAACCCTTGAGCCTCTCCTTCCCCCCACCCACCTCCTTTCAAGGATCATTTCCATTGAAGCAGGAAAGACAGGTTGGGGAGGTTTGGAAGCTGCAGCTTCAAGATGCTAGAAGCCCAACCAATCATTCTTCTTGCTGGCCCTTCTCTTGGTAGAGGACTGGGGGTGTTGGACACTGCTGCATGAAGATGCTTGGAGCACCTTCTAGTGCCCAACTGACCACTTTCTGATCTGGCCCTTTGGGGGGGAGGAGGAAGAAAGGAGCTTTCTGATAATGCCAAAGGGCTGGAAGAAGTTAAGGGGGGCTGTATCCCACCCTTGAGCTGGAGATACTGCACCCTGTCATAGACAAAAGGCACTTGACACATAAATATGGAACAGTTTTGCTAGCAGAAAAATGGTAGAAGCTCAGTACCACATAAGATTTCTGACATGTTTCAAAAGATCTAAGTGAGAGGCTCCATGGGGGGGGGGGAACTTATCATAATATTAGCATCAACACCGTCAGTGAAAATAGGACATGCTTCCTACCAACTGAGAGAGTGGCTAGATTAATTCTGTATGATGGACTATCTCAATATGGCCACTGTAAAGGAGGATCTCATAACTTGCTTCAAAACCTTTGGGAAGCCCCCCTGTCATACATTCAGAATTTTGGCTTTAGCAACCCAGTGTTTCTCTCATCCACCCACCCCCAAATCAGCTGTACTTGCTCTTGCACATGGACAAAACTGGCTGAACATGGGATGGATTTCAAGCAGTGCATATTTGTTAAGCATAAGATTTAGACAGTGATCAGGTGATGCGAGTTAGCTTGGGATTTATGAGGAACAAATATTGCTGCCTAGCTACTAGTGAGCTGAAGAATATCTCTTCACATAATCTTAGTGTGCACTACTCAATTGCATCCCTTAATTATACCAGCAGTAATAGTAATTTCTGTCTGCATTTTTTTCCTTTGTGACACTCAGTTATTTCTTATAATTTATACCCCACTTTTCATCCACAAAATTGGCTACCAGAACAACTTATAACAATTAAAATTTGTCACAAAAAGTTAAAATATAAAATAAGGGATACATAGATGGTGTGTGTGTGTGTGAGAGAGAGGGGGGGATGAGGGGTGGTGTCTGCAGCTCACCATTCTAACAGCTGGGCTTTGTTGTTTGTTTCTGGCATATTGGCTTGTTCTTACCATAATTTGCAGTCTGTTTTATACCTTCTACACATTTTTAATTACAGCCAATTTCTGAACCCCCCATAGAATATACAGCATACATTTAGTATATGTGCTGCCAAAGCGAGCACTGCACCATACATTTAAAGCACATAACTTCCCCCAAAGAATCCTGGGAACTGTAGTTTACCCTTTCACAGAGTTATAGTTCCTAGCACCCTTAACAAACTACAGTTCCCAGGATTTTGAGTGGAAGTTATGTGCTTTAAATGTATGGTGTGTACACAGCCTACAATCAGTATTTTTATGATTACAGAGGGAGAAAATATGTCTTACCAAATATTGTAGTGTTAGAGCCTGGCAGAATATGAAGAAGCCGGTGCTGTCTCCTGCTGGAGTCATGGAGAACGAGCGAGCATGATGGGTGTTCTCCACATATTGATGAAGGTGGCCTTCCTTGAGAGGGATCCATTCAGCCATTTTTTATTCTGGTGGAACACTGAGTTACTATTGGTATGGCTCATCTGGTATACATTAATGAGTACCAAACAAAATTCTCTCTGTTATATGGCTAGTTACTCCATTGTCGTGGGCATTTTGGCATGAAGAGTCTTGTCAGTGTGTGTTTTCAGTGATGAGTCATGATTAAAGAGCTGATGAATCATACAAAGTGGGTCCACTCTCTCACATCCTAAGATCCTCTGCTTCCTTGGGGAGGGGTTGCTATGTCAGAAGAGTGTACAAAATCCCTTTACTATGTTTAGGCTACAAACCTAATAACTCAACATGGAGAAAGCCCCAATGTGCACAGTGGAATTTACTTCCAAATAAACACAAGATTTGCTATTCAGGGTATCGCACAACAGACAGATTTCCACATGCACCCATTTTTTTCCAGTCAGTGCAGGATTTGTTGTATGGTTAAAGCTGGGATCTAATTTAACTGTGGATATTGAACCAGGCAGGGTTTTATTTGAGCAGGGGTTGAACCCCAAAATCTACTTTGAATAGGTGATTAACTGTGGGACCAACCAGGTTCCGCAGAATACCGGTGTTCCAGGTAATAGGAGATTTCATTGTTGTGACATTCTTCTGTGGACGAGCTTGAGGGAAAACTTTCAGTTGGGATATGATTTGCTATTGTCATGAGCATGCAAACAGGGCATACTTCTGTATCAAATTAGATTTTTTAGAAAAATAGTCTCCATCCTTAACCTGTTCACACAGAACTGGGATGTTCGAGCCATTTCTGTGTTTAGAAATTCAGTGTGGGAGCCGGGAAAGTGTCAATTACTCCGGATTAGCTATCTCGAAGGGCAAAGGTGTGACCCCGTTCAGGGTGGAACATATATGCAACCGTAATAAAGGAAAAAGTGGAGGGGAGAGGCTCCCAAGAGGAGTGGTTAATCACGCTTTGTTCCTTCGTGAAGGTTTCGAGCGCGCAGCGCGCTGCCCATAAACAGTTTGATTAAAGGGCGGGAAAAAGAGTCCAGCTGCCTGAGTAGGGGGCGGAGTTAAATGGGCCGGGGCGCGAGCGTCAGCCGTTAGAAGCAGCGCAAGCGCAGTAAGTGCCAGAGGTCACCTGCCAGCTGCTCCTCCTGCATTTCTTGCTCTTTCCCGCCCAACTTTTTTTGCTGCCAGGCATTAAATGGAGGGGGGAGGAGACAGAAGGAAAACAGCTACATCTCTGTCCTCCTTGCTCCCCTCCCCTTTGAAGTTTATTTTGTTAAGTAAAGCATTTGTTATACCGCCCTTAAGCCAATATAAAGCTCCTAGAGGGGCTTCCAAACATCACTTAGCATTTTCCAGATAGGTAGCCGGGTTAGTCTCCTGAGTTGTGTCCAGTTAAGTCCAACTCAGAGTGGACCCATTGGAATGAATAAACCTAACATGTTCATTAATTGCTGTGGGTCTATTCTGAGTAGAACTAGCATTGGTTACTACCCTTACAGGTCCCTGCCCTCTGACTGCATTCTAGAAAACATGACATAAAAGAAAAGGGGTTTTGGAGGGACGAAGGAAAAAACCCAGTACTAGTTCAATAATCATTTAAGTGAAACCATTAATGGAAATGGATGGGAAGATGACGTTTTCATTAATGGTTAATGATTAATGATTTATTACTACTATCTTATTAGTCAAACAATTGTGCTGGAATCTAAAAACACAACAAATAATAAACACTCATAAATAGGTTAGAAGTTTCAAAATGCAAATAAGAGTATGACTCAACTTCCTGGGGGTTGCAGCTGTAGTTTCCATAGGACATGAGAAATACTGTGCTCAGGATGTAGGAATATTGGTGGCAAATTCCAGAAAAGGGAAGACATGAACTGACTCAGGATTTGTTCTTATGTTATATGCTAAGATAAGTAGAAGTGTTGGGGGTGTTGATTAGGAGAAATAAGGATAGATATAAAAAGCATAGCAGGTTATATAACGTTTGCAGTTTAGGGCACTTTTGATATATCATTAAGCACAGTGCAGAGATTGTCATAACTACAGTATCTTGTTGGTCCCACAACAAACCCCTTTCCCCATTTTTTGCATCTGGAATTACATTACTGTTGGCAGCTACATTAGATATTGTTAATGCCTTGACCAATTAAGTAATGCAGTCTTGTTCATGAAACTGGCATTGCAGCATTTCAAGAGACCTGACACTGAATTAGTTTCAATAAGGGCCATCCCTTATTTTAAAATATGGTCTTATTGCAAACTCATATGGCATTGCGAACATTACTTCAAAAGATTGTAGAACAAAACATATCTCTTTGAAGGGCCCCTTCTTTTTGAATTGTTAATATTGCCATCCTACAGGAAGTGTTTTAAGTGCTATACAGACAAAGTCAAATAAGTAATTTTGGATGGTGAGGAGACCTGGGGCTGTTTCATACTGCTTTTCAGTGTATATATACACGATAGCATCCATCAGGTAGCCTCAGTGGCAAGGAATGCTTTCTACCATCTCCGATTGGTAGCCCAGCTACGTCCCTATCTGGACAGTGACGACCTCGCCTCAGTCATTCATGCTCTGGTAACTTCTAGATTGGACTACTGCAATGCGCTCTATGTTGGGCTGCCCTTGAAGACAGTTCGGAAACTACAGTTAGTCCAGAATGCAGCGGCCAGATTGTTGACGCGGACAAGAAGGTCCACTCATATTACACCCGTTCTGGCTCGTCTGCACTGGCTTCCTATTTGTTTCCGGGCTAAATTCAAAGTGCTGGTTTTGACCTATAAAGCCTTACACGGCATGGGACCGCAATACCTGGTGGAGCGCCTCTCCCAATATGAAACTACCCGTACACTGCGCTCAACATCTAAGGCCCTCCTCCGAGTACCATCCCATCGAGAAGCTTGGAGGGTGGTGACTAGAAATAGGGCCTTTTCGGTTGTGGCTCCCGAATTATGGACTGGTCTTTCTGATGAGGTGCGCCTGGCGCCGACGCTGCTATCTTTTCGGTGCCAGATGAAAACCTTTTTATATTCCCAGGCATTTTAATGCGTATTATTATATGTATTGTTGTATTTTGTTACTGTTTGATTATTTTTGTTTACCTTTGTTGGTTTGATTCTATTGTATTATTGTATTTATATATTCCTGATTGCTTTATTTTATGTACACCGCCCAGAGAGCCCTTGGGCTTAGGGCGGTATATAAATTAAATTAATTAAATAAATAAATAATCACTTGTTTTGCTACTTTTTTTTAAATAAACCACCATAATAAACTTAAAACAATCAGTTATTATGTTGCATAAAGTGTGAGTCAATAAATTTGATTTGGATTCCTGCACTGGGGTTGACTTGATGGCCTTATATAAGGCCCCTTCCAACTCTACTATTCTATGATTCTATGAAATCATTGCCTGCAACTCTGGTGCTCTTTGGTTGTGAATCTTGATATTGTGTAATGATTATTGTAAAGCACCAGGATTGTGTAAATCTTTTCTAATGCTGAAATTAACTCAAAGATCTTCTGTGATAAGGTGATCATAAGTAACAGGAAGCAGAGAGAATAGGTATAAATGGATAGTTCTCCCAATGGAGAGAAGTGGAGACCCCCCCCCCAAGGATCAATGGACCTGTGCTTTTCAACTTGTGCATAAATGATCTAGAGTTGGGGTTAGTAGTGAGAAAGCCAAGTTTGCTGATGATCCTAAATTGTTCAGGGTCATTCAAACAAACAGATTGCAAAGAGGTCCAAAAGGACCTCTCCAAACTCAATGAATAGGCAGTAAAATAGCAAATGCAATTCAACGTAAACAAATGTACAGTGATGCATGTTGGAGCAAAAAGTCTTACTTTCACATATATGCTCATGAGGTCTGAACTGGCAGTGACTGACCTGGAGTGAGACCTTGAGGTAACTCAGTAGCTCAATAGAGATAGCTCAATAAAGATGTCAACCCAGTGTGCAACAGCTGTGAAAAAGGCAAATTCCATGCTAGGGATTATTAGGAAAGGAACTGAAAATAAAAATGCCAGTATCATAATGCCAATATAAAAATTTATGGTGTGGGTGCATTTGGAATACTGTGTACAGTTCTGGCCAACTCACCTCAAAAAGGATATTGTAGAGTTGGAAAAGGTTCAGAAAAGAGCAACAAGAATTATTAAGGGAATGGCACAATTCCACTATGAGGAAAGGTCACAGCGTTTGAGGCTTTTTAGTTTAGAGAAGAGATGACAGGATAGAAGTATATAAAATTATGCATGTCATAGAGAATGTGGATAGATAATTTTTTTCCTCCTCTCTTGTAACATTAGAACTAGTGAACATCCAATGAAGCTGGATGTCAGACGATTCAGGACAGACAAAAGAAAGTACTTCTTCACACAGTGCATAGTTAAAACTACAGAAGTCTCTCCCACAAGAGGCAATGATGGCCACCAACCTGGACAGCTTTAAAAGAGGATTGGGCAAATTCATAGAGGATAAGGCTATCGGTGGCTACTAGCCATGATAGCTATGTTCTGCCTTCGTGGTAGGAAGTAGTATGCTTCTGAATACCCTGCAGGAGAGGAGAGTGGCTGGCCACAATGAGGGTGCTGGACTAGATGGGCCATTAACCTGATCCAGCAGGCACTTTTTATGGTCTTATGATCATGCTGATGTGTCCATGTGAAAAATTCCATGGAAATATATTTGGAGATATTGTATGAAAAGAGTTGTGTTTATAGATTTATGTTAAAATTGGTTTTATGTCTCACCAACAGGGATTAACATTAAAAATGCAACAGACTGCTGTTGGTTCATGGAACGAGTTGCTGAAGGATCATCTCATCTCACATGCAAAACAGAGACAAGCTGCTTTCAGACTGTTGCTGTTTTGCAGGTAGGATTCAGTCATATTCTGGCAAATGTAGGTTGCACAATTCAAGTGCATTTGGTCCTTTTGCACAACAAGCCCACTTAAAAATCAGCTCTTTGCAGTAAACAAAGTGATGGGGAAATGCACTGGAAAGTTTGGGTTAACAATTGCTTACATTTTTTTAAAAAATTCTTTTTATTAGTCTTTTTTATTATTATTATACAAAAATTTAACATAGACAATATAACACTATAAAAGTATAAAAGTAACCCTAAATCCCTCCCCCCTCCCTAGAGCCAGTGCTTATGGTATTAATATTGCAAATATGTTGAGGTGTAATAATAATAATATATAGGTGAGCGTTAGTATACAAGTGAGTTTTCGGAGGCTTTTACATATATTGTGATATAATCATATTTTAGAGATGTAAAACTATAAGGACACAGTTATTTATTCATGAAAACCATATGTCTTTTGCTGCTGAGGAAAGTTGCTTGTGTAGATCTTGTTGTGAAGTATAATCTTTGAATCTCCACGAAGCTGACATGAATGTTTCTGGTTTTGCAGCGCCTCTTAAAAAACGAAGATGTAAAGTAATTTTGTCCAAGATTGCTATTGTCCAGATTTTGTTGTACCAGTTCTTTATGTTCAGTTCATATGCTTCCAAGACTGTAATATCGTTATTCTTGCTGCCAATAGTAACTTGGATATCAAATGTTTTGATTTTAAAGTTTTGTTTTCACCTGTAAATAAAGATAATAAGAATAGCTCTGGTTTTAATTGTACTGTTTCCTTTGTGATTGTATTGAGTTCATCTTGAATTGAGATCCAAAATTTGTTGATTTTTGAACAAGTCCACCAAAGATTAAAATATGTTCCTTTTTGAGTACATCCTTGTGATGTTCCTATATTAATGTATATATGGTAAGTGTTGGTTGTTCAGAAGATACATGGTAAGTGGAGTGAAAGAGGAGGGGGAGTGAATGGGCAGTAGAATGCTAGATGATTGGCTGAGTGTTTAAAATGGCTGAACGTATAAAAGGAAGAGTGAGAGTGGTGGTGGATGAGGTGAACTGAGTGGGTTGCTTGGTGGGGTTTAGAGAGTTGTTTGCCAGGAGAGAGTGAAGAAGGAGGGGGGTGGAGTTCGGATTAGTATTGAGTAAAACCATATGCTTATGTGCCTTAAGAAGAAATCTTGTTAATCTTGTTAGCTTTGTTATCTTTAATAAATACTTAATTTGGTTTACCAAAGGCCTGATCCTTGGCTGGGGTTTCACAGACCAGAAGGGAGGGTAAGGTAATGACCAAGGCTGAAGGGAAACTGTAACAAATGGTGGCAGGGGTGAAGAGAATAACAATACCAGTATTCAGAGTCTCTGGGAATACTAGTATTAGGACGTGACTGGTGGTTGCCTAGCAGGGGGATCTGTTGAGATCTGTGCTAGAGCGGGGAGAGAAACAATAAAAAAGGACAGTCCGGACTGGTGGAGTCCCTGGTGGTGCCTAGTGACAGGCAGTAGCCACGCACAGGTAGGAACCTGACAGGGAGAGCAAGGGGAGGACCGGCACAGGTGGTGGCAGTAGCGGTGGGATACGAACAACAGAGAATCCAGATACGAACCAAAGAGAATCCCAAAGACACGTGGTGACAAAGGAGACTACGTCACAGGTGTTGGCTGTAGCAGTGAGATACGAATACTAGAGAATCCCTAACAGTGGTGTGGCAAACAGAAATAACAAAACAAGATTATTTGTGAGAGTGACTGGCAAAGAGTGTGTGGCAAAGAGTGAGTGAACTCAAACACCATGGCTGAATACATAAAAATGAAAAGAGAGGAGCTGGTGGAGAAATGCATAACATTCAATTTACCTCACGAGGGTAAAGGGGTAGATGAATTGAGGGTAGCACTTATAGGATTTGCTACTGCCCAGCAAAAACAACCTGTCAGAGAAGAGACCCCAGAAGGATATTTAAGCAATCCCGCTTATATAGAGTACTTGAGAGAGAGGTTAAGATGGGAGGCTGAGGAAAAAGACAAGCAGAGGGAGTTGGAAGCTGAGAGATTGAGGATGGAAGGTGCAGAGAAGGAAAAACAGAGGGAGTTGGAAATTGAGAGAATGAAATTGGGGTTTGAGGAGAGGGAGAAGCAACGAGCATTGGATGCTGAATTACAAGTAGAAAAGTTAAAATTTGATAGAGAGAAATTTCACTCTGAGGAGACAAGGAAAGACAGAGATGGAGCAAAAATAAAAATTACTCCAAAGGACTTTGCTATCTATGAGCCTGGTCAAGATCCTCAAATTTACCTCAGCACCTTTGAAAAAGCAGCTCAGTTGTGGGGGCTACCTGAAGATAAATACATGCAGTATTTATCAAACCTGATTAAAGGGGAATTGGCTGAGGTATACCAATATTTCCCCTCAGACAGGCCCGTCACCTATGCTGAATTCAAAGAAGCAGTGTTTAAAAGATTCAGACTGGGGCCTGATCATTTTAGAAAGCTTTTCAGAAACTGCCAGATACAGACAGGGAGGTCTTTCGTGGAGCTGGGGGCAAAACTGATGGACATATTTGGGAAATGGCTGACAAGTGCAAAAGCTCAGTCTGTGGAGGAGGTGAAAAACCTCATGATATTGGATCAATTATACCATCAGTTACCACCAGAAATAAGGCTCCTGGGCAAAGACCGTTCTCCTACATCGGTGCAGGAGGCCACAGAGATAGCGGATCACTTCGCCTCCAACAGAACTGGCTGGGTGGGGAAAACATCAAGAGATTTTAAACCCAGACCATATAATGCTGGCAGAAGGGATGTGGTACCACAGCGAGTGAGTTCTCCAGTAAAATCTGAAGGGCACAGGACACCCCAGAGTGGATCTGTGTACCCTAAAAGTGAGGAGAAATTATGCTACAAATGTGGTAGACCGGGGCACCTACATTTTCAATGTGAGGTTGCCAACCCCATTAGTAATCCTGCTCAGACAAGGGCAGTGAAAACAGAGCCCAAGGCTTTAGAAACAGCGAAAAAGGTTCAGTTCTGCCAGATAAACTGGACAGAAGTAACAGACCTTGATTCAAGTCTGAGAGAGGAAGTGAGTGTACAAGGGGCAAATTATTGGGCATTGCTTGATACTGGTGCCGCTCAGACATTACTGAGGCCAGATTTAATAAAATCTGAGGTAATATTACCTCAGGAAACTGTGACTATCCAAGGAGTGAGGGGTCAACCAGAAAGTTTGCCTGTGGCCCTGGTGGAAATGACTTGGAGAGGCCGAGAGGGCCGATATAAAGTAGGCATTAATGCCCAGCAACAAGAACCAGTAATACTGGGAAGAGATGTAATGGGAGCCAAGGAAAGATATATGTAGTGACCAGACAGCAAATTGGCAGAGAAAAAGAAGCCATATTAAGGGGGGCTGCAACAAACAGGGTGGAATCTGTTAACCAGCCTCAGGTCACCATAGCAACCACTAGCAGGCCTGCTGAAGAAGACAAACTGTATCAAGTGGTCTCTGGGGAAGAAGCAGATCAATTCAGGGAAGAGCTGCATAAAGATACCAGTTTGAATCAAATAAAGGAACAAGCCCTAACCCAACAGATTCCTTTCACTGACAAACTGAGGAATCAAGTTGTGTGTGAAAATGGGATTTTATATAGACTGTGGATGCCCGCTGAGAGAAAGGATGAATGTGAACCAGTGAAGCAATTGATAGTACCTAGCAAATACAGAACCAGATTGCTAGAGGTAGCCCATGATGTCCCATGTGCAGGACATCTGGGAATAAAAAAGACCAAGAGGAGATTGGCTGCACACTATTATTGGTCAAACATCTCCAAAGATGTAAAACAACATTGTCTATCTTGTGGAGTATGCCAAAAGGTGGGAAAAAGTGGAGTAAAGACCAAGGCACCCTTAAAGCCCCTTCCTATAATTGGACAACCCTTTTATAGAGTGGGAATAGATTTGGTGGGCCCTTTTTCCAAACCCACAAGGCATGGCAAGAAATATCTAGTGGTGGTGGTGGATTTTGCCACCAGGTACCCAGACGCAGAAGCACTAAGATCTGTAGAAGCCCCTGTAGTGGCAGAGGCTTTATTAAAAATCTTTATGAGGCTGGGTTTCCCTCATGAAGTGCTGACAGATCAAGGCAGTGTATTCATGGGAGAAGTGATGCAATGTATGTGGAAATGTTGTGGTCTAAAACATCTAAAGACCACTACTTACCATCCCGCCACTAATGGGTTAACAGAGAGATTCAATGGCGTCTTGAAGGGCATGATAAGAAGCTATGTTCAAGATCACCCACAAGACTGGGGTGAACGTTTGGGATGCTTCTTATTTGCATATAGAGAAGTCCCTCAAGAGTCAACAGGCTTCTCACCCTTTGAACTCATGTTCACTAGAAAAGTGAGGGGACCTTTGGAACTATTAAAAAATTCATGGGAAGGAACCCTGGGAGAGTACAAAACATCTGTAGTAGATTTTGTATTGGAATTCCGCAATAAATTAACATCAATGATGGAAGTGGTGAAAGAGAATCTCAGTCAAGCTCAGCAGAAGCAAAGTTACTGGTATGACAGAACAGCCAGGGAACGTGTGTATAATGTGGGAGATATGGTTATGGCGTTCATACCCAGGAAACATGACAAATTACAGGCTAACTGGGAAGGACCATATACCATCAGAGAAAGGCTTGACACAGTGACGTATGTAATCACCACAGACCAATTAAACAAAAGCAAAGTGGTTCATGTAAATATGTTGAAGCCTTACCATACCAGGGATGTACAGGTGTTGCAAGTTACCTTATTCCCTGAGGGAAGTGGGCCTGAACTTCCAGATTTGGTACAGGAAAGCAAAGACAAATGAGGGGTAGATCAAGTGGAATGGTCAGAGGAGGTACAGGAGGAAGTAAAAGAAGAGATTCTGAGAGTTTTGAAAACCTATAGGAATCTCTTTAGCAACAAACCTGGCCGAACCAGTATAGTTATACATTCCATTGATACTGGAGAGCATGCCCCAATCAGATCTGTTCCGTACCATGTGAATGGGAAAGTTTTGAATGAGATCAAAAAGGAGGTGGAAGATATGCTGGAATTAGGAGTGATCAGGGAATCCATCAGTCCCTGGGCCTCAAGTATTGTCCTGGTTCCGAAAAAAGATGGAACGACCAGGTTTTGCATTGATTATCGGCTAATCAATAAAATTACTGTCCCAGATGCGTATCCTATGCCTAGAGTAGACGCAATGTTAGAGTTATTGGGGGCAGCAACCATTATCTCTACACTAGATCTCTGTAAAGGATTTTGGCAAATGGATCTAGATGAGCAATCCAGAGCCAAAACTGCCTTCAGTACACCAGATGGGTTATATGAGTTTGTGACCTTACCCATGGGACTAAGGAACTCACCAAGTTCATTTCAGAGGCTAATCAATACTGTGTTGCGAGGCATGTCAGATTTTGCAGTGGCCTATATCGATGACGTAGCCATTTTTAGCAAGTCGGTGCCTGAGCATGTCCAACACCTGACAACAGTATTGGAGGCCTTAAGAAAAGCAGGCCTCACAATAAAAGCTAAGAAATGCCAGTTTGGACTAAAGGAAGTAATCTATTTAGGACATAAGGTGGGGAGTGGGAAAATCACCCCCTTATGGAGCAAGGTGGAGGCAATACAAGCGTGGCCGATCCCCTTAACCAAAAAACAAGTAAGGGCATTTCTGGGTGTGGCTGGATTTTATAGGAAGTTTGTGAGAAATTTTGGGGAAATAGCAACCCCCTTGCATGAATTAACAAAGAAGAAGTGTTCTGAGCGTGTGGTATGGACGGATGAATCTCAGAAGGCTTTTGATCTACTGAAGCAAGCCTTGTGCCAAGGACCCATATTAATAGCACCAGACTATGAGAAACCATTCATCGTGGCTACAGATGCGTCGGACCTGGCGCTGGGAGTCGTCTTGCTACAGGAGAGAGAAGGCACCAGACATCCAGTGGCGTACCTGAGTCGCAAGCTGACGCCGAGGGAGAAAAACTATTCGTCAGTCCAGAAGGAGTGCCTAGCGGTCGTGTGGGGACTGAACAAGTTGCACCCATACGTGTGGGGACGAAGATTCACAGTGACTACGGATCATCGGGCCTTGTTATTTTTTTAATTTATTTATTTTATTTAATTTCTATACCGCCCAAAGCCAAAAGGCTCTCTGGGCGGTGTACATAAGAGTAAAACAGCAACATAAAATACAAAAACAGAAATAAATAGCAAACTCAACAGAACAAATAATTAAATAGCATTAAAATATGGTTGCAGACTATGAAAAACCATAACACTATGCTGCAGAGGTGGTCCTGGGCCCTACAGGACTATCAAGTGGACTTCCAGTTCATAAAAGGCAAGGACAATGTACTGGCCGATGGACTTTCCAGGCAAGTGGCTGGGACTGCAGTGACGTGACCAGACGGAGAGACAAAGAAAGACATTTTCCCCATAGAGACTTTTATTTGTTAACGCGACGTATAAATCCTGGAACAGGAATAATACTCTGCCGTTGTTTAAGGGGGGGGAAATGTGATGTTCCTATATTAATGTATATATGGTAAGTGTTGGTTGTTCAGAAGATACATGGTAAGTGGAGTGAAAGAGGAGGGGGAGTGAATGGGCAGTAGAATGCTAGATGATTGGCTGAGTGTTTAAAATGGCTGAACGTATAAAAGGAAGAGTGAGAGTGGTGGTGGATGAGGTGAACTGAGTGGGTTGCTTGGTGGGGTTTGGAGAGTTGTTTGCCAGGAGAGAGTGAAGAAGGAGGGGGGTGAAGTTCGGATTAGTATTGAGTAAAACCATATGCTTATGTGCCTTAAGAAGAAATCTTGTTAATCTTGTTAGCTTTGTTATCTTTAATAAATACTTAATTTGGTTTACCAAAGGCCTGATCCTTGGCTGGGGTTTCACAGACCAGAAGGGAGGGTATGGTAATGACCAAGACTGAAGGGGAACTGTAACAAATGGTGGCAGCGGTGAAGAGAATAACAATACCAGTATTCAGAGTCTCTGGGAATACTAGTATTAGGACGTGACTGGTGGTTGCCTAGCAGGGGGATCTGTTGAGATCTGTGCTAGAGCGGGGAGAGAAACAATAAAAAAGGACAGTCCGGACTGGTGGAGTCCCTGGTGGTGCCTAGTGACAGGCAGTAGCCACGCGCAGGTAGGAACCTGACAGGGAGAGCCAGGGAAGGGCGTCACAATCCTCTCCAACATAAAGGGGATGATGAAGAAGAAATATGTGAAAGCTGAACCGGAGTGGAGTACCATCTATGCAACGTTTTTAGAGTAGTCTCTTTATGTTTGGCTGAAACAGTTTTATTGTATTTAGACATAAATATTGAAGACCATTCAGATGTCTCCAATTTAAATCCCAAGTCTTTTTCCCATTGATTTTGCAGTCCTACCAGGTTTCCCATGTCACGGTCCAGTAATGTTTTATATACTTTGGATACCAATCCTTTTCCATTATGCCCATTTTCTAATAAGATTTTTTCAAATAGTGTGATATTTTGAGTAGCATGCATTTTAATGTGAGGGTCTTTTAGTATAGATTGTAGTTGGAATGTGTGTAGCCAGTCTAGTTTCCATGAGGGAAAATCAATTTTCAGTTGTTGGATAGTGATTGGATTTCCTTGTGGAAAGAGATCTTTGAGTCTGAAGTAGTCTTTCCTCCCCCCCCTCCGTTTCCATGTATTTTTTCAAAAAATCATCTCCTGCATTTGGATAAGACTGCAGGGGAGTCAAAGGGGAGTAAATTGAGGATAGTTTCATTTGCCAATGTTTCCAAATAGTGAATGTGGTTTTAGTATACGGATTATTAATATTTTTAAGCCATGTATTATGAATTGGTAAGAATGGTAAATTCCTCAGTTTACCAGTGGATAACATTGATTCTTCCTATCTGATCCATGTTTTGTCTGATCGCGTTATCATGAAACTTAGCTGTTGTAGTTGAAATGCTGTGTAGTATAAGTATAAATTTGGAAGTCCCCATCCCCCGGAAGTTGTCTGAGTATAAAAAGAGGCTAATGCTAGTCTCGGTCTTTTATTTTGAAATATGAAATTATTTATCATATTCTGCCATTTACAAATTGTGTTATGAGTGATAAGAAGGGGAAGTACCTGAAACAATTGCTTACATGATATCATATACCCTCTGTGATATAAATTAGAATGCTCAGTAAATATGAGCATTATATAACCTCCACTGAAACAGTGTGAAAACAAATGAATGTTTAATAAGCAGGTTGTCTGAAAGTATAATTAGCAATCACAACAGTGGAAATTCCTTCAAATTCCTCCTCAAAACCCTCCTTTTCTGTGAAGCTTTTGCATGAACTCATGGTCTCCATAGTCAATTTTAAAAAACAAACCATAACTAAGTGAGAAACTGCATCTGATTTTGGATAGAAGAGCTAACATTTGCTGTATAATAACTAAAGGAAGAATGTAAAGTGATGTGTAGCTATAGCAAGATTCAGGACTCAAGTATGGGAACTGGCATGAACTCACATCTTCTAGCCCGGTATTCTTCAACTTTGGGACCCAGATGTTTTTTGGGCTTCAACTCCAACCCCAGCCGGTTTAGTCAATCTTCATCCCCAGCCAGTTTATGGGAGTTGTAGTTCAGCCACATCTGGGACTGAAGGATCATTTATCCTCTCCCATAGTTTGACACTTCTTTTACTATTTATCAAGGCAGTCTTACTGAGTTAAAAGGAATCTGAGTTGACCATGCACAAACAGGCAGTTGCTTAACATATGTGGGAAGCAGAGGATTAGCAGAATAAAAATTCAAAAACAAAAATAAATTAATGAACTTCTTTTTTTAACCAAATAAAGGGCATGTATTATATTACTTAGCTGCAATATTTTTAGCAAAGAGTAAGGATGTTGCTTTAAACAAACCTTCGGGCTTAGGGCGGTATATAAATTAAAATAAATAAATAAATAAATAAATAAAACGAGGGTCTTAGAGCAGCTCTAATTTAGGGAACTGACTGAGTTAAAACCGTAGAGCTTACACACGTTCTGCTGCCTAGAAAGGACTTAGAAGGAAGTACAGTTGTAGAAGGGGCTTAATCATGAAGGGACCTTCCTGTAGCAAGCGGATCTCCATAGTTAGATACCTAGGAGCATCCCCATGTCCAGTCTTTAATGAAAACAAAGCGTGCAGAGGACACCTGAGAGAGACAACGCCAAATAACAAGGTTCGATGTGGCTGCAGTAGCAGCATTTCATTGGATAGTATCGGGAGAGAAAGGAAAGGGGCTGTGAAAAGGATTGGGAGTCAAAACAGTAATGGAGTCAGTCTGGAAACTGTCATGATGAGAGGAATGTAAGAATTAGGGTTGGGAAAGTGAAAAAGAAATGATCCCCTTCCAACTTAGGGGTACATAGCAGCTCTGGCAGCTTTATTTATATTGTGCAAATTATCCCCAGTTTGGTAGAGGAATGTCTCAGATGTGAGAGGTATTGGGAGGGTTGGGATTTTTTTTGTTATTATTTTTACGTGGGGCTCCATGGAGCTTATGACTGTTCTACTGGGCTCTGTAGAAAGAAGAGTAGATACGGAATAGGAGTCTTCTCTAGTGGTCTGGATTTGTAGGGTATGTCTGTTCTACAAGATGTTAGGGAACTTGTATTATGGAATTGTCAAAAATATGTGTATGAGGGTGTCTCTTTTATGGGCCTCCATAGGGCACTGGGGCATGGTTATTCATTGCAGTGTTACATGTCTCCATGGCATAGACATATCTGCATACAAATCTGTTTCTTTCTCTGCCATCAGAATTCCCCACTGGTAACGCTGCTGTGACTTCCTTTATGGAAAGTGAGAAAGAAGCATGTGTCTTGGATCTCCAAGATTCCAGTGATGGAGAGTCATTAGGAGGTGAGAAATTAATGGAAGCTTTTTTAGTGTAATGACTAAGAGTGAACTAAAAAAACCACAACTAAAAGTACGCAAGAGTCAGTCTTATTTCTTATCATTTTTCTGAGGTTTCAGATATGTCATCAACCCTTCCTCTCGATTTGTGGGAGAGATTTCAGATGCTATATGTCACATACTTAGATCTGTTTAAGCTTTTTGTTAAATTGTGCAGTGCAGGAAACAAGTTTTGCAATCTGTCTTTGTCTCACCACGCCAAGCTAGGTACTGGTGTTGAGGGAGCACGACTAAAATGAGGCAGGTGTTCAGCCAATATGTGGTAAACTATATTTACTTCTAGCTTTATTATTTATTTATTATTTTGATTTATATACCGCCCTTAGCAAAAGTAGCTCTCAGGGCGGTGAACAAACAAAGTAAAATACAATATATCATAATAAAAGACCACAAAAACATATATAAACAAACAACAAAAACACGACAAAAACGAAATACAGCACAAATTAAAGAAAATACAGATTAAAAGATTAGAAAGGTTAAGAAGATTAAAAGATTAAAATGCCTGGGAGCATAAAAAGGGCTTTACCTGGCGCCGAAAAGATAGGAGTGTAGGCGCCAGGCGTACCTCTTCGGGGAGGCTGTTTCACAACTCAGGGGCCACCACAGAAAAGGCCCTAGATCTGGTGACCACCCTCCAGGCTTCCCGATGGGTTGGTACTCGGAGGAGGGCCTTAGATTCTGAACGAAGTGAACTTTAAAGTTCTGAGTAGCTGCAGAAAGTGAACTGTATACTGTAAACTCTTCATACAGCTATCTAGCTTTTACTTGATCACTTTTGAAAGCTGAACTAATACATTCCACGTCTTATCAGAATGCATCAAGGTGTAGATGGGCTGTAACATCTCCGTTATAACAAAAAGTCCTATGTAATAAAGAAACCTATTGTCATTCTCTTTGACACTCTAATTGTACAGACAATTCTATTATTTCCTTTTAATGAGAGAGCCATGAGTAAATCATATCCAAAGTAGCAACCATGATTTCATCTTGCAAGATTTTGTGGCAGTTTAAAAGCAGGAAGGAATCTGGTTCAAGGATGAATTCCCTTTGAATTTGTAATCATTATTTACTTTTAAATGTATAGTCTGCTTTTCCAAAGTTTAAAGTAGTGTACAGTATAAAGTTTTGAGTTTAGCTGCCAACATTGAGGTAAAAATCTTTGGTATGGTTGTTCTGACAGAGGGCGTTGAGATAATAGATGAAAATAAGGAAGAAGGTGCAGAACCACGGAGCATACAGAAAGAAGACAAGGGAATTCACAGAGAGGCAAAGAGGCAGCAAGAAATCTCTCAAGAGAAGGGAATTGTTGCAGAAAGTCATCCAATGGAGACTACTCAACATGAGGCCAATAATGGTGAATCTGTAGTTTCTGTGGAACTGGAATCTACAGACAATCTTTCTGATAATGACAAGGTGCCCAAGGCCACCATCTGCCCGGACTGTGGGAAAAGCTTTAGTAACAGCTCCCACCTAGTCCGGCACCGTCGTGTACATACAGGAGAGAAACCCTACAAATGCCCCCACTGTGACAAGAGCTACCGCCAAGACTCCCACCTTGTTCAGCACATGCGCTCACACACAGGTGAGAAACCATACCGCTGCACACACTGTGGCAAGGGCTTCTCACAGAGCTCCAACCTTATAATTCACCAGCGGACACACACAGGCGAACGCCCCTTCACCTGTCCCGAGTGTGGACGAAGCTTCAGCCATAGCTCTGACCTCATCCAGCACAAGCGAATCCACACAGGCGAGAAGCCCTATGTCTGCTCCATCTGTGGGAAATGCTTTTCACAGAGCTCCAAGGTCACCCAACATAAGCGCTTCCACTCTGGGGAACGACCATTTTCCTGTGGGGAGTGCACCAAGACATTTCGTCTCCGTGCTGACCTGGTCCGCCACCTTCGTGCCCACACTGGTGAGCGGCCCTTTGGTTGCCCAGAGTGTGGGAAGCACTTTGCTGAGAGCTCCCATCTTATCCGACACCAAAGGATCCACATGAGTGAGCGGCCCTTCCGCTGTCCAGACTGTGGGAAAGGGTTCAACCAGAGCTCCAATCTCCAGCAGCACCAGCGGGTGCACCGAGGCCAGAAACCCTTCAAATGTGACGAGTGTGGGAAAGGTTTTGGTGTAAGCTCAGCACTCTTGCAACACCAGCGCACACACACGGGTGAACGGCCCTACTGCTGCAGTCAGTGTGGGAAGAGCTTCAGTGTCAGCTCCACCTATCACATACACCAGCGTATCCACGCTGGCCAAAAGCCCTACTCTTGTGCCGATTGTGGGAAAGGGTTTGTGCGCAGTTCTGCTCTCCTCCAGCACCAGGCCACCCACACTGGCGAAAAGCCCTTCCGATGCCCTTACTGTGGAAGGGGCTTTGGACAGAAGTCAGCACTCTCCCAGCATCGGCGAGCCCATGTACGCAGAGGAGAGACCTTGGCTTTGGTGGAAGGGTGGGACACTGCAGAGATGGAAGGTGTTGGAGACCAGGAGGTAGAAGGAGGAGTGGACAGCCTATGGCAAGGCAACGGAATTGGGATCATGGAGCAGGAGTGGCAAAGTGAAGGGGATGAGGGCATGAGACGGGAGTGGGAGGATGACGGGGATGAGACTATGAGGGCAGAGTGGCAGGATGACACAGATGAGAGTGTGGCACAGCGATTGCAGGAGGACGGCAGAGAGAGTATGCGGCACAAGTGGAAGGGTGGTGTGGATGAAACCGTGAGGACTGTGTGGCAAGATGACGAGGATGAGGACGAGGGAGTGGAGCAGGCCTCGCAGGATGATTGTACCGAGAGCATGAGGCTAGAATGCCAGGATGACCCTGATGAAGAGGAGGAGAGGGTGGAGGTGGGCTTGCTGGAGGATGGGGACGAGAGCATGAGGCTAGAGCGTCAGGATGAAAGCGAGGAGGATTTCCAAGATAATGATCAAAGCATGAGGGGAAAGTGTCGGGATGAGAGTGTGGAACGAGATTGGCAGGATGACAGGGTGGATGAGTGGGAGAATGCAGCAGATGAGAATTTCAGGCCAAAGAACACAAGCGTGGGACAGGAGTGGCGGGACAGCGAGGATGACAGCGAGAGACAAAGTTGGCTGGGAGAAGGGGAGGACAGCTTGGAGGGAGAGGGGGGAAAAGAGTGGGAGACAGGGTTGCCAGGATGAAGATGAGATTGTGGAATTAAAATGATTGGCTGGAGTGTAGCAGATGAAAGAATGGGTTTGGGATGCCTAGGGAACTCATACTATAGCCAGACCTAAGGAAGCCATCTAGATATAGTGGACAGAAATGGCAGGACAGTCCATTGATGCAAAGTGGCCTTTTTCTCCTGCAGCAAATATAGCCATGTTTGGGTCTGTGGGAGATTTTGTCCAGACTGCTCTCCACTTGAAAGTGTTCTTTGCTCCAAGTACTTGCATGCCTGTACTAGATGTCACCAAGTGGCTGCCTCATGGTCAACCTGTATGATGATCCAGCTTCCTGTGTTGTCCCAAGTCTTGTGCCATTTGCTGATCAAATTAATTCCAAATCGGGTGATTTTATTCAATCAGTTTTTAAGTCTTACCCTTAAGTACATGGTGTGCCATGCTCCCCAACCCAAACTATGTTATATTAAAAACCTATACAGCTCCTCCCTTAGGTAGGTGCCTTTTCATAAATAGGTGGGTGCCTTTACTGCTCTAAGCAATTCTTGTTACAGTCCTTGAATTGATTTGCTAGGAAGGACACCTCAACTGAGTCTGGAAATTTTGAAATCATTGGCTAAAAAAGGTGCTGTGTGAGCAAAAAACATTTGTTGTTTTATTTTCACTGTTATTACTTAGGAGCCCAGACTCTCAGGACATATGTAAGACTCCAGTATTTAACTAGAACAGCTTTTTAAACTCTTACTGCATGCTCCAGACCCTTGCCCAGCCCTAACTGTAGTTTTTTTTGTAACATTCTTATTTCTTGCTCTTATCCATGTTTCCATCTTAAGAACTAATAAATGCTCTTTTTGAATCCACTCAAGTGCTTTGAATTCTTTTAACTTTGGGGTCAGGGTTGTAGTCAGGCTAAACATTTTTCAAATCAATTTCAAAACAGATGATGTTATATAGCCCAGGCATTTTGGATACACTTATTTGTGTATATTATTTGCAAGCAGAATGAATGTACACTTACAAATGCCAGCTAAGCCTAGATGAGCTGATCAGAACTTGCTGGCCTTGATCCAGATAGCTGCATGATTTATTCTGCATACCTAAAGGAGGTGTGAATTTGTGTTTCTCAAACAGTATCACAGCAAACCTCTTTTGAAACAGATTGGAGTTTCATTAGCAGTTTGTGATACAGCATGGGAGGTCAGCCATTCAAAGAGAAAAAACCAAACATTTTACAGAGTGTACCCAAAGCCTCAGGGGCACTTAAATTATCCTTTTGGTTCTTGGCCAATCATTTCCTTTCATTACAATTTAAATGAACTCTCACATCTTTGTATTCTGGCCCACCTTCTGTGAAGCTGTCATCTTACTACATTAGTTGAATTTCATCTTCTCACACTGTTTTTTACTATATAGATCTTCTCAAAAGCAGTTATATTGTGGCAGGCTTGATTATGTTGTTAAAAGTTACTGGGTTTTTTAAAGCACTTTGGGTTCTATCTGGTGACCTAGTAAGACATGGTGAATATCCTAAGGAAGAAAAGTAAATAAAACCAAAACAAATATTGTGGGGAGGGACAGAGGGAGAAAAGATAAATTACTAAGATATTTAATTTAAATGTAATTGGGCAAGATTTGTTAATTTAAAGTACAAAATTAATCTATTGGAAAAACCAAATTTGGAAGGACACAGATGTTATGTAAAAATATCTCACTTGTTCTTTTATGCTTAATTCTGGCCTGAATTTCCTAAAAATCTGTGGCTGCAATTCTATGTATGTTTACTTAGGAGTAAGATCCATTGAACTACGTGGGGATTACCTCAGAGTAAAAAGCATAGAATTAATTGTTTCTAAAAGTGGAGGAAAAATTAAACTGACTTTCATAGTTGCCACTTCACAAAAGTATCTATTAAAAGCCTAGAAAAGGTGGGATATGTTCTTACAGAATCATCACCTCTGATATGAGGGGAAGGGTAACTTCCTTGGCTTATTATCTAGAAAAGAACCTTATGATATACAGATGTAAACCAGTGCCTGTTCTTTTCATTAAGGGCCAGCAGGGAAGCACAAGCACAATCGTCCACAAGAATGCAATTCCTGCTTTCAGCTGCTTGTTTCTGTCCCCCTCATATCCACCTGCAATCTGCTGTTCCAGTGCATACAGATGACGGGTATTCTTCCAAGACCACTTGTGGAAATACCAGAAATAAATGCAATCACAGCCCCATTTTCCACATGTGTGAATTGCAAGAGATTGAGTGAAAGTCCTCACTACTGGCACCAGAAAAGTCTCTCTTTCCTCTCCTGCACACTGAACATTCAAGCCAAGTATTGTGGCTCTAGTCTGTGGGGAAGAAAGTGATCTGTTCATTTAGTCTCAACTTCTTCATTCAGTGGTTCTGTAAAGTCTTTGGTTTCCTTTTCACTTTCATCCCCTTCACTGTCTTCCAATTTGGCTTTCTCTGCATCATCCACCAGGTTGCCTTCTGGTTTTAACACGTTCTCATTTTCTTCTTGAAGGTCCATCTTCTCTTTATAACTACGTTTGAAGAATCCACACTAGATTCAAAAAGAAGGGGAAGCTATTAGCAGCCGCTTGAGTAAGATGCACTTGATTTGGATGCGGGAGACCTCACTTCAAATCCCAGTTTAAGGCTTTTGCAGTGGCCATGGGCAGCATGCTAGCTCTCACAACCTAACCCAGTAGTCTTCAACTTTGGGATCCCCAGATCTGCAAAATGGGCCCTCCTTACATTTTTGTTCTACAGATATCTACCTTTTCCCCTTTATTTTTCCTAGTCTCTTCTCATCACATATCTTGAATGAACAAAAAAGAACATGTGTGTGGAGGTGCCATTGGTGTGACCAGCATTAGGCCAAGCCATGACCCATTTATGGGTCCACCAGTTAAAGACCAATGGTCGAACATATCCCCCAGGATTGTTGTGAAGTACTTTGTGCACAGTTAAAATGAAATACGATAATAATAGCACAATCCAGCTCATGTTAAATATATTTGAGCAACTGATTTGAACTGGTGCCATTCATATCTATGGGACATAAAAGGGCTTAACTTTGGCTGGATCACGTGGATTATCTTAAAATAAAAAAGAACATAGGAAGCTACCGTATTCCATTGGTCCATCTAGCTCAGTGCTATCTATACTGACTGGCAGTGGCTCTCCCATGTTTCAGACAGTGAGTCTCTCCCAGCCCTACCTGGAGATGCCGGGGATAACTTGGGACCTTCTGCATACAAGGCAGATGTTCTACCACTGAGCTATGGCTTTTCTCAGGATACGGTTTTCAACAGCTTTGATCCAAGATAATCTCTTAAAACTGAAGTGGAATGGAACCAACACACATCCCTTACTCATCCAGAGAAAGAAAAACCTTCATACCATTGTCTTCCCTTTCTCATTTCAGTGACACTATTCTGTACAACTAACAGAGCCCTGGATTTTGCACCAAATATGCCCAGGTTCTCTAACAAGGCAGACTGCATCCTGACAGCAGAACGACACTGACTGTGATATCAAATATATTATGCCAGTTTGTTTAGCAGAATCCCAGATGCAGGTTTAGTTTATTCTCCCATGGTTTTTTTGTAACAAGGATGGCTGGCGGCCATTGGGAAAGCATTTATCCATGGATTTTTATCTTTGCTGTAATAAGCCTTGTAGTAACAAAAACTAAATACAACAAAAGCAGGCACATAAAATATTATTCTTCTTAGTTTATTAAATTTCTATCCTGCCCTTCCAAAAGGAGCCCGGGGCGGCAAACAAGGGACAAAACACTAAAAACATTTTAAAACATCTCAAAACCAAACATCTTAAAATATCTTCAAAATATCTCAAAAAGCAACTCCAAAACAGACACAGACTGCAAACATCAATTGGAAAATGTGCATAGGTTTACCTAATAAAACTGTTCCCAAATAATTATAAGATAAAATTTATAACATGCCTGAATAGATTAATCTTTTAAAACTGAACTGCAGAGTTGTTGGTGTGCTCTGTGTCACAAATGAAGCCCCTAGAGCACGATCTCAATGAAAATTGGCAGTCAGGAGGACTTAATGCTTGGCGTTCTAAGGCTACTGGCAGAACTGAACAAGAATTTGGTGTAATTTACCGAATTTGACAGGAACCAAGTTTGTTTGAAGAATGTCTCCTAGTTCAGAATCTGGGCTTTCGATCAAGTATTAATAGAGCCAAATGGAGAAGGACCACAGCTCGGAGGTAGAGCACATGCTTTGTATGCAAAAAGTCCCAAGTTTAAACCCTTGCATCTCTTGGTAGGGCAGGGAAAGTGTCCTGGAGAGTCATTGCCAGCCAATGTAGAAAAATACTGAGCTAGATGGACCTACGGTCTGACTCAGTATAAGGCAGCTTCTTATGAACTGAAGATGAACTTTCGGATATCAACAAGAGTAGCTTTATACTACTACTAATAAAACTTATTACTGAATTGCCTAGAAAACTAGTTGAGGTCTCAGCTCCTCATAGTAATGCTAGATTCCCAAAGTACTGTACATCCAGTCTTACCTTATAAAGTGCTACAATGATGAGAATTAGCACGACCAAGCCTCCCACGCCACTGCCTATTATAATAGGGAGATAGTTCATCTCATAAATCATCTCCACCTCAGCAACCTGTAGAGATGTGGGGTCAGGGGAGAAAGAAAGGACATACTTCATAACCGACCATATTGGATATAGTCTGAGACCAACAGCCTGGTTCTGAAGGAGCAAATTCAGCAGGGGAAAGATCTTCACATATCACTCAAGACTGGCATTCCCGCCCAATCCCAGATTTTCTTGATCAAAGGTCTCTCTCATGTTCAGAATACACAAAATATGTTTGTTGCTTCTAAAATAGAAGCCCAGCTATCATATAGTCAAGAACAAAGGCAACAAAAGCAAATGCCCAAATACAGCAAAGGTGAAGTTAAATGCAAAGTGCTTTCTCAGATGCTAGCTAGTGATTTCAAAACCGTAATGTGCACAGTACCAAGAAGGGTTTAGGCAGGGAAAGTTGTAATTTAAAAAAAACAATCATTTTAATAGAAAGGAAGCCATACAGCTCAACATGCACAGCTGTGTAACACTTTCTAGAAATCCTCAAAATTAGATTGGCTAAAGGATAGGAAAAGGATGGAATATGCTCTCTTTTCCTTAAAATTATTAATTTATGAGAATTCTCTCTAGTTAATTAATTTGAAATTTAAAAAATTAAATACTATTCTATATACTCAATGAGAAAAAAACTATCATTTATAGTCACATTTTGGGAGCTTCTAGACATGCTATTTATTGAGCATTCATCATTTGTTTGCACAGAGGTTATATGGCATTGCCACCATTTGGTTATCATCTCACACTTTCCAGTGCTAATGAGAAAAGTGATAGGATAATTGTACTAGAAAGTGTAGGTTATTAGCCAAATGTGTGAATAAGCAGCCTATCTGAGTGCCCAGGATGTACTCCCAGAAGGCAAGAAGGCTGTTAATTCTGAAATAATCAAGAAGAAGAGGGTGATCTTGTAAACGATCCCTTCTGGAAATGGGTTGGAGAAGGTTAGGGTAGAAGGAATGCTATGAAGGAAATCCTGCACACAATATGGGTACATTTGCAGAAACGGAGGAAAAGAAGTAATTCCAGCAGCATTAGGTACCTGAAATGGAGCAAATTGAGTCTGGTAGAAATTTGTGTATCTTCTGGTGTCAAACGTAAACCACAAGGCTGTGCAAACCTTGAACTGAGATAATTGCTGGCAGGTTACAGAAAGGGACAGTTAGTTTTACACCATACTGGGCAACATAACTCATATGCAGAAACTCCCAACTTGCATTTACAGCAAGAATTGTGTTTCCAAGCACTTATCATTGCAACAGCTAACTTGAAGTCACTTTATTTTGGTGAGTGTCTTGGGAGGTTTAAGGAGCCCACTCAAAGATTTTCACATGTGCAGCTGTGGTTCTAGATCTAGAGTAAGAACTTCACAGCAGAAATGTAACATGTCTGTCCAGAAGGAATGGATGCCATGCCATTTGTGTGATTTATGTTAAATTCAATTGCAAATAAAACATCCAGAAGGGCTGGAGCTTAGTGATGGAGCTCAGCTATTCCACATGCAGATAGCCCAAGGTCAAATCTGACATACCCAGACCTGCTTAGTTCCAGCAAGGTAGTGGACTAATGGACTTAAGTGCTTTTGGATGGTACCTTGGGGCCAATTTTAGTGCTGCAAGTGTTAAGTTGGAAATGTAGATTGTGATGGTTATTGTTATTTAACTCTTGTAAATTGTGTTTTGTAAATAGTATTGCTTTATTGTATTGCTTTATTGATGTATTCTTATATTGTATTTTGATATTTGTGTCTTCTGTAAGCCACCTTGAGGGCCTTGGGCCAAAAGGCGGGGTATAAATAAATGAATGAATAAATAAATAAATAATTCTCCAGCATCCCCAGAGAGGACTGAAAAAAATAAGACTATCCAAAACCCTGGATAGTTGCTTCCAATCAGTGTAGACTGAGCTTAGAGCAGCTAGATGTAAAAAGAGGACAAAGCTCTTGCACCTTTAACTGTTGTGTAGAAGAAGGGACTGCAGCTGGCATAGACTGCATAAGACTCTCACAAAAGAGAACAGGCACTGGTGCTTACTGGTTCAAAACTCTTTATACATTTTGAAGTTTAAAAAAAGACCTCTTTCAGGAGCTTTATTATTTTTTCAAATTTAAAAATAAATTCTCTTTTTGCATCTGTGTTGAATCTCTGCAATGCCCGACAAGCAATCTCCATGTCTTCAACAGAACTATTGAAGGTGCAAGAGCCCCATCCTCTAATTGAACTAGATGGACCAAAGGTCTGACTCAGCATAAAAGTGCTTCCTAATTAATGCCCAAACCCAATTTACTGCTGGCCCTGAGGGCTCACAATATCTTTCTTTTGTGATCCCTATGCTGAATGTATTGCCCTACCAGGATAAATACTGGGACTTTGAATACACTGAAAACAGGACCCACTAGACAGGGAAAGGATCCCATTCTCTTAACCCTTTCTATAAACCTAGGTCCCAGTTCCAAAGGTGGATGGATGTGTTGGTGTCTGCTGCAACAAGTTATCCTTTACAGACTATTCAAACCTTTACCTCAATTTTGCTTGTGACATACATCATCCCCATAATATGGATCACAGAGGAATTTGTCTGTCCAAGGTCACATTGATAGATGCAATATTCGCCAGACATACATTGCTACGAAGAAAATAAGGGAGTTAAATAAAGGATCCATCCATACTTTAAAAACTTTTTTTTTCAGGAGTGGTTATATCTCTGGAACTTCACAGTGCTACCTACTTTTCACCCAACTTCCCTGAGCATATATAGCAAGCCCTGCTAACTGATTTCTACTTAATAACCAACAGTACTGCACAAGAAGGAACAGTGAAGGACATTTTAAGGCTTTGCCCGCGTAGTCAGAAATTATTTTTTGATGTTACTTCCAAAGCAAGGCAAGTCATAGAATCATAGAATAGTAGAGTTGAAAGGGGCCTATAAGGCCATCAGGACCAAGGGGAACCAGCATTGGATGTTCCAGCTGTGGTCCTGAATCCTCCAACTCAAGTGAGGTGTAATTACCTCTGGGAAAAGTGAAACTGCTTTAGCAGGGCAATTCCAGAGGTAATTGCATCATTTACTTAACAATAGCTGCAGGGTGGACACACCCAAACATTATCTAGATAGGAAGGCAAAGATAGCAAAGGTAACCCTGTGAAGTGTGGATTGTAAACTGTAGAAAAATATTACCCAGCAATTTAATGCTGTGCTTACTGACACAGAAAGACAAACACATTCAAGCAATTCACTTGTATAGAGCAAAATGAGGCTGTTTAAAAAAGATTCTTCAAGGTAAGCGCAGTTCAATATTAGATATTCATTGTTGGTAGATGAAGAAACACAGTACCCCAGTCACTTTGTTTGTTCATCAGCATTTTAGTATGAATTGCTCCTAATTTGCACATTTTTATTTGTAATTTTTGCCAGACCAACACATTTTTGCAAAGCAATCCCAAGTTCATTTTTAATATTATTTTCATTTCTGTGCACACTTTAACCGCATTATATGCATTTTTGTACACATTACTTGGGTGGCGAACTGCACTGGAAAATTCAGAGAAGTGTGAATTTCTAAAGATGGCTGTTTTTCTGTTTACTTATTTTTTTTGAAAGTGCAAATTAGGTCAGTTTGCCCATAAACAGTAGTGTAGTGGCAAATTCAGAAGTGCAGGGTCCCTTCATGATAGTCACAGCCACACCTCTCCTTCTTTTTTTACTGCAGAGTTAAGAATGAGATTCTTGTTAATGCCTTCTCCCACAACAACAGATGTCCCTAGGAGCCAATAAGCACAAAAGAGGAGAGTGTTAACTACTGAAATGAGTCTTCTCGGTGGCTGACTCCTTTCATTCTAATTGGCTCCAATCCACAGGAAAGAACAAGGAAGCATGTTATAGGACTTCTCAGTGGGTCACACCTCTTTCATGCTGATTGGCTCATAGGATGCTGGAGACATTGGGACCCTACTCCCAAGAAAGTAAACGGTCTAAAAACCCCTGAGACCCTGGACAACTACACCATTGGCCATAAATGCAAACTGAATCGCATTTCTCTCCCACCCCTACTTTCAACAGGCTTTGAGATGTTGTTCTTGTTATGTGCCTTCAAGTCGATTATGACTTATGGCGACCCTATGAATCAGCGATCTCCAAGAGGATCTGTCATGAACCACCCTGTTCAGATCTTGTAAATTCAGGTTTGTGGCTTCCTTTATGGAATCAATCCATCTCTTGTTTGGCCTTCCTCTTTTTCTACTCCCTTCTGCTTTTCCCAGCATTGTTGTCTTTTCTAGTGAATATTATCTCATGACATGTCCAAAGCATGATAACCTCAGTTTCATCATTTTAGCTTCTAATGATAGTTCTGGTTTAATTTGTTCTAACACCCAATTACTGGTCTTTTTCATGGTCCATGGTATGTGCAAAGCGCTCCTCCAACACCACATTTCAAATCAGTTGATTTTTCTCTTATCCACCTTTTTCACTGTCCCACTTTCACATCCATACATAGAGATCGGGAATAGCATGGTCTGAATGATCCTGACTTTAGTGTTCAGTGATACATCTTTGCATTTGAGGACCTTTTCTAGTTCTCTCATAGCTGCCCTCCCCAGTCCTAGCCTTCTTCGGATTTCTTGACTGTTGTCTCCATTTTGGTTAATGACTTGCCAAGGTATTGATAATCCTTGACAAGTTCAATGTCCTTGTTGTCAACTTTAAAATTACCTAAATTTTCTGTTGTCATTACTTTAGTCTTCTTGATGTTCAGCTGTACTTGTGCTTTTGTGCTCTCCTGTTTAACTTTTAACAGCATTTATTTCAAATCATTACTGGTTTCTGCTAGTAGTGGTATTGTCTGCATATCTTAAATTATTGATATTTCTCCCTCCAATTTTCACACCTCCTTCATCTTGGCCCAATCCCGTTTTCCATATTCCGCTTAGTAAATTACTCTTAGTAATACTTAGTAAATTACTCTTGTTCAGAGATCACCTACCTCAGTCAACTTGACTTGACTGTTTGTGATTGTTTTGTTCATTTTAACAGGTTTGCACTTCACAGGGGGAACCTAGGAAATGGAGAACAATCCATGCATGTTTTCATAGATAAAAATATGGAAATTACAAATTACTGGATCATTTTTTTTAACTGATTGTTTGGTCATGCTTCACCTCCCTGGCAGCTAATAATTTTGCGACTCCTAACCATTCCTCAACAGTCCTAATCTAGCACTAGAGGGTGCTGAGTTTCCACCTTGTACTTCCACTCGCTGCCCTTACTCTGTTATTCTACATCATACTTACAGTCTGGATGTCATCCACCTTCCATATCAGGCCGGCAGGAAACGTGATTGGCACCTTCACAAACACCGTCAATGCAGGAGGCGTGAAAGCGCCCATGGGCAGGTTTGTTAGCTAGGGGGAGAAGAAAAAAAGAGAAAGAGACTAAGGCAAGAAGGAGACAGAAGCAGACAGTGGTGGTAACACAGTATAAGGCAGCTCCTTACATCCAAGTTAGACTTTAGCTCAGCACCATCTAGGTTGATTAGCATAAACCCTCTAGATCAAGGGTGGGGAACTTTTGGCCCTCCAGGTGTTGCTGAATTACAGCTCCCATCAGCCCCAACAACCATGACCAATGGGCAGGGATGACGGGAGTTGTAGTTCAGCAATATCTGGAAGGCCAAAGGTTCCCCACACCTGCTCTAGATCTCACCAGGACTGCGTAGGGGCCAGAAGGGTAGCCATGTTAAGTCTCTTGCAGCTAAAACAACTATGTCTTGTGGCACCTTAAAGCCTCAATACAGTAGGGCCCCGCTTTACGGCGTTCCGCTTCACGGCGCTTCATTCATGCGGCGGTTTTCAGTTAGGGAAAGGCCCTGCTCTTACAGCGCTTGTTCCGCTTTTACAGCGGTTTCTTTCCATCGCGTGCCATTTTGACGTCATTTTCGCACAACGTGGCCCATTATAGTCTATGGGGCCCTGCTTTACGGCGATTTCCGCTTTACGGTGGGGCCTGGTCCCTAACCCACCGTATTAGCAGGGCCCTACTGTAATTTATTATGGCATAAGCTTATGTCATAATAGATTTATGAGTCTTTAAGGTGCCACAAGCATTTTTAGTTAAGATCTTTCACGATTTGCTGTTTTATTGCTTTCGCTTTTTAATAATCTGCTGTTCTTATTGTTATATTGTTTTATTTTGGTTTGCTGAAAGGCAAGAAACAGGCCAATCTCTATAGAGAATTGGCTTACTAATGCCAGGATGTCTGTGTTATCAAGTTACTATTTTTTGTGAATAGCCACTGTTATTAAGGTAATTGTCGCTCCCTGTACCTTTCTGCATTTCATTTCCTTCTGACTTCATGGTTTATAGTTCCCTCCTCTCCTCCTGCCCCTCCCCAATGTATATCTGTGCCTGCAACTCAGGATAACACTTAATGTATCTAAAGCTTATGCCACACCATAACAAATATGATAGTCTTTAAGATGCACAAGACTCTTTGTTGTTTTTACTAGACATGATGCTATACATGCTTATGTCAGGGCAATACCTTTGTCAAGCCAACCAAAATGTCACAAAATAGTATGCAAGATTCTGAGTTCTCCAGAACTGGTAGTAAACAAAGCATAGTTAAGCTGCTGGGCAGGATTCATACATAATGCTAAGCCATGGTTTAATAAACCATAGTTTAAGAGTGAGAATGACAGGAGAGAGATAATGAAAGCATATGTAAAAGAGTTAGTGCTTGGTGTGGATGTGCTTGAGTAAGAATATAAAGAGAGTCCTACTGACCTCCCTAAAATCAGCAGGCAGTGGCAGCAAGTATTTTAAGAGAAGTCTGGACTCAGCAGAGTAGTTGAGTGTCTGACCTAGTGACTCCAGAAAGGTCATAATTGAATCCCAGCTTTCCCCCACAATGCAAATAGCAGGTGCAGGGTCCCCCAATCCAGATCAAGACCACAAAGGGTTAAAGTTCTCCCTACCACTGCACCCCAAGATCTGGATCTGGATTGGGCTTCCTGTGCTCGCAGTTTCCCTTTTAAGATCCATTCGCACAATTGCTAATTGGCATCATGTCCAGTTTGGCCCTCAGATCTCTTATTTTGTGTAATTTGCAGTTTCTCGCTCACTTCATATGAGTGTGTCATGGTCTTGTTTTCCTGATTTGTAGACCGGAAGTCAACATAGCGGCTGGATGTTTCTAACCTGCATCGGAGAAAAAGCAGAAATGAAGATGAGGGAGGGAGGGAAGGAAATCTTCCCTCTAAGTGGCATCTACCACAGCTAAAGTGACCCTGCAGTGGCTGCAGCGAACTCAGACAGGTGATGCCAGACACTTCCCATTGTTACCGCAAACCCATTGCTGACACCACAGAAGTCTCAATCACCTACAATACTAGCTAGAAAGGTGTGTGCATGGAAATTTGGGCTGCTTGTTACCAAAAGGAGAGATTTTATCTTCAGCTGGCCTCATGGCCATTGTTTATGTGGCTCTATGAAGATGCCGTGATTCTGGGCCATATTTCTTCATTATACAAGAAACACTGGCTGATAGCTATCTGGCTGAGTTGTTCCCTACAAACCTAGGGCCAGGCTGCATGTCACACAAGGAATACATTATTTGCTCCATTCTCTTCTTTGGAATCCTAATCATCCCCCTTTTCTTAGCAATTGGTAATGTATGGACATGTCCTAATGCAATCCAAGTCAGGCATGAGGGCCAAGCTAGACCCGAAATGCATTGTGTGAATGCAATTTAATGTGCACATTTCTGTTTTGTAAATAGCAGCTGTGGGAGAGTCTCTGAGCAGCCTTGGATGGGCTAAGGAGGATCCTGCTCAGGTTTCCTTGATTGCTATTTACATAACAAAAACATGCATGTTAACAGAGCCTAGATCAGCTCCAGCTGACAGCCAACCTCCCTCAAGTTGCCAGCTACCGCTGCTGAGGCCATCAGAGAGAGAAGCAGCAGCAGACCTCCATTGTGCTTGGATACCAAGGCTGGTGCCAGACTTCAGGTAGCCTTTGGCATGATGCCACTACTGGGCTGCTAAACACCTCCTGGTTCCCCAGCTTCACCCCACATGGACTCAACACTCTCCCTGGCCCTCCCAGGTGGCATTTTACCCAGTCTACGTATCTATGAAATCAACAGATTTTATAGATCTCATGGATCTTTACCTAGGGCTTGCATTTTGAATAAATTAGGAGGGTGGGCAGCCACCACAAATGGAAACCAAGATTCACTTCCATTTGAAAGCAGCAGCACTGCCTGCCCACCACAGAAATGGCTGTCCAGGGCCAGGCAGGGAGGGCAATGACTGTCAGCATAGCCAGGTGAGGGGCCCTTCAACTCTCTGGGGTCCTTGACTGGTGCTTGACCTAGCAAGCTGCTGGTGCTGGGCAGCTGAGAGCCCTGCTTCCTCTGGCTACCAACCACCGCTGCTGAGATCATCAGAGAGAGAAGAACACTCCCTAGACACCCCTCTACCATGCCTAAGTACAGTTCCAGTTGAGAGCCTCTGCTATGTATATGAAAGTAAAGTATCCAGAATTTGTATAGAACTAATTATCTTTTATAAACCACCCTGAGAGAGCTTAGCACTGAAAGGCAGTATACCAGTATTAAGAATAAAGTAAATAGATAAATAATTGTATTTGCATAACAAACATCACATCTAGCTTGGCTCAGAGACTGTTTAACAAACTGCAGAATGAGTCTACAGATTAAAGATATATTTGTGTGAGTTTGTTCAATTTTATTGTCGGGAATGATTTGATTTGGATTCCTGAATTGCACAGAGGGTTGGACTTGATGGCCTTATAGGCTCCTTCCAACTCTACTATTCTATGATTCTATGATTTCATTTTCTTTAAAATGCAATTACAAATAATGAATTTTTGAACAGATTTTTTTCTTTATAAGTTCTATTAATTCTATGTAGCTAAGATTATCATCTGTCTATTCAGCTACATATACTTGGGAGTTGGGAGAATGCTTTTAATAAATAATGAATATGTACAACAAACAACTATCTTTTCTCTTTTGAAGCTGTTGCTCTTGAATGCCAATCCTCATTCTGGGATTTATATTTATGGATCCTACTTCATTACACAGCCACCAAATTCCTCCACATAAAACAATCCCGTATGTCAGGAAGAAGGAATCTGGTCAAGCCTTCTACAAAATTTATTATTTTCTGTGTGGAGGGATTTTTATTTTCATTCAGAAACACACCCACACACAAAGCTGGGATGTACAGGATGCTGGATTCTGCACACAATACCAAATTCTAGGCTTGCACATCTGTTGACATGGAATCACAGAATGCACACAGCTCTAGTAAAGATTCTCAGGCTCTATGCTCAACCTGAGGGGTGAAATGGGAGGGAGAAAAACAATCCATGTCTTACTCCTTGACAATGATGTTGACAGGGTACTGGACAGGGATGGCAAGGCTGGCCTTGTTGTCATGAAGAGTGTCATTCGCCTCATTGTCACTACAAGACAGACAGAGAGAGAGAGAGAGAGAGAGTCAACAGATGTCAAGAAGATACAAACATGCCACAGTCGCCCCCCCCCCCCGGCAACCTCAGGCTGGTGGTGAATTTGGTAGCACTGAACAGCTCAAGTGCTTCCCCTGCAGCTCTCATTTCCCCAGACACCAAAAAGGCCTTCGATAAGGTTTGTTGGCCATTTATCTATAGTACATTGGAGATCGGCTTTTCACCCAAATTCCTAACCTGGATGAAGATCTTATATAGGAAGCCTAACTCTAGAGTGCTCACCAATGGAGTTCTTTCTCCCTTTTTTTTCTGGAGAAGGAAACCCGGCAGGGATGCCCATTGTCTCCGCTGCTATTTGACCTTTGTCTTGAGCCATTAGTGTATGCAACACACAACAATGCTGACATTAAAGGTCTGTGTTTTGGTGGGCAGGAGTACAAGGTTGCTCCTATACGGACTACATGTTGGGTTTTGTAACGGATCCAGGATATTCCACCCTACTTTAATTGCACTATTTGATTAGTATGGCACAGTCTCTAGCTATTACGACAGTTGTTCTTATCATAAAGGGTATTTCTTCATGGATGACCAGAGGTCTCCAAGCAGGTAGTGTGGCTCTCCCTACAGATCAGAGACAGGAAACACTTCAGCAAATACCTTTGCCCCTCCCCTCTTGTTGAGGCTCAGTTCATTTCTTGGAAAAGCCATAGAGACCAGCCTCAACAGAAACGAAAGACTCAAACACACTACATGAATAAAGAACACTGAACCAAACAACAAATATGTTAGGATCCGGAACAACTGACCATCAACGAATAAAGAAATAGTAGGAAAGGAATCATGGCAGTCATTGACTTGGTCCTAGCCCCCATAATTTGCAGAGACACAGAAATACTCTAAGGGTAGGCTTGGAGACCTCTGATCATCCATGAAGAAATACCCTTTATGGTAAGAACTGTTCCTTCTCTCATGGATGACAGGGGTCTCCAAGTGGAATGTACTAAAGCTGCAGACCTAGGGTGGGCATAAAACCTGTTGCAGAACTCTGCGCCCAAATGATGCCTCCACCGAGGCATATAGATCAATTTTATAGTGCTTTGTGAAAGTACTGGGATAGGACCATGTCACTGCCCTGCAAATATCTATTATCGGAGCATTTGTTGAGAAAACTGCTGTCGTTGCAGCAGATCTGGTAGAGTGCACTGTAACGTGCATTGGTGACAGCAGGTGTTGCAGCAGGAAGAGTGAAGGAAAGCTACAGGGAAATTTTCTTTTAAGGAATTTTGTTTTGTTTTGGAAACACAAAAACAAACAGAGATACTATGCGGGGAGGAAAGAAGAACAATGACAAACAACATAGAAATAAAGCAGTAAATAGTAATAAAAAGCTCAGTGAGGAGAGAGAGATCACCCACAGGATGTACTCAGAGCTGAGACAGAAAACAAACTGAGCCTCAACAAGAGGAGAGAGGTAAAAGCATTTGCTGAAGTGTTTCCTGTCTCTGAGCTGTAGGGGGAGCCACACTACCCACTTGGAGACCTCGGTCATCCACGAGAGAATTCACATTCCCCACCAGGACTCTTTGATTCCTGACAGTTCCATATCTGTCCCACAGCCCTAACTTACCTTATTTACCTAACTTATTCAGGTCCCCCAGTCATTTGGGTCGTTGATAAAGTGAAATTTGGATGGGATACTGGCAAGGGTGAGTGCGGACCTTGACAGGTGAACTAATTTGCCACTGAACCTGGGGGGCAGAGTTAATGCCCTTAAAATGAGAATTCTGTCTTGCTTGACTTATGTTTTATGAGGTATCCCTTAGTATATCCCACAAGTGTATTTCAAAGAAAAAAATGATGCCTTATTCTGTTGGCTTACAACAAGCCTTTTAAGTTGAGACCTATCCCAGTCTGCGTCTGTGTTAGAATTGCTTTTAATATGTCTTTTAATAACCCTTTTTTAAAAAGATTTTTTAAAGGGTTTTTAAAAATGTTTTTAACTTTGTTTTGTTTTAATGTATTTTAAGGTCTTTTTATGATGTTTTAAAGTGTTTTTAGTGTTTCTGTTTGCCACCCTGGGCTCCTGCTGGAAGGAAGGGCGGGGTATAAATAAAATAATAAATAAATAAAATAAAAAGTTCCTTTGGGGAACAGCCCAGAGAATGTCAAGAAAATGCAGTGCCCGGTGGCTGAGGGTGGTTTGCATTCCCTAATTTAAAGCTGTATCATTGTGCCTTCCCCCTAACTAACATGCAGAGGTGGTAGTACCTGGTGCCATTCACTGCTGTGTTGTGGGTAATCTTGGAATTGTTTTATGTGGTTCCATTGGGAAGATGGAGTGCTGTTGGCTCCTGGAATACCAGAGGGGGTATTCCCCAACCAGACACATTGGCAGTATGGCAGACTTGGGACAGACTGGTGAGATAAATGCATTTTGACTATTATACACATGAGGGGCTCACAGTTTGGTGTAATCCTTGCCTGAAGACTGGGGACAAGACTTTCTTGTATAATTGTTGGGTGGAAAGGGGCCTGTACACGCTAGACCAGTTGGTTGGGTAGGATGTGGTATGACCTTCCCAGGGCAGCACACTGGCACCACATCCAATCGAAACGTATCTTATTTGGCCCTGCAGCCCTCAGTGCCTCAGAACCTCCAGAGCTGCTGGAGGACCTGGTTGCCTTAGCAACCTGGTAGCTGGTGGTTTCATGTCTGGGGCAGTGGAATCTGCTCCAGCTTGTAGCCCAAACTTTCAAGAAGCTGTCCAAGGTGATGAAGCACTGCCCCATTGACATGGAGCCACCAGCCACCACTGGCCTCAACTGAGCATTAGAAAGCAGGTATATACATATATCGATCACATCTGGATAAAGCTAAGTTTGATTGGAGAGTTCTTAGGGTGGCACACAGAACAGGGACTTACAGCACCCAGTAAGGAAACTACAGTGGAAGGCAGTTTTGGCTTCAGTGCGAGTAATTTCTCTGGACCTTAAATTGCGCTTAATCCAATAGAAAATGTTATTCAGAGTGTATTGGAACTCTTAATGGCTTCACCAAAAACACATTTCAGGTATAGACAAATGCTGGCGCTGTTGCACATCTCCAGCTTTATTGGTATGTATGATGTGGTCCTGCCCAGCAGTAACCCCATTCTGGTCAGAGGTCCTCACATGCATTAATCGAGTGTCAGAGAAATCTTTGATATTTGCAGATGTTAATGTAATGTTGAACTACATTCCGGTGTTATGGGACCTCACTGAGGGTCAACTACACTGGATCCTGTAGGGCCTACAGGAGTGTAGACACTGATCATGGTGAAGCAATTGATGCCCCCATATTGGAAACAGCACCTCTCACCCCCTCTTGTGCAGCAATCAAAGGATTTGTTAACACTGGCAGTATGTGAGTGTGCAGCTTTTTACAAGCAGCAGCAGAAGTTTATTTAATTATTAAAGTATTTATAAGCTGCACTTTTCATAAAAGTACAAGGCACCTTACAACATACAAAGACATGAGAAAATTAAAAACCAATAAAAACATAATTAAAAACATAATTAAAAACAATTATAAAAGCATCCGTAAGTATTGCATTGGCTGGAAAAGACAGGCCTATTAAAAAGACAGGCTGTTTAAAAAGCTCTGTTTTCAGGAGACACTTGAAAGAAAGAAGGGATGGTTCCTACTGAACCTCTGTTAGTAGGGAGTTCCACAGGGCAGGGCCTGTCACACTAAAGGCTCAGTCCCTGGTGGGGGTCAACAGAACCTCAGGGGCATGGGGAACCATCAAAAGTTCCCCATCTTAAGATCTCAGCATTTGAGATGGAACATAGGGAGTCAGGTGGTCCTTAAAGTACTTTAGGCCTAAGTTATGTAGGGCTTTGTGAAGTTCTATGACATTTGGTCTGTGCACATGGATTTATTTGCATGAACTGAGCATGAGCAACTTTATAAGGTGATTTGTCAAATTTAGGAGCTAGAGCAATCCTTGACATTTCCCCCCCTTTCCCTCCCAGCTTGTGTTTATGTGTGTATATGGGGCATGAGTGTGTGTGGACGGATGAGTGGTGTATATGAGTATCTGTCTTTTGGTCACGATGCAGTGACAATGTTGTCTGATAGCAAATAAAATCCTTGGGGGAAAAAAGACTATGCAAAATATTCTTATACCCGCCACCCCAGAAATGGCCCTGACTTCTGTGTCTACTCTATACACTTCCAAGAAATTATGTAATAAAAATTTACACATAATTATTCTCCAGCATCCTATATATCTTAAACAAACTGTATTATTATGAGCTGGGATGCTCCTATGTGGCAGTTCATTATGGGCTTAGTGCTGCCCACGAATGCAAGTTTTTTGCTGTGTCCATGTGAAAATGTCATCAAAATGCCATCCCATTCCCCTCCCACACACACTTTATTTCAGATTTATCTTTCCCATTTTTGCAATCCTCATTTACTTTCCCCACAACTATTCAGCCTGTCTCATCCCATCCCCAGCTCCACAGATGGTGATATCCATGAAGATTTTTGCAGTGTTTGCAGGAAAAGTAGGCAGCTGCTGATGTGTGACACATGCTCACGTGTGTATCACTTGGACTGTCTGGACCCACCCCTGAAAACTATTCCCAAGGGCCTGTGGATCTGTCCCAAATGTCAAGACCAGATGCTAAAGAAAGAAGAAGCCATGCCGTGGCCAGGGACTTTAGCAATTGTTCATTCATATATGACATACAAAGTGGCAAAAGAAGAGGAATCCTCCAACTTTCCTCCTCAGCTGGAAATCCTGTGATGACCATTAGGAATTTAGTTAGAAATGCTTCTTTTTAATATTTGCTGATTTTATCTAAGTATTGTAAACAATAATTTTACATTGTTTTATATATGTTGCTTAGAGGGTTTTTTTAATAAGCTATTTATATTTTTTCTCTAAATAAATGCATAAATTAGAGACGGGGAGGGGGCACTTCCAGAATGTCACTCTTTTGCAGGTGGTTTTCAACCACTGGCAAATTCAGGCTGCACAATTAAAAGGGATTTGGCACTCACACACAACAAGCCCAATTTCAGAAAAAAATGACTTTTTTTGCAATAAGGAAAGTGCTGAGAAAACGCACTGAAAAGTGTGGTACAGCAACTGCTCAACACAAGGCCATATAACCTCCCCACAGACAAATCAGGATGAATGCTCAAAAAAGAGGTCAGCTGGAAGGGGCCACTGTCACATTTATGCAGAATGGTCAGCTGCAAAAAAAAGGACAGGGCACCTGCACCTTTAAGAGTTTTGTAGAAAAAGAAGGAATACCAGCAGATGTGTCTTGCATGACATGCTACACCTGCTGAAATTCTCTCTTCTACACATCTATTAAAAGGTGGGAAAGTGTTCAGTAGTAGACCTTTACCTTCTGACAGAAGCCTCCATCTCCAAGTAATCTCCCCAGGAGCAGTTGTCAAGGATGCTAAACCTGAGCTGAATCAAAGCCTGAAATGAAGGAGGGGGGAGATCAAAAGTGAGGCAATTCTCAGCACTCACCCAGGCATAATAATAATAATAAAATAATAAATTTAATTTTTGTGTCGCCTATCTGGCCGAAGCCACTCTAGGCGACGTACAAACTAAAATTCAGTAAATTACAATACAATACAGATAAAATACAATAAAATCAGAACGATCATTAATCACAGCAGCATGAAATCAGTTAGGGCGATCAATAGATAATAAAATATCCCAAAAAAGTTAGCCCTCCCCGGAATTCCTGAAGGCCTGTCCAAAAAGCCAAGTTTTTAATGCCCGGCGAAATATATCCAGGGAAGGGGCATGGCGAAGATCAAATGGGAGGGAGTTCCAGAGACTGGGGGCCACCACTGAAAATGCCCTCTCTCTAGTCCCTACCAACCTAGCTGTTTTCGTTGGTAGGACTGAGAGAAGGCCCTGTGTGGCTGATCTGGTTGGGCGGCTTAATTTGTGGTACTGGAGGCGCTCCTTCAGATAAACTGGGCCGAGACTGTGTAGGGATTTAAAGGTTAATACCAATGTGATGCGTCCTTCCCTGGCTCTCCCTGTCAGGTTCCTACCTGCTCGTGGTTACTGCCTGTCTCTAGGCACCACCAGGGACTCCACCAGTCCGGACCGCACTCTCTTATGGTTTACCTATCCGCTCTAGCACAGATCTCAACAGATCCCCCTGCTAGGCAACCACCAGTAACGTCCCAATACTAGTATTCCCAGAGACTCTGAATACTGGTATTGTTATTCTCTTCACCGCTGCCACCATTTGTTACAGTTCCCCTTCAGCCTTGGTCATTACCTTACCCTCCCTTCTGGTCTGTGAAACCCCAGCCAAGGATCAGGCCTTTGGTAAACCAAATTAAGTATCTATTACAGATAACAAAGCTAACAAGATTAACAAGATTTCTTCTTAAGGCACATAAGCATATGGTTTTACTCAATACTAATCCGAACTCCACCTCCCTCCTTCTTCACGCTCTCCTGGCAAACAACTCTCTAAACCCCACCAAGCAATCCACTCAGTTCTCTTCTACCCCCCCCCCCGATTCCACTCTCACTCTTCCTTTTATACATTCAGCCATTTTAAACACTCAGCCAATCATCTCGCATTCTACTGCCTATTCACTCCCCCTCTTTCACTCCACTTACCATGTATCTTCTAAAACAACAACACTTACCATATATACATTAATATAGGAACATCACATTTCCCCCCCCTTAAACAACAGCAGAGTATTATTCCTGTTCCAGGATTTATACGTCGCGTTAACAAATAAAAGTCTCTATGGGGAAAATGTCTTTCTTTGTTCCTCTGTCTGGTCACGTCACTGCAGTCCCAGCCAATTGCCTGGAAAGTCCATCGGCCAGTACATTGTCCTTGCCTTTGATGAACTGGAAGTCCACTTGATAGTCCTGTAGGGCCCAGGACCACCTCTGCAGCATAGTGTTATGGTTTTTCATAGTCTGCAACCATAACAAGGCCCGATGATCCGTAGTCACTGTGAATCTTCGTCCCCACACGTATGGGCGCAACTTGTTCAGTCCCCACACGACCGCTAGGCACTCCTTCTGGACCGACGAATAGTTTTTCTCCCTCGGCGTCAGCTTGCGACTCAGGTACGCCACTGGATGTCTGGTGCCTTCTCTCTCCTGTAGCAAGACGACTCCCAGCGCCAGGTCCGACGCATCTGTAGACACGATGAATGGTTTCTCATAGTCTGGTGCTATTAATATGGGTCCTTGGCACAAGGCTTGCTTCAGTAGATCAAAAGCCTTCTGACATTCATCCGTCCATACCACACGCTCAGAACACTTCTTCTTTGTTAATTCATGCAAGGGGGTTGCTATTTCCCCAAAATTTCTCACAAACTTCCTATAAAATCCAGCCACACCCAGAAATGCCCTTACTTGTTTTTTGGTTAAGGGGATCGGCCACGCTTGTATTGCCTCCACCTTGCTCCATAAGGGGGTGATTTTCCCACTCCCCACCTTATGTCCTAAATAGATTACTTCCTTTAGTCCAAACTGGCATTTCTTAGCTTTTATTGTGAGGCCTGCTTTTCTTAAGGCCTCCAATACTGTTGTCAGGTGTTGGACATGCTCAGGCACCGACTTGCTAAAAATGGCTACGTCATCGATATAGGCCACTGCAAAATCTGACATGCCTCGCAACACAGTATTGATTAGCCTCTGAAATGAACTTGGTGAGTTCCTTAGTCCCATGGGTAAGGTCACAAACTCATATAACCCATCTGGTGTACTGAAGGCAGTTTTGGCTCTGGATTGCTCGTCTAGTTCCATTTGCCAAAATCCTTTACAGAGATCTAGTGTAGAGATAATGGTTGCTGCCCCCAATAACTCTAACACTGCGTCTACCCTAGGCATAGGATACGCATCTGGGACAGTAATTTTATTGATTAGCCGATAATCAATGCAAAACCTGGTCGTTCCATCTTTTTTCGGAACCAGGACAATACTTGAGGCCCAGGGACTGATGGATTCCCTGATCACTCCTAATTCCAGCATATCTTCCACCTCCTTTTTGATCTCATTCAAAACTTTCCCATTCACATGGTACGGAACAGATCTGATTGGGGCATGATCTCCAGTATCAATGGAATGTATAACTATACTGGTTCGGCCAGGTTTGTTGCTAAAGAGATTCCTATAGGTTTTCAAAACTCTTAGAATCTCTTCTTTTACTTCCTCCTCTACCTCCTCTGACCATTCCACTTGATCTACCCCTCCTTTGTCTTTGCTTTCCTGTACCAAATCTGGAAGTTCAGGCCCACTTCCCTCAGGGAATAAGGTAACTTGCAACACCTTTGCATCCCTGGTATGGTAAGGCTTTAACATATTTACATGAACCACTTTGCTTTTGTTTAATTGGTCTGTGGTGATTACATATGTCACTGTGTCAAGCCTTTCTCTGATGGTATATGGTCCTTCCCAGTTAGCCTGTAATTTGTCATGTTTCCTGGGTATGAACGCCATAACCATATCTCCAACATCATACACACGTTCTCTGGCTGTTCTGTCATACCAGTAACTTTGCTTCTCCTATGCATGACTCAAATTCTCTTTCACTACTTCCATCATTGATGTTAATTTATTGCAGAATTCCAATACAAAATCTACTACAGAAGTTTTGTACTCTCCCAGAGTTCCTTCCCATGAATTTTTTAGCAGTTCCAAAGGTCCCCTCACTTTTCTAGTAAACATTAGTTCAAAGGGTGAGAAGCCTGTTGACTCCTGAGGGACTTCTCTGTATGCAAATAAGAAGCATCCCAAACGTTCATCCCAGTCTTGTGGGTGATCTTGAACATAGCTTCTTATCATGCCCTTCAAAACTCCATTGAATCTCTCAGTTAGCCCATTAGTGGCGGGATGGTAAGTAGTGGTCTTTAGATGTTTTAGACCACAACATTTCCACATACATTGCATCACTTCTCCCATGAATACACTGCCTTGATCTGTCAGCACTTCATGAGGGAAACCCAGCCTCATAAAGATTTTTAATAAAGCCTCTGCCACTACAGGGGCTTCTACAGATCTTAGTGCTTCTGCGTCTGGGTACCTGGTGGCAAAATCCACCACCACCACTAGATATTTCTTGCCATGCCTTGTGGGTTTGGAAAAAGGGCCCACCAAATCTATTCCCACTCTATAAAAGGGTTGTCCAATTATAGGAAGGGGCTTTAAGGGTGCCTTGGTCTTTACTCCACTCTTTCCCACCTTTTGGCATATTCCACAAGATAGACAACGTTGTTTTACATACTTGGAGATATTTGGCCAATAATAATGTGCAGCCAATCTCCTCTTGGTCTTTTTTATTCCCAGATGTCCTGCACATGGGACATCGTGGGCTACCTCTAGCAATCTGGTTCTGTATTTGCTAGGTACTATCAATTGCTTCACTGGTTCACATTCATCCTTTGTCTCAGCAGGCAACCACAGTCTATATAAAATCCCATTCTCACACACAACTTGATTCCTCAGTTTGTCAGTGAAAGGAATCTGTTGGGTCAGGGCTTGTTCCTTTATCTGCTTCAAACTTATATCTTTATGCAGCTCTTCCCTGAATTGATCTGCTTCTTCCCCAGAGACCACTTGATACAGTTTGTCTTCTTCAGCAGGCCTGCTAGTGGTTGCTATGGTAACCTGAGGCTGGTTAACAGATTCCACCCTGTTTGTTTCAGCCCCCCTTAATATGGCTTCTTTTTCTCTGCCAATTTGCTGTCTGGTCACTACATAGATCTTTCCTTGGGCTCCCATTACATCCCTTCCCAGTATTACTGGTTCTTGTTGCTGGGCATTAATGCCTACTTTATATCGGCCCTCTCGGCCTCTCCAAGACATATCCACCAGGGCCACAGGCAAACTTTCTGGTTGACCTCTCACTCCTTGGATAGTCACAGTTTCCTGAGGTAATATTACCTCAGATTTTATTAAATCTGGCCTCAGTAATGTCTGAGCGGCACCAGTATCAAGCAATGCCCAATAATTTGCCCCTTGTACACTCACTTCCTCTCTCAGACTTGAATCAAGGTCTGTTACTTCTGTCCAGTTTATCTGGCAGAACTGAACCTTTTTCGCTGTTTCTAAAGCCTTGGGCTCTGTTTTCACTGCCCTTGTCTGAGCAGGATTACTAATGGGGTTGGCAACCTCACATTGAAAACGTAGGTGCCCCGGTCTACCACATTTGTAGCATAATTTCTCCTCACTTTTAGGGTACACAGATCCACTCTGGGGTGTCCTGTGCCCTTCAGATTTTAATGGAGGACTCACTCGCTGTGGTACCACATCCCTTCTGCCAGCACTATATGGTCTGGGTTTAAACTCTCTTGATGTTTTCCCCACCCAGCCAGTTCTATTGGAGGCGAAGTGATCCGCCATCTCTGCGGCCTCCTGCACAGATGTAGGGGAACGGTCTTTGACCAGGAGCCTTATTTCTGGTGGTAACTGATGGTATAATTGATCCAGTATCATGAGGCTTTTCACCTCTTCCACTGACTGAGCTTTGGCACTACTCATCCACTTTCCAAATATATCCATCAACTTTGCTCCCAGTTCCACAAAAGACCTCCCTGTCTGTATCTGGCAGTTTCTGAAAAGCTTTCTAAAATAATCAGGCCCCAGTCTGAATCTTTTAAACACTGCTTCTTTGAATTCAGCATAGGTGACGGGCCTGTCTGAGGGGAAATATTGGTATACCTCAGCCAATTCCCCTTTAATCAGGTTTGATAAATACTGCATGTATTTGTCTTCAGGTAGCCCCCACAACTGAGCTGCTTTTTCAAAGGTGCTGAGGTAAATTTGAGGATCTTGACCAGGCTCATAGACAGCAAAGTCCTTTGGAGTAATTTTTATTTTTGCTCCATGTCTGTCTTTCCTTGTCTCCTCAGAGTGAAATTTCTCTCTATCAAATTTTAACTTTTCTACTTGTAATTCAGCATCCACTGCTCGTTGCTTCTCCCTCTCCTCAAACCCCAATCTCATTCTCTCAGTTTCCATCTTCAACTTCTCAGCTTCCATTCTCAATCTCTCAGCTTCCAACTCTCGCTGTTTATCTTTTTCCTCAGCCTCAAAGACCCGCTGCTTATCTTTCTCATCAGCCTCCCTCCTCAACTTCTCTCTCACGTACTCTATATAAGCGGGATTGCTTAAGTATCCTTCTGGGGTCTCTTCTCTGACAGGTTGTTTTTGCTGGGCAGTAGCAAATCCTGTAAGTGCTACCCTCAATTCATCAACCCCTTTACCCTCGTGAGGTAAATTGAATGTTATGCACTTCTCCACCAGCTCCTCTCTTTTCATTTTTATGTATTCAGCCATGGTGTTTGAGTTCACTCACTCTTTGCCAGTCACTCTCACAAGAAATCTTGTTTTGTTATTTCTGTTTGCCACACAACTATTAGGGATTCTCTAGTATTCGTATCTGGATTCTCTGTCGTTCGTATCCCACCGCTACTGACACCACATGTGATGCATCCTTCCCTGGCTCTCCCTGTCAGGTTCCTACCTGCTCGTGGTTACTGCCTGTCTCTAGGCACCACCAGGGACTCCACCAGTCCGGACCGCACTCTCTTATGGTTTACCTATCCGCTCTAGCACAGATCTCAACAGATCCCCCTGCTAGGCAACCACCAGTAACGTCCCAATACTAGTATTCCCAGAGACTCTGAATACTGGTATTGTTATTCTCTTCACCGCTGCCACCATTTGTTACAGTTCCCCTTCAGCCTTGGTCATTACCTTACCCTCCCTTCTGGTCTGTGAAACCCCAGCCAAGGATCAGGCCTTTGGTAAACCAAATTAAGTATTTACTACAGATAACAAAGCTAACAAGATTAACAAGATTTCTTCTTAAGGCACATAAGCATATGGTTTTACTCAATACTAATCCGAACTCCACCTCCCTCCTTCTTCACACTCTCCTGGCAAACAACTCTCTAAACCCCACCAAGCAATCCACTCAGTTCTCTTCTCCCCCCCCCCCGATTCCACTCTCACTCTTCCTTTTATACATTCAGCCATTTTAAACACTCAGCCAATCATCTCGCATTCTACTGCCCATTCACTCCCCCTCTTTCACTCCACTTACCATGTATCTTCTAAAACAACAACACTTACCATATATACATTAATATAGGAACATCACAACCAACACCTTGAACTGGGCCCGGAAAACAACTGGCAGCCAATGTAGGTGAATTAATACTGGCGTGATGTGATCACGGCGGCGGCTGTTTGTAAGCAACTGAGCCGCCGCATTCTGCACCAGTTGTAGTTTCCACTACACGCCGCTCTCTCTCTCACTCACTCTCACTCACTCACACACACACACACACACACACACCCCTCCCCTTTCATCCCCCTAATGCCGAACAATGGAAGAATCACATCTTGAAATGTGAATTGCAATAAAAAACAACAGTTTCCTTTCTTTTCTTTTTAATCCTATGCTGATGGATGCCTTTAAGATGCATTTTACAGACAAAACCCAACAGGTCCAGGTAACAGAAGAGTGCAAAATTATAAAGGGAAAATCCAAAATGCACTTCCTTTCTGATCACTGCCACTCTACAGAAGCCCCTGCCTGTACCTGTGCAGCACATCAGATTTTCAGACTCTGACTCTCCCCCAGCTTTCCCTTCCCTATGTTTGTTCCAAACTACCTCCCTGAACTGCTTGCATGATGCAGCAGGGCATCTTCTGCAGCTAGATGGTCCCGCTCTCAAAGGCTCCCCCTTTCCTCCTGCTGTTCAGGCAGATCCTCTCCCCACCCCACCCCCATCCAGTATACTTTATTTGGTATCCTCAGCCCCAAAGTCACATATATAAACATTCATCAAGGTACAATATTACATAATCTGAAATTATTAATTCTATACCTCTAATTACGCTTCATATAATAAATCAACACTAAATTACTAATAGTGATCTTTTCTTCTTACTTTTTAATAAAACAGAAGTGCATCTACACCTGATTAACTCATTGTAATTTCTCTACTTATTCCTTAATTGTTCATTAATCCAGTTCATTGTTCCTAAAACATAATCCTTATTTTTGTTGTTGTTAAATGCCTTCAAGTCAATTATGAGTTATGGCGACCCTATGAATCAGTGACTTCCAATAGCATCTATCATTAACCACCCTGTTCAGAACTTGTAAGTTCAGATCTGTGGCTTCCTTTATGGAATCAATCCATCTCTTGTTTGGCCTTCCTCTTTTTCTACTCCCTTCTGTTTTTCCCCAGCATGATTGTCTTTTCTAGTGAATCATGTCATCTCATTATGTGTCCAAAGTATAATAACCTCAGTTTCATCATTTTAGCTTCTAGTGATAGTTCTGCTTTAATTTGTTCTAACACCGGAAAAAACTTAAGTGTGTATTATCATCTTTGGTGTATCCTTTCAGCTGTTCATCAGTGAATGGTCTGGGGTCTCGTGAGGGTTGCTACTTCCTCAAAAAACATACGATTCCTGCCTGCTGACACTAGGTGGTGTTGTTATCCCATCTGATGGTCTGTTCACCAAGAGAAATTATGTTCTGGTAAGGCCAACAGCCCCTTCTAGTTAAGCCTTAGTGACAGAACATGGTCTTCCCAAATGTTTGGTATTTTCCTGTATCCTTTGGCCCTGATTTTTGGCTTTCTTCTCAGTCCTGCCTCCTGTTATGTCATCAGTTCTTCATTTTCATTCATGATCACTGACTTGATCCCTGGCTTCTCTCTCACCACAGATCGCTACCCATGGCCCAGCCCCAATGCTATCCTAGGGCCAAGGCAACAGATTTGGAATTCACACTGTGAGCACACTAGTTGCTTCAATAGCAGCGAGAATGGTTTTTCTGGCTGTGTTTTGAAGTGACTCTGCCCTTGGCTGGATACACCTCCCTTCCCCGCTGCTGACTTCAGATTTTTCAGGACTGCCCACAACAAAGTGTTGGGCTAATCACTGTCTCTGCCTGAGCCTACAACAAAGTGTTTCCTTTGGCCACACCTGGAGCGGCAACAGGTTGATTTACCAATCAGCTGCTAAATTTGTCTGAAGCTGAGTTGGGGGGGAAAACGTACTGGAGCTGATCTGACCAGGTTTTAGAGTAAAAAGGGGCAGAGTTTCACTAGCCCCCATTTTCAAAAAACAAAGGTGTAGATGCACTGGAATTGGCACAACAGTGTGTGTCTGCCATTAGCTCCAGTTCAAATTAAGTCCTAAATAGGCAAGAGGGGATTTGAAGCATTGCCAAACCACTGTGCCATACACTGGTGTCGGAGGCTCTCACCTTAGTATTATCCTTGTAAACAGCATGGCTGATGTTGCAAGAGAGGCCCTTGAAGTGCTGACTGTCCAGGAGCCCATCACAGCTCACAACTATCTGAGCATTGGACTGGGAGAAAAGAAGGGGGGAGCAAACCACACAGAAGTCAATCCAGTTCAGGGTTGGTGTCAACATGCCCTGCCCTGCACCCCATAATAATAATAATAATAAACTGGCCCAGCATGCTGAGTTTAGCTGCCATGTTGATGTCTCACAGTCCCCTGACATAGCATCACTCTTAGATCTTGTGGGAAATTAAAATGCAGCTAGAATTAGAGGCCAGGTGCTGCCTGTAGCTTTGCTTAGAGTGCGGCTGTCTTTAAATCCAAGGGGCCCCATCAGGGGTTGTTTTTGCCTAGGGGGAGGGCGCCAAATCTCTTTTAGCCCGATGACATTCCTCTGGTGTGGCCAATAGTGGCTGTGCCTCACCCACATTCTTGTACATACATACACACCCAGCCCCCCGACAGATCATCTGAGGAAGAGGAGTTATTGCCCCTCTCTTCACATCAAATAATCAATCTGATAGCTTGGGAGGGGGCAATTTCATCCCCAGTAAGGTACTGGTCTTTAAACATCTGTTCCCACCCCAGCACTGCATCTACGTATTATTTTCTTTCTCTCTTTTTACCACTACTGCCAAAATTGGTGGGGGACCAGGGGTCTAGCAAAAATTGTTTGAAGTGGGGGGTGATAAGGCCTCTGGGCCCTGGATTAGCCATCCATGGCCTTAGTGAGCCTTCAAACCTAAAACCAGCCCTGATCCAGTAGCAACATTCCTCTTGCAACCTTATGATCAGATTCAAATCTTCAGATATCTGGAGCTTCTTTGGCAAGCAGAGACAACCCACCCCAAAGTACCCCAAATGTTCAGTACTCTGAACCTTACAGATTTTAACTCATGGCAATTTTGTGTTGGTGAAAGAAAGTGGCACCCTGGTATGCTCCATCCCAGCTGAGAAGTTCATGGCATGTGGGGTGGCAGCAGAGGTGGCAGATGCCCACTGGGACTAGTAAGGCAAGTCAGGGAGCCCAAAAGTAGGTGCAGCCAAAACCAATGACAGGCAGAGCCACAGCCAACTAAATCAAGTTTTGTTCTCACCCTCTTCCCTGCTCAGTCATACTGAGACTAAGGGCTTATCCAGCATGGGCGCCTAACTTCGTACTAAAGACACTGTTTTTGCCTCTGTTTTCTATTTGCACCGTCCACAGTAAGGGATCAAAGCCAGCTGTAAACATGGTGTTTTCTATTCACACTGAGGGGAAGGATTAACCACACAGTTTCCTAATGACCACGTCCTCCAATTTAACATTTCCACTCCCTCTGGTTACTTGGCAATCGAGCATGCCCAGTTGCAGTAAGTTTCATTTAAAAAAAAACAATCCGGAAATGCAATTATTTGCATTTTCACTGGTACAATACAGCTGAAATACAAATCTTTGTTTGAGCAATGTTATGCTTTTGCGCACAAGTTAGGGGGAAAATAAAAATAAGTACCGTTTGCAGCAACATAAAAAAGGCCAGCAGAAAAAGAGCAGCCAGAAGTTGCTTTTCAGCCTACAAGAAATAAAATGAATGAAGGGAGGAGGAGGGAGGAGGCATGAATAAGGGAACAATTGACACACCCACCTAAAAGCATTAGAGCAAAGTATCTGCAAGCACTAGAGAAACAGAGTGAAGAGGGTTTTTTCTTCCCTTTTTGTATTATCAGAGGATTGAGTTAGTATGGATTTACAAGGGGAAAGCTGCATGACAGCTTCTGTTTGCCAGTACCATCATGTCAACCATGTGAATTAAAAGGAGATGTGAGTAGCACCAAACACACAGTAAACCACCTTGTAGATGAGCCCTAAGAAGGAGAAGGAAGCTGACAGCCAGTGACAGCCCCTGGACTAGTAAGAAGAGAGGCAGCTAGGGACTGGCTGGAGACAGAATGAGGTTGGTAGGGCAGTGCCCCATTCACCCTAATGGAGCAGCCTCCACTGGGTAGCAGTGAAGGTGAAAATCTGCCCTTTGGTAGATGGAATACATACCACATAAGCTTTGCGAAAGGAGAGGCCTGGTATGTGAGGCACACGTAGGGTCACAAAGTATGCATCCTCTTTGCGGTTCTCCAGCTCCAAGCTCATGTTCAGGTCCCTTCCAGGAAATACAACTAGTTCCTTAGACCTGATAAAGGGGATGTTGTGTAGATAACTTAGTTAGCAGTCCTCAGTTCCTGAATGTGGGAGGTGTAATTGCTGACTGCACCAGAAAAGTGGTGTACCATTCACATCTCACCTCAGCCAAAAGCTCACTAGGAAGTCTTCACCAAACTGGTGCCCTCCAAATGAGGCTGATGGGAGTTGTGGTAGTCTAAAATGTCTGGAGGTTACCAGGCTGGCAAAGGCTGCCTTAGGGCATACCTACATATAACAAACTTAGAATGATTTAATGGTAATATCCTCCACTCCAGGGAATCTTGGGAGCTGTAGTACTGTGATGGAAAAAAGGCTAAGGATCTCCAAAAGACAATTCTTAGCCTTGCCAAACTTAAGTACCAGGATTCTTTGGGGGCAGTCGCATTGCTAATGTAGTATAAAACCAAATACACATTTGCAAGTTTTGTAAAATGATGCCATTAGAAACTAAAGTATGGTACAAAGTTTCTTAACAGTGTGCAAGTCTTGCTACACCTTAATTCAAAATGGCTGCAGCCCTAGGTGCATATTCTGTGCTGGTGTTTTCCAGAACTGTTTCCCTCCATGCAATCTAATCATGGAACACTTTGGTTCCTGGACTCATCATCATTTTGTAGTGTGCATATGCCAAGGCACAACTCTCTTAGGCTCAGCCCCCATCCACAATACCGTAGAGCACAGGTGGTTAATCTACAGTCCTCCAGGTATGATTGGACTCCTCCCATCAGTCCCAGTTAGCATGGCCATTGGTCAGTGACTGTGGGAACTGTACTCCAACAGCTGTTGGAAGGATTGCAGTCATAATGTATGTGAATGAAAAACTCTGGACATTTGAAATGTGCTGTACATATATTAGCAATTATTATTTCAAAAATTAAGTCCTATTCTCCCTCTACCACTTTTAATTTGTTCTCATATTCAACAAACAACCATAACTGCTAGCATCAAGGATGTTCACCGTACCCTGAATCATGGAAGGAGAGTTGCAGGTCAGCCTCACACACCTCATCTTCCCCGCAGTGCTTGTCAAAAGGAATCTAATAGGTTTACCAAGAATATTACCATAGTTAATATACTATATCTACCAAATGTACTACCTCTTCCCATTGAAAACAACTTGATTCTGCCCCTTTTCCAGATCCCCTCTCTGCTTGCTCCAAACCATGGTATCCCATACATTCCTCTCCTAGAAACTTCAGTTCTAGCCCCTGAAGTTCACTTATTTTTGCACTGAAAGCTAAAACTGTTTTCAAACACATCCTACACAGAGGAGTTTGTACTTAGTTCTGTACATCTCAAATGACTGCCTCCACTATCTTCTGTGGGCATCAGTCTCCATTTTGTTTTATGTGTCTTTGCCCTAACCCAGGAAGCTCTATTTCTTTCCCTGAGAGTCCAGGGCCCAGCCCCCCTCTACCCAGCTTATGGGCCCCTCCAGACTGGTGCGTTTTTTGTCTTTTTGTTTTGGGGAAAAATGCATCAAAAACAGAGTATTTCATAAGAAACAACAGAAAAGATGCACAATACATATGGATTGTGGCTAAAGTCATACGTTGGAAGGATCTGTGTCAACTTCAGTTCTCTCAGTTTCTCATTTTCCCAGTCTTAAATACAGTTCTAATTTCTGCAGCTATTTTTTTTTAATCCTCATGAAAATTCTTCAGTATTTTAGTGTGAATTTCTCCTAATAAACACATTTTATGCAGTTTTGACCATTGTACACATTTTTTGCAAGCAATTCCTCCTAATATTAAGCATTTTGTATGTAATTTTCATTTCTTTGCACGCTGTCCCCTAATATATGCATTTTTGCAAAACATGGCTGGTTGGTGAACTGCATTGCACAATTTGTCTAGGATGGCTGTGTTTCTGTTCTCCTATTGTTTCGGAAAGTGTAAAGTTTATGGATTTGGCTTTCCATGCAAACTGAACTGAATTTGTCAACCATCCCTAGTCATGTGTACACCACTTCCCACCAGTAGCGGGAGTGCACTGAATGCAGAATAAATGGGAAATGTGTATACAACCCCAATACCATCATGAGCACAAATAGTAATAAAAAGGATGTCTGGAGGGGTGCTATAATCCTGCTCTGCAAATTTTACTTTCCAGAAATCAGGAGTCCTGGCTTCCACCTCTCACCTCCACCGTTGTCGTGTTGCTTAGGGGGCTCAGAACAGGTCTGAGATTCCCCTTGTTAGGGTTATTGTCATCCTCAAGGGAGAAGTTCATAAAGACTTTGATAGGCGAGATGTAATCCTCAATGCAGTTCTGAAAGGTAATGGAGACAGCTATCAGATCACTCCACATCACTTTTATAGATATCCAGAACAGAACTTTCCTAAGAGGAGTCCTTGTGTATCCACCCCAGAAGCAGCTGCAGCTTTAGTGACACACAAGAGAGGCCTGTATAAACAGCTGCCATATCTCACCCCAGATGAAGCTGTGTGGAAATGAAAGTAACCCTCCATTTACCGTGATGTGAATGCTCTCCTGTATGCACACTTCTTCCTTAGAGATTTTCTGCACCCCATTTGTGACCTTCTTGCCATTATTAAACACTCCTCGGTTCCTCATCCTGTTTCTATCGATCTCCATGTGGAAGGAGAGGTTGGCAGAGGGGTGTCCTATAGAGGGAGAGAGGAAGAGAAATTGTGCATATAAAGGATGGTGCACAGATGACAGCAGAGACTCAGTGCTTTTGAGTTGAACGGCGGTAGGATGAAGATCACCTGGAAAAACCATTGGGGGAGATGGGGCAGGATTTCCTGCTGTTTGCAGGGTTTATACTAGAAGAGAGGCTTGCAATTTTGACACTTTTTAAAAAATATGACAGTAGGTCTCTAACAACTGTAAAACAGATGGATATCTAAAAAACTTCCCAGCATTGACTTGATGAAAGGATGAGCTTCATCTATTGTTTTTTACTTATCAGTCATCAGCACATAACCTCTGTCCATAAGAAAAAGCATCCTATGGTTATGCCTTGACAATGAACAAAGATCTGCAGGCTTAATCCTGGGCTGCTTCCCCGCTAAGGCCCTTTCCAGCTGCTGGCCAACGCTGATTTTCCACAATCATCTGGAATTAATAAATGGTGATTCAAAATTTTGGGTTACTGTAATTGTAACAACTGAGAAAATCACTGGCTATACACAACCCATGTGACCTTAGTCCGGCCCACATGCCAGTCTCTATGCTGCAGCTGTGGGTGATGAATATTTCCCTGGACTGCAGAATGAGGCTCAAGGTTTATGACTCTCTGGCCTCCCTCACCTTGGTAGCTCTTGGTGACCAAGCTGGTGCTGAAGCAGATGCTGAGGTTGACTGCCAGATTCTGCCAGGAGCTGGTATCCCCTGAACATTCCACATCATCTCGTGGAATTTCCTTAGGTGAGGACTGCATCCTTGTGACCAATGTAACAATGGGACTGGAGCTGCAAGGGCCAGAGAGTGGCAATTTTATTTGTTTTGTCTCTTTTAACAGAAATATTTATGTACTGACTTTTTGAACAGATTTGGAGCAAGGTGTCACCAGAATGCTGATGGCCCACTCATCCTCAAGCTCTGTTTCTCTGTAACATCTGAATCCGGAGAGACCATGCATGTTCTAAACCGGGGGCTGGATGCAGCCATGGGCTGAAAGAGGGTGAATAAACTGCAAAAGAATCCAGTGGTGACTGCAATAGCATCACGAGTAGGAAATTGAGATGGATCTACCCATTTTAGTTCTCTCCATTTCTCATTTGTCCACTCTTAAATTCTATTCTCCATATTTCTGCAGCAATCTGCGATTAAAAAAACTCATGAAAAGTTTCTCCCAATAAATACATTTTTGTATGTAGCTTTGGTTAATTACGCATTTTTACAAGCAATCCTCCAAATATAGTGCATTTTTGTATGTTATTTTCAAGAATATATTCATTTTTATGCACACTTTTCCCTATCAGAGCTTGGAAAAGTTACTTTTTTGAACTACAACTCCCATCAGCCCAATCCAGTGGCCATGCTAGCTGGAGCTGATGGGAGTTGTAGTTCAAAAAATTAACTTTTCCAAGCTCTGCCTCTAATACATGACTTTCTGTAACCATTGGTTGGTTGGAGAACTGCTCTGAAAAATTCAGTTGGGCTATGTAATATAATAATAATAATAATAATAATATTTAATTTGTTTGTCGCCTATCTGGCAAATGGCCACTCTAGGCGACGTACATTAAAATGAGATAAAATACAACAATAACAATGCAGTCATATTAATAACAGTAAATAAAATACTGGACAGTCATCAATACATATAAAAACAATTATATTAACAGCATACAATAGATGACAAGATCAAGGAGATTTACCCCTCCCAAGGACCTCAAAGGCCTGTTGGAATAGCCACATCTTCAGGGCCTTGCGGAATACCTCTAGGGAAGGGGCATGTCGAATGTCACATGGGAGGGAGTTCCAGAGAGTGGGGGCCACCACAGAAAAGGCTCTCTCCCTAGTACCCACCAACCTAACTATTTTGGTTGGCGGGATTGAGAGAAGGCCTTGTGTGGCTGATCTAGTTGAGCAGCATAGTTGGTGGCGGTGGAGGCGCTCTTTCAGGTAAGCTGGGCCGAAACCGTACAGGGTTTTAAAGGTTAAAACCAACACCTTGAATCGGGCCCGGAAAACAACCGGTAGCCAGTGTAGATCAAATAATACTGGCGTAATGTGGTCCCGGTGGCGGTTGTTGGTAAGTAAGCGCGCCGCTGCATTCTGTACAAGTTGTAATTTCCGGGTCATTTTCAAGGGTAACCCCACGTAGAGCGCATTACAGTAGTCTAGACGAGAGGTGACCAGGGCATGCACCACGAGTGGAAGCTGTTGAACAGGGAGGTAGGGTTGCAGCCTACGTATAAGGTGTAATTGATACCAAGCTGCCCGGCTCACAGCCGAAATTTGAGCCTCCATGGACAGCTTGGAATCAAGAACAACCCCGAGGCTGCGGACCTGGTCCTGTAGGGGCAACCTCACCCCATCAAACACCAGGTCAACATCTCCTAACCCTCCCTTGTCTCCCAAAAGTAGTACCTCGGTCTTATCAGGGTTCAACTTCAACCTGTTCCTGCCCATCCATCCACTCACGGATTCCAGGCACTTGGACATGGTCTCCACAGCCCTCTCCGGTGAAGACTTGAATGAGAGATAGAGCTGAGTGTCATCCGCATATTGGTGACACTGCAGCCCAAATCTCCTGATGATCTCTCCCAGCGGCTTTACATAGATGTTAAATAGCATGGGAGAGAGTATAGAACCCTGTGGCACACCACAATTGAGAGGCCAAGGGTCTGAAACCTCATCACCCAATGCTACCTGTTGGCGCCTATCAGAGAGAAAGGAGTGGAACCACTGTAAAACTGTGCCTCCCAATCCCAAACTCTCCAGGCGATCTAGAAGGATACCGTGGTCTACGGTATCAAAAGCCGCTGAGAGATCCAGGAGGACAAGGAAGGTGAGTTCTCCCCTATCCATTGCCCTCCTCATATCATCGACCAGAGCGACCAAGGCTGTTTCAGTTCTGTGTCCAGTCCTGAAACCCGATTGGTATGGATCTAAATAATCCGTTTCATCCAAGTGTGTCTGCAACTGATTTGCCACCACTCTCTCAATGACCTTGCCCAAGAATGGTAAGTTCGAAATTGGGCGGAAGTTGTTTAGGATCTGGGGATCCAAGGAGGACTTCTTTAAGATGGGTTTAATAATAGCCTCCTTGAGGGCTAGTGGCATAACACCCCCTTGCAGGGATGCATTAACCATTGCCTTGATCCCCTCACCCAATCTCTCTTTGCAGCTCATAAGGAGCCACGATGGGCAAGGGTCATTTAGACAAGCGGTAGGCCTTACAGATGAGAGCACCTTGTCCACATCCTCAGAAGGAAGAGGCCGAAATCAATCCCATTTGACCGGTTTGCAACTGGTCACCTCTAGCTCATTCACTGTATCCACGGCGCACGGAATCGAGCTCCTCAGGTGCTCGATTTTATCAGCAAAGTGCTTTGCCAATTTGTCACAGGAGGCCTTAGACTGTTCCAAGGGTTCCTGAGCAGCTGGACCGACCAGGCTTCGGACCACTTGGAACAACCTCCCGGGACAGCACTCTGCTGATGCAATAGAGGCAGCAAAGAATTCCCTCTTTGTCGCCCTTACCGCCACTTGGTAGGCAGCTATTGCTGCTCTAACCTGTGTCCGAGCATCTTCGGAGTGAGACTTCCGCCACCGGCGCTCTAGTCGTCTCACCTCCTGTCTCAAAGTACGCAACCGTGGTGTGTACCATGGTGCTACTTGAGTTCTGTTCAGGGGGAGAGGACGTTTCGGAGCCACTCGGTCTAATGCCCATTAAAATATCTAAAGTAATAAAGAATAAATACAATGTACTCGTGTGTGTGTGTGTGTGTGTGTGTATATAAATCTTGTAGGTAATAAATATGGAAATGGACTGCCTTCAAGTCGATTCCGACTTATGGTGCCCCTATCAATAGGATTTTCATGGCAAGCGGTATTCAGAGAGGGTTTATCATTACCTTCCTCTGAGGCTGAGAGGCAGTGACTGGCCCAAGGTCACCCAGTGAGCTTCATGGCTGTGTGGGGATTTGAACCCTGGTCTCCCAGGTCGTAGTCCAACACCTTAACCACTACACCACCCTGGCTCTGATATATATATATACATATATGACCTAATACCATATATTATACAGGTGTATATCTTGCTCAGTCTCTTAATTTGGACTAGTGAATGAATGGGGAAAATCCTTGATAATGTTAAGGTGCTAGACTATGACCTGGGAGACCAGGATTCGAATCCCCACACAGCCATGAAGCTCACTGGGTGACCTTGGGCAAGTCACTGCCTCTCAGCCTCAGAGGGAGGCAACGGTAAACCCGCTCTGAATACCGCTTACCATGAAAGCCCTATTCATAGGGTTGCCATAAGTTGGGATTGACTTGAAGGCAGTCCATTTCCATTTTCATTACTTGTCAGCCAGCTTGGAATCTGATTGCAAGGAATGGATTATGGAAAAGATCTAGTACAAGATCTAAATCCATGGAATGGATTAAGGATATCTTAGTGCCATATATGATTGTTTTTAATAATATGTTATGATTATTAGTTATTATTTATACATATATTGAGTTTTTCAGAGGTTGTCTAAGTTGGGTTTCTACCCTTTTTGGTTGTACTCTGGTTGGAAACTGCATCACAAAATGCAGAGAAATGCAAATGTCAAAGGATGGCTGTGGTTCAGTTCTCATATTGTTTCAGAAAGTGCAAATTTGATAGATTCACCTTTAAGCATGAATTGAATTGAATTTCTTCCCCATCCCAAATAAAGAGTTACATTTAATTACTGGATTTTCTGCAGTAAGGGAAATATTGATTCGTAAAACAAAACAAAAAAACGTTTCGGCTGGTATTTTCGCAACCACAATGCTTTGTGGATGCTGCAAAAAACTTGTGGGCATGAGCAGCACCAATGCCACAATAAACTCCCACCTGGAAGAACTCAGAGTTAACACCCATTAAAATACAAATGTCTTGACTGCCCACTTAAAAATCTTCTTTGTTTAAGTCTCACTTGGAACAGAGAGCTGCACAACCAGGGGTGCTGCCACTGAGAAGGCCCTTCCTTGCTTGGGATAGTGCTAGCTGTACCTCCTTTAGTGTTGGAATGTAACAGCTGAGTCTCGACAGACGTGGGCTGCATACATACCATACATTTAAAGCACTTTCCCATCACCACCACCACAGAAACCTGGGAATTGTAGTTTGTTCAGGGTGCTGGGAATTGTAGTTCTGTGAGAGGGATAAACTACAGTTCCCAGGTTTCTTTGGGGGAAGACATGACCCACACCCACCCCAAAAGGCAACACTGTTGTTTTTCAATACAATACAATAAAGTTTTTGTTTTAGTCTTTATTATAATTCTATTTTATTTGTATTATTATTTATTGTGAATGTTAGAGACTGGGAGTAGGAAACCATTTTTCCTGTTGAGGGCCACTTTCCCTCAGGGGCAATTTGTCTGGAGCTGCACCCCAGTGGTGCATGGGGCTAGAGCCAGACATGGGCAGGACCCCCTTTTCCCTCTCTCTGTTACCCCTTTTCCCTCTCTCTCAGGCTGTGTACACACCATACATTTAAAACACATTTAAAGCACTATTTGTCTTTGTGATGTCCTTATATGTTAAAAACTGTAAATATGGTAAGTGCGGGTTTATATAGGGATATATGGTAAGTGAATTGAGTAAGAGGGGGGAGTACATGGGCTAGAATGCGAGAGAATGTTGGATGATGATTGGCTGAGGGTTTGAATGGCTGAAGGTATAAATGAGAGGTAAGATCCCCCCAAGCTGCCCTCTGGGAACACCCAGGACAGAGTCTTGGCTCTCACAGTCACTCACCAAAGCACCACCACCTTCCCCAGAGCTCCCACTGCAATGTCGGTGAGGCTGTCTCCATTGAGGTCTGTCTTTCCATAAATAGACTGTCCAAAGAACATCAAGCTGGGAGAAATGCTGGCTCCTGTAATTCTCTGTGGGAGAGAAAAGCCATGGGCTTAAAACAAAACAAGGCAGCAGCAATGTGTGGCCTGTAGATTCAGGACCATTCAGAACAAATAGAGTAAGGAGAAGCAAAAAAAATATCCCTTCTTCATACAACAGATAACTTCATGTCTGGTGCCAATTTTTATTAGTTTTTGGCAGCTCCTGAAGCAGGGGTGAAGAACTCAATTTGGCTGGTGGCCCAATTGTCATCTTCACTGCCCCTCATGAAGCTTTGCATTTTATTATGTATCTCTTCTTATTATAATTGAGGGGTTTTTTTGTATTGTGCAGATACTATGTTACATACTGACATATATTTTTTGCTATGTTCTGTGACATAAACCACCCTGGGGTCTCTTGACGAAGGGTGGTATATAAATTTAATAAATAAATAAAGTCAGGTGAGTTGTTTTGCCCACAGGGGCCTACGGAAGCCCCATTGAAAGTGCTACATTGAGCGGCAGGGCTGCTGAAGAGCCGACAATCAGTTGATTATTGGCTCTCCAGGAGTTTGTCTCCAAGCTCCGTCTTTGCCCAGCGCCACACCCAGTGCCTTCAGGCCCACTTTTGGCTGAGCCACCTGCCCCACACAACATATATGATGTCAAGGGTAGGGCAGGTGGGTGTGGCTTGTGGGCCAAATGGGGAACCAGCAGCCCTACAGATGTGATTGAATCAGTCAGTCCCAGCCAGCACATAGCCAACCGCAGGAATAATGGGACTTGGAGTCTAGCAATGTTTAGATTTTGGGAAGTGCCAAGCACAGGGCTGACAAAGAGCTTCTTTCTCCTTTCCCCATCAATGACAGGAGGAAGGAACCTTCCTTTGACAAGCATCATCGGCTGCATTGGGAGAATTCCTGTTTGCAGCTGATGCTTGCAACAGGCAGGTTCCTTCCTCCCGTCACCTGATGGGGAAGGGAGAAAGAAGTTCTTTGCCAGCCCTATGCTTAGCACTTCCCAAAGTGATGACATTGGGCTGGCAATGCCCCTTGGGCTGTTTCCCAGATGCCCAACAGCCAGCTTAGGAATCCCATGGAAGGGATTTTGAAGGTGGTCAACCCACCTGTCAATCATAATGACATAATTTATTTATTTATTTATTTATTTGGTTACATTTATATACCGCCCTTAGCAAATAGCTCTCAGGGCGGTAAACAGCATAGGGTAAAATACATACATGGCAATAATAAAATCACAAAAACATATATGACATAAAAACAAATACAGTTAAACAGAAAATAAAAATACTTAGTATACAAGATTAAAAAGCTAAAAAGATTAGAGTGATTAAAATGCCTGGGAGCATAAAAAGGTCTTTACCTGGTGCCGAAAAGATAATAGTGTAGGCGCCAGGCGTACCTGTTCGGGGAGGCTATTCCACAATTCGGGGGCCACCACGGAAAAGGCCCTAGATCTAGTAACCACCCTCCGGGCTTCACAATGAGTTGGTACTCATTGTCGATGACAAACGAAGCAAATGGGTAGGTTCATAGTGGGAGAGGCGTTCCACCAGGTATTGCGGTCCCACACCATGTAAGGCTTTATAGGTCATAACCAACACCTTGAATCTCGCCCGGAAGCAAATAGGTAGCCAGTGCAGGCGAGCCAGAACAGGAGTTATATGCGAAGACCGACTGGTCCTCATCAATAATCTAGCTGCCGCATTCTGCACTAGCTGAAGCTTCCGAACTGTCTTCAAGGGCAGCCCAATGTAGAGTGCATTACAGTAATCCAATCTTGAAGTTACCAGAGCATGGACAACTGAGGCGAGGTCGTCGCCGTCCAGATAGGGGCATAGTTGGGCTACCAAACGGAGATGGTAAAACGCATTCCGTGCCACCGAGGCCACTTGAGCCTCAAGAGACAAGGAAGGGTCAAAAAGAACCCCCAGACTACGAGCCTGTTCTTTTAGGGGGAGTGTAACCCCATCCAGAACAGGATGCACATCCACCATCTGAGCGGGGAAGGCGTTCACCATCAGTGTCTCAGTCTTGTCTGGATTGAGTCTCAGTTTATTAGCTCTCATCCAGTCCATTATCACGGTCAGGCAATGGTTCAGCACATCAACAGACTCACCTGAAGAAGATGAAAAGGAGAAATAGAGTTGCGTGTCATCAGCATACTGATGACAACGCACTCCAAAACTCCTGATGACCGCACCCAGAGGCTGCATGTAAATGTTAAAAAGCATGGGGGACAAAACCGACCCCTGAGGGACTCCACAATGGAGAGTCCAGGGTGTCGAGTAATGTTCCCCAAGCACTACCTTCTGGCGACGATCCGCGAAGTAGGAGCGGAACCACTGCCAAGCAGTACCCCCAACTCCGCAAGTTTCCCCAGAAGGATACCATGGTCGATGGTATCAAACGCCTCTGAGAGATCAAGGAGAATCAACAAAGTCACACTCCCCCTGTCCCTCTCCCGACAAAGGTCATCATACAGGGCGACCAAGGCTGTTTCAGTGCCAAAACCGGGCCTAAAACCGGATTGAAACGGATCCAGATAATCGGTTTCATCCAAGAGCACCTGGAGTCGGCTAGCAACCACCCGCTCCAAAACCTTGCCCAAAAAGGGGACATTCGCCACTGGTCTGTAGTTGTTCAAATTATCCGGGTCCAGGGAAGGTTTCTTTAATAGAGGTCTCACTATTGCCTCCTTGAGGCTACTTGGGACTACTCCCTCTCTCAAGGAGGCATTAACCACTTCCCTGGCGCAGCCGGTGGTTCCAGCCCTGCTAGCTTTCACTAGCCAAGATGGGCAAGGGTCCAGAACAGACGTGGTTGCCCGGACCATTCCAAGCACCTTGTCCACTTCCTCGAGCTGCACCAACTGAAACTCATCCAATAATAAAGAACAAGGCCGTGCTCCGGACAATTCACTGGATTAATCTGTCACAACATCAGAGTCTAAGTCCCTACGAATGCAAGCAATCTTGCTTTGAAAGTGCCCAGCAATTTCGTTGCAGCGGGCTTCAGATGTTTCTATAGTATTGAGTGGGCCAGAATGTAAAAGCCCCCGCACAACTTTAAAAAGCTCTGCTGGGCGGCATAAAGATGACCTAATAGAGGCAGCGAAGTAAAGTTTTTTCGCTGTCCTTACCGCTTTCATATACAACTTATTGGTGGCACTTACCAAAGCATGGTTATAATCGTTGGGAGTTCGCCTCCATCTGCACTCCAGCCTCCTCCTCTCTTGCTTCATCACTCTCAGCTCCGGGGTATACCACGGAGCTGTATGAGCTCTACATCGGAGGGGGCGCGCAGGAGCGATCGTGTCAACAGCCCGAGTCATCTCCGTATTCCACAGAGCGACCAGGGCCTCGACAGGAGCACCAGTCTTATCAGCCGGAAAATCTCCCAGAGCCCTCTGAAAACCAAGAGGATCCATCAGACTGTGGGAGCGGACCAACCTAATAGGTCCTCCACCTTTGCAGAGGGGAAGAGCTACTGTAAGCCTAAATCTCAACAAGCGGTGATCTGTCCATGACAATGGGGTAGATGAAAAACATCCCACCTCCAGATCACCATCTCCGTGACCAGTGGCGAAGATCAAATCAAGAGTATGTCCCGACACATGCGTTGGGCCAGTAGAAAATTGAGACAGCCCCATTGTTGTCATGGAGGCAGTGAAGTCCTGAGCTGCACCAGATAAGACAGCCTCGGCATGGACATTGAAATCCCCCAGTACCAAAAGTCTAGGGGATCTCAATAGTACCTCCGAGACTATCTCCGTCAGCTCAGCTAAGGAAGCTGTTGGGCAGCAAGGTGGACGGTACACCAACAGTATTCCTAGTCTGTCTCCCTGGCCCAATACAAGGTGGAGACACTCCAGACCAGTCGCCGCCTGGACAGGGTGCTGTGTGAGAGGAAAAGTACTCCTATAGACCACAGCAACTCCCCCGCCCCGGCCCTCAGATCTACCACAGTGCTGAACTGCATACCCAGGTGGGCAAAGCTGGGAAAGAGCAACTCCGCCTTGATCACCCACCCAGGTCTTGGTTATACACGCCAGGTCGGCACCCTCGTCCAGAATTAAATCATGGACGAGGGAGGTTGTATTATATACCGACCTGGCATTCAAGAGCAGCACTTGGAGATCCGAGAGCTGGCTGATAGGACAACCGGCAATCCTGTGGGTAAGAGGAGAACCAGAACAAGGCACAGACACAACTTGTCTGGGACGAGTTCCCCTTACCTGGCCAGTTCTCCTCCTAACACCATACCTCCCATTACCCGTCACTACGTTAATTGGGGCCCCCGAAAGTCCCCCCACGAAGGATGTAATCCTTGCTCCCAGGCACATAGTAAAAATACACGAATACACATACACAAAACAATCATACAAAACATTCACACCACACTAATCCACACACAATACACACAGAACGACAGCCAACATTAAAATTAATAATGTAATTGAGGGATGGGTTGTCCCACCCACTTGTCAAAGTTGGTCCATGGGGTGGAGCCAAAAACATTCCCCATCTAGAGGGCCACAGATTTCCCTCACGCATAGTCCTGTGGTTCCCAAGTTCCAATAGGTGAAGCACACTCTTTTCCTTCCGAATTAAAATTAGAGGTACACTTTGCTGTTGCACCCTCCCCCCCCCAACTGCTTTTAGAATGTGAACAATTATGAATTGCCCCACCTCCGTGGTCAGCGGAGGCTGGTAGCTCTGATGTCAGTGGGGAAGTGAATCCGCTCTCGGTTTTAGTATGAACTTTGAAGGAGCTGCCCCACTGACATTGGAGCCACCCATCTCCACAGTCCATAGTTCTGGGAGTCACTGTTCTGTGCAGGTCTCAGAGCATGTACTGAAAATAGCTCATTGGTGGGTGGTTGCCTTGGGCTCACAAAAGCCTTTCATTATTAATTGATTTTGTTTTGTCATTATTTCAAACTTTTAATGGTTTAAATTGTTTTTATGTACTGTATTTTATTTTGTCAAGTTGCTTTGAGACTTTTTTTTATCATATAAAGCGACTGACTGATGAAATAAATAAATAAATAAATAACACTTTATTTCCTGTAGCAAACTAGAAGCGTTCTCATGGCATACTGACATGGACATTACAGCTACTGTCCTGTTTTGTTACCTGGCTGTACTGCATACGCAGGGTCTTCCCCTGTCCATTGAAGATGTAGACAGCTCCCTTCCCCCCATCTTCCGAGGGGGCTCCTACAGCCACATCCATCAGTCCATCCCCATTGATATCTGCCAGGTCCGTAATGGCTGCTCCAAACCTGCCCAAGGGGTATCCTGGATCCCCGATAAGCTCCCCACAGGGGACAAGGTTATCCTGGAAGGAGAGGTGTCCTTGAAAAGCTGTTCCCTTTCGGAATCATCAATTCCATGATGCAACATGGGGTTCTTGTGGGCACAGAGAATGCAGAGAGCTCTGCCCATTCTCTTTGCCCAGTTTGCTCACCTCTTCCCAGGTGTACACATAAACCCGACCCCCTCTTGTCTCAGTGAAATGCTGATGAGCCCCAACAAGGAGCAGGTCTGCCTCATCATTGACGTCTACATCCATGGAGCAAAGCACCGCCCCAAAATATGACCCAATCTGCAAAAGAAATATTAAAAGGTGCAGGGTGAACAGGGTGGCCCTTGCACAGGGTCATCTCAAGGTGTAATAATACTTCAGATTGGTACAGAATTTTCAAGCATTCAAAGAGCTTTAGTTGCATTAGTAATCCTTCAACAACCCTGTAAGCTAAATCAGTATTATCATCATCACATACTGCACACCCATATTGTAGATGGGGAGACTGAGGCAGAAAGAGAGTGGCTTGCCTATGGCCATCTAGTGGCCCAGGTGCCTAGAATTGTACTGGCTGCCAATCAGCTGCCGAAGTAGGTTCAAGGTGCTGATATTGGTATACAAAGCCCTATACAGCTTCAGACCAGGATACCCATGCACCCACCCCAACATGCCCAACCAATCCCTGGGTTCTGCAGGGCATCATCATCATCGTCATTATTAATTGATTAATTAATTAATTAATTTTATATCACACCCTTTCTCCCAGGGCATCCTCCCAGGATAGCATCCTATCAAGAGGTCCATGCCACACAATGTTGGAATCAGGCCTTTATTATGGCAGCATCTACCCTTTGGAAGTCTCTAGCATTATATGTTAGACAGGCACCTTCTCTATTGTCTTTACGGCACCTTCTAAAGATGTTCCTCTCTCAACAAGCCTTCTAAATGGAGATCTTTATCCGTTAGTATCTGTATTTGATTTGAGTTGATTATATCTACGTGCTATTGTTGTTATTATTGATAAGTCACAGACATTATCAGGGAAGAATGCAAAAAGACAATACCTCTAGTTAAAAAGAGAGAAAGACCTCAATGGATGACTGAAGAAACTCTTAAAATGGTTAAAGAGAGAAGGAAAGCAAAAGCAAAAGGAGACAGAAAAACAGAAGTCTAAATGCAACAATACAGCGACTTGTAGGTAGGGACAAAGAGAACTATTACAATAGTTATTGTATAGAAATAGAAGAGGACAACAAAAAGGGAAGAACAAGAGCCCTATTCCAAAAGATTAAGGGAAATTTAAACCACAAGTAGGGATGTTGAATAATCAACAGGGGAACACACTGACTGACCAAGATGAAATAAAAGGAAGATGAAAGCAATACACTGAAGAACTCTATAAAAGAGATGCAAGGATGACAGATTCATTCACGGAGGAACCATATGATGAAGTACCAGAAATTTTAGAATGTGAGGTAAAAGCTGCACTTAAAATACTTGGAAGAAGCAAATCACCACCCCCACCTGCAAGCCCACTCGCTCCCTTGCTTGCCCCCCTGCCTGCCTGCTCGCTTGTTCGCTCGTTCGCCCTCTGCCCCCGCTGGCTCCTTCACTTGCCTTCCCCCTGCCTGTTCACCGTCCCTCACCAGCTCACTCACTCGCCCTCTCCCCCAGCTCGCTCGCCCTCTCCCCGGCCTGGACCCCTGCTCGCTCACTCGCCCATGCCCCCACGCCTGCTCGCTCGCTCACCCGCCCGACCTCCCACTCTTCCACCTGCCTGGTAGGTAGGTAGGTAGGTAGGTAGGTGGGGTGTGTATGCATGCGGGTGCCAGGACTCACGCCAAGCTGGTGCCCAAGGGCCTCGGCACACCTGGGGCCAGCCCTGTCTCCACCTACTGTTTGGGCTCCCTGCCTTCTACCGTACCAATCCCAATGGGCACCAGCCACCACTGCCATCATCATCCCTAGGGATCAAAGTTGACCAGAATGTCCAGAAAGCCACCCACCACTACCAGAAGTCTCATTTTCTTCACCTGCTCTCCTGGAATCTCCTGCTTCAATGTCCAGTTAGTAGTGCTAGGGTTGACCTCAAATATGAGGACTCTTCCAACATGTTGGTATCGAGGGGCACCAACAGCATAGACCTCTCTCTGTTGACGCTGTACGAATTTCAGTGCATACCCTGAAAAAAAATGGGGAAAAATAATCATGTGGAGATACCAAAAGAAAAGAAGGTAAAAGCTGGGTGAATTTCTGCACACACACACAAGGTTGCCCTTTTTGAATTTTGCAACACAGAGAACTAGAAACTTGCTCAGAGCTCTCATAAATCTAATATTGAAAATGGATCCACCAGAGCAAGCCCAGCATCCCTAAGCCAAGTTCTGCTTTCAATATGTGAGTGCCAAGAGGAATATAACTTTTTCCTGAGTGGTTTAACAGTCAGTCCTCTTTCTAGAGAATGCTGAGAATTGTAGCTCTGTGAGGAAAAGAGGGGTCTCCTAACAACTCTCAGCACCCTTCACAAACTACCCTTCCCAGGATTCTTTGGGGGAAGACATGACTATTTAAAGTGGAATAACAGCGGAATAAATGCCTTTCGTGAACGTGGCCCAAGAGTCTCAGAGGAGAAGAAACTGGTAGTCAAACACCACTTCCCTCCAGCGCAGGCCAAAAGGGGCTCAAGGTTTGCCCCACCCCACTTTCTCACAAAAGAACAATTCTGTATTCCTCCCTTCCTCTTCCATTTACCCAACTTCCCCTTGGCTATCAGTTAAATCGAGATTAACCCTTAATTATCAGTAAAAGCCTGAGGCATTCTACATTGAAATGCTTGTTTCTCCTTCACCACTGTAACTGCGTGTGTTTACATGCTGTAAGAAATTAATGTGTTTCCAAGTGGTTTCAACCTATAATGACATCAAGCGATTGACAGGAGGGCAGCCCTGCTCACCTGTCAAACTTGGGGGCTTGTGGAGATAAGGATTGGGCATGCCAGGTTGATTAGGTTCTCTGTCCTTAGGATGGAAGGATGAAAATCAGGTTGGCTTGCAACTAGGGCTGGTGCCAGATGGCGGCCAGTTTGGGCTTCAGCTCAGGGTCCCTGCAGCACAGATATGCCCCTGAAGGACACCTCCTTACGATGGGAGGGTGGCACTCCCGTTCTGTGATCTGTGGCAGCATCAGATCCTGCAATCCGACTCTGCAGCAGATCGCAGAGAGGGAGCTCCCAGGCACCCCCAATACAGACAGTGTGGGCTTCAATAAGCCTTCACTCACACCCCACCTACCTCACCCTTTAGTGTGAATATCATGTGCACTATGTGGGCATGTCATTCACATGACACAAGAGGTAGGTGGGGCATGTGGGCGGGCCTATTAGCCCTGCACCGCCTGTATGGGGGGTGTTGGGCTATGGTGCCACAGGCCAGGGGCAGACTGGTACCCCAGGGCCCAGTTATATCTGGCACCGGCCCTGCTTGCAACTTGTGAGAGCCAGTGTGGTAAGGTGGTTAGAGTGTCAGACTAGGACCTGGGAGACCAGGGTTCAAATCCCTGCTCTGCCATGAAACTTGGGCCAGTCATTGCTTTGCAGTCTAATCTACCTCACAGGGTTGTTGTGAGGATAAAATGGAGAGGGGAAGAATCATATACACCACCTTGAGCTCCTTGGAGGAAAAGTAGGATATAAAATGTAGGCACAACTGCCCCATAGGATAGATGGCTATATACAGCCCTGTTCTGTTAAAACACATACAACATGTACGTGCTGTCAGCAGCACTCAGCTGAAAAGAAAGGTCCAGATAATGGGGGTGATGGAGCAGAGGCTTGGCGGAGTGCAGAGCTTCCCTACTCACCTAAGTAGGCTCCTTCCATCTCCTTCCTGATCAAAGGGGTGGTGATGAACCTTTCACCAGCCAAACCCTTCTGCTGCTCTAGCAGTCCCCCTGCCCAGTTGTCAGCACCCACAGCACCCAGGACCATCCGTCCCTGCCAGAGAGAGAGAGAGAGAAAGAAGGTTTACGAAAACAAGGCTTAGAATAGGGGTGGGGAACCTTAGGCCCTTCTGATGTTGCTGAACTACAACTCCCATCAGCCCTAGCAAGCATGGCCAACAGCCAGAGATGATGGGAGTTGTAGTTCAGCAGCATTGGGAGGGCCAAAGGTTCCCCACACCTGGCTTAGAAGGCTCATTTTCAAGAAGCCTTCTAAGCAGAGATTTTTATCTCAGAATTGAAATTGTTTTTATATGTTCAATTGTTTTAATTGTTATTATATATGCAATTGTTTTCCACATGCTTTTATTTTACTGTAAAATCACTCTGAGATGCTTCATAGGAAGCAATTCATAAACGGAATAAATAAAAACTGCAAGGTCAGCCTGCAGGCTTAATCCTATACACAAATTGCCAGAGAGTAAGTCCCAATAAGTTCAATAGGACTTACTTCCAAGTAGACATGTACAGGTTACATTTCATTTATTTCTTTAAGAAATTTACACCCCACTTTTCAATATATATCTCAAAGCAGATTGCTCTGGGAGACATTTTAATCCACAACACTTACAATTCTGGCTCACCTGGGATATGTCTGCACTGAGTCCACTTGATGACAACTCCAGATGGAATGAGCCACTATCACTGGTACCTGCAAATGTACACAAATTTGGGGGACAGGAGAGAGAGAGAGAGAGAGAGATGTCTTTGTATAAACTTTCCACTGCAGACTATGCTGCTTCAAATGAAAAAAAAATTGTGTGGGGTATAGGAAACTGGGCAGTGGAGTTGCAAAGAGCTAACCAAATTGAGTAGAACGTGGCTAACCGCCACTGCTTTATGTAGATTGGGGGAGTGCCTCTGAGCATGTTCAAAGTGCACTTACTTCACTGTCAAATTTCCCCACCTAGCGCACAACTGAAATACGAAGGGGTGTGCAAGTGTGTGTAGAAACTAGCCTCCCATGCAAAGCTACATTTTACATTAGTTGCCCCGTCCACTTTCCCTTCTGGGTCTGGCTACTACTGGCATGCGGCCCTTGAACGGTTGCCCAGATGGGAAAGTGGTGCTTGAACTGACAGTCTCCCCACTCCTGGTCTGCCAGATATGCCCCTAGGGTTGGCGGCACCACCTGCACCAAAGCTTTAGGCAGTGCCATACTATGCATGTGCCAGAAGGTTAGACCATAGAGGGAAAGCCCCATAGACGGTGCCAGATTTATGCACAAGCTATGTAAAATATAGTCTAGGGCCTCCAATTATGAAGCACCTCTAAATAAATAAATAAATACTAAATTTCAAGTTTTACATTCTTTGTGAAAAATAACAGAATCGTACACCTTTTTTTGGTGACGTTATGGGGCCTCTTAAACTTGATATAGTCTAGGGCCTCAGGATGCCTTAATCTGGCCTTGCCCAGAGAGGTTCCAGATTGGCCAGCTCCTTGCTGGTGAGCTTTGAACACACTTTAAAACTCAATTTCCCTTCCCTTCCCTTCCTTCTCTCCCACTTCAAGAGTAAATACACGCGCACAAATTGACACCTTCGATCGCATAGATCTTAGACTGGAGATCGTTGAAGCTGTCTTTGAGCTCCTCAAAACTGGCAAGGACCTTCACAAACTGCTCTGTGGGTTCAGAAGCCAATCGCTGGAGCTTGTTTTGGGATTCAGGTGAGTTAAAATGCAACCCGATCTAGGGAAACAAGGAAGGACCAGGTGAGTCAGGCAGAGGCAGGACTTTGGAGGGTTCTATATTCAGCTGTGGGAAGGGAGCCAGTGGAGCCAGAAAAGCCCAAAACAGGTTGGGGGGACAGCTGTGATGGTGGAGAGAATAAGGACTCTAAAGCAGATAGTATGGTCCTGCTTATTTCACCAAGAGGTGAGAAGTCCTGGGTCTTTACTGTTGTTATGTGCCTTCGAGATGATTATGACTTATAGCGACCCTATGAATCAGTGACCTCCAACAGCATCTGTCATGAACCACCCTGTTCAGATCTTGTAAGTCCAGGTCTGTGCCTTCCTTTATGGAATCAATCCATCTCTTGTTTGGCCTTCCTCTTTTTCTACTCCCTTCTGTTTTTCCCAGCATTATTATCTTTTCTAATGAATCATGTCTTCTCATTATGTGTCCAAAGTATGATAACCTCATTTTCATCATTTTAGTTTCTAGTGACAGTTCTGGTTTAATCTGGGTCTTTACTACAGGCTTCCATTTCTTTCAGCAAGAGAAGTCTAGGTAATATTTAGGTTGTATACAATGTTATACACTCCGAGTAGTAGACCCATTAAAATTAATGGCCATGACTAACTTAGTCCATTAATTTCTATGGGTCTCCTGTGAGTAGAGCGTAGTTATACTACCCATTGGTTTATCATCTGGATTAAAATCATTCTCTCTCTCTCTCTCCCTCCCCCTCCCTCCCTTTCTCTCTCCCTCCCTCCCTTTCTCTCTCTCTCTCTCACACACACACATACCAGCAGCAAATAGCATTCAGTTTTTTTAGGCAGAGGAATCTTTTTTAAAAAAACAAGAAAATAGTGCAGAGAGAGAAGGCTATGCACACACACACACACACAGTATCACGATCCTAATCAAAATTTATTTCCCCCTGTCAGATACAGGCAACAGGTTTAAATAATAACAATTAAGAAAAACACACAGGAGATCTTGTTCTTGGGTTTCTGTGCCATGCTTGGTTTGGCCTTTAATGCACTGCTGTTAATTCATTTGGGAGAGAGGTCAGCCTGATCTGCAGCTATCTAGCCTTAGGGTCCTCACCCGCCTCCTGCTCCTTGGGGCAATTGTCTACACAATGTTCATGGCTTCCTCTTCTCTACATCACCCTTGACCAACCTGGTGCCCTCCAGATATTTTGGAGTACTACTTCCATCACACCAAGCCAGCACAGCCCTGTGGAGTGGGGCTGATGGGAGTTGTAGTCTATAACCAGGTCAGTGAAGGATGCTCTACATCAGAGGTAGCAAACATGGTGCCCTCCAGATGTTACTGAACTCCATCATCCCTGACCTTTGGCCATGCTGGCTGGGAGGCCTGATGGAGTTGACTCTGTATGATCACAAACATCTTTGACTGTAAGTAAGGAAGCTCGAGGATTTCGTGAGGTCCACATTTTGATACAGACCAAACCAATATCCTGTTGGTAGGATATCACAGTTCTCTGAATTTTGCAATGCAGACATCTGTTCAACAATTGTAGAAAAACATGCAAAATACATTGAAATGCCAACAAATGCCCAAAATGGGTACAATGTGTGCGTGCATGTAAGACACATGTTTTAAATGTACGTTTGTATGACATTTGCATTAAAAAAAAACACTGTTTGATATGGAAATAGGATGGAATGGATTAATAGCTGTGACATATGGAAAACAGAACAGAATGGAAACATACTGATTCCTCCCTCCCTCATTGTATGGTCTGGGACAGTGGTGGGAAACTGGGTCTCCCCCCATCCCCACCCCATAGTGCTTTACATAGGACTTTGCAGGCACCGACACTCAGCTGATTGGGGGTGCCTGAAACCTCCTTTTCAGCTGAGCCAGGTTTTTACATGCCCCACGTATGGCAGCAGGTGGGTGTGGCTGGTGCAAAATGGTCTGGCAGACCAAAAATGGGAAGGCCTGGTGGGCCTAACTAGGCCTGTGGACTGGAGATTCCCCACCCCTGTCTATGAGCTTGATGCTGGAGACAGCAGTTTATATATTTAAATATATAAAGTTATATATTTGCAGAAGCTGCCAGTGTGGTGGCGCTGAACTGCAGAGCCGCTATCCTGGCTCCGGCTTCACTGCGTGCTACCTCGACGGGGCTGGGGTGGGGCAGACCAGTGATGAGGCTGAGGCTGTGGAGTGGATACACCAGCACAGCCAATCCAGAATTCTTGCTGGTACATACACACAGCCCTGGCCTCACCGCCACCCTGCTCACCTCAGCCCTGTCCAAGTAAGCTGCAGCAACGCAGGCGTCAGGAGGGGGCTCCACGGCTCTGCCCCACCATGCCGGCTGATATTGTATATTTGGGGGGGGGTTATAGGTCTCCGGGAACTTAAATGCTGTCCTGCAAGCTGGGGAGATGCAACTCCTGGATACTTTACCCCAATGATGAGGCGTAAAATTCCCTTTTTCTTAGCGACTTCTATGATTCTGTAGCTGTCTCTGTCTGTGGCGTCTCCATCTGTGATGATGATGATCACTTTGTTTGCTTCTCTCCGCATGCCGCGTTCAGGAATGAAAACGTCTTCCCTGCCATCAGCAAACAGGGGAATAGTTATGTGGACCATGATTTATATGATTGAGCTACTATACTGTTCTCATTAGAGGCTGGTTCAGTCATGCATCTACTATATATTTTGGAAAGTTGTTCATCTGCTTTTTATGCATTTGGATACCTCTTAAGATATCATAACCACATTTTGCATGGTGGTTCCTGAGATCAAGGAGCTGGTTTTCATCTATGTTTGGATACATTTTGAATCAAGATGACAGGCTGAACCTTGCAAAACTGCACTGATTTTAACCACTGATTTAAATACTGCACTGATTTTATTTTCTTAGAATTCCCTAGCAAAGCCTGGTGTAAGACTGCTTGTATTCTGCACCCTAACAGCAAATACATGTAGATTTTATATAGCCAAAATGTTACAATCCATGGACAAGAGGAAGGTATCAGTAGGTTCAGGGAACCCCAAGATATCTGAGGGACCTAAGGTAAAGGGAGAGGAACTCAAAAAAAGCCCAGTAAGGACTGAGTGTTGGCATGATATGCTGCCTGACTATTGGGGTGGTGGGGGACAGAAACCCAGGGGGAGTGGAAATGGAATATCCTGGAAGAAGGCATGGCTGGCTGGCTGGCACTTTGAACAGAAGCACTCCACACTGCAACACTTCCCAATGTATGTTCTATTACTCAGTGTGTGAGCACTTGATGAGCCACAGCTTCATGTGTCAACTGAGCAGGTACACAAGTTCCTTCCTACTAGTCAACTTTTGCTATCGTGACTGAGCTATATGGTGGCTTCTTGGTTTATATCTCTTACCAAAGGACATATAACCCTTAATCTCTGAATTGTTAGAGAACCCACTCCTTCCTCCCAAAGTGCTCCCATTCCTGATCCAGCTTCCACTGAAAGCAAAACTACTCACACTACACATTTGATGGCCCCGAAGGTCCCCGTAATGCCTTTCTTGTGTCTCACATTCTGCAAGAGCTCTTGAGGGTTGGGATTGCGAGTGTAATTGTTAAAATCAAATTCGATTGTGGCGTCCGTTGAAAACTGCACGGCAGCAAACTGGAGCGGTAGGAAGGGAAAACAGAAGCAGCCTTAAAGGTGTTGTGGCAAAGTTCTAATGCCAAAGAAACTACCCCTTTTTGCCCAGGCTGAGGGAAGAAGGTAGTACTAAGGATCATAGACAGTGGCCTGGTTCACATAATGCTAAGCCATAGTTTGTTTAAGCCACGGTTTATGTAACAAACCATGAGTTGTCCCACAGATGATAAAACAAGCCATGGCTTGTTTCTCCAAAGTTTCGCTTGTCTTCCAACTGCTCTTACCTGATGACTATGTCAGTTGGCGAGTGTTTGAGATGAGGTGGCCAAGCAAAGAAAATTGCTAAGTTCACATGCAACATCAAACTATAGTTAAAACAAACCAAGATTCATAAGCCAATAACAGACAATGACTTCAAATTGTGGTTTGTTGGAATTATGTGAACCACAATTAAGCTGCTGGGCAGCATTCACACATAACACGTGTAAACCATGGTTTAATAAACCAAGACTTAGTGTTATGTGTGAACTAGGCCAGTGAGAATACAGCAACCACCAGAGCCTTGGGAGAACAACATCAGTCTGGGAAAGACCTAGAGCGACGTGCATGTTTGGCAAAATCACATAGTATAATGTTACCAATACTGTACCAATTTATAGTGCAGATCTGTGTGTGCGGGGGTGTTGTCACATGTTCGAATGCTTCCTTGTGCTAAAAACAAAAAACTCACATGTAGAAACCCAGCACACAAGGGAGGAAGCTTTCATCATATCCTATATTGGGAGTGCAAGGTTTCTACATGTGGAGTTATTCATTTTTAAAATGTGATCCTGCTCCCCACCTGCAGTCTGAAAGGAAACAGTCCAAGATGACATCTAACATGTGGTTTTGTGAAATGTGTAGACCAGAGGCTCTAGGATGTAGATGTTTTTCATGCACTTGTTCAGCTGGGATAAGTGGCCAGGATAGTCGAACAGTTTCCTGCAGGAGAAAAAGCTGTGTACACAGGGACCTTTGCTAAATGGGCCTTACTTCTGATTAAACATTATAGAAGGATCTTGGCCATGGGGAAGGGAATTGCTGGATTATATAGTGCTACATTAAATTTAATTTTTGTATCCAGCTGATTGTGGAAATGAAATGCATCAGCAGCACTAAAAGGCTTTACTGTGGAAACAACTCTGGTTTCTCAAGGCCTTGGGCAGTGAGCCCTATGTCTGACAAGTACATCTTACGTGTATGGTGCTGTTGTGTAGTTCCTTCATCACACTGATCATAAACTCCTTAATGGTATTGAAATCACTAGTTTTCATGCTTTCTGACCCATCAAAGAGAAACACCAGATCCACGTTCCCTTTCAGGCATTCTGTGAGATGGAGAGATTGGAAAAGTTACATCCTAGATGGAAATAAGGGCAGGGAGGCAAGAGTTGGGATCCTTGGGCAGTCTAGTAAGAGAGCAGGTAACTGAGTCAAAACAGAAGAGGAAGTTCCTTGTGGAAGAGGTGCCTACACTGTTCAAACAGGAACATTAATAAACAGGGAACATTTCTTACGTCCACCCAAGAAAGGCTAGGAAGAGCTTGAGGTATTGAGCCTAGCTTTAAGGAACTTTGCAAAAAGCATTCCTAAGAAACAATGCTCAGATTTTGAACACACTCACACACAAACAAGCTTCTTGGGAATCATCTCTCATCTAGGTTTCCAACCTTTGCTTAACCTTAGAATTTCCCATGTGAAGGTTTCACAAGCTGCACCCTCCCCTCCTCATTGGGTGATTTGCCTGAATCTATGAGTTTTATCAATAGGCAAGGGACAAATCAACGCCTTGCCAACTCCTTCTAGTCCCCCATCCAGGGTTTCTTTAATTGGCCAGGAAAAAAAATCCTTGTCCTGCATCTGCCTCTTTAGGAGGGGGGTGCTATGCAGAAATCAGCAGGTAAAGATTTTGTCCTGTGTGGGGGGCTTCCCTTGCAGTAAGTCCGGAAACTGCAGAATGCTGCAGCACAATTGCTGACAGGAGTGAGAGCCTACCAGCATATTACACCTCTCCGCAAAGATTTGCACTGGCTGCTGATTTGTTACCAGGCCAAGTTCAAGGTTTTACTCTTAGTCAGAGCTTGGAAAAGTTACTTTTTTGAACTACAACTCCCATCAGCCCAATCCAGTGGCCATGCTGGCTGGGGCTGATGGGAGTTGTAGTTCAAAAAAGTAACTTTTCCAAGCTCTGCTCTTAGTATACAAGGCAGCAATCCTAACCCCACTTTCCTGGGAGTAAGTATCATTAAATTCAATAGGAGTTACTACTGAGGAGACATGGTTAGCATTGTGCTGCTGTAAAGTCCTTGACAGCTTGGGACCAGTTTACTTGCCCTGAATGTACCTACTTTACTGCTTCAATCTGCAGAACTTGCACTTTTACAGGGGCTGTCTAATGTTCATTCTAGCTCCATTTGCTAGGAGTCAGTCTTTTAGTGTGGCAGTGCCTATGGTTTGGAACTCCCTGCCTATTGACATTTGGCACTTCTAGGGTTGCCAGGTCCATGGCCTGAGACTGATCCTGTATCTTTAGGAGAAGAGAAAGTCAGCCAAGTGCAGGTGTTCTTGCAATGCTGTAATGGAAAAAAACACAAGATGGAATTCTCCCTTCCCTCTCCACAACTTTTAAAGATACAGAAGACTTCTTGGTTGCCAGGCCCACCCTCCAAGAGGATACTAAAGATACAGGATCAGTCTCAGGCCAAGAACCTAGCAACCCTATTTGGCAGGCACCTTCACTATACTGTTTTTGACACTTGCTAAACACTTTTTTAAAAATTTTAGCAAGCCTATCCAGGCACATAACACCCTCCGTGGCGCAGAGTGGTAAGCGGTGGTAACGCAGCCTAAGCTCTGCTCACGGCCAGAGTTCGATTCCAACAGAAGGAGGAAGTCGAATCTCCGGTAAAAGGGGTCGAGGTCCACTCAGCCTTCCATCCATCCGTGGTTGGTAAAATGAGTACCCGGCATATGCTGGGGGGTAAAGAAAGGCCGGGGAAGGAACTGGCAATCCCACCCCATATAAATGGTCTGCCTAGTAAACATCGCAAGACGTCACCCTAAGAGTCGGAAATGACTCACACTGTAAGTGCGAGGACACCTTTATCTTTTCATCCAGGCACATACTTCAGTTATGCATACTTGTTTTTAAAATTGGTTGATTTTATCTTTTTTAGCAATCACTTTTTTATATATACCGCTTAGAGGTTTTTTGATTGAGGGGATCTCAGCGAGTCTCTCTTGTCTTGGTCCACAGGCGACATGAGATCTAGCCAATTGGCACAACTTGCTGCTCTATCCTTGGGGCAAGTAAGGAAGTAAAGGTAAAGGTGTCCCCGCACTTGTAGTGCGAGTCGTTTCTGCCTCTTAGGGTGACGTCTTGCAATGTTTTACTAGGCAGATATATGGGGTGGGATTGCCAGTTCCTTCCCCGGCCCTAAACTTTGGAATTTTCTGTGAAAATCACATTCTTACTAGGATTTATAAAAGGCTGAAATACTTCCCCCCCCCCCAAAGGTTTTGGTTGATTCTGATTTTGCAGCTACTTTGTTTCATAGCTTTACAGCCCACCTGTGTTATGGGGACAAATGATTTGAATTGCTAAATATTATTTTAATTATGAAGTCAGAATCCCTTCCAATTCTGGCAGGGCATGAGCTCCAGATGGCTGAACCCATGGATATGAAGAGATTGGAATGGGGTTCCCCAAGGTGAAAGTGCATTTCCTTCTTACTTTGGTATCCAGTCTTTATGTTCTTGAAGTTGTGCAGTTTGGCATCAAACAGATAGCAGATCCCACTCAGGTAAAGATTTTTGTCACAGTGCTCTGCAACTCCCGGCCCACATGCCTGCATGGGAGGAAGTTTTATGTAAATAGTGAAATATATATATTTTAAAAGGTAAAAGGTTAGAAGACACTACATTAGGGACAAAGAAGATTCTGGAATAAGGGAAGTTAGTGGCCAGAAGAATGAGAAGGGTATTTTGCAGAGCAGAACACTGAGCTACTCACAACATACTGGGAAATTCTCCTACACAGGCCTAATTTCCCAGGACTTCCCAGTGGATTGTGGGGTGGGGGCTGTCATTTGGGATTTTCACCTCAGGCACCAAAATGTATTTCGGCCAACTGTCTAAGGATTCCTGAGGCTCTAATCATCGGACTCTAACAGATCTTGGAAACAGAGAGAGGTTAGTACAGGCAGACTGTGCAGACACATACCAGTTGTAAAGCCGAAGGCTCCAGAAACTGAAGCCTCTTGCTGCTTTGTGTCTTTTATATCTTTACTTGAATCAACATGCACAGCTTGTTTCAGCAAGGATGAGAAACAGCTTTACCTGTTGATTTCTGCCTGTCATGTAAAAGGAAGGCACACAGGCCCTGTCCACCTGTATGCTCAGTTTATACTGCTCAAATTCACCCTCTCCCTGAATGTTCCACTGCAGACTCACAATCATCTTCGACTCCTGCATGTCGCTTGCCAGGGTCATGCCGAGGTGGGACGTTCCGGAGCCCCCTGCAAAGAGACAGAGTTCAAACAGATCCACGCTGAAGGAGACATGCGAATGTAAACCCTGTAGGCGGCTCCCCGCAACCCTGTAAGACTGGGCAGCTGCAAAAAAAACAGCCAGGGGCTCGCACGCAAAGGCAAGCTGCCACCATTTGGACAGGGCACCAGGGGTGGTTAGAGAGTCTCCCTCAAGCCACCTCTGACCTTCTAGACAGCTCCCATTTTTATTTTTTATTTCATTTGTTGGTCACCTCATTCCCAATGGTCTTCTAGGCAACTTTCAACAGATTTAATAATGTACAATATATATAAAAAACCCAAATAAAAAGGAATAACTAACACAGCCGACAACAAAGGCCAAAGGCCTGAGTGAAAAAGAAAGTCTTTGCCTGGTGCCTAAAGATGGATAAAGAAGGTGCCAGGTGTGCCTCCCTGGGGAGAGCATTCCACAGCTGCGGGGCCACCACTGAAAAGGCCCGTTCTTGTGTTGCCACCCTCCGACCCTCCCATGAAGTATGGGAGCTCACATCCCTGTTCAGGCATTCACACACACAATGAGAATCATGTAAGGGGGAAGAGCAGGGATGCTGTCTTTGTCTTTATTTATTTATTAATTATTTATTTTATTTATTAAACTTGTATGCCGCCCCATAGCTGAAGCTCTCTTTTTAGTTGTTTACAATAACTAAAAACAAATACAATTTAAAATACATCTTTTAAAAACAATTTAAAACACAATTTAAAATTTAAAACAATATAGAACACATGCTAAAATGCCTGGGAGAACAGGAAAGTCTTGACCTGGCATCGAACAGATAACAGTGTTGGTGCCAGGCGCACCTCGTCAGAGAGATCATTCCATAATTTGGGGGCCACCACTGAGAAGGCCCTCTCCCTTGTTGCCAGACTCCCAGCTTCCCTCGGAGTAGGTATCCGGAGGAGGGCCTTTGATCTTGAACGTAGTGTACGGGTGGGTTCGTATCGGGAGAGGCGTTCCATCAGGTATTGTGGTCCCAAGCCATGTAAGGCTTTATAGGTCAATACCAGCACCTTGAATCGAGCTCGGAAACATAAAGGCAGCCAGTGCAAGCAGGCCAGAATTGGTTTTATATGTTCAGACCATCTGGTCCCTGTTACCAATCTGGCTGCTGCATTTTGCACAAGCTGCAGTTTCCGAATCGTCTTCAAAGGCAGCCCCATGTAGAGTGCATTGCAGTAATCTAATTTAGAGGTTACCAGAGCATGGACAACTGAAGCCAGGTTATCCCTGTCCAGATAGGGACGTAGTTGGGCCACCAACCGAAGTTGGTAGAAGGCACTCCGTGCCACTGAGGCTACCTGAGCCTCAAGTGACAGAGATGATTCTAGGAGAACCCCCAAACTACGAACCTGCTCCTTCAGGGGGAGTGCAACCCCATCCAGGACAGGTTGGACATCCACTCCATCGGGTTCCTGTTGCTCAGTTCTATTACTCTCCACACATCAGAGGGTAATTTCTGAAATGGAGAGCTTGCTGTACTTGTCTAGGCTCCCTAGCTGGGGTTGTAGCCAATATTAGTCCTACTCAGAGCAGACTCACTGAAATTTAGGCTGCAATCCTAATTTAGGCTGCAATCCAGTGCATGTCTACTCAGATGTAAGCTCCATTGGGTTCAATGGGACTTACTCCCAGGTAAGTGTGTATTGGATTGCAGCCTAAGTCAGGTCTAGGGATGGTGAAGAAATTCAATTTGGTTTGCATTTAGAGGCAAATCTATCAAATTTATTTGCACTTTCCAAAACCACATGAAAATTGAAACACAGCCATCCTGTAAAATTCACACTTCTGCAAATTTTGTGATGCAGTTCTTCAACCAAACAATGTTTGCAAAAAATGCATATATCAGGGGAAAGCATGCATAAAAATGAACACATTCATGAAAACAATGTACAAAAATGCATGTCATTAGGAAGAATGGCTTGCAAAAATTTGTACAGTAATCAAAGCTGCACACAAAAATGTGTTTATTAGTAGAAATTTGTATTAAAATGCTGGTGACTTTTCATGAGGTTTGACAAATGAGAAACCAAAAAACCCGAAACTGATAGATCCTTCCATCGCTAGTCAGGTCCATTAACTTCAGTGGGTCTACTTTGAGTAGGATCAGCACTGGATACAAAGCATGATTTAAAACCTTGTGCAGTCAGGGTCCTAAATTGAGTGGGGACACAGACTCTCTGCTGAGGGAATTTAATCCAACAGGGATGCGCATAGTTAAACTATGGAATTTGCTCCCACAAGATGCAGTAATGGCCACCAGCTTGGATGGCTTTAAAAGAAGATTAGACAAATTCATGGAGGACAGGGCTATCAATGGCTACTAGCCATGATGGCTGTGCTCTGCCACCCTAGTCAGAGGCAGCATGCTTCTGAAAACCAGTTGCCGGAAGCCTCAGGAGGGGAGAGTGTTCTTGCACTCGGGTCCTGCTTGCGGGCTTCCCCCAGGCACCTGGTTGGCCACTGTGAGAACAGGATGCTGGACTAGATGGGCCACTGGCCTGATCCAGCAGGCTCTTCTTATGTTCTTATGTGAGGGAAGGGGCAGGGAGCATGGCACATTGCATGAGGGTGGGGGAATGAAGACCCAAACAGGGCTACAAGCTCCTCCCGCAGAGTCTTTGGTGACAAGCAGAAGGGTGAAGGGCAAAACAAGGAGGGGTCTGGGATGTAGTGGAGAGACTGTTGTCCTTGTGGCTAGGGGTTCAGCTCAGCCATGAAACCCGTTGGGTGATTTCTGGACCAGGCTCTCTCTCTCAGCCTCGACGTGTCTCATAAAGCGGCTGTGAGGATGAAATTGCAGGACTGCCAGGTATGCTGCCCTAAAGCAGCACTGAAGAGTAATAATAGTTACTGTAAACCGCTTCGGCTGTGGGGAGGTATACAAATAAATAAATAAATAAAAGGTAGATTCGGGAGGTGCTTCATCAGTTCTTGGGCCACAATTCTTGCCAAGTTATGTGAGGTCACAGATGACCTTCTACTCAGGGCCTACCACAGGGGTGGGGAACCTCAAGCCCAGAGGCCAAATATGACATCCCCCCCGGCTCTCCCCAGACCACACCCACTCCTGAGCCACACCTCCTACTGGCCCTATTTTGCATCCTTCTTGAGTGTTTTTGCGTGACCGGAATACACCCTTGAACTCTGATAATGCCTCTTGATTGCCTGGATGGAGGATAGAGAAATTTGTGTAGAAACTGGCCTACCTCACAAAGGTAACATTCTGGAGCTTGGAAAAATTACTTTTTTTGAACTACAACTCCCATCAGCCCAATCCAGTGGCCATGCTGGCTGGGGCTGATGGGAGTTGTAGTTTTAAAAAAGTAACTTTTCCAAGCTCTGCTTTACGTTAGTTGCTCTGCTCAGGTTTGCCTCTGACCCCTCCCACCACTGTCATGTGGCCCTTTGAAGGTTGACTGGATGGGAATGAGGCCCTCACAATGAAAGATATTTCCCACTTGTGGTCTAGCACATCCCAGAGGCCTGCAACTCACCCTCAAGTGGAACTTCTTGACACTCCTCACTCTTCATATTACATTGGTACACTTTGCCTGTCGAGTTCTGCTCACCAGGGGCTCCCACGATGATCCTGAAAACAAGAAATAGGGGGTGCAAGGTGGTATTAGTAGTACAGATTTAACCTTGTCCCAAAGTATCCCCACATCTCAACTATGAGCCCCCTGCTTAGGGCTGCCTCCTTTTCATGGCTCCTGTGTCTTTAACAGCATAATGATTGGCAGAAATCAGACATTCCTGGTATGGGCACTGTCACAATTTAGGAAAGCTGCATCACCTGAATTTCTGCCTGTCGTACAGCTCTTAGGGAGCCCTTGTCCATAAAAACAGGGGCCAGCCCTTCCCTCCCCACTGCCACAACCTTTCACTCCCACTTCTTCAAAAACTACTGTGTAAAAGAAGGCAAAGCTCAATAAAAAGGGGAACAGATGGGAAATGCCCCCTCAAAAAAAAACCCCAAATGAAACAAACAGGATGTGAACTTTTCAGTCATTCATAGACTGAAAATTTAAAAAAGTTAAAGCAGCAATTACATGTTATGGGATTCTTCTTTCTCAGCCCAAGAATCTATAGTGTTTTGTGCGCTGTGGTGTCAGTGGAGGTTTCTCACTTACAGCCACTGAGGCACCGCCCTGGAAGAATACTGTGTCCCTTCCGTCCACCACATTGCTTACATGCTTCCATTTTCAGTTACACAGAGTGAAGTTTGAACTAATATACTCAAATCAGCCAACCCATGCTTTTTAAATTCCTAGGAGGTAGCCGACAGCAAACTATTGCTATAGCCATAGTAGTCCCACCCCCTGTCTGTAGGATGAAGCAAAGTAAACACACAAATACAAGATATGATATTGTAGCATTTTACATAGGCATCTGGTCCCTCAAAACTGGTAGTTTTGCCCCCTCGGGCAACTGTGGCCCTTGAATATATGTAGAACAGCAGGTTAAATTAACAAAAGAGATGGGGCAGGGCTGTGGCTGCCCACAGCCAATCACAATGCTTAGAATTCCTCCCCTCCAAGTAAGGAAGAATTCACAGGAACAGGAGTTAGAGCCTTTGGCAGGCTCCCCTAAAGTGTGAATACTGTCAGCAAAGAGATCCACTTAGTTAGGCCCTACCTAGAATTGTCAACTGTGTGGATAGTGTCATTATATAATTTAATTACTAGATGAGACTGGACTTAGATGTATCTGGGCAGCACAAGGAGTTTCCTGCTACTGTTCTCTTCTTGTTGCAGAGAGACAATAAAGTTCTTGTTCAGCTTCCTAACCAGGGGCAGCTGGTGGTTCCATGTCAGTGAGGTGGCTTCTAGTCCTAACTTTCAAGGAGCTGTCCAAGGTGCTTCTGCATCTTGGACAGTTCCTTTAAAATTTGGACTAAAACCCGGAGCGGATTCTGCTGCCCCACTGACATGAAGCCACCAGCCACCACTGCTCCTGATGGATGTACACCCTAAGCTGTCCAAGACACTGACTTTTCTTGTGCCTTTAATAACAGCTTGCAATGCAGACATTTAGCAGATGAAGCTTTTCTCATCGCTTTATGTTCATGCCAGGATAAGATTCACCAGCTACTTTTGTCTGGCGGCTATTAAAGGTGTACCTGGAGGAGGGATAAGAATGGCAACTGTAATCACTCGTTTCCCACAGTTAGGAGGACAATCCCTCCACCCAAAACAGAAATCCTCCATATACCCCTGGGATATGAATTGGGGATTACCTTGCATCAGAGCCTTTCCCAATCTGCAAGACCTGATATCCAAACTGCTTGCTGACATTGGAGAAGAACAGGGCTGCTGCAGAGGTGTCGATATTGTCTCCCAGGGATGGTGATGGGCCTGTGGAAAGGGGAGGTGCACTGTTTATTCAGAGGGGGTGGAGAAACAAGGAGCGGATTAAAATTAATCTTCTTGTCTTTCCCTTCTGCACCAGAGTTTGCCAAGCGACCAGGGAAAAAAGGGCCTGGATTGCTCCTGCGCCATTAACAGCGGCTTGATTTGTTCAAGTCAGAAGGTGGATTTTTTCATGACATGAAGATAAGCAATCTGACCTGGTAATATCATGCTATCATTAAATGCACAAAATCAGAGAAGGCTGATTCCCCCCCCCCCATTCCCTTGGTCAATTGGCAGTCCTAAACCATAGTTAAGGTTGCCAGGTAGAGTTCATAAGCAAGAGGAGCATACAGTCTCCACACTGCCCCCTGTCAATCCCTAGACCATCAATAAAGGATTGGGAACATTATGGCTACATTTGACACCATACATTTATTCCACTATTATTCCACTGCAGACAGTCATGGCTTCCCCCAAAGAATCCTGGGAAGTGTAGTTTGTGAAGGATGCTAAGAGTTGTTAGGACAACTCATAGAGGTAGAATTTCCAGAGTTCTCTGGGAAAAGGGACTGACTGTTAAACCACTCTGGGAACTGTAGCTCTGAGAGGAGAATATGAGTTTCCTAACAACTCTCTGCATCCTTCATAAACTACACTTCCCAGGATTCTTTGGGGGAAGCCACAACTGTTTAAAATGGAATAATAGAATAAATGTATGGTGTGAATGTGACCTACATCTGCCCACCATGCTTTAGAAAAGATAAAGATCATCCTTTATAGCACTGTCTCTTATTTATTTATGTCTTCAGTTCATTTATTCATATCCTGCCCCTGTAGCTGTTTGAGAAGGCTTACACTTTAGCTAAGGATGCTTCTAGACCGTTGCTATTTTCAGGTGAGATTCAGTCACAGAGCAGTAAATTCAGGTTGCACAATTATAGTAGACTAGGAGAACTTGTGCAACAAACCCACTTTCCCCAAAGAGTAGACTTTTTGCAGTAAGGAAAGTGATGGGGAAATGCACTAGAAAGAGTGGGATAGTAATAGCAATTGACATGTCATCTAACCTCCCTGCAAGCAAATCAGAAGGAATGCTCATTAAATAGCCAAAGTCAGCTAATCTCCCTGCAAACAAATCAGGATGAATGCTAAAAAAAAAAAAAAAAAGTCATCAGGAAGCGCCCTAAGAACAACAAATAAATAAATGGGTATAAGTAACAATCAGCTGGTGAGAGTGAACATCTAAGAGTGAGGTTCTCTCTCTCAGCTGCTTTTAGGGCAATTGACCAGCAAAGTGCGTTACATAGGGTTGCCAGGTTCAGTCCCTGAGACTGATCCTGTATCTTTAGGAGAAGAGAAAGTCAGCCAAGTGCAGGTGTTCTTGCAACATGGTAATGGGAAAAACCACAAGGTGGAATTCTCCCTTCCCCCTGCACAACTTTTAAAGATACAGAAGACCTCTTGGTTGCCAGGCCTGGCCTCCAAGAGGTCTTCTGTATCTTTAAAAGTTGTGCAGGGGGAACGGAGAATTCCACCTTGTGGTTTTTCCCATTACAGTATTGGCAGAACACCTGCATTTGGCTGACTTTTTCTTCTCCTAAAGATACAGGATCAGTCTCAGGCCTTGAACCTGGCAACCCTAGCATTACATGTTCCCCAAAATGGGTGTGGCAAATGGAGAAACGTCAAAGGGCTCCCAAAATGGAGCAGAAGAGTAAAACAAACTCTTCCCGCCTCAGATTAAAAAAGAAAAAAAAGCTGCCAGGACAGAAGGAGGAATGATGTAAAGCAGTGATGAGAAACCTGTGTTCCTCCATATGCTGTTGGACTACAAGTCCCATGATCCCTGAGCTTCGACCACACAGGCAAGGCCTGGTAGGAGTTGGAGTACAATAACATCTGGAGGGCCACAGGTTCTCCATACCAGATGGACAGTTATGACAAAATAGCAGTGCAGGAGACAGTGTGGCATAAGTTAACAATTAAAGCTGATCTGCACCTTTGCAGAAACTCTTCCAGGCTGCTGCTACTTTGCAGGGTTGGTTCAACTATATACAGGCAACTTTAGGTTATTTATTTTTACTCTGCATCTAAATTGCCCTTCATGAAATAAGTTTCCAGGGTAATTTGTAACATATACATTAAAACAAAAGAAAACAACAATAAAACTATAATTAAAAACCAAACCATATAAATACAGTAGATAGACCTCATCATTTACAGTTGCCTTTACCAACCAAATCAGTTCCCCTATTCCCAAATCCATTTTTTCAGCTATGTCATTCATTTCTCATTCATTTCTTCTGAGATAAAAAACTGGAATGGCTTGTACGGTCACAGAGAGAGCAGTTGGTCTCTCTCTCTCTCTCTTTCTTCCTCTCTTAGCCTTATAACAATCCTTTGTCCTCTCTATCTAAATTTAGGCAAATCTGAACCTTTGGAAGAGGAGTAGAATGTGCGAAAATGTCATGCCAACTGGGTGGAAAACACAGAAGTTACAAACAGGAGAAGAGCTGTCCTCTCATTGAAAGCAACAGGAAGCTTATACAATGTGTGTCTTTTAAAGCTGCCTTTACGACAGGTAATCTTTCTAATCTGTCTGAAAGCTAGCATGTGAGATGACCTGAAGTAGCTGTAGAATTCTGACAATTGTTGCACCATTTGCAGATAAAACACCAAAGTTACAGGGCACAGAAATAGTATTTGTCATAGGGGATTCCTCCAAAAAGTGGAGGGCTCCCACTTGGAAATTTTCCTTGCATACTGGCTAAATCATCTGACAAATCTGGAGGAGGGGGTAGTCCCAGCAATAGAAAGAAAGCATATGACATTTGCCCTTTTGTGAAGAAATCAAGATTCCCAACCACATCATAGAACTGCCAGGTTTGTTAATCATAATACCATCAATGCTAAGTGCAACTAGAGAAAGGTGCATGCTCCCTTGTGTAGGCTGACTTCACTGAAATCAACCAAGATATCTCCTCTGAAATGTTAAGGTGTAGGCAGCAGCTAATTAAAATGCATACTGGAGATCCCACAGAGGTTGGTCGCACAATACAAAGGAACCAGGGCCAACCCTACCATGAGGCACAGTGAGGCAATGGTCTCAGCTGGCAAATGTTGTATAATGGCAGCAACAGAAGCAGCCCTCCTGCTGAGCCCGTTAGCTGATGCTACTATGATGTAGTAGTAATGGGGAACTTAAATTAGCCTGATATCTGTTGGGAAACAAATTCTGCCAAACATGTCCCTTCCAAGAAATACCTGATGTATTGGAGATAACTTTCTCCTACAGAAAGTGGAAGAAGGAACCAGAGGATCACTTACCCTTGACTTGATTCTAACCAATAGAGATGACTCAGTGAATGTAGCAGCAGTTATGGGAACTCTGGGGGAAAGTAACCATATTATACTTGAGTTTTTGATTTTAAAGGAAGCAAAAGCTGAGAGTAGCCATCTACGTACCCTGGACTTCAAGGAAAGCTGATTTTAATAAACTCAGAACAGTGAAAAGTAAGGCTAGAGCATTGGGCTGAAAACAACAGAATTAAATTTAACAGTTCTACACTGAGGAAAAAGAAACCACATGCACAGTTATAAGACAGGGAATACTTAACTCAGCAATACTACATGTGAGAAGGAATTTGGAATTGTCATTGATCACAAGCTGAATATGAGCCAACAGTGCAATGTGGCTGCAAAAAAAGCCAAATGCTATTTTTAGCTTGCATTAACAGAAGTATAGTTTCCAAATTGTGTGAAGTGCTAGTTCCCTCTATTTGGCACTGGTTAAACCCCAAGAGGAGCCACCGGTTGTGCTCTACACAGTCCTTGCCATTGTGCTCCAGAGCTGGGCCAGTCCTACCACTAGGCCAAGTGAGGCAGTTGCCTCAGGTGGCTGATGCTGAGGGGGCAGGGAATGGCAATGAGGTATTGAAGGCCAGAGCTGTGGTCTGGCGCATGCCCTGCCCCGCCTTCTGACATGGTGGAAGATGTGCCATCTCCAGTGCTGGTTGCTCACCCACACCGTGCATTTGAAAGCACATGGCTTCCCTCAAAGAATCCTTGATCTCTAGCTTGTTAAGGGTGCTGGGAATTGTGACTCTGTGAGGGACAAATTACAGCTCCCAGAATTATTTGGGGGAAGCCATTTGCTTTAAATGTGCTTTAACTGTAGGGTGTGGATGTGACCCAAGATTCGTTTGCCAGCCCAGTCTTCTTTTCTACATGGAATAAGGAAGGGCGGCCATCTTGTACTTCGACTCAGACAGCAATGTCTCTGGCCACTCCTGACGTGGACAATTACATCTGGCAGACTGCCATGCACTTGAACTATCCCTATGTACCAGAAACAGTCCTTCATTCTCTTTGTCCCCCTCCTCCAGTAAATCATGTATTATGTATGCCTTGTATTTTTAAATCTATGTTATCCGCCTCAAGACCCACAATAACAACAACAACAACAACAACAACAATAATAAATCACTTTCTCTGTTTTGTCCTTATTTTTGCCCTTGGGGAATGCCTTGGGAACATTTGAGTAGCACTAAGTAGCTACTAGGGCTGGATATTTTCAGATTTCAGCCCCTTTCTCTAGGTCTCTAGCAGGGAAGGGGTGCAGATGCATCCTGTCTCTACTGCACATGCAGGAAGATGTGTGTACGCATGAACACTATAAGGCACTAATTCAGGGGTAGGAAGCATCAGACCTGGCAGCCCAATTCTTCTACCAGGCCTCTCTATCTCACTGGCCCTGCTTTGAACCCTGCATATTTTTTGCCTGGCTGGAATGTACCCCTGAACTCTCATAATACCTCTTACTTGTCGGGATGGAGGACAGAGAGGGATATGCAAGTGTGTGTGTGGATGGCCCAGTATAAATCCACCATTAATGCACTATTATCGCCTCAATGACATGTTGCAGGATACCAAAGTACTTCTTCACACAACCCATGAATAAACTATTGAATTGGTTCCCACAAGATGTTGTGATGACCACCAACTTGGATGGCTTTAAAAGGGGCTTTAAAAGGGGATTAGGCAAATTTGTGAAAGGCAAGGCTATTAATGCTAACTAGTTAGGGTTGCCAGGCTCAAGGCCCGAGACTGATCCTGTATCTTTAGGAGAAGAGAAAGTCAGCCAAGTGCAGGTGTTCTTGCAACATGGTAATGGGAAAAACCACAAGGTGGAATTCTCCCTTCCCCCTGCACAACTTTTAAAGATACAGAAGACCTCTTGGTTGTCGGGCCCGGCCTCTAAGAGGACTTCTGTATCTTTAAAAGTTGTGCAGGGGGTAGGGAGAATTCCATCTTGTGGTTTTTCCCATTACCGTGTTGCAAGAATACCTGCTCTTGGCTGACTTTTTCTTCTCCTAAAGATACAGGATCAGTCTCAGGCCATGAACCTGGCAACCCTATAACTAGTAATGAATGGTGGTTAAGTACCACCTCCAGGATCAGAGGCAATATGTCTCCAACTCCTAGTTGCTGGGGGCAAGCATCAGGAGATTGCTCCTGTATTCATGCTCTGCTTTGGGCATCCCAATGGCATCTGGTTCACCACTGGGATAACCAAACCCCAGACTAGACTGGTCTTTAGTCTGATCCAGCAGAGTTCTTCTTACGTTCAGAACTGAGTTTCTGAATGCTCCCCTAAAGATAATGGGAGCAATGGTGTCTTCGGAGTGCTAAGCTGTGAGTCGCCTCCTATGCTCAACCTTTATATTTATAAATAAATGCAAATATCACAAAACACCATAAGCCTCCTCTGCAGGGCCAGCACCAGGATGAGGGGACCATTGGACACCACCACCCACATTGCAGCTACCCTGCCTCCCACATCATTATGTCAGCGCTGCATACAGACACCTGACGTGGAAATGCAGGAGGCAAGGCAGCTGGACCTATTTCAGACTGTGCCAGCTGCATGGGGGGTTATTGTCTGGCAGGGTGGCAGTCCAAGTTCCATGCCGGTGTCAGGTTGTGGGGGATGATTTACAGCCTGGGGTAAGGGGTTGATGTACGCCGCAAATCACGCACTGCAACCTGACACTGGCGCAGATCGCCAAGTGGGAACTCCACCCTCCTAGGGGCCCTTCTGAGCCCCAGGGGTCCTGGGGCCCATGCCCTACCTGGCTGCCCACTGGTGCCAAGCCTGTTCCTCTGTGACCTTCTTCCAACAAGGAAACCAGACCCAACTTCGTGCTGCATCTCTGGAAATTCTCCCCACTTGGAGCATTGGGGCCCATGTGACAATAGTGTTGGTAAGCAAAAATGTGTTTCTAGCATATTTTTAAGCTGGGAGGGGGGGAACCATCAGTGGAGGATAGTAGAGTAACTGAATCCTTCAGTCAGAGACCCTGTTCAATGCACATCTGTATTCCCTGGTTCAACAGCATGGCACATTCTTGCATACAGAGAATTCAAGGTTCCACCCCTACCTGCTCCAACCAAAAGGATCATGGGTAGCAGAAGTGAGAAAAGACCTCTGCCCAAGGCATTGGGGAGCTACTCATACTGGGCTTGATCGATCAATAGTTTGAATAAACATAAGACATTTTCATATGTAACAATGCTGTCACCCTTGTTTTAGGAGCTCAGTCCAAAGCCTGAAGGCCACTACAGAGAAGGCCCTGCTCTTTGCAGCCATAGGGCCTTCTACTTGAATTGCTGAATAGGTAGTGTGCAGGAAGAGGCACTCTCTGATCTTATCTCTCCATCTTTCACATGCTAAGTAATAGGAACTCACACTTTTTTCAAAATATGTAGCTATTTCACACTCTAAATATAAACGACAAGCATCATGTGGTTCCTGCAATATTTTCACACTCAAATATCTGTACCTGCAAAAATATTTTTTAAAAACCCTTTCAGGTATGCCTCTCTTTTCAAGCCCTTCAGCTGAAAGCTGCTGATTCTCTCACTGTGTGGTGCACAAGCTGTGCCACCCTCTGTACTGAAGGTAAAGAATAACTTTTAATCCCATATACCTGCACTGTATATGCATTTCACAGAGCTTGGAAAAGTTACTTGTTTGAACTACAACTCCCATCAGCCCCAGCCAGCATGGCAACTGGATTGGGCTGATGGGAGTTATAGTTTAAAAAAGTAACTTTTCCAAGCATTTGTCATGTTCATGAATCACAATTTTACACTTGGTGCTAATAAAATGTAACATCCAGTGGAGGCTATCCCATTAGGACGAGTGGGGCACTGCCCCACCAGCCTCAGCCAGCCAGCCCCCACCTGCCTGCCCTCTTACGTACAAACAGTCCAGAGGTGGCAGTGCCTGTCACCTTCCTGCTCATTAGTCAAGGAGGAGGATGGGAACAAAACTAGGATTAGTTGGCTCTGCTGGTCATTGGCTCTGGCTCCACCTATTGTTGGCCTCTCTGCCTTCCACCCTACCAGTCCCAATGGGCACCAACCATTGCTGAAAACATCCCTTTATTAGGTGTAATAATGCACAACCACTAGAGTTGCCTTCCCCCCAGGGCTGTGGTGTTGGAGTCGTGGAGTCGCAGTCGGAAGCAATTTTGGGTGGAGTCGGAGTCGGTAGAAATGTACCAACTCCGACTTCAAAATAAATTTTGATTGACAAATTTTTTAAAATGTAAATTCAAAATGTCAAAGAAGCTTCCCATGAAGTCAGCTGTAGTTGAGCATTTCACCATAACTCAAGATGGAAAACATTTTGTGTGTCAGTGTATGACACAGACCCAGATGAAGACAAATGCTGTGATGCCAAGATCAGCGCATATTCAGGCAGTGATAAAAATGCTCCTATAAGAGCTTCCAATTTAAAAAGACATTTACAGCCCTTTCTAGGGCTGTGGAGTTGGAAGCAATTTTGGGAGGAGTCGGAGTCGGAGTTGGACAGTAGAAAAATAGAGGAGTTGGAGTCGAAGGTTTGGCATACCGACTCCACAGCCCTACTTCCCCCCCCCCAGTCCTACAGTTATGCCTTTAATGAGAGGTCAGTGTGTAGAAATTTAGCAGGTGAAGCATTTCCTAGCATGGAGAGAAGTGGTGGAAGGTCGTGCCAACTTCTTCTGGCCCAGCACTTCCCTTTGTAATGCTGAGCCAACATCTCCAACGTATACATTAGGGGTAGGGTGGGGTGCAGGGGAGTTGAAGATAAACAAAGCAGTGGTGGCTATGGCCACCTGGCCCAGCACTGTAAAGAGAAGTGCTGGCCATTAACAACAACAAACTTTTTCAAAAGGAGGAGGCCAACATTGGCCACAATGGCCTGGTTTGAGCATAATGCTGAACAGTGGTTTAGTGCAGAGCTTGGAAAAGTTACTTTTTTTGAACTACATCTCCCATCAGCCCAATCTAGTGGCCATGCTGGCTGGGGCTGATGGGAGTTGTAGTTCAAAAAAACTAACTTTTCCAAGCTCTGGTTTAGTGTTATGTGTGAACTCAGCCCGGCAGCTTAATTATGGTTTATTAACTATGGTTAAAGGTCACTCATTAACCAATGTTTGTAGTTGGTTTATGAACTAGAATTAACATCAGCCATACCTTAGCATTATGTGTAAGTCTGGACCTCCTCACCTATGGTTGAGGAGCCGTCACTGCCCAAAAGCTACAGAGTTGTGAGTAAAGAGTGCAAAAAAATTCAAATCACTCCCAAGGCTTGGCTGCTCTCACTGGTGCATTAACTTTTCTGTGACATAATCAACCAATGTTTGATCATCTACCATTAACCATGGGTTAGTGTTATGTGCAAACAAGGTCATTAGGGCTCAATGTTTGCTTCACTGTGCCAGGTGCTGATACCAGGCCTGTTCACATGCAAGCACACTAAACCAGGGATGCATCCAGTAGTGTAGCTGCAAAATCAGAAATACAGAGTCCCTTCATAATAGCCACAGCCATGTCCCCTCCTATTCTTTTTTTTCTTTTTTCTTTTGCTGCTGGATTGAGAATGAGATCCTTGTTAATGCATTCTCCCACAACAACAGATGTCCCTAGGAGCCAATCAGCACGAAAGGGGAGAGAGTTAGCTACTGAGAAGACTCTTCTCAGTAGCTAACTTCCTTTTACTCTGGCTTTAATCAGCAAGAAAGGACAAGGAAGATTATTCTCAGTAGCCAATACACTCCGTTTTCATGACGATTGGTTCCTAGGATGCTGGAGAAGATAGGGACCTGGTTGGGACCCTGATCCTCAAAAAGGAAGGGGTGTAAGACCTCCCAAGACCCTGTACGATTACAGCCCTGGATGCATCTGCCACCCACACAGATATGGACTTGTAGGAATAACGAAGCTGTAAGCAGGATGACTTTAATGCTGCCTTTTCCTGCCCTGTTTGTTTACCAGCTGACGAGGATCAGGTGGGGTATAGTGAAAGAGGAAGGATTGCCTTCGTGTTGAAATATTTGCGGGTAAGCGAAAGTGCAAAGGCCAGAGCCTGCCAGGAATGAGGATTTTAAATTTCTGCCAGGATTCATCAAGGTTCAGTTTATCTCTGTTCATAGGGTTGTCAACTTTTTATATTGGCCCTGTTCCTGTGCAGTCTAATTAGCAGTCTGTGGCTTACCTGACATGATAGGAAAAGCTGTCTGTGCTAGTTTTTGGCATTCCAGGCTGCTGTAATAGCCCCCTAGGTTTTGGAATGAGCAGGACCAGTGAAGAAGCTGGCATTCCTGTTCTTTAAAGAACAGGGTCCAGACATAAAGCATGAGCAGCGGGTCGATTATTTGCCAAGTATTCAAAGGTTTGAGAAATTGGGTTTGGAGCATGGAAGGGGAACCTGTAACCCTCCAGATGTGTGTTGGTATAACAACTCCCAGAAGTGCCAATCAGCAGTGACAATAGCAGTCACAGTCCCGCAGCATTCTGGATTCCCCCCATAACAATTTAATCCATTAGATCCAAACATTTTTTTAAGTTAAGCCTTTACAATTTGCTGTTTAGTTGCTTTAGTTCAGGTGTGGGGGGGAACCTTTGGCCCACGGGTCAAAGTTGGCCAACCAGGCCTCCCTCTTGGCCCATCAGGCCATGCCCACCCACCTTACATCCAGCATCATGCACACGATGTCAAGTGTGGGATGGGTAAGGGGCTCCAAAGGAACAAATGGGCGCTTATTATTCCTTTGCTGGAGCCAATGGACAGTAGAAGCATGCCTTGCTCAAGGAGGGGGAAGCAGTTCCCATTCAATGAAAAACATTTATCCCTGCCAGCACTGTGCTCTGAAGCCCCAATGGTCGGGACTTCAAAGCGCAGTGACGCCTCCCTCTTGGATGTCAGTGACCCCATTGTGGCTACATGCTGCCTTGGGTTTCATGAAAAGAAAGGTGTTATACTCAATGTCATGACTGGAACGCCCATAACTATCTGAGGTTAGATCGGCAGACTGCAGAAATCAGCTAGTGAAGCTTTTCAAAACATGGAGATTCACATCAGTAATCTCTCCCCACAATCACACCAGGAGGAGGTGTCCCTACTTTGCCATATGTTGAGGGTTTCCAGCTTTTCAAGCAGCCACTGAGGCTGCCGGTACCTTTAAAGGCACTTTGGTGTACAGACATCAGCAGAGGGAAGTGTTTCATCTCTACTCAGCCAAAAGTTTTGCTTGCTGATTTCTCCATACATGAATGAATTTGCCTGATACTGAGCTCGACCATTGGTCCAGGACTACTAATCTACTGTGTCTGACAAATAGGGATGGGCAAACATGTCAGTTACAGTTTCTCTTAAAGTTGTTTTAGGAGGATCATTTTGTATACATGAGTTAAGATGGAGATGTTGCCAGTGGTAGAGGCTGGTGGCTCTGATGTTGAGGGGCAATGAATTCGCTCCTGGTTTTAGTCCGAACCTTTAAAGTTCTTTGAAGGTTCGGACTAAAACCCAGAGTGGATTCACTGCCCCACTGTCATCGGAGTCACTAGTCTCCACTATGTGTTGCTCTGTGAATGGGGGAGGGGCAGTAATCTTTCCTGGGGCAGCAACTTGATCAGTTTCCCCTGCCCTTTTAGTGGGGCCTTTGGTCATACCCTCAACAATCTCCCAAAACAGGGGGTTCCAAAGTGTGATCCATGAGCTTCATCCAGGTGGCATGTCCACATTAAATATTAATACTGATTTTAATTGTATATTGTTTATTTTCTTTCTTATATTGAAATTTATTTGTAATACTGTCAAATACAATGTAAGAATTAAAAGAAGCAATAAAAATACAATAATTTTTTTACATCATCTAACATAGTGCATTACAATTGCTGTAATAGACAGAAAAATCCGCCAGGAACCTCAGCAATTTTCCAGTGGTCCATGGGAACAAAAGTTTGGAAACCACTGTCCCAAAAGAAAACAAGGGCATGTTTGTAACACCTCAAGGCCAAATTCCTGCACTATTAGGGCCAAATTACACGTCATTAAATGCTAATACAGTGGTTGGGAGCCTCAGGCCTGGGGGCTGAATGTGGCCCTTTGGGTCTCTCTGTCTGGCCCTTGGAACTCTCCCCAGGCCACACCCCTCACTGGCCCTGCTTCACACCTTCCTTTCATGTGTTTGCCTGGCTGGAACTTGAAGTCTAATAATGGTCCTTGAACTCTGATAATGCCTCTTGCTTCCCTGGATAGAGGACAGGGAGGATGGATAAGTGTGCGTAGAAACTAGCCTACAGCACAAAGGTGACATTTGCATTCCTTACTCCACCTGCTTTTGCCTGTGGCCCTTGGCACGGTTGCCCAGAAGGGAATGTGGCCCTTGGGGTGAAAAGGTTCCCTGTGCTACTGACTTTTTCTTTTAAGGCAGGAGCAGATTAAGCTTTTTGTCGCCCTGGGCTTCTAAGGCACTGATTAACAGATTTGCAGGCTACCAATCTGTGTGCTGGACTGTTGCTAAAAGGCAGAGCAGCAGAGCCTGTAAAGTAGCTGGTAGCTCTGAAGTTGCTGACAGTGACAGATCACACCTAGATCCCCACAGAGTGGCTGATTTCCTCTCTGGAGCAGCAGCCCTGGCTTTGTAGACCCGTAGCGGTAAGAAACATGATTTGTTAGAAAGTATGCTGCAGCTCTGTTTCCGCCACCATCGATGCTGTGAAAGTGATTATCACGCTCTTTTTGGTGAGGGGGTGGGTGGCAGCTGAAAAGGACCTTAGCTCCATGGTAGATCATCTGCTTTGCATGCAGAAGGTCCCAGGTTTGATCCCTGGCATCTCCAGGCAGAGACCCTGGAGAACTGCTACCAGTCAGTGTAGACAGTACTGAGCTACAGGGCCATCAGTCTGACTCAGTATAAGGCAGCTTCCTATGTTTCTATGAAAGGTGGCATCATGATGATGAAAGACAGGGGTACAGCGTGGAGGGTTATGTGTATTTGGGTGTTATTGTGGCCAGATGTAAAAGGGCGGGATATAAATAAAATAATAAATAATGTCAGCTCATAATAACAATAAGCACATTCCATCAATCCTAATTTACACATGTATATTAATATAAATAGTCCATATGTCCAAATACATATCCAAACACGATTGATAATTACAAGATATATGTTCAAATGTAGTTAAGGCAGTATGATCTTCATACCATTTATTAATGGATGGTGAGTGTTTATCCTTCCACCATCTGCACCATACATTTAAAGAAGCCTTATACCACTTTAATAGCCATGGCTTCCCCTAATGTCTCCTGGGAGCTGTAGTTTGTTAAGGGTGCAGAGAGTTCCTTCACAGAGCTATGATTCCCAGTGCCCTTAATAAACTACAGTTCCCAGGATTCTTTGGGGGAAGCCATGATTGTTAAAGTGGTGTAAGAGTGCTTTAAATGTATGGTGTGAATGTTATCTCAGTCTCTTTGCAACCCTAAGGGCTTGCAGGATCCACTTGCGTGGATCTTTTAAGAACTATAAATAACAGCTGCTTGGGTCTCAATCAGGAACACAACTGTGGTGAAGGTGTTCCCCCCTCATCCCAAAAAATCCTCTTTCCTCTGCCCTGCATTCCTGATGAAAATCACTCCTCCCCCAAAACCACATACAGTGTATCACTCTTGACTTTTCCAGTTAAGTAGAAAGAAAATAAATCCAACCTACTGTTGTGCCTTTAATGTATTGTATACAGTACAGAGATGAACGCTGTAATGTGTTAATGTCCATGTCTCAAATTGCTGCTAACAGCACAGCCATCCTTGGTAACTGTATACTTTTAACTTTCAGGTCTTAGATGTAAGGGAGGGGGGTAGGGTGTGATTACTCAGAGGTGAAGGAAATGCACTCTGTACATGCTCAGAGACCCTCCTATCCTTTATCATTCCATCTGTTTCTGATGCTCAGACTGTGAATGTCATTGCTTGTGTAGCCAAAAAGGCACAAGAGGAAGCCCCAGGGTGCAAAAGTACAAAAAGGGGAAACAAAACCAAAGGGGGAAGCCCCCCCCCCAAAAAGCAGTTCAGTTGTGGACTGCACATGCTCAGTGGCTATGGAATGCTGACTGACTGCTGGGTTGGGGGACAGAAAACATGCAGAGGAGTTTCTGGCTGGAATCCTGAACAGGGCTATTCCATGCTGCAAAATTTTGTTGCAGGTTCTGCACTTATCCTTATTTCACATCTTCTAGAATGAGCCCTGGCACTGAAAACAGGTGCTGGGACTGGGTTTGCAGCCTGGTTTTTAACTCAGATTAAGCCTTGGTGAAATAGCGTAGGGAAACACTTTAAAAGACAAGGCAAGTGATTGAAAAAAGCTCCATCCTTGGCAATAGTCTGCCTGGCTGGGGATTTGAACTGCCAATTTCTGAAGCTGTCCTTTTATTTCATTTATTTAGTTGGACAATTTATATACTGTTTAATTACAGTCTTCTCTAACAATATGCAGGAGACTCAATACCATGAAACTAAAAATGAGTTAAACCCATAAAATCAAAATCCAATTCAAAAGCCAGCTGGAATTAAAAAAAAGTCTTCAGTAAGCACCAGAAGTCAGACCTCAGCTAGGAGTCCTATAAAACTGGGTCCAAAGCACTGAATGTACAGCTCCTCGTGGATACAAGCCATGCATCCAAGCCATGGGGGACCACTAACAGTTGCTCCCCTGAAGATCTGAGTGATTGAGTGGGGATCTAAGGGATCAGGCAGTACAGTTTTATCCGCAGCCATTAGCGAGCATTGGTGTTTCTCTCCCTGAAAAACTTCCTCTGAAAATGTTGGGTATCTCAAATCTCTGTAAAAGGAATAGGACCTAGGAATGGGGGAGACATTTGATTCAGTTCACATTTAAAGGTGAACCTACCTAATTTGCATTTTCTGAAACATGTAGACTGAAACAGAACCATCCTTTGAAATTTGCACTTCTCCAAATTATTCAGTGTAGTTCTCCAGTAATATGTACAAAAATACATATACATTAATGAAAATAACATACAACAATGCATTATAGTAAGGGAAATAGCTTTGCAAAAATGTGTATATTTGGCAAAAAAAAAAGTATATTGGGGAGACTGGAAAATACTGATGAATTTTCATAAAGGCTTTTTTTTAAAACAAAAATCACAAACTGATGCATAAATATCGAGCACTGAACTTACGGTTGGAAAAAATGAGAAAGTGAGAGAAACCAACATTACAGATTTGCCCATTCCTAATAGAAGCACATCAGGCTACCCCCAGGTAATTAACAGCTCCCTGATGGATCAGAATGAGATGGGAGCAAGAGGCATCCGTATCTGGGGTTTCTTACCACCTCTGAAGGGAAGTGGGAGCAAACTCCAAGGAACAAATGACTCCAGAAAAATCCAGTTTTTCTCCAAATTTATAGTATTGACAGAGCTTGGAAAAGTTACTTTTTTTGAACTACAACTCCCATCAGCCCCAGCCAGCATGGCCACTGGATTGGGCTGGTGGGAGTTGTAGTTCAAAAAAGTAAAGTTTCCAAGCTCTGATTGAGAAACAGCTACTGTTGAAAGGAGGCAGTATGGATGGACGATTCTGCAGAATTATGATGAAGTTGGCTGCTAATTTAGTTAGTGGGAGGAGGAACATAGGACACCGTCTTATACCTAGGCAGACAAGTGGGACACCTAGCTCAGTACTGTCCACACACCAGGCGCAGGGAGCCAGTAGCCGGCCTCCACATGTCCTTGGACTTCATTTCCATCATACTTTATTATGGGTCATGCTGGCTGGGACAAAGGGAGATGGAGTCCTTTCAGGGCCACGGGTTAGCCACCTGTAGTCTACATGACTGGCAGCAGCACTGTTTCAGAAAGGAGTTTTCCCCAGCCCTTCTTGAAGATGGCAGGGATAGGACCTAGCACCTTTTGCATGCACAGCATGTGCTCTGCCGCCGAGCTATGGCCCTTTATGCAGCTTGGCAAAGGACCAGATCATCTTCCTCATCACCATGTCTCTTGTTGTTGTTGTTATGTGCCTCCAAGTCGACTACGACTTATGGCGACCCTATGAATCAGTGACCTCCAAGAGCATTTGTCATGAACCACCCTGTTCAGATCTTGTAAGTTCAGGTCTGTGACTTCTTTTAGGGAATCAATCCATCTCTTGTTTGGCCTTCCTCTTTTTCTACTCCCTTCTGTTTTTCCCTGCATTATGGTCTTTTCTAGTGAATCATGTCTTCTCATTATGTGTCCAAAGTATGAAAACCTCAGTTTCATTATTTTAGCTTCTAGTGATAGTTCTGGTTTAATTTGTTTTGACACCCAATTATTTGTCATTTTCGCAGTCCATGGTATCCACAAAGCTCTTCTCCAACACCACATTTCAAATGAGTTGATTTTTCTCTTATCCACTTTTTTCACTGTCCAACTTTCACATCCATACATAGAGATCAGAAATACCATGGTCTGAATGATCCTGACTTTAGTGTTCAGTGATACATCTTTACATTTGAGGACCTTTTCTAGTTCTCTCACAGCTGCCCTCCCCAGTCCTAGCCTTCTTCTAGCCATGTCTCTTACCCACCCCCCAAATAAAAAGAGAGCCTTTTCTTCGCAAGCTGATATCTGCCTCCTTTTCAATCTTTGTGTCTCATTTTTCTTTCTTTTCTTACATTTACATCCTGCCTTTCTTCTGCCATGGAACCCAAAATGGTGTATACATGCGATTCCTAGGTGATTCCCCCATCTAGGCACTGACCAGACCAAATCTGCTTAGCTTCAGCAAGGTGGTAGCCTCATGTGACTTCAGACCATATCCTGGGACTCTGCAAGAAAACTCTCACACGTGTGTACACTAATTCCCTCCCCCCCCCCGCTGCACCTTCAGCAATTCCCAAATCTGGCTGGATGCAAAGATCCAATCTACCCATCCTACTCTGACATCAGATCCATGCTTAGCAGCCTTTCTGTCTTGGGCTCAGAGAGCCTTTCGTTCCAACAAAGGCCTTTTGCCCACCAAATTCGACCTACCTTGAAGAGCCAAGCTGATCAGCAGTGTCAACAAGTGGACTGGAAGCTGAATGCCAGCCATGCTGCGGAGTGGCATAAGCGGGTCAAGAGTTTTTTTCCCCGAGGGCATGACTGGCAGGGGGTGCCAGCCAAACAGTTTGATCAAGCCAAGAGAGAGGTTCAAGAGGAGCCGCCAACTGAGACAGCAGCAGGAGGAGCATGGGGAAGAGATGAGAGTCTAGCTTCTGAATTTCAAAATCATACTGTAACTTTTTCTCCCCCTCCCCCACGTGATACAAAAAGGGAAGGGTACAATGGGAGGAGGAGGGGAAAGCAGTGTGCAGAATATGCTTCTTCCTGTGATCACAACCAAGATGGGTGATGAAAGACTTTGCATATGCACCGGGGTGGCTCCTGAGGATAGAAGTATCTGTCGCCTTCGGATTTCTCAGCTTCTCATTTTTCCAAACTTAAATTCAGTTCTCCACATTTCTGCAGCAATTTGCTTTTTTTAAAGATTCCTCATGAAAATTCTTCAGCATTTTAGTGCCAATTTCTCCTGATAAACACATTTTGTATGCAGCTATGACAAATGTACATATTTTTCAAGCAATGTTTCCTAATATGACACATTTTGCATGTTTTTAAAAAATCCTCATGAAAGTTCTTCAGCATTTTAGTGTGTATTTCTCCTGATAAACATCTTTTTCTATGCAGTTTTGACTAATATACAAATTTTAGCAGTTTCTCCTAATATAATGTATTTTGTATATTTTCACTAATATATTCATTTTATTGTATGTTATTTTCACAAATACATTCATTTTTATGCATAGTTTTCCCTATGCATTTTTGAAAACATTGGTTGGAGAACTGCATTGCAAAATGCAGATAAGTATGAATTTTGAAGGATGGCTGTGTTAGGGTTCTCGTGCTGTTTCAAAATGTGCACATTTGATACATTTGACTCTAAATGCAAACGTTGGCATCTCATCACACTATGAATGAACCTATCGGTATAGTTTTGATTATAACTATTGCCTGATAGACATCAGGGATTTGTGCAAAGACCTCCAAACACTTAATGTGTCTTTCAAGACTGTGGATGATTCCTGAATGGTAATTCATCTGCAGGGACAGTCTCCTAGCAGTGCTATACAGGATGTGTGTGTGTGAGAGAGCGGGAAACGGAAGTTGGCAATTTTTGAAACAGATATAAAGTACACATAACAGTGAGTAGCGGAAAGAAAGTGGTGTGCCTAGGGCTGCTGAGTCCGTGGAAGATTTTTCAGCAGGAAAACTGCACCAGATGGAAAAGGGTTAATAATAATAATAATAAATTTTATTTCTAAGTCGCCTATAAACGGCCAACGTACAAAAGAATAAAATAACATACAAATACAATGAACAACAACTCTACATAATCAAAAAATCATAAAAGTTTCCCCGACTGTATAAGTCATCCAAGGTAGAATGTTGCCTCTACACCTGAAGTTTGTAAAAAAGAAAAGAAAGACACAAAACAAAACACTGGTGAAAACAGGGTTGGCGATTGTCTCAGGCGACAGACACTGAGAATAACAAACTGGTGCCCCCTCCCCCAAAAATCCCACTCACCTACCTGTGCCACTGGTTGGCCACCCACTAGCTAAGGTGATGCTCTCTGCTGCCCCGGCACCTGCTCCCTGCATCATTCTCAGGAGGGGCAAAGGGGCAGAGAGAGGCATTCTGGGCCAGGTGGCCAGGAAAGAGCAGTGGCTAGAAATGCTATTTAAACTTAGAAATTCTTTTAAAAGTTATTTCAAAGTAACTTTAATTTGTTTTACTAAAATTCAACAGCATTCCCACAAGCGGCAGTGGAGGCACTCAACCCACCACCTCTTCCAGAATGCCTCGCTCTGAGGAAGGACTCCCTTGGCCCTTTCTCTAACTAAGGCAGGGAGGAGGTGGAGGGTGCAGTGGAGAAACCGCTACTGCTGCTGCAGTGACAAAACAAGAAGAAAGGGAGGGAATAAGTGAGGAAGAATAAGAATAGAAGCAGCACCAGGAGAGGAAAGGAGGCCTGTAGCAGTGGGAGGCAAAGCCATCAGCCGTCTCAGTGGTGCAATTTCTTGTTACCAGAGCTGGATGAAAAACTATACACAACTCAGTGGCCTTGTTCAGACTTAACACTAAAGTGTTTTTAGTGATTTTAATGGATTAGCATTAAAATCATGATCCTGTGTGAGCTTCAGGGCACATCCACACCATACTTTTTAAATGCATTCAATGCACATTTAAAGCACATGACTTTCCCCAAGGAATCCTGGGAACTGTTTTTGTTAAGGTTGCTGGGAATCGTAGCTCGGGGGGGGGGGAACTACAGTTCTCATGATGTGTCCAAAGTATTATATGTGTCCGAAGTCAGAGGAAGGCAACGGCAAACCACCTCTGAATACCTCTTACCACAAATACCCTATGAACAGAGCAGCCAAAATGCTGCCACTTTACAGGACTGATTTCTTACAAGAGCAGAACAAGTACTATGTGGCACGCATAACATGGAAAGCACAGCTTGAACTTGGCCTGGTAGCAAATCAGCAACCAATGCAGATTTCAGAGCAGACATATTATGTGCTGATAGGATCTCACTCATGTCAGCAATCATGCTGCAGCATTCTGCATTAACTGAGTGGCTGCCAGGATTTTTTTAGTTTGGTTTTCGGTTATGAATCCTGACTGGTTGTGGGATGCTAAGTTGTCTGCCTTACTCATAAGAATCTTGCTGTGGTTGGTATGGTATTGCATTTAGGAAAGCATCACTGTCTTTTGTTTTTCATTTTCTGTTTGCATTTCATTTATCTTTAACCTCACTTCCTTACATCCATAGAAGCAACAGCAGTGGTTGCCGTTGGCCTACGGTGTACCTCAGGGTTCCATTTTGTCTCCCATGCTCTTTAACATTTATATGAAACCACTGGGAGAAGTCATCCGGAGATTTGGAGTGCAATGTCATCAATACGCTGATGACACTCAACTCTATCTCTCCCTTCCATCTGATGGCAAGATGGGACTGTTTGTCCTGAACAGGTGCCTGGAGGCTGTGAGGGGCTAGATGTGGGCAAACAAACTGAAACTTAATCCAGACAAGATGGAAGTGTTGCTGGCCAAGGGAAAAACTGCCCTAGGGATAGGGTTGCAACCTGTTCTGGATGGGGTTGCACTCCCCTTGAAAGAGCAGGTACGCAGTCTGGGAGTTCTTCTGGATCCTGCCCTGCTGCTGGAATATCAGGTGGCTGCGGTAGCCAGGGGTGCTTTTGGCCATCTCAGAATGGTCTACCAGCTGCATCCGTTCCTGGAAGCATCTGACTTGGCCACGGTGACACATGCATTGGTGACATCGAGGCTTGATTACTATAAGGCACTCTATGTGGGGCTTCCTTTGAAAACAATTCGGAAACTACAGTTGGTCCAAAATGCAGCAGCCAGAATGCTAACTGGAGCACGGTGCAGGGAGCATATCACCCCTGTGCTTTATCGACTCCACTGGCTCCCAATTTGTTTCCGAGCCCTTTCAAAGTGCTGGTTTTGACCTTTAAAGCCCTAAATGGCCTTGGACCAGTTTACTTAAGGGACTACTTAAGTCCATACATTCCTAGCCTGCATCTAAGATCATCTACCTCAGGTCTTCTCTGCGTGCCTGGAATGAAAGAAGTTAGATTGACAGGCACGCAGGACAGAGCTTTTTCAATTGTGGCTCCCAGACTTTGGAATTCCCTGCCCCGAGAAACCCGTTTTGCTCCCTCCCTGATGGCCTTCCGGAAACTTGTCAAAACTATTTTGTTCCGGAGAGCCTTTGGTTGGGACTGACAGGTCAGCCTGATACTGTTTTAAGCTTTTTATTCTCCATTTTTAAATCTTCTTTTAGTCTCACTTTTTTATACGTGCATGCACATATATACATGCATGTTTGTATGTGTATGCATTACTGCATTTTATGTATTTTAATAGTATTTTATGCATTTTAATCTACTGTAATGTTTTGTGTTTTTATTGTGTATTTTATTATGTATGTATTCGTTTTTATTGTAGCCGCCCTGAGTGCCCTATTGTAGGGTGGAAGGGCGGGATAGAAATATTTATAATAATAATAATAATAATAATAATAGTAATAGTAATAATAATAATAATAATAATAATGTGCTCGGCTCAACCGCCTAAAACCCATTGATGATGCACCTTGTTGGTTGCATGGCAGTTTGTTTCTTGCCCAATAGTGGTAAAAGAGAAGTCACAAATTGGGAAGTGTGGCTACAACTGTTGTTGCTCCCAAGCTGCTGCCTGTGAAGGTAGACCAAACCATGTGTTTTTTCTCTCTGTCAATTATTACTCACTGGAACTGGGTTGGCTGTCAAAGTGAGTTTATAGCAGCCCACAGGGTAGACACAAAGGGTAGAGAATCTTCTTTCTCTTACTCATTTCTCAGACCTCTTTCTGAAGTGAAGGGTCAAATCTGTAAAGAAGTTTGGAGCAGCCACGTTAAAAGATAAGGGCAGGGCATTCCAGGCAGGGGGTTGCCAACCCTGCTTGAATATGGATGTCTTTGCAGAGGATCCCTAGTCAAGCTTTACCAACAGCACAATCCAAACTATATCTACTCAGAAGTAAGTCCTGTTGAGTTCTATGGGGCTTAGTCCCTTAGTAAGTGTGTTTAAAATTGCAGCCTTCAGAGACATCCATCTTTACTCCTGAATGCTCCCATCTAACACCTCTACAATATTAGGCTCCTTTCTTTCTACAGTGGCCTTCTGGTGACTGGCCTGGCCTGAAGGCACTTAAACCCTTCTTGCTGAATGCAAGTATGCTAGATTAAATGTTCCCTACCCAGGCTCCATCTTTTAGCTAAGATTTCTATCTCAATTTCCAATCAGATTTTTGTTTAATTGTATGCTCCAAGCAACTGTGATTGATGCTTAATGTATCATGCTTAATGACTTCACTTGGGCCCACCCTGTGACATCACTTAGGCCCACCCCTGTGACATCACTAGGGCCCACCCCTGAAATCAGGGCCGGCATCAGACATGCCTGGGGCCCTTGGGCACCAGCTTGCCCTGGGCCCTGGCACGCATGTGCACACGCACACATACACATGTGCGTGTGCCCAGGGCCAGCCCCAGACACTCTGGAGCCCTTGGGCAAAAGCCTGCCCCAGGCCCCAGCGCTTGCCTTCCGCGATTCACGCACAGCGAGAGCTTCAGGACTCTGCCATTCCCTTGCTTAACTTACCTTGTTCTGCGGTTATGCACACAGCGGTGCCCTTAAGAAAGATGGCGGCTGAGGTTTCCCTAAGGAGCTGAAGCCTCTGCTGCCATCTTGGTTCATAGCAGGGATGCGAGCGTGCAGCACACATGCGTGTCATCAGCCAAGATGGCGGCAGAGGCTTCAGCCCCTTAGGAAAACCTCAGCAGTCATCTTTCTTAAGCACACCGCTGTGTGCACAACCGCAGAACAAGGTAAGTTAAGCAAGGGAATAGGGGAGCCCCGAAGCTCTTGCCATGCGATCTGCGGCAGCGATTCTGTAGCCTCAGGGGCCCTCGGGCCAGTGCCCCACCTGGCCGCCCCTTGGAACCGGCCCTGCCTGAAATCTCAGGTTTTGGGATGCTTCTGACCTGGCAACCCTAGTCATAACATATGTGGAGGAACTGCTTAAATCAGGGACAGAGATGGAACCTGTAGCCTCCAGATGTTGTTGGACTATAACTCCCATCAACCCTGGCCAGGGATGATGGGAGTTGTTTATTTACAGCATTTATACCCCACCCTTTAGCCAAAATGGTTCTCAGAGAGACTTTAAAAAATCAGTTCTAAACAGTCCCTGCTCTGAGGCTCCCCCACTGCCTAATGTTTAGTTTCTAAACTTTAGAATGAGATGACAGCGTTAACATTAAAAGAACTGGTGGAATTAACCTCCACTACCAATAAACCAAGGAACCCAGGGATTACCTGAAGGCACATTATCTTGCTCCAGCCTGCAGGTCTGGTGACTGCCTGGAGGGGTGACCACCTGAGAATCACACATATGCTGCCTAAGGTTTCATGACTGAAGAAAGGTGGGGTAGAAATGGAAGAAAACAATTAAATAAAATTACAGATATTTTGGCTGCAAGAGTCTCCTAGTCTTGCCACACTGGGCACTTCCAGGCTACCTGTTAATTGAGCATCCATCCTGATTTCTTTGCAGGGATATTAAACAATGCTGGCTATTTAATGAACATTCACAAAGCAAGTATTCTCCTAAACTTTCCAATGCATTTTCCTATCATTTTCCTTATTGCAAAAAAGTCTGGTCTTTTTGGGAAGCAGGTTTATTGCACAAGACCTCCCAAATCAACTGTAATTTACTGGCATGATGATTGAATCCCATCAGGAAATAGTGACAGTCTGGAAGCACTTACCTAGTTATATCCACAATAGACTAGTGCAACACGCTCTGCATCGGGGTCTGCCTTTTTTAAAAAATGCCGAAAGTCAGCTGGTGCAAAACCTGTGGGTCCTGCCTCACAGACACAGCACGGAAGCATCTGGTTGCTTGGTTAGACAGACTTGTTGCTTGCTTGCCTGCAGTGCTTGCTTTGTTCTGCAGTAATAAGGGACAGCAGGAGCCCCCTAGAGGTTGGTCAGGGAACACACACAATACAGAATGCAGTGGCTGAGCACTGAAGTCAGTAGCATAGTGGCAAATTCAGAAGTGCAGGGTCCCTTCATGATAGTCACGCCACACACCCTTACATCCACGCCCCCTTTCCCACTGGCCCTCCTCTCTTTTGGTCTGTTTCGTGAGTCTATACTCCAGTACAACAGGCTTCCCTAGGAGCCAATCAGCATGAAAGGGGAGGCTGTTTGTTAGCTAGTAAGAGGAGTCTTAGAATCATAGAATAGTAGAATTGGAAGGGGCCTATAAGGCCATCGAGTCCAACCCCCTGCTCAATGCAGGAATCCAAATTAAAGTCTTCTCAATGGCTAACACACTCCCTTTTCATGCTGTTTGGCTCATAAATAGGGACCTAGCTGGGACCCTGCTTCCAAAAAAGTAGCGGGTCTATGACTCCCCATGACCCGAGGCAACTACATCCCTGGTGCTGATAGGTAACTTGAGTCTTTGTCATGGGGTAACCAGGTGAAAAAAAGGAAAGGGATCCTGCAGCTGCAATGTAACCCTCCCCCCCGGAAGGTTATGAACTCTAATTCCTCAGAGGATGGGGGGGTAGTGAGGACTTTCTTGAAGTCTAGAAGCTTCTTCCTGCCCGTCCCACCTTTTAAAAACTGTAGCTAAGGAAGCCTTTACAAAATATAAGGAGTCTAGATTTCCCCCCACCTCCCCTCCCCGCGGCCCCTCTCCAGTTTGAGCATTAGTCTCAACCAGAGCTTGGAAAAGTTACTTTTTTGAACTACAACTCCCATCAGCCCCAGCTAGCATGGTGCTGGCTGGGGCTGATGGGAGATGTAGTTCAAAAAAGTAACTTTTCCAAGCTCTGGTCTCAACTAAGGTTCTTCACACTGTGAACTTGAGAAGATCTGAGAACCTTCAGGAAATGGCCTCAGTATGTTGAAAGGTTGCCCAGAATTCCTGCAGCAAGTCTCCTGCTTCAAACATGATTGTGTATAATGTATGGGTGGGGAAACTTTTTCAACCTGAGGGCCACATTCTCTTCTCAGCAACCTTCTGAGGGCCGCCTGCCAGTGGTGGGCAAGGCCAGAGGCAAAGGTGGGCAGAACGAATCCTCTCTCACACACACCCCTATTTATCCTCTACCCAGGCAAGCAAGAGGCATTAACAGAGTTCTAAGGACACATTCTAGCCAGGCAATAACACTTTGGATGGGTAGCAGTGTGGCCTAGGGAATGTTCTGAGGGCCAGACAGAGCACTCTGGAGGGCTATATTGTGGGGTGGACTGAATGAACAGCATACATTGGCAAACCACGCTGCTGTTCTCAGTACACTATCTCTCAAGACATTGCGATCTGACCAGTGGAAAAACAGGATGTGGTTAACTTTATGGCTGTAAACGATACTGACATCTGTAGTGGTTAAATAACTGCCTGCATATTGCCACGTAGATAATGCTGTTGTACTATGTATGTACGTGATGTTATACAATAGTTAAAGGTCATAGGCTGTTTATGGAGAAAAAATAATCCACGCCTCCAGGCGGAGGTAAAATAAAAGCGGAGACCAGAATTACGAGGGGGGCTCCGAAATTGAACTCTGGTCTCACCGTGTCTCACTGTGTCGTGATATCTACATCTGGTGACCTCGACGTGATTCAGAACAAACACCCTCGTACCCACTGGCAGGATCAGCCAACGGTGCACCTCAGCGTACAGCTCCCATTCGTGAGTATGGGGGGGGAATTGTCAGCTCAGCAGAAGGTTCATGCACAAGAGCTACAAAAAATTTTAAAACAGGATACCTCAGCTTTTGTAAGTCGTTCTCACATTGAATCATTGTTAAAAACAATTCAATGTCAATGTCCATGGTATCCAGAGCAAGGATCGCTACGTCAGTCAGATTGGATAAAGATAGGGAGAAAATTACATGAAGAACCAAGAGCACCTATTCACCATCTCTTATTATGGCAAAAGTGTGCTGAGGCCATTAGTCATTTAGGGATAAAAGAGACATCGCTGGTTGCCAATTCTGACCAGAAAACTCCTCTTTATCCCCAACTTTCTTTACCTACACCTGAAAAGGATATTGAGAAATTTGTAAATGCTCCTCCATATAGCCCTCCAGTCCAACAAGAACAGGTTACTGGGAAGGTTAAAGCAGCCATAGCTCAGGCTGCAGCCTCAGGATTATTATCTATGGAAGAAATGGGAGACTGGGAGGGTACAATTTCAGCTTTTCCCGTTACATATCAGCCAGATCCTAATAATGCTAATAATCGCATAGCAACTTGGACAGCTCTTCCGTTTTCTGTTATTAGAGAAATAAATAAGGCAGTAAGAGAATATGGGATTACGGCTAATTATGTACAAGGGATGTTGGAAGGAGTAGCTACTGGATATAACATGATCCCTCAAGATTGGAAGGATCTCTTTAGGATGATTTTGACTCCTTCGCAATATGTAGTTTGGGACCAAGAATTTAGACATGCTGCTATAGCAGCTGGGGATGCTAATATCATTCCCGAGCAAATTTATGGGTCAGGTAATTTTGCTACCATAGCACAACAAGGGGTATTGCCTGAAGCCGCATTTCATCGAACTGCTGAGTGTATACAGAAAGCATTTAAAAAGGTGCCTGCTGGGAAAGAACCCTTACGTTCTTTTACGAATGTACGGCAGCAAGCAACAGAGCCCTATTTTCAGTTTGTTGACCGTTTGAAAGAGGCTCTGACACGGCAGGTTGATAACCCTCAGGCACAAGGGGAATTATTGTTAAAATTAGCTTACGAGAATTCTAACACAGACTGTAAAAAGATTTTGAAAAACATTATTCATAGACCGCAATATGAATTGGGAGACATGATTCAAGCTTGTGCAGAGGTAGGTACACATGTTCATGCCATGACATTGTTAGCTGGGGCATTAAGACAGGGTAACAAACCTACAGGCAATTGTTTTAATTGTCAAAAGCCTGGTCATTTCAGAAGGGAATGTCGGGCTCCTGGCGGAGGAGCATTTAAAGGTGGGGGCACTGTTACAAACCGGCCAAAGAAGATCTGTCCGAAATGTAAAAAGGGTTATCATTGGGCTAATCAGTGTCGTTCAGCTCCCACTACCAATACCAATGTGTCTTCCCGTCCTATTGAGGGAAACTGAACTTGGGGCAGGCTTCCAGCCCCGAATCTCAAGGAAGTGTACCCACCCCTGCTACTCAAGGAAGCGCTGGAATTGATTTAATACATGCAGAGTCAAAAGATGTTCCTTTGCCTGGAGCAGTTCTTTTAATGCCTACCACACTTACTGGCCCTTTACCAGAAGGCACCGTAGGCCTTGTACTACCGCGATCCTCTGCTTCCAAGAATAATATAATGGTGGTACCTGGTGTTATTGATTCTGATTATCAGGGAATTATTTATATTCAGTATTGGAGTCACCTTCCCCTTCAGTTGAAGAAGGGAGATTCTTTTGCGCAACTATTGTTATTGCCATATCGTCTTTTCACATCGAACACTTCCTCCCAAAAACGTACTGGTGGATTCGGATCTACAAGGACGAAATCGCCGAGTGTGAGTATTTCAGGTAATCCTTTCCATCCACAGGTAGCTGCAGTACTGGCAGAAGTGACCAGGGAGAAACCGGTTCGTAAGTATTGTTTAAACAATGTTATTTTTGAAGGTATTATAGATTCTGGGGCAGATGTCACAGTAATTGCTGAACATAACTGGCCATCCTCTTGGCCAGTAGAAGTGGCCCCTTCTGTGTGGGGAGTGGGCGGAGCTCAGGATTCAAAACGGAGTAAGGATTGGATACAAGTTGTTGCTCTTGATGGTGATCGTATAGCCCACATTCGCCCTTGTATTTTGGACATTTCAGTAAATCTGTGGGGAAGGGATTTACTGGAGCAATTCCAGACCACCATTGTTATTAATGATTAGCCAACAAAAGGCAGCTCTTCCTTTACAATGGAAGACAGACATACCCATTTGGGTAGAACAATGGCCCTTACCCAAAGAAAAATTAGAAGCTCTGCACCAACTGGTAAAGGAGCAACTGGAAGCTGATCATATAGCAGAAAGTAATAGCCCTTATAACACCCCAGTGTTTGTGATTAAAAAGAAATCTGGAAAGTGGAGGCTCTTACATGATTTACGAGAAATAAATAAATTAATTGTGCCCATGGGTCCGCTACAATGTGGGACGCCTAATCCAAATTTAATTCCATATGACTATTCCTTAGCTATTATAGACCTGAAAGATTGCTTTTTCACAATACCGTTACAAGCGCAAGACGCACCGAAATTTGCGTTTACTGTTCCCGTATATAATAACTCTGGCCCTGCGCAACGATATCAATGGAAAGTGCTACCTCAGGGCATGTTAAATAGTCCAACCCTATGTCAACAGTTTGTAGACATGGCCCTGCGACCCTTTCGGGCTCAATACCCTACATTATTGGTCTACCATTATATGGATGACATCTTGGTGGCTGGGAGAACCCTCCCATCTATGTGGCAACAACACCTTACTGATCATTTGTCACAGTCAGGGTTGCAGATTGCCCCTGAAAAGGTACAACTCAAAGAACCATTTCTGTATTTAGGACATAAATTAATGCAATCCTACTCCACTCCTGTATTGCCCTGTCTTACTTTGTCAATGAAGCCAACTTATGTAGAACTACAACAATTCTTGGGTTCTATTAATTGGATTCGACCATATTGTAAACTTACCACTCAAGACATGGGGCCTTTATTTGAATGTTTAAAACAAGGACGTCAACCTGCAGATATTATTACTTTAACGGAACAGGCAAGGCAATCCCTAGAATTAGTTTCTACAACGTTAAAAGCTATTTGGGTGGATCGACAAATATTGAATAAACCACTGATTTTATTTGTTTTATTTGATGGAAGCCAACTTTTTGCTGCACTCACTCAGGAGTCAGGCTCCAATGCTACACATATAATAGAGTGGCTTTACTTAGCCCATACACCAAAGTCATCTATCACAACTTTGCCAATGCAAGCAGCAGAAATAATCCAAAAAGCACGATTACGATCAAGGCAATTATTAGGTATCGATCCGGTTGAAATTTCGTTGCCTCTTAAACTTTACACATGGGAAAATGCTGTTGCACTTTCTGATGACCTTCAATGGGCTTTAGTCTCTTATTTGGGCACAATTTCATGTCGTTCCTCATCAGATCCACGGCTTCAAATTACACAAAAAATTCCTATCCAGTTTCAATCTGTAATCAGTTTACAACCCTTACCTGCGGTCACGGTCTATACTGATGGCAGTCCAACTAGAGGGGTTGTTGCATGGCACGAGCAGGGGGTTTGGAAGACAATTTTCACCTTACCCCAAACTTCCGCTCAGAGATCTGAGTTGGCCGCTGTTAGTATGGCGCTGTTGACTTTTGCAGATCAGGAGGTTAACATTATTACCGATAGTCTTTATGTTAAAAATGTTGTACTTGCATTACCCGGTAGTTATGTCTCTCCCATGCTGGACACTAATCTACTTGCTCTTATGCTTACACTTCAAAAACTCATACATACTCGGTCTTGTCGATTTGCTATATTTCATATTCGCAGTCATCAACCTTTCCCAGGATTGTTAACAGAAGGTAATCAATATGCTGATCAGGCTCTTCGTGCCCTCCTTTGCACACCCATAGAAAGTCATGCCCTTCATCATCAAAATGCTAAAGCACTCCAGAAGCAATTCCATCTTACTGCCCAGGAAGCCTCTGCCATTATTCAACAATGTCCCCAATGCACACAGTTAACTCTATCCCCAGAACCAGGAGTGAACCCACGAGGTCTCATAGTTAACCAGTTGTGGCAAATGGATGTTACACATTTTCCTACTTTCTCCCCATGGAAGTATTTGCATGTTACAGTAGATACATATTCCGGATACATATGGGTAACTCCTCAGAAAGGGGAAAAAACTAAGAATGTTATTAATCATGTCATTCGTTCTATTGCCATCATGGGCCAACCTCAGACGATAAAAACTGATAATGGCCCTGCATATGTTTCACAGCAATTTGCACAGTTTTGCACTAAGTGGTCCATTACACATTTGTTTGGTATTCCTTATAATTCTACAGGTCAAGCTGTCGTCGAACGTACCAATCGTACCCTTAAAGAGCATTTGCTTAAACAAAAACAAAAAGGAGGAGTACCACTGGGATTGGCCACCAAAGAGGAGTGGCTGGCACAAGTGTTGTTTACCATTAATCATTTAAATTTGTCTCAATCTCCCAATACTCATTTTTCCTTTTCTACTCGAGCGCAGCGGCATTTTCAGCAGTCGGAGTCTCTACCTGCCCCGCGGGTGCAGTTTCGGCAACTACCAAATCCAGAGTGGAAAGGCCCAGTTCCGCTTATAACGTGGGGTCGAGGTTACGCGGCTGTGTCTACGCCTGACGGTCCTGTGTGGGTACCTGCTAGGTGTATCCGGCCCTGGAAAGACGATGTCCTGGCACGATAATCTTAAGAATCCCATCCCTAATTTTTCTCTGCAACTTCAGGATACTGGGATGTCTTCCAGGAAGCGTGGTCGGAATGTTCCGCAACCTCCCGTGACTTGGGGCCAAATAAAGAACTTAGCAACACAAGCAGAAAAAGCAATGGAACAAGCCGGGGTGGACAAGACAACTGAGAATACCATTCTTGCTTTAATTGCGTCTTTAAATACAAATTCTATTTTTGTACTTTGCATTTGTTGGATTTTAGGAAGCGCCGGGGCTGACAGGTTGGGGCAGGAGTTGGGGATGCGGTTTCAACACAATATCTGGGTTCAGTTAGCAAGAATGACAAATGTGAGTGACTTTTGCATGACTGAACATGTACAGGAAATGGGTATGTTGGGAACATGTTTAATACCCGTATGCAAAGCACCTGGGGATATTGGGAACATTACAGGACTTGGGCGGTTCATGAATACTTCAGAGATTAAATATCATACTGTTTCGAATTGGGGAACTCCAACCTTCCAGCTGCCTGTTAATGCTTTTCAATTATTTACATCACATGTTGCAAATTCCATTAATAATACGTGTGCTCGGATGGTTAATTGTAGTCGACATAAGGTGCAGAAGGGATGTCTAAAGGTTGGGAGACCCACATGGAATTGTACACAGCACATTAACATATCCAGTATGTACGGACACATTCCTTTACCAGGTGGATGGTTTTGGACATGTGGAGAAACCACTTTTAATTATGTTCCCGCTAATATTTCTGATACCATCTGTTGCCTGAGTCGACTGGTTCCCATTTTCCTTCATAAAAGGGAGTTGCTAGCCCAACGTAGGAAAAGAGAAGCTGTTGCCATGCCGGCTGATTGTAATGACAAGGTGGAATTGCTTAATAAAGCAGAAAGTGTATCACTAGCCATCTCCCTTGTTGGACTTCCTGCATTGGCAGTAAGTAACAGCAATCAATTACATAAATTAGCCTGTAATTATGTTAAGATGATAAATGCCACCTCTCGAGCCATTGCTTTGTTAAATGAAGAGCAGGGTATATTAAGACAAGCTATCTTGGATAATCGTGCAGCTATAGATTACCTGCTATTACAACATCAGTTGGGGTGCGAAACTATAAAGAATATGTGCTGTTTTAATTTAACTGACAACAGTTTTGAAATCAGAGCACAGGTAAAAAACTTGAAGGATCTAGCTAATAACATTTTGCAGGACGCCCCTACAACTTGGTGGCAGTGGCTTTGGAGTTGGCTGCCCACTGGATGGCTAAGTCAGATTCTTAGATATGCTATTCTTTTACTCATTTTAAGTATAGGCTTATGCTGTTTTTTACAATACCTTTTCCAGACGTGTACACCTGTTGCTCCGCGACCATTACGTAGTAATTACTTTTTGCTAAAAAATAAAAAAGGGGGAGATGTGGGGTGGACTGAATGAACAGCATACGTTGGCAAACCACGCTGCTGTTCTCAGTACACTATCTCTCAAGACATTGCGATCTGACCAGTGGAAAAACAGGATGTGGTTAACTTTATGGCTGTAAACGATACTGACATCTGTAGTGGTTAAATAACTGCCTGCATATTGCCACGTAGATAATGCTGTTGTACTATGTATGTACGTGATGTTATACAATAGTTAAAGGTCATAGGCTGTTTATGGAGAAAAAATAATCCACGCCTCCAGGCGGAGGTAAAATAAAAGCGGAGACCAGAATTACGAGGGGGGCTCCGAAATTGAACTCTGGTCTCACCGTGTCTCACTGTGTCGTGATATCTACACTATATTGGGTTCCCGGGCCTGCAGTTCCCCATCCCTGGCATAAAACCACCTGTGTCCACCTATTGCCTACGTATCCCTTAAGGCTTGCAGGAGAGGATAATTTGTGAATCTTCCCCATGGGAAAGTAAGACCAGCGGGGGATGTAGCAGGGATATCTCTGTTGCAGCCTTGACAGGGGGCGCCAAAGGGAGCCCAGGTTGGGCCCTGGCCAAGGGGCCCTTCGATAGGGTGAGGGAGAAGTAGAGCTCCTCTTCCGCGATCTGTGGCAGGACAACTGCCACGGATCGCAGGGAGGCAGCTTGCAAGTCGCCCGCCCGTTCGCTGGCTCTACTACCTGTCTTCCCTGTCTTTTGTGGCTGCGCGTGCAGGGCTGCCATTAACCAAGATGGCAGCTGAGGTTTCCCTAAGGTGCTGATGCCCCGCCGCCATCTTGGTTGATGGCAGGGATGTGCGCACGTAGCACCATGCGTGCCATCAACCAAGATGGTGGCGGAGGCTTCAGCCCCTTAGGGAAACCTCGGCAGCCATCTTGGTTAATGGAAGCCACAAAAGACAGGAGAGACAGGTAGGTGGGGTGTGCGTGCATGGGTGTACATGCACGCATGCTCACGTGTGTGGGTGCCGGGTGCCGGGGCCCAGGGCAGGCCTAGTTCTGCTCCCCATGCACATCGACCTCGTGTGGGTAGCCTCATGTCCTGCCCAGAGTGCAAGACACAAGACGGAGGCGAGACTGGAATTAATTCTTGTTTTATTAGAGTAACGGTTACATCAAAAACAGCGTGCTTCATAGCTATGCTAACTCACTACGGTCTCTAACTAAGCTACCTAGGTGTACTCTGCAGCGTGTGAAGAAAGTTGACTCTGCACCCCAGTCGGGGGGGTGCCGCCTTAAGTAGGAAAGGTCTTCGCTCGTAATCTCTGACTTCTCCGAAGTTTCACCTTCTGGCTGACCCGATTCTCTCTGCGTCTCGCGTGGGGCGAGCCTCATCTGACAGTACAGGTTTGATAGGTGCCGGCTCGGCTTCAGGAGGCGGGAAAGCGTTTGAAGTACCAGGCAGGGAGTCCGGGGGGGGGGGAGTTGGCGCGTGCACCAGGTCATCCCCCAACGGCTCTGTTGGGGCATCTGTAGGTGGAGCGAGGTCTGCTTCAGCGAGAGAACTGTCTGTGGGAACTGGCAGACTGTCAACTATACCCCCTCCCTCATTGTCCTCGAAAGCTTCATCTACCTCTGATTCCTCTCCCTGCTCTATCTGGGGAAGCTGGGGCTCAACCGACTCCCCTCCCTGATCCTCCGGGGAGAGCTGGGGCTCAACACCTCAATAGTAGAAGTGTGCGCACCGCTTCAGACAGTTGCCCTCCTAATTCATGCAGTGGTGTGTGTGTCTGTGTGTGTGTGTGGAATTAGAACACTTGTCTCCAAGCTCCTCCCCTTACATATTGGTTTATCCAGTGTCCAGGAAAAGGAAATGGTGGCTAGCTGGAGCCTGTCTGCCACAGAGTCTTGCAATGCACACGGTAGCTTATGCCATCACTCCCCATCAGTTATCACTAGCCCATCTTTGCCACTGATTCCCTCCTTTGGTGAGGGCCTCCTCAAATGTGGATGTTGTGTCCACTCCAATCTCCGAGCCTCAAGAGACTTCCAGGGCTTCCTGTGCATACCCAGGGTTTGGTTTCCTTGGTGGAGACTATGGTGTGTTTATGAGATATGGTTTATTTACATGTATACGCAACCTGAGCATAAGATGGAGGGGTTCACAGCATTAGCACTGCAACAGATCTTGCTTCCCCATTAGATTTCTTGGGGACTCCCCAAAGCCATAACTTGGGGTTCAGACCGGAGAGACAGGTAAGCCTCTCTGTCTTTTCCAACTTCACTTCAGACTAATACTAACAAACGCAGGCCACTTCTGAGCTCCAGGATGAGGGGGGCCTCCAGCCAGGTGAGGGGGGAGGAGAGGAGGGCCTCTCTCTGGAAAGAGTTTCTATAGCAACAGGACTCCTCTGGACCACAATTTTTATATGTAGATTGGCCCATGAAGCAAACAAAGAAACTAACTTGGCCAGAACTATTAATTTATGAAAGGAACTTGTTTGACCAGCAGAGCAGGTTTCGTCCACTGCAGATTCCAACTTTCAGATTCTGGATTACAGATTTGGAGGGGACTCACAGACATCATCCAGATCATCCCCACAATCCTATAACATGGAGCTAGCCCTATATACATTGCTCTGGCTTGGCTCAGCGATCATTCATAATGACTTTCTTTATTTTCCCCGCAGAAGTCACTCTTTCCCATAAATGACTCATCCAAGTTTGTCAAAATAAAGTGTGTGCATGTATGCAAGTGTGCACACACTTTTTTTGGGTAAACCATCTTGAACACTGTTTGTTGTGCGGGGGAACAGGGCACAAGCTGGCTAAAACTGAACTAAACTTTGCAAGTTGGTCAGGCAAGCAGAAGAGCAAAGAGAAAGGGCAGGGAGGCAGGCACGTCCGCCCAAACACCAAGCAACCTTCCAAATGTTTTTATGTCTGTGGGTGACATTTTGACTTGAAACTTGTGCTACCCACAGGTGGAAAGAAAGGAGAGGAGGGAAATGAAAGTGGGCCAGCCAATAGGAGATCAGGACGCCTTGATGTGGGTGCAAAACTGGCTTCCTGCTTCACCGCAACAGGAAGCCGGTGTTAGAGCCAACAAGGTGCACACACATCCTTGCAGCGAGCGTCTCCCCAGTACAACTAGAGAGACCCGTTATGGTAAGAATGCATAAAACAGACCCCTTCCTTTCTTTTATCCCCCTGGTTTTCTTAGTGGGGAATCTCTCTTAGAATCCCAAGAAAGGCCCCGACGGTGGGATGTCTCCTCATGCAATCTTTCTGTCTGCCTCAGGATAAAGATTACGTTGGCTTTGCTACCCTGCCCAGCCAAGTCCACAGGAAATCGGTGAAGAAGGGATTTGACTTCACCCTGATGGTAGCAGGTAACAAGCTATTAAAGACCAGCTTTCTCCGTCCTAGCCAACCCCAACATCCCTGCTTAGCCCACAAGGTCCCACTCTACATCCCGAGGGGACAGAGAACCCAGGCATCCTGGTTACACCTAGACATGATCCTTGGAGCGGTCTTCTCTTGCTACACTATGATAGGCCTGTTGTTTTGTTGTGCAAAATGAAGAGATGCCCCTAACTGCTGTTTTTTGTATGGTCTAGGGATAGGGTTGCCAGGTTCAGGGCCCGAGACTGATCCTATATCTTTAGGAGATGAGAAAGTCAGCCAAGTGCAGGTGTTCTTGCAACACTGTAATGGGAAAAACCACAAGGTGGAATTCTCCCTTCCCCCTGCACAACTTTTAAAGATACAGAAGACCTCTTGGTTGCCAGGTTCAGCCGAAACCCTGAAGTCCTCACTCTCAGGCCTACTCCTATAATATTCTAGGGTGTATCTGCTTCCAGTGGTAGGTAGAGAACCCAGAATCCTGACCAGGGATGGACAGATGAGTCTATTTCCAGACCATGTTTGTTTTGTATGTGTCTACTCTAGTCCATTTTTGTCCACATTAATCTACAATTTGTATTTAAATGCATGTTTAAATATGTATTTTTATCTCAGTATAAGCATTTCTAAACTGTTTTATCTTAATGTACACTTTTAAAAGAGTGAATTTTGGTACATTTGGTACATTTTTTGAGCCATGTATTGCAAAAATAGGAAAATTGCAAAATCTGAAGGATACTTATTCCAGGAGACACTGTTCAGGTCAGTTTGGATTGGAATTCACAGAAATAAAATTCCTCAAGTCCTAATAGTTGGAGAACTAGTCCCAGGATTACACCTGTACTAACAAAGGTCCTCCTCCAAGAGTTTCAGGACCAGTAACTTATACCTTCACACTCATTCATCCAATAGGAGAATCTGGACTGGGAAAATCCACTCTTGTCAACAGCCTTTTCTTGACAGATCTGTACAAGGACCGGGTGCTTCCAGACACACAAGGTGAGTAAGGATTGATGGCTGCCATAGTATGCAATATTGGGGGGGGGAGCGGGGATTGCTGCTAAGGTGACCATAGTGCTTATTATTATTGCCCCGCTTATTATTGCCCCATCTTCTCCGCTTCATAGACAAGATCCCCCAGACTTTGGAGATTGTCAAACATGCAGTAGATATTGAAGAAGCGGGGGTGAAAGTGAAACTGACAGTGATTGATACCCCAGGATTTGGGGATGCAGTGGACAACACTGAGTGGTAAGAGGACATCCATATGTCTTGGTTATGATGAAGCAGAGATGCTAGTAAGAAGTTCCAGCAGGGTAGATGGATGCTGGAGACTGAGATTCCAGAGCTATGAATCAAAGATTTATGGGTGAGAAGATGGGCCCAATTTGAAAATGTAGGGGATGGAAGTTCAGGGAGAGTTTGCACAGGCACGTTCAGCACCCAATGGCTGCAGCATCTAATGCAGGAACATGGGGTGCTGCCTTGTTCTGAGTCAGACCATTGCTCTATGCGGCTCAGTACTCTCTACACTGACTGGCAGTGGCTCTCCAGGGTTCCAGGCAAGGAGTCTCTCCCAGCCTTACCTGGAGGTGCTGGGCATTGAATGCTCTGCCACTGAGCTGCAGCCCTTCCCAAGAAGTGGGCACCATGCAGCCCTTGGGCTAATTTCTTGCATGTGACAAGGAGGGAAAAAAATAGGATGTGAGCAAGAGAGAGGGGGTGGGGGAGAGAGAAAAAAGACTGCCCCCCTTTTGAATCAGCCCCTCCTCCACGGTATACAGCCCCTGACATGTTACCCCAGAGGGAGTGTGGCCCTTGATAGAAAAAAGATTGTCCACACTTACTCTAATGATTGGTTTGCACGTGTGAAGCCACTGCTATAGAGCAAGCACTGCAGCAGGTTGGTTTGGATGAAACATCATACTGTGGCTTGTGCTCTCTCTTCCCCTGCTTTCCTTGAGAACACCCAGATGCTATTGCAAACAGTGGACTCAGAGAGTGGAGCAGCAGCCCAAACCATGGGATGCCAACAAAGATTGTGCAAACTTGGTTTCAGATTCTCGTTTGACGGACATAAACCATGGCTTGTTGAATACTGTTGGTTCAGACATCACAAGAAACCATGGTTTGCTGTTGTGTCTCAGACAGAGATTTCATGTCCAATGATGTTACCTCAAATGCAATGAAGGTAGATTGACATGACAAGCCACAAGTCAAGTGGTGTAACATGCAGCTATGGAAAAGTAGCTTCCCCTCCAGACCTTGAACTAGCAGCCCAGACCCTGTTCCCACTACTTGACCTATGATGTACATGAAGCCAAGGAAACTAGGGATTGTCTGTATGATTCTGACTAGCAAGGGAGCTTTCTCACAGCCTTGGGTCCATTCTTCTCCTACCTGTTTTTTTCAACAGCTGGAAGCCAATAGCCCATTTTATTGATTGCCAGTTTGAGCAGTATTTTCGAGATGAGAGTGGCTTGGATCGCAAGAATATCCAGGATGGACGTGTCCACTGCTGTCTCTATGTCCTATCACCCTTTGGACATGGGTAGGGCGCATGGAAGTTCAGAATGTGGGTGTAGTGGCTATACTGAGTCAGGGTCATATCTCTCAGTTCTCCAAAGAAGAGTCAACTGGAGCTTGATTTGAAGCCCATGATTTTTATTTCCAGCAACTAGTCCAATGCTGCAAAAGGTGAAGGGATAATAAAATGTCACTGAGCATGTGCAGACTGCCTTTGCTGCTGACTGCTAAGCCTATCAGCACATACTTGGGGTGCAGATCTTAGGTGGGCTTGTTTTTATTTTGCATTCAAAATAAATGAACAACTGGGGGGGGCAGTCACAACCAAAACACCTTAGCCACAACTCAATACAAAAATTAGGCCAACAGGCCCAACTTAGAGAACAGGGTAGGTTGATGGTGGGTAGGAGACAGAATTGCGAGATGCTCTGAAAACAGAAGTCAAGCCTTTGACTCCCCCCACCATAGGCTCCGCCCCCTAGACATTGTATTCCTCCAAGCCATCGACGAGAAAGTCAATATTGTGCCAGTGATTGGAAAGGCAGACAGCTTGACTCCAACAGAGGTGCAACGCAAGAAAAAGAAGGTGAGGCTTCCGAGAGGAGCATTGCAGGGGAACCTGAGGTGTATGCAGCAGGTAACCAGTCTGAAGTAGGTATCTTACCCCAGGGGTGGGGAACCTCAGGCCCCAGGCCTCTCTAACCGGCCCTCAGGATTTTACCCAGGCCACATACATACCCAGCCCACATCCCTCATTGGCTCTGCTCTCTCCTCTAGTGATTTTGCCTGGCCGGAATGTGACCTTGAACTTGTACCCCACCCACTGCTGGTATGCAGCCCCCAGAAGGTTGCCACAAGAGAATGTAGGCCTGGAACTGAAAAAGCTTCTTCATCTCTGCCCAACAGGACACCCCATTGCAGTGCCTGCATCTCTGGGGCTAAGATCCTCACATATTCCACAATTATCCCTATCCCTTGCATAGCTACAGCTACATCTCCTGGTCTTGTAGCTCCTTGTTTCAATTCCTTTTTACATACAGATCCGGCAAGAGTTAGAAGAAAATGGGATCAATATCTACGAGTTTCCCGACTGCGACTCAGATGAGGACGAAGAGTTCAAAGCTCAGGATGCTGAGATGAAGGTGAGAATTGAACAGGAGGCAGCATATTTCCGAGTATCAGTTGCTGGAAACTGCAGGAGGGAAGAGTTCTCTTGCGCTCAGGTCCTATTGGGTATCTGCTTGGCCACTGTGAGAACAGGATGCTGGACTAGATGGGCTATTGGCTTGATCCAGCAGGGCTCTTTTGTTCTTAAGAGGCTTCCGAGTTCCGCTCTGGTCTTCCCTCTGGTCTGGGGAGAAGTATTGCAGGAGAGAAAAGTCGGAACAATACAATTTATGGATCTCACTGGTGTTGTTCTTACAGAGGAGCATCCCCTTCGCTGTAATTGGATCCAGTCACGTGGTCAAAGAGTTGAAGGACAAAGTGTTCCGTGGACGGCAATATCCTTGGGGGACAGTTGAAGGTAAGTTGCGTTTAAAGGGGAGGCCCAGTAGAGGGCACTGTGGCAAAGGAAGCTACTGATAACTTCCTGTATTTTTTCACCCCCTAGTGGAAAACTCTGCTCACTGTGACTTCCTCAAACTTCGGAACATGTTGATTCAAACCCATATGCAGGACTTAAAGGATGTGACCCAGGAAGTTCATTATGAAAATTACCGTGCACAGTGCATTCAGAGTCTGACTAGACCTGGGGCTCGGGACCGCAGCAGTCGCGCGTAAGCAAATTCAGATTTGTCTGAAGGGGAGAGTATTTGGGAGACCAAGACCAAGGGCTCCCTTAAGGAATAAACAGAGAGACTGAAGAGATTCTGGTTAATAGTTTAAGACAAGAAAATTTATGATCATAAAGCATAACTGCACACTCCACATCCTAACAAGGGCAGCCCTATTCAGACGATACCAAGGAGTGATCTGGCAGCTGGAGGTTCCTTCAGTTAACTTCCTAATGGCAAGATAACAAAGTGCTTTTAAGAAGTAAGAAAGAGAGGTGTGCATGTGTGTGTGTGTGTTTGTGTGAAAAAAAAGTTTAGGTGGTATTCAACTAACTTCTTGCATTAGCAGAATTCAACTAGTGTAAGGGGATTTCCCTCCCTCTCCCCCCTCCCTCCATGCCATCTCCAAATCTACTCCAGAGGATTAGGGGAACACCCAGAACAGATTTAGGGGGAAGACAGGGGAAGAATGTTCTGTTGCGCAAGACAAAAGCCTTGCACTGACAGAATTGTAAACTTAGTTCTATATTGAATACAAACGTGTGCACTAGTTACCCTTCAAGAGAGGGGTCTGTATGTAGACCACTCTCATCTGGTCAACTGATTATTCTGCCTAATCTATTTTTCAGGTTCACAAAGAACTGTACCAAGTGGAGGTTTTAAAAGAATAGTTCTGGAGTCCTTTTAATAAAGGCGACAATTTGTCAACATAGGACAAAGAGAAGGTGGTGGAGAGAGGGAAGAAAGTGCTGGGGGAAATGGTCATCTTCCCTTCAGACAAGATACGATGACGCTAGCTTTACCAAAACTTGATGACGCTAGCTTTACCAAAACTTTAAATCAAAAGCAACAGAATGGTAGAATTGGAAGGGGCCTGTAAGGCCATTGAGTCAAATAATAGTAAGAACTGGTATTTATAGAGCAGCAGAGGTGGGAAACCTCAGGGCCTACAACCAAATGTGGCCCTCCAAGACTCTCTGGATGGCCCTGTGCCCTCTCCCCAAGCCACCCCCCTCAGTGGCCCTGTTTCACACCCCACATATTTTTGCCTGGCTAGAATAAGTCCTTGAACTCCTGACAATGCTTCTTGCTTATCTGGATACAGAAGAGAAGCCTACTGTATAGAAACAAGCCTACTGTAGAAAGGTAACATTTCTATTCACCACTCTGTCCACTTTTGCCCTGATCCCACCCAACATTGGCATACGGCCTTCAGAGGCCTGCCCAGAAAGGAGTGCAGCCCTCAGACGGAAAAAGATTCCCCTCTCCTGCTATAGCACTTTCTAGTGTTCAACATGCTTCATATACACTGGCCATGTTCACATGTCGTAGTAAGTTGGGATTCCTCACTTCTCCTGGTTTACTGTGAATGAGCAAGTGCTGGTGCGCACAGCCCATTTGCGTCTGGATTTGCTCCTCCTTTTGAGCGAGCAGGTCCAACAACCAAGGAAGCTGAAATTAAGTTTGGCTTTCTGCAATGTGCAAACCTGGCTTCCTGGTTTGTTGTTTCCAAACCATCTATCAGGCTTTGAAGTCAGCTTACAAATCCTGCCTTGTTTGAGAGCAACGAACCACAATGTTTGTTGGGAAATCCTAGCTTATAACCATTGTTATAAAATTTACAATAAATCTGAATACTGAAATAAATCAGTATTACCATCCCCATATCGCAGATTGGTTGACTAAGAGTGAGTAGTTTGTCTAAGGCCACCTCAGCTGAGGTGAGAGTCTTCTTAGTTGTAGCCCAGTCACTTAGCCACTATGCTGCACCATCTGAGTGATCCAGTGAAAATTACAGGCAGGAGCCAGGATATTCCTGGGTCCTATCACAACCTCTCTGTTGCTTCCGTAGGAAACTGTCACGTCAAAGTGCCACTGAGCTGCCACTCCTACCTCTGGCCGAGACAGAGAAATTAATTCGGGAGAAGGACGAGGAGGTGAGTCCCCCAGGAGCAGGACTGTGTGTTGAATGCCTTGTGTGTTTCCCTTGGAGTTCACAGTTGCTGACTCTGTCCGATACTAGATCCCCCTGACAACTAGCTTTCCTCCCTGCTCCCATATTGCCAGTCCCTCAGCAGCGATATCTCAACACTGGGCAAATGGTGAACAGGTGGGATCCACCCCAAAGCCGAGTGCAATTTCAACATCTCTCTTTCTTTGCCCAGCTCCGCCGGATGCAAGAAATGCTACAGAGGATGCAAGCACAGATGCTGCAGAGCAAAGGGGAGCAATGCGACAGCCTCTGAAATGCAGAGGAGTGCTTTTCCCACACTGCTGTGAGAACCCTGGAAGGGAGAAACTTTGTCTTACTTCCATGTGGCCAAAGATCAAAGAGGACCACTGGGTGCGGAAATGGCAGTGTTAGTGGGTACGCTGTGCATTGAAGGAAGGAAGAGACTGTCACTAGGGGCATGGGTTGGGATCCTGTGGCCCTCTGGATGTTGCTGGACTACAACTCCCATCTTCCCTGACCACTGGCCATCTCGGTTGGGGCTGATGGGAGTTGGGAGTCCAACAACATCTAGAGGGCCACAGGTTCAACATCCCTGGCTTAAGAAATTGTTGCACTGGATAACCTGTGTCTCTCATATATAGTCCTTCTTCTTTTCCCCGACAGTGCCAACTCACTGGCATAGCATGGCTTCAGTAAGATGCAACGACTGGTCAATGAAAATAAAATAAATTTTACAAAGCTTAAGGACTAGCTTCCAAACAGTTCTTGAATCATTTTAATGCATCCACTCTCCCACAAGCTATTAGACACAAAATAATTATCTCCAAAGATGTCTGTCTGTCTAGCCATCACCGAACAGATGCTCCTCTATAAATTCATATTTTCACCTCCACCCAGTTCATTTATTCAAGATGATTTCTCAGGACATATTTTCTGCAGTAACCCCAGAATATTGCAGTATCATTGAAAACATTGTCATGAGACCATGGGGATAGCTTAAAAACTGAGTAGCACAGGAGGTCTCAAGGAGGTAATAAAACAGGTCATTTTTCTCAAGCAAAAAATCCCTCAGAATAGAGAAGCGGAAACTGAGCGCTCAGTGTTAAGTATGAACCAGTATGATTGTTGGTTGGGTATACAACACAGCCTGAAAGAGGAGACTCTCTCAGGTGCTGAAGGGCCCTGTGTGTCATTACACAGGAGAGGTGCATCAAATTGAAAAACAACCACAGGAGGCTGCCAGTTTGAGCAAAGAAATGGCGCTGGGGACTACTTAACTTTCCGCTTCCAGCTATTTTCTTACTTAAAACAGCCCCTCGAGCTGTTTTCAAATTTAGAGATGTGAAAGCCGGGGGGGAAATGGAAAATTTTGAAGAAGAAAAAACCTGTTTTTTCCTGAAGTGTTCTCAGTTTTTCCTCTGAAAAAATTGAAAAGAAAAGAGAAAGAACAATCCCCCCCCCTAATTTTCCTGGGCCTTCACATCTCTAACAAACATGGGGGAAAATATGCCCTAACAGAAAAAAACAGCTTGAGGAGGCTGAGTTTGAATGAAAAAGAGCCAAATGTGGAAGAGCCCTTTCTGCTGAAAGGAAGGCCTCCTGTAGCTTTTTTCAAAACTAAGAGATGGAGACATATAGTCTGGCCTTAGTCAGAAGGCCCTTGTCAGTTTCATATTTTGAGGTGAAGTCATGATATGGGGAGAGAGAGAAAGGTCTTTCCCGCAGACTAGTTAGTTTCAACTCCCCTGCCAGACTCCTCTAGAGAGAGATTGCTCCCTTCCCTACTGGTGAACTGCAGCGTACACCATCCAAGCTTTTACAGAAATAAAATAAAAGGTGAGGAAGTAAGAGCAGCACTGCTCCCTCACTACCAACATCACTGTCTTTGAGTGAGAACTTTCTAGACTCCTCCCCTGCAATGACTACAGTGATGAAAGGGCCTGCTTTGAATTGCTATCCCGGATGAGCCCGAACATCACTCGGAACCTCACAGCTTGTGATGGGCAAAGGGGAGCCTCTAAAACCCACAGTTCAGTTTCTCCCCTCCCTACTCTGGAAGAGGCAATGTCCACCATTACTTCTCATACTCCGTGTATTTCTTGGATGACCCATAGACTCGCTCGGCTGGGTATTTGAGGCGGTTCTTCTCTATTTTATGGAGGGCAGCCAAAGGAAGGTCCACGTGGCATTTGTCCGCCAGGGCCACCAGGTAGATGAGGACATCACTGAGCTCATCGGAGAGGGCTTCACGCTCTGGCACTGTCCAGCCTGGGAGGCCTTCGGGGGCTTCTTCCCGCCACTGACTAAAGGGCAACAGAGAAAAACAATGGGGTGAGGGGCAAGGGCCGAACTGGACAAGAGTTCAAAGTTTCTGGAGGGGAATCCATGTTAGTCTGCAACAACAAAGAGTCGCGTGGCACCTTAATGCAGGAGTGGTTGCATTTGGCTCGGGGTAACATATTTATTGATCCACATGCTTTTGCCTCTGGCTCCAGCCACCACTGGCATGTGGCCCTGGGAAGATCAACGAGAAGGGAATGCAGCCCTCGAGCTGAATAATGCTCTGCCCCGTTGCCTTAAAGACTAACAAATTTATTATGGCATAAGTTTTCGTGGACGACAAACCCACATCATCGTATCCATGAAGTGTTATTCTGAGATGCAGGTATGTATATACATGGTTTAAGTGCTGAATAAACTCAAATGAGCAACCATACCCAGTGAGTGTTCATTAATAGCTCTGCGTCAGCCCGGAGGGATATTTTGAGTAGGGTGCTACAGGGCTGTTAAACATTTCTAAATTGCTTGGATGAAGGTGAAGAGGGGCTGCTCATCAACAATTATTATTATTATTATTATTTTATTTATACCCCGCCCTTCCTTCCAGCAGAAGCCCAGGGCGGCAAACAGAAACACCAAAAACACTTTAAAACATCATAAAAAGACCTTAAAATACATTAAAACAAAACAACGTTAAAAACATTTAAAAAAAAAACTTTAAAAATATCTTTAAAAAAAAGAGTTAAAGATATTAAAAGACATATTAAAAGCAATTCTAACAGACGCAGACAGTTGCAAACCGCACAAAGCTGGAAGAGACAAGTAACACCATGGAAGGAGGTAGGCTCCAGATTCAAAACTATCTTGACCGGCTACAACAGTGAGCTGAAGCCAACAAGGTGATACTCAACAGAGATAAATGTAAAGTCCTGCATTTAGGTGCCCCCCCCAAAAAAACCCGCACAGAAATGAAGGATGGGGGAGACATAACTTGACAGCACTACATGGTGTCTAAGGCTGCAGTCCTACCTCTACTTACCTGGGAGTAAACCCCACTGAACTCATTGGGACTTGCTTTTCAGCAGACATGTCTAGGATTGCACTGTTGGTTGATCACAAGCTGAATAACAACCAGCAGTGTAGAGAAACACCCAAAAAGCAAATACAGTCTTAGGCTGTAAATAACCAAAGTGTAGGTGCCACATTTTAAGAAAGACATTGACAAACGAGCATATCCAGAGGAGGGCAACCAAGATGGTGAGAGGCCTCGAACCCAAGTCCGAAGAGGAGGAGCTGAAAGGGCTGTTTAGCTTGGAGAAAAGATTAATGGGAGACATGATAGCAATCATCAAATATCTGCAAGGGCTGTCATGCAGAAAATGGAGCAGACTTGCTTTTTCTTTCTCCAGAGGTCAGGACTATACCTGATGGGTGGAATTTGTAGGAGAAGCAAATTTTGCCTAGCCATTAGGAGAAACTTCCCAATGGCCTGAGGTGTTCGACAGCGAACAGGCTGCCTTGAGAGGTGGTGGCCTCTCCTCCGCAGGAGATATTTCAGCGGTTGGACAGCCACCTGTCAGAGATCATGTAGTTACATCCTGAATAAAGCAGGGTGTTGGACTAGATCAGCTGCGGGGAGCCTTTGGCCCTCCAGTTGTTGCTGAACTAAAATTCCCAGCAGCCCTGGCAAGCGTGGCCAAGAGACGATGGGAGTTTGGCAACATCCGGAAGGCCAAAGGTTCCCCACACCTGGACTAGATGCTCTCAGAGGTTCCTTCCGACTCTATGAAAGCCCCTTTAGATCTACCTTTGCTTCTTTCGTGCCCTCCCAAATACTGCCCTCAGGGCCCAGTTCGCAATGGTATCACCAATACTCACAACAGCTCCGCCAGCTCCCCGACCTCCCCAACGAGGGCAAGAAGCAGATTCCGGGGCTGGTGGTACCTTCCCCAACCCCGCTCGGTTGTGAACGTGGATTGGAGGCTTCGGCTGCGGGAGACAAACAGAGGTGAGAGTAGGAACGTGGGACAGCAGGGTGGGATGTTGGATGCGTGGGTCCAGATTTGGGGGGTGGGGAGGATCAAAATAGGGGGTGAAGCTGTGGTCAAGCATAAACGTGAGGTCTGTGGGGTAAGATGAAAGGCAGGAGGGTGTCTCACATGTCTTCCAAGGTGGGCTTGGCGCTGAACTGAAAAGCCTCTGCTGAATTCCGGGGTCCGTTCCTCACCATCACCTCATCCGTTTCTTCCTCCTTCGCCTTTGCTGAACCAACTGATGAGTGCAATGCCTAGTAAAAGAAGTCACAGTAAGTGTGGGCCTTTATTGCAACCGACCACCTAATAACAAAATGTTTCTGCCTGTTTACTGCTGCCGGTTTAAAAACTGGATAAGTGTCTGCTGATGTGGTGGGCTAAACCTGGCAGCCATTTTAGGACAAGCACTGATCTATTCCCTGCTAGCCAGAAGAGGGAAGTTCAAGCTGGAGCCCTAACGCCACAGTCCAGAATACTTCTGGGGCTAAGAATCAGGTGATGCTAGACAGGAATCAGTGACGCTAGCCAGCTAATCCCATGCTGCTGTCTACTATAAAGATTCCGGATCTGCTGTTTTGTCGTGAGTTAGGATAACTTGTTCCTGGGTGAGGCTGTCTGTACTGACTACCAACTTGTCACTTGTCACACCTTGAAACAGAGTGCCTGCATACTTACATCCTCAGACTGAAGCCCGATTTTCAACTCCATCTCCTTCTCCCAGTTTCTGCAGTATTTTCCCTCGCCATCACCCCTCTCTGATGATGCCATCATGGGCCAGGCCTGCAATAGATGGTGGACAGGCTTGCTTAAAAAAAGTGGTTATTACTAGCAAAGGATAAGACTTTAGCTGAGACTCAGGGCTCCTTCACTCAAAATGGGAGTTTATTACATAGAAGCTGTTTTTGTGATAGCAATGGTTTGAATCCCACACAAAATGGTTTGAATCCCATCTCGCTTATGCTGAATGAATGAACCTGTCCGAGACCTGAGATCAGTGGGGGAGGCCCTTCTCTTGGTCCCGCCACCCTCACAGGCACATCTGGTGGGAACATGAGAAAGAGCCTTCTCGGTGGCTGCCCCCAAGCTCTGCAATTCCCTTCCTAGGGAGGTTAGATGGGGTCCCTCCCTGCTGTCCTTTCATCGGCAGGTAAAGACTTTTCTGTTCCAGTAGGCTTTTGGAACTGACTACAAGGGCTATTAAATAGGGTGCTGTTTTTACTTACTTGTATTTTGTGGTTTTTTTAATTGCTGTTTTAATTTTATAGTTAGTTCAATTACATTTTAATTATAACGTCTGTATGTTTTATTTATATGTATTTAACTGTATTTGTTTTAAATTTTGTAAGCCACCTTGACTCCCAGTTCTGGGAAAAAGGCAGAATAGACATTAATAATAATAATAATAATAATAATAATAATAATAATAATAATAATAATAATAATAATAATAATATGCCTTTTCCACCCTGTGCAGGATTCTGCTACCAGCTATGGGTTATATCCAACTAGGAATATATTCATAGTAGACCCATTGAATTTAAAGGACCTAAGTTCACCATATCCATTCATTTCAATGTACTCAGAGTATGACAAATGTTGTACCTATGGCTTTTCTGCTGCATGTACATAGTAGGGAGATGCAGACAGACAACATGTACACCGCCCAGAGAGCCTTCGGGCTTAGGGCGGTATATAAATAAAATAAATAAATAAATAAACATGTGTAGTTGACAATTTTCTTTACATAAGTTATTAGGGTGGAAATCCATCTTGCATAAAGTATTCCAAGGTGCTCTCTCATTCATTCACACACGACCCCCGATAGAGTGGCAGCTTCACCTTCATCTTTAAAATACTTCATCTCATTGAATCTCAGTCTGTGTCCTCAGAATTAGGACTTTATTTGAGCCAAAATTCTCCAGCGCTCACTTCCAGAGTTTGCTTTCAACAGCAAGGCTCAGACTTCAAAAATCATAAGGAAGCGTACATCACTTGAACATGTGAAGAAGGCTCTTTACCTCACCACTAAGAAACCATACTGACTCCACATCTCTAGGATTAGAGAGATGCACTCTCAGACATGATGGTGCAATGTCTCTTACTGTAGAAACTAACTGCTGCTCCCAATTTCTTCTTAGTTCCACAAATGCTCACCTGCTGCCGGCCCATTTCTCTCTCTTATGATGCTGCCCCATATACAATAGCTTGAGTTTTTAAAGGAAATTACAAAAATTCATGGAGAAGAGATCAATCAGCCATATTGGCTAAATGGAACCTCCATTTTCAGAAACAGTGTACCTGTGATACCAATTGCTGAGGGGCAACAGTGGGGGAGGGCAGTTGCCTCCACGTCCTGATTGTGGACTTCCTAGAAGCATCTGAATGGGCACTATAAGAAACAGGATACTGGGCTAGACGGACCCTAAATCTTATCCAACAGGACTCTTCTTACATTCTCCTCCCTTAGGCACCTCCTCAAGGTACACTTGATGGACATGCTGGATCTGGTCAATGGCCCATCTAGCCCAGCATCCTGTTCTCACAGTGGCCAATCAGATGCCTATGGGAAGTCCGTAAGCAGGTCCAGAGGATAACAGCATCTCTCCCAAGTTAACTTGTGATTCCCAGCAACTGATATTCAGGTGCAGGTACTTTTCTTTGGAGAAAACCCTCTTCCCATCACAATCTCAGGCCCAGTGACTTGGGAGTAAGCCCTACTGAATACAGTGGGTCTTGCTTTTGAGTAAACACACACAGGGATTGCATTTTCAAACCTCATTATTTCCGGCCCTTCCACAGCTATTTGACTCACATTACCCATCCCGCAGGTAAGCTGCCTTATACTCGGTCAGAATATTGGCCCATCCATTTAGCTGGAGTCTTTTCTAGCCCGACCAGGAGATGGCAGTGACTGAGAACCTGGGATTGATGCACGTGCTCTGCCAAAGCGCTGTGGAACTTCCTCCTAGCCTTGCCAATGTAAAAATACTTTGAAAAACTGCAGGGAATAAAGAATTCCACGTGGTGCACCTTAACAGGCTAAAGGTGCACCAAGTGAAATTCTGCCTTCTGTGCAGAATGGTACGTCTCTGACTCTAAATAAATGTAAAGCAACCTTCATAACTTACCTGGATTCCAGTTAATGTCAGAGCAAATCCCGCCCGCTCTAATAAACCACGTGTTTTTTCCCGGGTTCAATATCTTCCCCGGCTAACCAACAATAGCTGTTCAACTGGACTCTGAAAGGATAGAAAGAATATGACGAGAAAATCTATGCCCAATTAACAGTGGACAGGGGAAGACTAGCGGATCGCTGTAGCCAATCAAAAAGAAGGGAGGGAGCGAGGGGGACAGGTGTCTGATTTCAGTGAGACGGGCACAGTGTCCGTCCAATCGGGAAAGAGATAACAAAAAAAAGCAAAATACAAGCTGCCGGAATCTTGTATTTTGCTTTTTTTGTTATCTCTTTCCCGATTGGACGGACACCCAAAGCAGCTGCAAGTTTAACCAGTTACAAGCAAATAAAAGTTCAGATAAGTTTGTGCGCGCGCACACATACACACACACACTTGATAGAGAAATCTATGTGTGGAAGGTGTGTTTCCATTTGGGGATCCCAAGCCAGGGATCCCTGTTTTACCCCCATGTGAGAATCCATGAAACCTGCAGTTGTTGTGCAGTTGTTGTGCAGTATCAAAATGGCTCCCCTCAAATGTTCCAAGAGTGGTCGCATTGAAACCACACATTTAAAGCCCATCGCTTCCCCCAAAGTATTCTGGATAGTTTGTTAAAGGTGCTGTAAATTGTAGCTCTGTAAGGATTCTTTGGGGAAAGCCATGTGCTTTCAATATAATGTATAGGTGTGACTTCTAACCACAATAATCATTGTGATGAGTTTTAATATATTTGTGTATTGTACTCCATACTAGGATCTATTTATTTATTGTGTTTATAACCTGCCCTTTAACCCAAATGTTTGTGATTGTGATGAAGGGTAGGGTATAAATATATTAAATATGCTAAACTTAAAGGTGCAGGAGCTCTGACCTCTCTTGTTGTATCTGGCACCCCACAGGTGAAGCTTTTCTGAGCATTTGTAATAGCATGTCAAGGTTTTTTTCCTTGCTTCATTTATGAATAGCTTTCAACAAACCAAACCAAAGTGATTTAACAATAAAAACATCAACAATTAAATATATAAAAACAATTTCATGCCTAACAGATAGACTGAGATAAAAATCTCCACTTTAAAAGGCTTTTTGGAAAAGCTAGTATTTAAAGCGCAGCAACAGAGCCAGGAAACAGGGTTGCCAGGCTCAGGGCCTGAGAATGATTCTGTATCTTTAAGAGAAGAGAAAATTCAGCCAAGTGTAGGTCTTCTTGCAACATTGTAATGGGAAAACCCACAATGTGAAATCCTCCCTTCCCCCTGCACAACTTTTAAAGATACAGACCCCTGGATTGCCAGGCCCAGCCTCCAAGAGATCTTCTGTATTTTTAAAAGTTAGCAGGGGGAAGGGAGAATTTCACCTTGTGGTTTTTCCCAGAGTTGCAAGAAAACTTGCACTTGGCTGAATTTTCTCTTCTCTTAAAGATACAGAGTCATTCCCAGGCCCTGAGCCTGGCAACCCTAGTTAGGATGTACTCAAAGGATCTATTGCCCCTTTTAGATGGGCAACACGTTGAGAGTAAAGCACCAATGCGTGTTACAAGTGACCTGAAAGGGCAATAGACAGCCAGACAAACTATTCTTCCCTCTGCTGATTCCTCCTCAAAGTGTGTGTTGCGTTTGCAGGCTTTGCTCCTCCCCTTCCTCCCTTCTCTTCCGGTATTTATTCTCAGTTAGTGCAGGCCATATGGCTGCTTCAGCACGTATGCCTTTACCTCTTTATAGTAATAAACCTTAAGTTTCTTTATTCTTTCAACTACCAGTCTTAACAGACCAGTTATGTTTGCATTCTTCTGCAATTAAGGATGGGAGAGAGGTTTGATTCAGTTCACATTTTAAAGCCAAATTGATCAAAGTTGCACTTTCCAAGAATGGAAATACAGCCATCCTTTGAAATTCGTGCTTAAGCTGAATTTTGTGATGCACTTCTGCAACCAAGCAAAGTTTACAAAAATGCATGTAGTATATTAGAGGAAAGTGTGTGCAAAATGAATATATTGGTGAAAATAACATACAAAAATGCATTAAATTAGAATAAATTGATTGCAAAAATGCAGGGGTGTAGTCATGTAGGGTCACAGGGGGTTGGAGACCCCTTACAGTTTTTGGAGCTGGGTCACCTTGAAAAAGGAGCATGTTAGCCACTGAGAAGAGTCTTCTCAGACTTGTCCTTTTGTGCTGAATGGAGCCAATCAGAGTGAAAGGAAATGAGTCAGTCACTGAGAAGACTTCTCAGTAGCTAACACACGCCTCCTTTCATGCTGATTGGCTCCTAGGGTAACTGAAAAGTAAGCTTCATGGCAAGGTACCTTGGTCTCCCAAATCCTAATCTCACACTTGGCTTCATTTCAAAATTCTTAAAATCAAAAGGCTTCTGGCAACACTGAGCCCCTGGAAAGAGAGAGAGATTGAGGGAAGGGGGAGCCTATGCACATAGCAGTTTTATTCTGGTTCTACAATTCTGTAATTGCAGAACAGACAGTGAATCCTGGAGGTGTGGCTGCCAGATGGTGTGGTCTGACTGTCATGAAGGGACCTTGCGCTTCTAAATTTGCCACTACTGTACACTACTGAAGAACTGTGTACATGAGTCAAAACTGCATACAAAAATGCATTTTTAGGAGAAATTTGCAATTAAATGCTGATGAATTTTCATGAGGATATTTTAAAAAGCACAAATTGCTGCAGAAATGCGGATTTAAGATTAGAAAAAAGAGAAACAGAGAACAGAAATTAATAGATCCTTCCATCCCCAGGAGCAATATAAATCAACCAAAAACTTTAGCAGAACTTCTTCTAAATTGTTCTGCTCCTACAATAAATTGTTGGCCAGTTCTAGTGGGACCTTCCCCCCCCTTCCAATGCAAACAGCAGGCATGCCCCCTCCCCATCCGATCCAGACCAGGACTTTAGGAGTCGAGGGGCACAAATGGTTAAAGCCCTTCACATCATCCCCCCCATGTCGGAGTCTTGATGCAAGAGTGGACAGCCTCCTGCATCTTGAATAGTTTGTTTATTTAGCATATTCATAGACAGTCTTTCATCGCAGTCAGGATCCTTTGGGTTAAAGAGCAGGCTGTAAAGATAATAAACATATAGATCCCAGCGTAAGGTAAATTACACAAAACATATAACATTGCTGAAACCCATCAAAACTGTCAATGAACATAACAATAAGAGTAGCTAAAAATACAACATAAACCAAAAACTACAGTGTAGGTTACGCATTCTCAAACAGAAATTGGGGCCCTGCACCTGCAATTTAAGGTGCTTTATGCGTAATGGAAATGACCTGTCTGAAGTTTTACAGGAAACCCATATGATGCAGTAAATGTCCTGTATGGGTCCCATGTTATTCCCTCCTCTGTTCTGCTAAAAAAATAAGAATATAACAAATATTATTTCAATGAAAAGACCGCAGCTGTAGGTGGAGCATCACCAGTGTGGATGCTCCATTACGGTTCTTTCCAGAACTTCTGAAAAGTCATTTATGCGATTGCAAATTCTGTGACTGGCATCTCATCTGGTTTGGCCCTGACATGATACAGCTGCATGGGAGAGACTGTTTATACAAGAAAAGGCCAAGGGTCCAAAGTGCCAAAAATCTTCCTCATTGTTGCCCTAATCCCACCCTCATGGGACAGCCTCCCACCCCTCAGGAATTCCAGAAATGTATCTTTTGCAACCAGTTGGACAAGAGAAGAAGCTGCAAAGAGACATTTTGGAGCCTGGCTGTTCAGGTAAGCAACCACAACTGCCTCTTTTAAATTAGCTGCATCTGGAATGCCGACAGAGCTTTAGGGAAAGGCTGGGGGGAGAATCCGAGAATCAGAAGAGGAAGAAGAATAAACAAAAGAAACACCCAAAGAGTGTCTTGGTTGATCTACTTAGCGTGGGTTGACTGGAAGTGTAATTGGTGGTTTTTTATTGGTTTATGTTTTGTTGGGTTTGGGAGAGGGACGCCTTCTTTCATATGTTGCTTTTTAAAAAGTTCCCTTTTTACACTTTTGGTTTTAAGGCTAGTCTCTCCCTCTTTCTGTTTCTCACGCATATACACAGACCCACACCTCTTACTAGCAGGAGGTAAATTCTGGAATAAATAACTGGCTCTTTCCATTTAAAAATAGAAATCCACTTCCTTCTGTAGGGGTTCAGATGACAAAGTGAGTCTAATCAGGTCAAGGTGGATTTTGACCTGAAGGGCTCTTTGCTTAGGCAGGCCAATATTTCTGCCCCCCTATCTCTCTCTCTCTCTCTCACACACACACACACACAGACATATAGGAGCACTCGAGCTAGTACATGGCACTGAAAGTGTCTTTTAGAGTTTTAGAGGTATTCTCTCCTAGGACTTTGGGTAGTGTCACACAACCGCTTTGGGTGCCTCCAGACTGTCAGTGTTTTGCGGGAAGGATTGAAGCGCACTGTGGAACTCTAGGTTTGCACGGAAAGTGGATTAAAGGGCTCTGTTGCCCTAGCGCAACAAATCCACTTTAAAAAAGGACCTGACTTTTTGCAGTCTGAAAATGGGGAAATACTTTGAACTGTGTGGGATAAACAAATGACTCATGGGAAGACATGTGAATCCCCTGCAAGCAAATTGGGATGAATGCTCATTGTCATATAACCATCCCATAGTAAACAAAATCAGAATGCTTTACGCAAGCAGATGAAGATCCCTTAGGAAACAAATATTGCAGGCAGGAGAAAAATCCAATACCAACAGGAGCATAATATCTTTAATGTTGTTGTTATGTGCCTTCAAGTTGATTACGACTTATGGCAACCCTATGAATCAGCGACCTCCAGGAGCGTCTGTCATGAACCACCCTGTTCAGATCTTGTAATCTGCCCTTGTAAGTCAGGTCTGTGGCTTCCTTTATGGAATCAATCCATCGATTGTTTGGCCTCCCTCTTTGTCTACTCCCTTCTGTTTTTCCCAGCATTATTGTCTTTTCTAGTGAATCATGTCTTCTCATGATGTGTCCAAAGTATGATAACCTCAGTTTCATCATTTTAGCTTCTAGTGACAGTTCTGGTTTAATTTGTTCTAACACCCAATTATTTGTCTTTTTTGCAGTCCTTGGCATGAGCAAAGCTCTTCTCCAACACCACATTTCAAATGCATTGATTTTTCTCTTATTGGCTTTTTTCACTATCCAACTTTCACATCCATACATAGATATTGGAAATACCATGGTCTGAATGATCCTGACTTTAGTGTTCAGTGATACATCTTTGCATTTGAGGACCTTTTCTAGTTCTCTCATAGCTGCCCTTCCCAGTCCTAGCCTTCTTCTGATTTCTTGACTATTGTCTCCATTTTGGTTAATGACTGTGCTGAGGTATTGATAATCCTTTAATATCTTTAATAGCGTGAACCAAAAAGTCATAAAGTAGGGAGCAAACTTTTTGAGTTGCTGCGTTGTGACTTTAAGTTGGACCTAATAATAAAGGTATTGGTATGTGTTCCCCAATTCCTCTGGCCACCCATGAGAGGTTTCTGGGGCACATTGCCACCAGGATTTGCTCCTTTTAAAGGAGAGAGCGTAAAAATGTAAATGTACTGCCTTCAAGTTGATTCCAACTTATGGCAACCCTATGAATAGGGTTTTTGTGAGGCTGAGAGGCAGTGACTGGCCAAGGTCACCCATTGAGCTTCATGGCTATGTGAGGATTCAAACCCTGTAGTCCAACACATTAACCACTACACCACACTGGCTCTCTAAGGAGAGCATACTGGAAACGTAATATCAGTTTTGCAATATTTATTCACAAGAGTACATCTCAGACTGTGAGCCACAACGTATTCCTGGGTGGGCAGCACAATGAGGTACATCCATCACCACCATTTCCAGGCAAATGTCTGGTGCCCATTGGGATGTGTAGGGCAGAAGTCAGAGAGGCAGCGGCAGCTGGTGACTCCATGTCAGTGGGTCAGTGGAATCCACTCCGGGTTTTAGTCCAAACTGTTAAGGAACTGCCCAAGCCTTTCAGCACCTTGGAGAGCTCCTTGAAAGTTTGAACTAAAACCTGAAATGGATTCTACTGGGGGCTGACATGAAGCCACTGGCCATCACTGCAAAGAGCCCAAGAGAGAGTGGAGTCATAGTCAATGACAAATGGCACAAACTTTGGCTATGTATACACCACACATTTAAAGCACACTATTTCCTCCAGAGAATTCTGGGAACTGTAGTTTGCAAAGGGTGCTGGGAATTGTAGCTCTGTGGGGGTAAATGACAGTTCCCAGGATTCTTTGGGAGAAATAGGTTCCCTCCCTCTCTATACGTCATGCGCAAATTCTCCTCAGTTACATGCTGCCTATATCTTACATTTCAGCTGTTAGGAGTTCCAGTCAGATTTATATGAATGTCAGCCTGAGGCAACAGCTGGATGGGACTTGACAAAAGAGTGTTGAATAGCCCATAATATTAAGGAGATATGTCTCCATGGAAGCCAAGATGGCCCAAGAAAGCTAGGGAGCATGCATCCACAGAACAGGTCATTGCGGATTCATTGCAGCTCATGCATGGATCATAGGAACATAGGAAGCCATTGGTCTGTCTAGCTCAATACTGTCTACACTGACTGGCAGCGGCTCTTCCAGGGTTTTAGGCAGGAGTCTCTCTCAGCCCTAATCTGGAGATGCCAGGAATGAAAGCAGGATCTTCTGCATGAAAAGCAAGTGTAATACCCCTGAGCTACAGCCCCTCCCATGCAAGTTTTGTGCAGTGCCCACTGGGGATGGGTGAGAATTCAGATGGATTTGGATTTAGCACTGGATTTTTCAGTGGTCCCTATATTCTCCCACATTTGCAGAGAGATCCAGTTTGCTTCAAACTTCAGTAGCTTTCCCATGACACTGAATTTCCCCCCGTGAATATTCCTTCAAATATATTATCCTTTCGTTGATTTCACTCACAGCACAGCAGTACAGCTCTCGCTCTCTCTGCCACTCCCCCACTTGAATAATCCAAGCTCCAAGCATGGAGGAAACCAGCCAACCCTATAATAGTGGAGGAGGACCCAAAGCTGCTTTCCTTTCAAAATACCAAAGATTATTTTCAAAATATCAACAATTCCTTTCAAAAACAGTAATTCCTTTCAAAATATGGATATTAATATTATATTTTTGGGAGGGAAAAAGTCGATAAAAGCAATGGAAAGTGGACAAAGAACAAACTCAAACTGATACCACCTGTTAGGTCAGCAGAATACTTTTGAAGAGATACTGGCCAATGGATCCCATCTCTAGTGCTCACACAACATTGTCCTCGTCAAAAGGCCTATTTTCCCATTTAATCCAGATGTACTGTTTCTGTGGAAAATACAGCAAGTAAAAAACCGCATGAAAACAGTAAATCTGGATTGCATTTGGGTGGGGGGAGTTTCAAGTCTACAACAGGTTGTGTGTGGAAGCACCCAAGGTGATGATGGTTGGAGGAGATGATTCATCTGAATTCTCTCCACACACATCCCCTTACCAGAGGGAGGGGATAAATTGTGTGTGTGTGTGTAAAAATAGGCTGCAGTGTTGAGACAGACAATGAGAAACACAGAGAGATGTGAATTTGGGCTCTGTGAGCATCTTAGGGTGCTGACTGTCTCCCTGATATAATATGGGAGCAACAGACTTTGGCTCTCTGTTGGAGTGTTTAAATTGTGCGCTTCCTCCTATGCTGAACATGTATATATGTAAATAAACACAAATATTACAAAATGTCAAAAAATACACTGTTCGGAGAAGTGGGATGAGCATTACACTATATACTGACGCCTTCTCTGAGGGTGGATCCTTATGTTGGCAAAATTGTGCAATCCATGCACAAGGGGAAGATTTGCGTAAGTATAGAAAGCACTTCAGAAGGGAAAAATGGGGCGGGGGAGGATAAACAGCTCAGTGAGAAGTGAGTGTGCTTGATGGCCACACAGAATGCTGAGAAACTTTTGGAGGTGGAAACAGAATACGGTTTGGGGGAGGGAGGGAGGGAGAACGGAATGGAGTATCCTGGAAAAGGGAAAGGTCATGGCTGATTGGAACTCTGTACAAGAGGACTCCATGCTGCAGGGCTCACTAGTGTACCCATATTAACATAAAAGGTGTGGGGAGAGGCTTGTCTAGTGTTGTTAATATGTTAATATTTCTGTTGTAGAGGGGGAAATTAGGGCTCAAAAGGTGGAGTTAATTTGCAGGCAAGTCCCTCTTGAAATCATCTGAAAAGCACTATATTTACAAAATAGTCAGCCTACAGACTGCAACACCATTATGCTACTGTGGCCACTCTAACCAAGGAGTGTTGATCATTTGCAGCCACTAGTCATGTCAGGACCCAGACATTATCCCATGCCCCTTTTCTAGATTTTCAGAGAGTTGTCGGGAAGAACTGTACCCTCAGTGGTAGGGCACTGGCTTTCTATGCAGAAGGGCCCAGATTCAATCACCAGTGTCTCCAATCAAGGCTGGGAGAGACTCCCTGTCTGAAACCCTGAACAGCTGCTGAAGCCCTGGACCTAGATAGACCAAAGGTCTGACTCACCTTCTGTCTGTAGGAAGATAGCCAGCATTCATTTCTACCACTAGGCGGCACCATTCATTTATTGGTCTTTGTCTGGTATGCCTTTGCCAACATTTCTATGGCTTCTTCCTTCTAGTCTTCATGGCCTCCCAGGCAAATCTTTCACACCTTCTCCCTGATGTCCGGTTGCGTCAACTGGCCCATGACTGGCTGCGGGAAGATACTCCCAGCTTTGACTATGCCGGTTATGCTGTGGGTGACCATCAGGAATGTGCTGTGCTCCTCTGCAAGTCCCCAGGAGTCTTGGCTGGCTTCCCTTTCTTTGAGGCTGTCTTTGCTGAAGTTGGCTGCACTCTGGAGTGGCTCCAATCGGAGGGAGCCTGGGTAGAACCCAACACCCGAGTGGCCGAAGTCTGTGGGCGAGCCAAAGACATCTTGCTGGGTGAGCGAGTGGCTCTGAACTGTATCGGACGGTGCAGTGGCATTGCCACCTCAGCAGCAAAAGCATGTCAGGCGACCCGAGAAACTGGCTGGCACGGCGAGGTGGCCGGGACACGGAAGACCACACCTGGGTTCCGTCTCCCTGAGAAGTATGGCCTCCTCGTGGGAGGAGCTTCCTGCCACCGTTATGACTTGGGGAGTCTCATCATGTTGAAGGACAACCATGTGTGGGCATCTGGGGGGATCACACAGGTAGGGGTTGTTTCTCCTCTCTCTCTCTCTCTCACTCACACACACACACACACACACACACACACACATTTTCCCTCTATAATTGTACAATGCCTCCAGCAGTAGGACACATCTTGGCGTTCTGCTGGAGGGTATGGGGTGTTTTTCAGAAATTGTTTTTATTACATTTTGAACTATGCAGTAACCAAGAATAGAAAATATATAAAAATTTTAAAGCTACACCTTGTATGGAGTACAGTGTCTTCATCCTCACCATTGCCTTACATTACATAATACTGAATAAGGAACCAACTAGAATAGAGATATTTATATATTTTTATTAGTAGCCTAATAGATATGGGTTGAATCCAATTTAGTTCTACTGGGATTAACCCCACTGAAATGAATGAACCGAAGTTAGATGTGTCCGTTAACTTAAATGGGTCTACTCTGAGTAGGACTAATGTTGAATGCCACTCTTTCGTTCTAAATTGCCACTGGCTTTGGAAAGTGGGATGGAAGCACTTGAGAAATAAATTCCAGAATTCTACCTAATTTCTTAAGGCAGGAGAGGGAATCTGTGACCTGCCAGAGTTGTTGTGGGACTACAACTTCCATCACCCCGACCATTGACCATGCTAGCTGGGGCTGCTGGGAGTTGTAGTCCAACAACATCTATAGGGCCGACGGTTCCCCATCCCTCTCCATGAGGTTTTATAGAGAATTAACAGCACTCAAATTTAAGTGGGCCTCACCATCATCAAAAACACCACTGCAGTGGTGCTGCATGGTGGGCGAAACCTTTCCCATGAAGGACCAGTCAGGCTGGAGGCACAAGTATCTCCAAGGTCAACCTGCCCTGGCCTTTCTAGGAAAAGTCAACACTCCTGAGCAGCAAGTGGTTATAAGCTGCCATGTTGCTATGGACTGGTGTTGTGTGTGTTTCTAAGAACTCCACAAACAAAAATAAGCTTTGTCACATCATCTGTTCCTTCCACCTGCATCCACCCCAGGGATAGTCAACATGGTGCCCTCTAGATGTTGTTGGACTCCAGCTCCCATCAGCCCCAGCCATGATGGCCAATGGTCAAGGATGATGGGAGCTGGAGTCCAATGACATCTGGAGAATACTCTGTTGGCTACCTCTGATCTGCCCTGAGGCATCTGAACGGCATTCCTTACTGCTCAGAAGTAAGTGTAGATAATGGTACGACTTAGTATCATATCTGTTTTTTAAAATGTTTTCAATCCCACAGGCCGTCCGGAGTGCCCGGCGAGTTGGAGGCTTTACCCTGAAGGTAGAAGTTGAGTGTCGTTCGTTGGAAGAGGCTCTTGAGGCTGGAGAATGTGGTGCTGATATTATCATGTTGGATAACTTTGCTCCGCAGGTACTTGGCTGTGACAAGATGGGGAGAGATTTTGAAACTGAAATTGCTATTCCATGTTTTTTATTGTTTTGCAAATGGTATGACTTTTGAATTTTGACTTCTTGAAACTACAAAGTAAAATTATCACAACTTTTTCAGGTGCTGTCGAGCCGGGTTACTTTAAAGGTATCAAAGCCCAAATCTGTGCTTCCTGCTCACCTGACTTTGAACAGGATTTGGGTTTTATTTAAAAAAAAACCCAACAACTCCCCCTCCCCCCCCAACACTGTGCTTTGCTGCCTTCTTCTGGAACTAGGAAGACCTGGTTGCTCCTAGGCTCAATGCACTTTGAAAATATTTATGCCTGTCTGGTATGTCTCACTTTTATGACCCCCAAATAAATGACTGTGGCTGATGTGTTTAAAATCCATCTTGCCCCATGTGGGAGCTACTTACTTACTTACTTATCTATTTATTTATTTATTTATTTATTTAATTGGATTTATTAGTCGCCCATCTGGGAGGATGTCCAACCACTCTGAGCGACGTACAATCTAAAATATAAAATTACATTAGCCAAAAGACATACAAACATTAACACATTAAAATCACAACCAATAGCTATGAAACCTACAGAACCTAACCCACCTCTCTCTCTCTTTCTCTCTCTCTCTCTCTCTCTCTCTCACTCACTCACACACACAAACACACAAAAACCACATGGCTCCATATGTATCTGGACTTCCACACAATACATCAGGGATGGGGAACCTTGTAGATATCACGACACAGTGAGACACGGTGAGACCAGAGTTCAATTTCGGAGCCCCCCTCGTAATTCTGGTCTCCGCTTTTATTTTACCTCCGCCTGGAGGCGTGGATTATTTTTTCTCCATAAACAGCCTATGACCTTTAACTATTGTATAACATCACGTACATACATAGTACAACAGCATTATCTACGTGGCAATATGCAGGCAGTTATTTAACCACTACAGATGTCAGTATCGTTTACAGCCATAAAGTTAACCACATCCTGTTTTTCCACTGGTCAGATCGCAATGTCTTGAGAGATAGTGTACTGAGAACAGCAGCGTGGTTTGCCAACGTATGCTGTTCATTCAGTCCACCCCACATCTCCCCCTTTTTTATTTTTTAGCAAAAAGTAATTACTACGTAATGGTCGCGGAGCAACAGGTGTACATGTCTGGAAAAGGTATTGTAAAAAACAGCATAAGCCTATACTTAAAATGAGTAAAAGAATAGCATATCTAAGAATCTGACTTAGCCATCCAGTGGGCAGCCAACTCCAAAGCCACTGCCACCAAGTTGTAGGGGCGTCCTGCAAAATGTTATTAGCTAGATCCTTCAAGTTTTTTACCTGTGCTCTGATTTCAAAACTGTTGTCAGTTAAATTAAAACAGCACATATTCTTTATAGTTTCGCACCCCAACTGATGTTGTAATAGCAGGTAATCTATAGCTGCACGATTATCCAAGATAGCTTGTCTTAATATACCCTGCTCTTCATTTAACAAAGCAATGGCTCGAGAGGTGGCATTTATCATCTTAACATAATTACAGGCTAATTTATGTAATTGATTGCTGTTACTTACTGCCAATGCAGGAAGTCCAACAAGGGAGATGGCTAGTGATACACTTTCTGCTTTATTAAGCAATTCCACCTTGTCATTACAATCAGCCGGCATGGCAACAGCTTCTCTTTTCCTACGTTGGGCTAGCAACTCCCTTTTATGAAGGAAAATGGGAACCAGTCGACTCAGGCAACAGATGGTATCAGAAATATTAGCGGGAACATAATTAAAAGTGGTTTCTCCACATGTCCAAAACCATCCACCTGGTAAAGGAATGTGTCCGTACATACTGGATATGTTAATGTGCTGTGTACAATTCCATGTGGGTCTCCCAACCTTTAGACATCCCTTCTGCACCTTATGTCGACTACAATTAACCATCCGAGCACACGTATTATTAATGGAATTTGCAACATGTGATGTAAATAATTGAAAAGCATTAACAGGCAGCTGGAAGGTTGGAGTTCCCCAATTCGAAACAGTATGATATTTAATCTCTGAAGTATTCATGAACCGCCCAAGTCCTGTAATGTTCCCAATATCCCCAGGTGCTTTGCATACGGGTATTAAACATGTTCCCAACATACCCATTTCCTGTACATGTTCAGTCATGCAAAAGTCACTCACATTTGTCATTCTTGCTAACTGAACCCAGATATTGTGTTGAAACCGCATCCCCAACTCCTGCCCCAACCTGTCAGCCCCGGCGCTTCCTAAAATCCAACAAATGCAAAGTACAAAAATAGAATTTGTATTTAAAGACGCAATTAAAGCAAGAATGGTATTCTCAGTTGTCTTGTCCACCCCGGCTTGTTCCATTGCTTTTTCTGCTTGTGTTGCTAAGTTCTTTATTTGGCCCCAAGTCACGGGAGGTTGCGGAACATTCCGACCACGCTTCCTGGAAGACATCCCAGTATCCTGAAGTTGCAGAGAAAAATTAGGGATGGGATTCTTAAGATTATCGTGCCAGGACATCGTCTTTCCAGGGCCGGATACACCTAGCAGGTACCCACACAGGACCGTCAGGCGTAGACACAGCCGCGTAACCTCGACCCCACGTTATAAGCGGAACTGGGCCTTTCCACTCTGGATTTGGTAGTTGCCGAAACTGCACCCGCGGGGCAGGTAGAGACTCCGACTGCTGAAAATGCCGCTGCGCTCGAGTAGAAAAGGAAAAATGAGTATTGGGAGATTGAGACAAATTTAAATGATTAATGGTAAACAACACTTGTGCCAGCCACTCCTCTTTGGTGGCCAATCCCAGTGGTACTCCTCCTTTTTGTTTTTGTTTAAGCAAATGCTCTTTAAGGGTACGATTGGTACGTTCGACGACAGCTTGACCTGTAGAATTATAAGGAATACCAAACAAATGTGTAATGGACCACTTAGTGCAAAACTGTGCAAATTGCTGTGAAACATATGCAGGGCCATTATCAGTTTTTATCGTCTGAGGTTGGCCCATGATGGCAATAGAACGAATGACATGATTAATAACATTCTTAGTTTTTTCCCCTTTCTGAGGAGTTACCCATATGTATCCGGAATATGTATCTACTGTAACATGCAAATACTTCCATGGGGAGAAAGTAGGAAAATGTGTAACATCCATTTGCCACAACTGGTTAACTATGAGACCTCGTGGGTTCACTCCTGGTTCTGGGGATAGAGTTAACTGTGTGCATTGGGGACATTGTTGAATAATGGCAGAGGCTTCCAGTTGCTCCTTTACCAGTTGGTGCAGAGCTTCTAATTTTTCTTTGGGTAAGGGCCATTGTTCTACCCAAATGGGTATGTCTGTCTTCCATTGTAAAGGAAGAGCTGCTTTTTGTTGGCTAATCATTAATAACAATGGTGGTCTGGAATTGCTCCAGTAAATCCCTTCCCCACAGATTTACTGAAATGTCCAAAATACAAGGGCGAATGTGGGCTATACGATCACCATCAAGAGCAACAACTTGTATCCAATCCTTACTCCGTTTTGAATCCTGAGCTCCGCCCACTCCCCACACAGAAGGGGCCACTTCTACTGGCCAAGAGGATGGCCAGTTATGTTCAGCAATTACTGTGACATCTGCCCCAGAATCTATAATACCTTCAAAAATAACATTGTTTAAACAATACTTACGAACCGGTTTCTCCCTGGTCACTTCTGCCAGTACTGCAGCTACCTGTGGATGGAAAGGATTACCTGAAATACTCACACTCGGCGATTTCGTCCTTGTAGATCCGAATCCACCAGTACGTTTTTGGGAGGAAGTGTTCGATGTGAAAAGACGATATGGCAATAACAATAGTTGCGCAAAAGAATCTCCCTTCTTCAACTGAAGGGGAAGGTGACTCCAATACTGAATATAAATAATTCCCTGATAATCAGAATCAATAACACCAGGTACCACCATTATATTATTCTTGGAAGCAGAGGATCGCGGTAGTACAAGGCCTACGGTGCCTTCTGGTAAAGGGCCAGTAAGTGTGGTAGGCATTAAAAGAACTGCTCCAGGCAAAGGAACATCTTTTGACTCTGCATGTATTAAATCAATTCCAGCGCTTCCTTGAGTAGCAGGGGTGGGTACACTTCCTTGAGATTCGGGGCTGGAAGCCTGCCCCAAGTTCAGTTTCCCTCAATAGGACGGGAAGACACATTGGTATTGGTAGTGGGAGCTGAACGACACTGATTAGCCCAATGATAACCCTTTTTACATTTCGGACAGATCTTCTTTGGCCGGTTTGTAACAGTGCCCCCACCTTTAAATGCTCCTCCGCCAGGAGCCCGACATTCCCTTCTGAAATGACCAGGCTTTTGACAATTAAAACAATTGCCTGTAGGTTTGTTACCCTGTCTTAATGCCCCAGCTAACAATGTCATGGCATGAACATGTGTACCTACCTCTGCACAAGCTTGAATCATGTCTCCCAATTCATATTGCGGTCTATGAATAATGTTTTTCAAAATCTTTTTACAGTCTGTGTTAGAATTCTCGTAAGCTAATTTTAACAATAATTCCCCTTGTGCCTGAGGGTTATCAACCTGCCGTGTCAGAGCCTCTTTCAAACGGTCAACAAACTGAAAATAGGGCTCTGTTGCTTGCTGCCGTACATTCGTAAAAGAACGTAAGGGTTCTTTCCCAGCAGGCACCTTTTTAAATGCTTTCTGTATACACTCAGCAGTTCGATGAAATGCGGCTTCAGGCAATACCCCTTGTTGTGCTATGGTAGCAAAATTACCTGACCCATAAATTTGCTCGGGAATGATATTAGCATCCCCAGCTGCTATAGCAGCATGTCTAAATTCTTGGTCCCAAACTACATATTGCGAAGGAGTCAAAATCATCCTAAAGAGATCCTTCCAATCTTGAGGGATCATGTTATATCCAGTAGCTACTCCTTCCAACATCCCTTGTACATAATTAGCCGTAATCCCATATTCTCTTACTGCCTTATTTATTTCTCTAATAACAGAAAACGGAAGAGCTGTCCAAGTTGCTATGCGATTATTAGCATTATTAGGATCTGGCTGATATGTAACGGGAAAAGCTGAAATTGTACCCTCCCAGTCTCCCATTTCTTCCATAGATAATAATCCTGAGGCTGCAGCCTGAGCTATGGCTGCTTTAACCTTCCCAGTAACCTGTTCTTGTTGGACTGGAGGGCTATATGGAGGAGCATTTACAAATTTCTCAATATCCTTTTCAGGTGTAGGTAAAGAAAGTTGGGGATAAAGAGGAGTTTTCTGGTCAGAATTGGCAACCAGCGATGTCTCTTTTATCCCTAAATGACTAATGGCCTCAGCACACTTTTGCCATAATAAGAGATGGTGAATAGGTGCTCTTGGTTCTTCATGTAATTTTCTCCCTATCTTTATCCAATCTGACTGACGTAGCGATCCTTGCTCTGGATACCATGGACATTGACATTGAATTGTTTTTAACAATGATTCAATGTGAGAACGACTTACAAAAGCTGAGGTATCCTGTTTTAAAATTTTTTGTAGCTCTTGTGCATGAACCTTCTGCTGAGCTGACAATTCCCCCCCCATACTCACGAATGGGAGCTGTACGCTGAGGTGCACCGTTGGCTGATCCTGCCAGTGGGTACGAGGGTGTTTGTTCTGAATCACGTCGGGGTCACCAGATGTAGATATCACGACACAGTGAGACACGGTGAGACCAGAGTTCAATTTCGGAGCCCCCCTCGTAATTCTGGTCTCCGCTTTTATTTTACCTCCGCCTGGAGGCGTGGATTATTTTTTCTCCATAAACAGCCTATGACCTTTAACTATTGTATAACATCACGTACATACATAGTACAACAGCATTATCTACGTGGCAATATGCAGGCAGTTATTTAACCACTACAGATGTCAGTATCGTTTACAGCCATAAAGTTAACCACATCCTGTTTTTCCACTGGTCAGATCGCAATGTCTTGAGAGATAGTGTACTGAGAACAGCAGCGTGGTTTGCCAACGTATGCTGTTCATTCAGTCCACCCCACAGAACCTCAGGCAATACAACCCTCAGGATTCTCCCCAGTCACTCCAGTTCGGGGTGAAAAAAGTTCCCCCATTTCTACTGTCTAGCATTTCAACAGCAACCATGCCCCAAAAGCAATGTAGGAATTAGGCCTAAGTTGTGAAACTGAGATTTTGGGTTGGCTTCCTCCTAGCCCTCTTAACTTCCACTACTCCATTCTCCTTCTGCAGGACCTTCACTCCACAGCCAGCACCTTGAAGGCCTCCTTCCCGCATGTGACAGTTGAAGCCAGTGGGGGGATCACCGAGGATAATGTGGCCCGCTTTGTGGGGCCCAACATTGATGTGGTCTCCCTGGGTTGCCTCACCCACTCAGCTAGAACTGTAGATTTCTCTCTCAAGATCTGCCGGGATCCGGCCTCCAAGGCACCTCTGCGGAATTTTGTCTTCTGAGTCCCCAAGGTGGAGGAGCCAGACAACAGGCATAATCAGCCTGTGGGAGGTTTGTTGTTGAACTGGGGGTGAGGGGGTGGTAGGGTGTAGATTGCACCAACTGTGTACAGGGCTTGGCAGGACCCAGCCTGTCTCACGCTTGCACTTTTAAAGGCCCAAAGGGCAGTCGCTCAGTGGTGGAGCATCTACTTTGAATGCAGAAGGACCCAGGTTCAAACCCCAGCATCTCCAAATTGGGCTGGGAGAGACTGCCTGCCTAAAACCCTGGAGTGCCCCTCCCAGTCATTCTACACAATGCTGAGCTGCATGGACCAGTGGTCTGATTCGCTGTAAGGCAGCTCCGTATATTCCGAAAGGGGCGGGATGCTTTATGTTGGGCAGGTTCCTCTGCCAGCCCCTCTGCCCATCCTCTTCCTGGCAGGACTTTCCCTGGAGTGGGAGGAGGGGTGGGCAAAGGGACCAACGGATCAGCAGCATGGAAGGCACAGGGGCTGCATCTGCTTTCGCAGGAAGATATGGATGTGACCTCTAGAGGTTCTCCCTCAGCAGTTCAAAAAAAATGAGGTGTGATCTTTTCACATTGTGCTTCTTCAGCTCCTGCGCCAGGCAGTTTTGGTAAGCTAGCCATGTAAGCACATGTCTTTTAAAAAGCCATCTCCTCCTTCAGCGGTGGGGAAGCCTGTGGAACTCCCACCATCCCTGACCATTGGCTATGCTGGCTGGGGCTGATGAGAGTTGCGAGTTCAACAGCATCTGGAAGGCCACAGGTTCCCTATCCAGGACCGGCACTAAAGGGCGGCCAGGTCGGGCTCTGGCTGGGGGCCACAGGGGCCCCTTGATAGGGTGAGGGAGGAGTAGCACTCCCCTTCCGCGATCCACAGCAGAGTACTGCCACAGATTGCAGGGAGAGAGCTTCCCAGCTGCCCACCCATTCGCTGGCTCCACCCACCTCTCTCCTGTCTTTTGTGGCTGCATGTGCAGGGCTGCCATTAACCAAGATGGCGGCCAAGGTTTCCCTAAGGGGCTGATGCCCCTTCCGCCATCTTGGTTGATGGCAGGGAAGTGCACGTGTAGCATGCATGAGTGCCATCAACCAAGATGGCAGCAGAGGCTTCAGCCCCTTAGAGAAACCTTGGCCGCCATCTTGGTTAATGGCAGCCCAGCACGCACAGCCGCAAAAGACAGGAGAGACAGGTAGGTGGGGCACGCGCACATGTGCATGCATGTGTGTTCATGCACGCCAGGGCCTGGGGCAAGCTAGTGCTCCCAAAGACTTCCATCATGCCCTGATGCCAGAGGCCATGTCTAGGGATGGGATCTGTTGGCCTGTGCTGGTTCGAAATCTAACAGGCGGGTATCAATTTGAGTTCGTTCTTTGTCTGCAAGCTGCTGCATTTACCAATCCACTTTTCCCCTCAGAAAAAATACTGACAATATCAATAAATTCAAGAAAATTGATAAAAATATTGGTATCAATATTTTAGACATGGATTTTTTAAAAAATTCTATTTCCGAAAATAACCATGGGAAATCACTACATAAAAATCAAATCCACAACAATAGCAAATAAGCAAATTAATGGAAAATTCAGTACCAAATCCGAATTGACCAGAATTCTGCCGCATCCCTAGCCATGACTGCACTTTCTTGCAGCCTGTGACAGAGTAATACAGAACTATCTCTGCTTGATTCTGTGCCCCAAACACCCACTTTGCCCCTATGTGAGCATTAAAGCAGCAGCAGCAGAGATGCCCTTCCAGAAACAGCAGCACTGCACGTGCCAGGATGGGGTGGGGCAGTGGCAGGATTGGGAAAGCTCTCGGTTGGCAGTGGCAGCCCCCACTGCCAACCGGGGGTTCCTGCAATGTCACCCGCACCCCACCCCAGCCAGTGCAGGTCTGCTGCTTGCTCCCCGCTGTGTACAATCGCTACATTAAAGAATGGAGATAACATTCACCTTTTCCCCTCCCGCATTCTTTAATACCCCTCCCCTGGGCTGATGGTGAGAGACAGTTGTGCATTTGGGACCCAGTGGGTGCTCCGAGAGCATCTGGTGACTGCAGCACTGCTGAAGCTCAGCAGGTGTGGACCTGATTTGTTATCTGGATGGGAGGCCGCCGGGAGCCTTGCACGAGAGCAGGGTGGTGGTGGTGTACAAGAATGCATAAATAAATGTACAAGGGAAGCAACTGTAAGTCTGCTGCTTGATTGAAAGAAAACACAGCTGAATAATCGTATGACTTTCTGTCGATTTTATCAAGCTGGTTCAAATATGCATACAAGTAAAAGCGATTGCTCTGAAGCAAGCAGCAGATGGATGCATGTATTATAGCTGGCATCGTTTCAGAAGAGAGACTTTTTTCTCTTACATAGGAAGGAATGCTCTTTTAAGATGGCGCTTGCCATCTGCAGTTTTTAAAAGTATGTGCATTAAGAGATGAGGGAAATTGGATGTTGTATGCTTCTTTTCCCAGTGGGCCCTGGAGCAAGCTGAAACCTGCGCAGCATCTAAAAGAGCCTCATCTGAATGTCTGCCGTCTCCTCCCACATTACATCTTTAAGATTCCTACCAGATGCAAATTGCATGGCTTCACCACCAGCCAATTCCTTTCTCTCCCACACCCCTTGCTTAGCTTACTATGTAGCCTGATAAAGAATTCTGGAGAACTTGAAAGCTTACACACTCTTTTGTGACATGTTGGTTGACCTAATAAAGGTACTGCTTAGATACGGATTGTGGAAAGCATTAAAACAGAATATTTTAATCTGCCACCCAATTCATATGTTGTTTTTATTAATTTATGCCTAATGTTAATATTTCTCATCACATTTGTGAAATGATATCCATCTGTTCTGTTTTCATACTGTCATAATCTATGGTTGAAAAAAGCAAATTTGAACTGAACTGACTAAAGGTAATCTTTTGACTTGATTAACTGGGTTTTTTAAAAGAGTGTTAATCTAATTCAGCCTTTCCCAAACTTTAGGTCCCCAGATGTTAGACCAACTCCCATCAGCCCCAGCCAACATGGCCAATGGCCAGGAATGCTGGGAATTCCAGGCCAGCAACATCTAGGGACCCAAAGGTTGGGAAAGGCTGATCTAATTGATTGACTGAACTCGCACCCCCTGAAAGAAACAGAAATTGGCATTTAAAAGGAAAAGATTTGTGCCCGCCATATGAACCCATTCTACAGATATCTGTATTTCATATTGAGAGAAGACAAAGAGACTGTAACAACAGGGGCATTAGAAACAGAGATGTCGTCATCTTTATTAAGATGTTTTATGGAGGAAGGTTCCGGTTAGGTTAAGACTAGCTGAAGGCAGGAGTTGGCTTTGGGGGCAAAGTTTTCCTCCCCAAATAATAATCCTAATAAATAACAGGTTTGGCATGTATGTTGCTGGGTACAAAAGTGTGTGGATCATCAGGGACCGGTGTAAGGCGAACTCCCCGGCCTGGGGGTGTCTGAGTGGATTCCCCCACAAAGCAAGGGTGGGAGATCTGGGGTTTATTCCCCTTCCTTTTCCTCTCCGTGTGTGATGATGTAGCAAATGTTCTTGTAGTCAACGTTGCCAGCCACATCTGGAGGGAAGGCCTGCCACATGTTCTTGATCTGCAAGAGGCAAGAAGGTTTCAGATGAGAAGTTGTCTGATTTCCGAATTGGTTGCCCTTCCCAGGAAGCTCAAAACAGTAAATATGTTGGTGGTATTTTTAATGCAGATGACTAAAAAGGTGAAGGGAGAGGAGTGAGGAATTCAGGACCAAAGAAGCTGCTTGATGTTAACAACATATCATCTTTTACGATTGTTACAAGGTCTTCCGCAGAACTGCAACTGCTGCTCCAGCTTCCTTTCTCTCCCAGCCTCACTGCCTCTCTGCACCTTAGTTCTGTTCTGTGATGGAACTGGTACATTTAAACCCTTCTGTTGGGACAGACCTACACTGTTCTGTCATATGAGAGTTTTGTAACAGCCACTTTTAACGTTCTCTTGATCTGAGTGCTTTCCCTTCCCATCCAGCTTAACGTGAAGGCCTTCAACCCTAAATCCAGAAAATACAGATAAACAGGAGTAAGAGATCAAGCCTGCTTGGAAGCTACACTTCCAGCCTAGAAACTGTGCGGATGTGCGCTAGGATTACTCCACAACGACAGCGAAGCTCACCGCACATTCTCAGAAGCATGTTGTTGTGCCTTTATGTATTCATAATTAGTTTGGCAGATCAGTGAAGTGTACCCTATATTTTTTTTGCAAGGACTGGCACACGGCAGAATACTGGAGAAGGGATGAGGAGAGAAAATATAGGCGAGAAAAGAAAGGATTGGGACTTCAGCATAATCTAGGGAACTTCCTTTACCTCTTCTGGGGTGAACCGGTCACACTGGGTAGTCAGGAGTTCTTCCAAGCTGCAGTGAGGCAAAGAGAGGAAGATGTGTGAGAGGGATCCCCAGATCTTTGTGAGCCTTTATTAGATTGTCTTCAAATGCTCCAGCTTGAAATGGCCTCTTAGTCTGGAAAATTTCTGCTGTACAGCCCCTCTGCTCCCAGTCTGAAAGCCCTCACTGACAGAAATATATTTTGTTTGGAAGCATTCTTTGCTCTTCACAACCTCTCCGCCCCCCAGAGGCCATTTTCCTAGGCAACATGACCCCTTTGAATCCCAGCTTTGCAAGATCTTTAACCCTGCAACAGCATGCACATCTACACCACAGATTTAATATAAGTTTTTCCAGGATGCCATCATTTTATGAAAAAGACAAAGGAACTGTTAGAAAAATCTCAAAGCCATCAGCAATGACAGTTTGGTAAGGGTTCTGTATTCTCACAGGTCTTACAGCTGCCAGAATTATTTTTGAAAGGAAGTAAAGACAATTAAACTAGTGTAAAATGGATTCTATAAGTTTGTAGTGTAGGTACAGACAATGCATAACCATCTGAGATATAGTGGGATGGTTCAGACATGGCAGCGTATACATGGTTTGGCTGTCAGGTCTGAACCCATGGGTACAAGCTTCTTGCTTCCCGCACGCAATATCATGCCCTCACTGACTTATTATTGGCAAACCACAGTTTGTTTTCACATATGAACTGACACACTATGGTTTGCATTTGCCTTCCCAACCAGAACTGGAAACCTGCTTCAAACTGTGGTTTCTAATTCCTGTTTGGAGGGTAAACACAAACCATGGTTACCAATTTGAGAGTAATGGCAAACTGTGACTTGCTTGATCAAGCGAGTCAGAAAGTGAATCTTAAGTGCATGCAGGAGGAATGGGGAGCACATGAACCTAAGGATAGTGAAACAATGGTTTGGTGTGGCATATTAACCATCTGAGTACCAATGTGAAAGTGAGCTGGGGTAGATACTCACAACTTCTTCTTGACAGTGCCCTTGCCCTCAGGGTCCAGGATTTTGAAGGCGCCAATGATGACATCCTCAGGATCAGCACCTGTGGGGGGATTGGCAGGTGTAAGGCAGGGGTGACAGTGACAAGTGTGATTCTGCTATCAAGTAAGGAAGAAGGAGAGGTAGATGGGGAAATCACTCACCCTTCAGCTTCTCACCAAACATGGTGAGGAAGACAGTGAAGTTGATTGGGCCGTTGGCCTCCTTGATCATGGCTTCCAGCTCCTCATTCTTCACGTTCATGCGCCCTGCAGAGATAGGAAGAGCAGGATTAGCTGCTGAGGATGGAGTTTGAGGGTTCCATCAGTCCCGTAAGCTTTGCTTTATGTCTCACGCTGTCATGCTCTTTCAAAGCACCCTTTTCTCTTACCCATGGCACCAAATGTATCTCGCAGGTCGTCCTTGTCAATGATGCCATCTCTGTTCTGGTCAATGACAGTGAAAGCCTAAGAAATGGGAGAGAAGCAAACATGGTGGGAATTCACCTTCAGCATCCTTCCATCCCCCCCCCCAACAAAAATGGATGCAGCCAGCATCTAGGATTTGTAGGGTAACGCTACTTTGCAACAACCGTTGGTTCTTGAATCTGTCCACTCAGTATGCACACAGATTTGCATTATGGTGCCACACAGGCTTTGAAAACATTTATGCTTCCTCAGCTATGTCTGATACTTGCATATAACTCAGCATAAGCTCTGTGTGCATATAAAACAGCAGTGATCTACTGTTAAGATTTCACTGGTCCTCTTAAGGATTCATTTGCATGTTCAGCACTTGATTCCTGCTGCCATGAGTGACAATTTGCAGGTGTGAATAAGCCACTGCAGATCAACCACCAGGAATTTAATTGGAAATTTCATACCACCTCAGAACCTCCAACAGAAAACATTTCAGTGGAGCCAGTTCATACATTCACTGCCAGTGAACCAGGTCATGAGACATGCACATATATGGGCTCCAAGCTCATCAATGGATGTGGGTGAACAGGTTTTCTGTAGCTACATAATGCTTTGTTGATACACCGTGCCTATCCATCAGTAAATGGAAGATCACACAACACTCCTGTGTTGACAGTACACATTTCAGTTCCTTTGTTTCATCCCGTCAATGCCCATGATAAGGTCAACATACACCACCTTCAGTTTTGCATTAACTTGCTTTGAAAGTCAAATTTGACTTTTGGAAATAATATCCAAAGGAATATTAAGAAGGATTATTCTGACTTCAAGAACTGTTGGGTAGTGATGATGACCTCTGGAACCCTCTCCCACTTCCGTATACAGTAGCTAGTCTGGCTTGGTTGCTGGTTGAAACAAAGTTGGACACAGCCTCCAGTTCACCACATTTTAAGAATTCTTGAACAATTACAGGTGCTTCCAGACCATCACTATTTCCAAGCACAGACCAGAACTTTAGGTTTCTACAGTTAAGGTGGACTAAACAGCTCTCTCCCCCTACTGCAGCAAATCCACTTTTAAAAAGCTGACTTTCTGAGGTTTGGAAAGTGAAGGGAAATGCCCTGAAAAATGTGGGATGGACTAATGACTAACAGGAAGCCATATAAACAACCTGCAAGCAAATCAGGATGAATACCCATTTGCCATAAAACTGCCCTGTAAACAATCTCAGAATGAATGCTCAATAAAGGCTGGATATAATCTAATCTTCGCATAAGCTTTGTTCATTCATTTCAGTGGGTCTGCTCAGAGTAGGGCTCGCATTGCATACAACTCAGGGAATGGAGTACAGTACCCATCACAAGAAAAAAGTAACTGAGCATATAATAGCCAAGAGCAGACTTTGCCAACCTGATGCCTTCCAGATGTTTTGAACTACAATTCCCATCAGCCCCAGCCAGCCTTGCTGGAGGGTGACAGGATGGCTCAGAGAACACAAGGATAAAGGGGAGTTGATGTATTAGCGACTTCTAAGTGTTTAAATGCTGGGGTAGAACGAAGAATAAAAAATTAACCTGGGGCCACTGAGCGCTGGTCAAGACATGCAGCTGTAGCTGCTGTACAATTTACTCAAGGAAGTTGCCAAACCTCTTGTCTCTGGACTTTTAATGTGTGGACAGGAGGGTTAAAGTTAAGGGCGCTTCAGGACATATGGCCAGGGTTGGAACCAGAATCCTTTCTCGTCCCGACCTCCTTCTCTGACGCTTATCCAGCAGTGCATTATGGGACTGGAAAAATACCAGCTCCAGCACAGCAGGATCCCCACTGGGCCTCTCTTTTCCCTCCCCGCTTTTCCGCAGCTGTGCCCCAGAGACACCTGTCACTTGATATCCCTCTTCGCCTCTACCAGGAATGGGAACAATCTTCTGTCCCATATTAAACCCAGTGTCCCTCCCTAAAGGGACAGGTGGCACATTCCGAAGGAGCTGTTGATGAGATCTCCGGAGGATAGCGGGGGGGGGGGGGGAGGACAGGGGAGAGCTAACTCCTTCCTTGACTCACTCACTATTCTCCCTTGGGGGCTGTGCAGCGTCACTTTCCTGCTAAACAACAAAAAATGAGCTGCTCCATACCACAGTGTCGGTGGGATGAAAAGGCGGAGGAGGAGCTGCCAACTCTCTCTTCATTTTAAAGAGGATAATTACAATTGCTGGAGTGGGGGTGGAAATGGCATCATCCCAGCAATATAACATTGCAGCTTGAGAGCCAGAAAGAGTGAGTGGGTGGGCGGGCAGTGGGAGAGAAATGTAGAAGCGCTTGCTTGGGGAATGACCCTTTTCAACCATGTATAAAAACTGAACAGTCAACGCCCTAAATAATGCTGACTGGAAAAACCCTTTGCTGCTGCTGGGCAGATGTGGAGAGAGGCAATTAAGCAGCAGTGGTATCATAATCGTTTATACGGTACCAGCAGTTTCCATGGCACTTGGCAGAGTAGCTTGGGCAAAAGGTCTCTGCCCTGAGGAACTGACAATCAGCAAACAACATGTCCTTCCATCAGCCTATAGGAGAGGGGGAGAAGAATGGAACGGCAGGGCCTCCATCAATTCTGCACATTTAGATTTGGACCCTCCTCTCCTTGAACTCTTTCCATTCCAGCTGGGCGTTACAAGAACTCTACAACCGAGTTGGTTTGCTTTTTTCCCTCCTGCCTCCCTGTCACTTTATATGCCATGTCTTTCAGACTGGGAGCCTGAGGACAGAGAATGCCTTGTTTGTCCTGATCTGAAAGCTGCTGTGGGCATTTTTTTTTTGCTGAAAGTAGGATAAAACTGTTTTAAGTCTGAATCCCAGCAAACAAAAGCAGTCCAGTCTAGGACTCGGTGTCCGCTGGTGGCTCCATGGCAGTGGGGCACTGGAATCTGCTCTTTGCACTCTGGATAGGTCTTTGAAAGCTCGGACTAAAACCCAGAGCGGATTCCACTGCTCTGCTGACATGGAACCACTAGCCACCCACTGCCAGGACCCTTGTCCAAAAAAAGAAAATTCAACCCAAAAGATGCAAAGCTCCATAGCATAAAGCTGGAATAATAATAATAATAATAATATTTATTTATATCCTGCCCTTCCTCTCAGTATTTACTATTCTAATTGGAGGTGCTTCCAGACAACCTGCTTCTTGAGCATTCATCCTGATTTACTTGCAGGGAGTTTAGACAATTTTGGCTATTTTAAAAAAAATAATTTTTATTGATTTTAATTTTACATATATTGAGTTATAATTAAATCTGCAAATATCTAAAAAGAAAACTAACCAACATATTTTAGAATGATTCAAACCAGTCTCTTTATAACTAAAGAGAACTGCACTGAAAGGAAAATCAAATAAAGAACGAAGAACGAATGCACCCCTCCCTTCATGGCAACAGCAAAAAAAGGATATATAAAATTCTATTCAGTTTCAGTAGACAATGTTGGCTATTTCTTTAATAAGCATTCATTCTGATTCGCTTACGGGGAAGTTAGACAACATTGCGTCAAAGCAAGTGTTCTGCCACACTTTCCAGTGCATTTCCTCATCACTTTCCTTATTGCAAAAAGTTCGATCTTTTGGGGAAGGGGGTTTGTTGTCCCCCCCATCAACTGCAATTGCGCAACCTGAATTTGCCAGTATGTGATTGAACCTCACATGCAAACAGTGGCAGTCCGGAAGCATCCTGGCGGGGACTCTCCAGACAGGACTTCTCAAAAGTGGAGATCAGCTAAGCAGGAAGAGGCTCAGGGAACACTCAAGAGGAGCAGAGGATGTGGTGCCAGGCGAGAAACTAAAGCTCTTCTTTTGATGCCCAGTGTGGAAAAGGGAGACCTGGTTCAAATCCCTAGTCCAGCCACAAAGCTCACTAGGTGACCTGGTGTCTGTCCCACACTTTCAGGGTTGTTGTGAGGATAAATCAGGAGATGGGGCGGGGGAAGAACCATGTATGCTTCCCCAAGATCTTTAGAGGGAGGCAGGCTATGATTGTAACAAAATAAATGTCCCAGGGGGCAAGGATTTGCTCTCTGCACCAAAGGTCTTTAAAAGGATGGTCATCGAAAAAGTAAAAAAGGTTCAAAATGGGAGTTGACAGGCGGAAGGCCAATAAAACTCCCCAAAGAGCTGGAATGAGTGATGATCCTTCTTTTCCTGTCCCACTCTAACCCCAAATGTAGTCTTTTGTTTCCTTCCCCCCAGATTTTGAGATCTAGAGCTGAAGCATTTTCAACCTTGATGAGGCTGGGCCAATCTTTGCTTTCAAGGGGTTTGGAACTAGGAAGCCTTCTGCTGCCCTACACTCCTCTTCCAGGCCTGTCTCCCAGAACCCGTCTCCAAAGATCTCCTTGTAAGGAGCTGCCACTTGCTGCATCCAAGCACAGATGTCACCTACTTTCTTGGTCCTCCCTAACCCAAAATAGACACGGCTGTGTCTCAAGGGTCTCAGAAAGGAAACACCGCCATTCTTGGGCTTGGGGGCACTGAGGGGCAACAGCAGCGCCTGCAAAAGGGCAAGGAAACGCCTCCTTGAAATGGGGGGAAAGAATCCCAGAGGCATGAGAGGATGAGCTTCATATGGAAGGTTCCCACCACTATCCCGGCTTCCAAAGTGGAATGAACTGGGATTACTATTACAAGAGGGAGGGCTACTAAGTTATGTGCAGAAAGGATGGTGGATCCGCCAAAGAAAATAGAGGAGCCAGAAGAGATAAGAGCACCTTTCAAGGCTGCAATCCTACGTATGCTTACCTGGGAGTAAGTGCCACTGAACAAAGTGAGGCTTTCTCCTGAATAAACATGCCTAGGGTTGCACAGCACAGCTAGATGGCATTGACAATTTCAGCTCCCCTGAGAATCTGTATCCTAAAGAGGCAGGGGAACTTTCTTAGAACTTGGTTGAATTGTACCACCAGTGGATTCATTCTCTCTCTCTCTCTCTCTCTCTCTCTCTCTCTCTCCTCTCCTTTGAAAAACTCCTCAGAATTTGAGAATGTCTACCATGATAAATATCTGACAGAACCTGAACTGTGAAAGTGAAGTTTGGGAAGGGAAAATTAGCGAGGTATGGGCCTTCACATGTGAAATTTGGTGGGCAGGATTTCAGCAGCTGCTCCATTTTTAAAGGGTTAATTCTGTCTAATAAATCTGCCACCAATGTCTATCAATGTGTTTCTTTTAAATAATCCACAGATGAAAATTCCATTGCCTCTGTAGGTATCTTGTGGTCAGAAAATCCTTCCACATACCTTATCTAGACCTTTCCTCTTTTCCCAGCCTTGTTGTCCTCAAATTTCAGTTTCTGTTCAAGAGGGTGATCTACAGATCTGAACATTCTACTATGATGATGATGATGATGATGAATAACTTCTGTATCCTGATCTCTGAGCTAGACTGACATGACCACACAAACCAACCTCCAAACACTGAGGCTGCATCCTATACACCAGGAGTGCCCCCTCCAGATGTTGCTGAACTACAACTCCCATCAGCCCTAGCAAGCACAGCCAATGGACAGAGTGATGGAAGTTGTAGTTCAGCAACACCTGGAGGGCCAAAGGTTCCCCACAGCTGCTATACATAGTTACCTGGGAGTTAAGTCCCATTAAACTCTATAGGGCTTACTTCTGAGGAGACATGTATAGGATTACACTGTTAATCCTGTTCCTTTCTTGTAATCTTAAAAAAAAAGCTCCTAAATTTGTCAGTGACTTTCTCAAAAATAGTCTTTACTGAATAGCCCAGGTTAGCTTTAAGAAACATACATTACGATTTCCAGCAGATTACATTCATTCTCTCCTCCATCTCTTCCTTATCTCTTACCTCTTTGAACTCTTGGATTTGTGTTTGGTCAAACATGGAGAAGACATTGGAGCTTCCTCCTTCGGCTGCTGCCCTTCTCTTTGCCTTCTTGGGTGCCTGTCATGGGTTCAAATGGGAATTAATGATCAGGCCACTACATCCATTAGCATAACAGGATGAGGATACCAATTTTTTCATAAACATGGGGAGTGGGAAAAACATTTTATTGTGGTAGCAAAGGTTTTAAAAATATAAAAGGTTTTAAAAATTGGGAGGAAAGGGATCCTTTGATGAACACACTGAAAATATTTGTCATTGTTGAGAAATGGCACTTTTGGCTTGAAAGATGGCAGGACCAACAACTCCTGCTTCAAATCAAGAGGTTGAAATAGGTAATGTTTGAGATAGTCCCCAAAATATACTGTAATCTGGTGCATGTGTAAGTGTGATGAGGTGCTCAGCAAATGTTGTAAATTAGTCTTGTGTCTCCTGAAATTATAGCTTCCAAAAACTGTTCTTACAGGCTTTGACAAATAAATAAATGAATGCTAATAATACATTGCCTGGCTTTTTTTTTCTGCCAAAAGAGAATTTGGGGAAATAAAACAGGAGTGATCCAACCTGATTTTAGCAAAACCTGTTCCTGTGATTAAAAAAGTTGTACCAGAAAATATTTCCAAACCTGTTAATGTGCCTTAATATCAAGGGGTGTACAGATGGGTTGCTCCTCAAACCACCATAAACACCTCCAGCTACTTTCTAAGCTTTGCCCTGTGTGAAAAGCCAAACTGGAAGAGGTATTTACCTCTTTTTTCATCCGTGTTCCTTCCCAGCCTAGGTCTACCACATCTCCATTGAACAAAGCTATGTTGATTGTGTACGTACTTATGCCTGTATATATTTTATAAATGTATGTGATTATGACCTGGAACTCTGGAAGCTGCCCTGCTGCTTGGAATGGTTGCTGGCTCCCCACAGGCAGCAGCCACACTGCCTTATACATGTATTCAGGGGCAAACCAGGATGTGGTGAAGGGCAATAATCTGGAGATGCATTAAAGCATTCCCAGTCTTTTTTCAATATTCCCAAAGCTATTGGGGAGTGGGGAGGAAGAAAGGATCTCACAACTTGAACCTCAAGTAGTGACAATTGATGAGGGGGCTAGTTCTGGAAGTTTCCAAAGATGTGGGAGAAATGGCCAAAGGCACAAGTGGAAAAGTATTCCAGTATCCGGATGTACCAGAAACACTTGCAAAATAGTGCTCTGGGCCCTCTTGGAGGTAGGCTTGGAGCAAGAGATTAAAAACATAGGTGTTGATGAGGCATAAATGATCTCTCCTTGATCCTCCTGCAATATTACCAGTTTGGCTGATTGTATATGAGCAGAACACGCTATGATGGCTACAAAGAAGTTTGAACAAGATCTCAGCTGGGTGGTAGTGTTGGATGTCCTCGTCAGGTAGACGTTTAGGTGTGGTTGGGTGTGTGGGTGAAGGTGTAGGGCTAAGAAATTACCAAAACCCCTGAAAAGTGCCTCATAAAGATTTGGGAAATCTCTGTTATATACTGCACAAGACTGAGCCAACACAACACACCCTGACAATTTAGATGTCTCTCTTATGTGGCAATCCTATATGCAACTGCTTGCGAGTAAGCCCCATTGAACTCACTGGGGCTTACTTCTGAGTAGACATATATAGGATTGCCCTATGAGTGCCATTAGATGTGTCATTGATAGATTCAGCAGCTTGGTGATGGGTTATTTTTGCCTGCAATGTGTAGGGTGGCTTGGCTTGCCCGCACAAGTGGTGTGGACTCGCAGTTGCTTTCTACACAGCTCTTGCAGTACACCTGCTCTCTGGTGCTGGTGGCACTCTGTGACCTGGATCTCAAAAGTTGAGATGTGTGTTTGTCCTGCTGAGCTTTCAAACCACACAAAGGGCCTCTGAGGGCAAAAAGGGGGAAATGCATGTTCCTTGTGCTTCTTGTTCCAAAAACAAAAGGGTTCCATGGTATCCCTTGACAGTCGCTCCCTTGTGGTGGATCTTGCAGCGCCACCAGGAATGTGACTCCTGAGGCGTCTGCTCAGCAATTGCTCAGCTGTCCTTTGCTCCATTTAAAAAAAAAAAAATTCACAAGGGAGATGCAACTCATTCACAGCTGAGTGAAACATTCTGGTGCATTATTCAAGAAACTTCAAGAGCTTGATACAGTTATTCAGAGGCTGAAAGGATTCCCCTGCACATTTTAAGGCATGTAGTCAAGCAATGGTTATGGGATATTAAGGAGGGGAGATGAACATGGAATACAAGGAATGGTGACAAATCATTCTCTCTATGACATATTCTATATGCTCTTTTGGCTTCATATCTCCCCAGTTTCCTTCCCTTTGTCAAATGCTGTTCTCAAGCAGCTCCCCCCCCCCACGCTTATACATCTTCCCCAAACCTCTCTTCAGTAGTTCCAAGGTATTCCCTGAACACACATATATTTCTTTTGCTCAGGGATGGAAATGTACAAGTGGAAGGAAACTGAAAAGGACAGGTTTGTGTGTGTGAGAGAAGAGGGTAGTGATGAAACAGGTGAAAAAGGAAGGGGGGAAATATATCAGAGAAAGATCTGCATGGCACTGCTCTTGCCATGAAATAAAATTTAAGAAAAAGCCCTTACAAATTTTCTCTTTACAAAAATCCCCTTACGAATTCCTCTCCCCATTGTCCAACCTGTTTTATTGGACTATGTCTTTCATCAAGATAATGTGAAGGGGCACATAGTCTTCCTCTCCCTCCTATTTTGAAAGAAAATAACAGATTGATCAATCGATATTCCTTTTTTTCTTTTTCTCCCCACTTTGTACGTTTCCACTAGGCTGAACCGAGGTGTGTGCGCTCTGCGCCACTTTTCCTTTGCACCTAATTTCCTCAGGGAAGACCCTTGGGTGCCTGCATCCCTTTGAGCCCACTTACCATTTTTTTTTCTCAGCAGGGCAGGCAGGTGGGTGAACAGCAGCTGTGGGTGCGGTAGGGATGTCCCAGGGGCCAGAAGGATGAGCAGCCTAGACACAAGGCTGTGAATTCCCCTGGGGTTATATAGGCTCCCCCTGCAGGAGGCGGGGCAACTAACTATAGTCACAGCTTCAAGTTTGGCTCCTGGGATGGGGGTGGGGGTAACCAGAGTCCAGAAATAGACTCCACAGAGGAACGTAAATGGGCCAACTCCTTTCTTGGAGAAGAGAAAAAATGAATTGGGGTTTTGACAGTTCCTGCTCAAGAAATCTTATCCTGGGGGGGGTCGTGGTACCCCACCTTCTCCCAGGGTTGGTCCTGGCTCTGCCCAGTTTGGTGATAGCATGAACCTCTGTCCCTGCTTAGAGCTCACTTGGTCTTTTGCCAGGACTCAAAGCACTGACTGCGATTATTTATGACTTGCATCATCAATAGGCGTGGTGCTCTACAAGGGACGAGAGGGCAGGTCCCTGCCTTGAGGAACTTACAGTTGAAAGTGGGACACAGGGGAGAAGAGAGAGGAAGGGGAAGGAAATGGAGGGGTGGGAAGACAAAGAAAATAATATGTATTTATTTTGGCTATACGTACATAGGCTTAGCTATGGTGAAGTTATGCATGTCAGAGGCTTTGGGGAAAGGTGTGTTTTTAAATCCCTTGTATGAAATTCAGGGATCTTGGGTTCACTATTTTGTCAGATTCTAAGCTTTGCACACAGTGTCTCCTTCTGAAACTTGAAATTATACCATAAGCCTTGAGCTTGGCAGCTAATCTTAAGCGTTCAGCCCCACTCCCTTGCCCCAGAGGTTCTCAGTGGGCCCCTGCTAGCTTGGCGACAGCCAGCAAGGAAAGACTTGCCTCCATCACAGGCTGAGCAAATTCCAGCTCCTCAGCCCCATTCCCTTGTCTCAGTGGTGGGTTTGCTGCTGCCTGGCAGCCCCAGGGAAGGCCAAGGATGAAGTCATGAAATGCTGCCTTAATAATCCTGGCACCTTATGGACACAATGTGATTTCTGTTCCCAATAGTACATTTGGATGTGGTTGCATTGTACAATTTTTTCCCCAGAAGCTGCTTGGAGAGCTTCTTGAGGTTATAAAGCGGGATAGAAGTATCCTAAATAAATAAATAATAAATAGAGGGCCGAGCCACTCATTGGAACAACTGGACATTCCACCCGGGGGGGGGATGTCTGTAGGTCCTTGCTAGGCTAGGCTTTTGCACTCATCTGGCACAGCATGGCTGGTTGGAAAGATGCTGGGTCCCTAGACTGAGGCCTCACACATAAGTGTGTCAAGAGCAGGGACGCGGGATGAGTACACGCCTCCTTTCCTCTGTCTTTCTCTCCCTACCCTTCCTCCCAGCCAAGGGTATCCAATGTCCCTGAGAAAATTTCCTTTTTGGGATTGTGGGTCCCAGCTGTTGCTTGTGAGACACCCAGGCAGCAGGAGTAGAGGCTCCTAAAGATAGCAGCCTTGAGCTTCTTCCCCCACCCCCAGACACAGCTGTCCATTCATTCTCTTCCTTCATCCATTATTCTCAGCCATGTCCCTGCTAAAGCGCCCCAGTTACAGATCCATCATGCATTGTAAGGGCAGCGAGCGAAGGAAAATTGAAGGCTGAAAGCTGTGAGCTCCAGTAACTCCTCAAACGTCTCCATGATCTCTAGAACAGGGACTAGTAATTAAGAGATCCCAATGGTGAAATCGAGCACTGGGCTCCTTCTGGGAGGAAGGCAGGATATAAATGTAATTAATTAATTAGTTAATTATAGGAACAACTTGGCAACAGAGGAGAAGATATGGAGCCCTTGTGGAAGGGCTGTAGCTCAGTGGAACTGCATCTGCTTTGCATTCGTAAGGTCCCCAGTTCAATCCCTGGAATCTATTCTGTGACTATTCTGTTTCTATGATTTCCAGGCAAGGATGTGAGAGAACCTTGCCTGAAACCCTGGAGAGCTGCTGCCAGTCAGTGTAGACAATACTAAGCTAGATGGGCCAATAGTCTGACTCAGGATAAGGCAGCTTCCTCTGTCTCTGTGTCTTCCCAACTCCAGAAAAAGGAGTGGATGGGTGAGAAAGACAGAGGGCCCCTCCAGATGTGTTTTTTTAATTGTGCATTCATTATTATTTGTGCTTATGATAGTATTGCGGTGGTTATACACAATCCCACTTGCCATACTATTTGCGTTTGCAAGAGTTTCGAGGTGGACATACTGTTTTGTTTCCAGCCAGTACACGTCCCCGTATCTTCCGTCTGAAATCTGTAGCTTTTTTCTTCCGTCCCACTTTTGTTACGCTACAGCGCAAGGGTGCCCCTCTGGACAGCGATAATGTGGTGTTGTTTGGCAACCTTTGCAGAACAACTTACGAAGCAGAGCGATGTGCAGATGGTCTGGTATAAATCCATCACTAATCCACATTTCTTGTGTCAATGATATGTTGCAGAATGGGCCTGCCCCCCCCCAAAAAAAACAGTCTGGAGGGGCCTTGAAACAGAGTGGTAAACTGGGGTAGAAAAGAACAAAAGAAATGAAAAGGAAAATCAGGTTGAAAAATTGAGGTGAGGGCAGGTGGTGATGAGGCAGAAGATTTGAGTGAGATGTATAGATGGGATGGGGGATGAGGGAGGAAAAAAACTGATTTTTTTTCTAAGATGTTGAAAAGTGAAGATAGGAAAGAGCCCGTCAGTTCAGCTGAGGGTAACCTGACTCTCTAGGCCTTTTAGAGCTACCCGCGCTGAGCTGACACATCCTCCTCCTGCACACATATCCAAAATGAAAGATGATATTCCCTGTTAGCCTAGAGATGTTGCTTCTGTACTTTCAGCCTGGGAATAAAACCCAAGAATCTTGGCACCCTGGGATGTAACAAGCAGCCTTATACCGAGCCAGACCATTGGTCCATCTAGTTCAGTGTGGTCTGTGCTAATTGGCAACGCCGGTTCTCTTGGGTTTCAGGCAGAGGCCTTTCTCAGTCTACCCAGAGATGCCAGGGATTTAAATTGGAACAATCCACATGCATAACAGATGCTCTATCACTGAGCCCCTTTTGCCATCCAAACAAGTTATTGTAAACCGCCCAGAGAGCTTCGGCTATGGGGCGGTATATAAATAAATAAATAAACAATAAATAAATAAATCCTGTATCTAACATCTGCAGGGCATGTGTGCAAATGGTGCGCTAGCAGAAAAAGGGTGATGGAGAAAGTGGTATCATGGCCTGTTGAATTCCTTCCTACCAGACAGGAGTTTGAAAGGTAAGGAAACTTGCCTGGAAAGAAGGGCTAAACCTTTATAATTGGATTATATTAATGTAAATCTGTGCACATCTAAAATTAGTAAGGTTGCACAAAAAGAGAGGGAGGAGGCCAATGCTGCCCTGATTTGTTCATTTAAAGCTGGCTTTGCCAACATCTGGTGCCCTCCAGATGTTTTGGACTACAACTCCCACCAGCCTCAGCAAGCACATGCTGACTGGGGCTGATGAGAGTTGTTGGCCAAAACATCTGGAGGGCACCTGACTGGTGAAGCCTGGCTTACAACATTTGTATTCTGCTCTTCTGCTAATGTGGCGATGTTTGAAGACGTCCTATATTTAAAAGGCTGCCTGGCCCAAGCCCAGTTGAAAGATAAATAATCCTAAGGAGAGGGAGCAGGGCTTTTGATGTTGCTCATCAAGCTTTGGCACTGAACAGCAAAGCATTGGTTATCACCTGGTCACAGTCTTCCCCACTATGGTGAGCTGTATTGTATTTCTATTTAAATTATAGCAATTGTTTCTAAATTCTCACCTGTACATATAAAGTAGCAGATGCAGATTTTATGCAAATCTATGTCCTCCTTTGATGCTACATTTCTTCTTTTTTAGCAGTGTGCAAGTGGCCGCTCTGTTTTCAGCTAAAAAAAGGTTCCTACAGCAGTTTATAAAAATAAAGACCAGCTTTAGACTTTCCTGTTGGTGCAGATACACCTGGCATGTCAGGGATTGTCATTTTAGGCCCATGGGCACATTTGAATTTTTGAGAGACAGGAAAAAAGAGAAAGTGCACATACGAACTTCACTTTGGACCCAGAATTAATCAGATCCTACAAAAGCACATATAGTTGAAAGAGAATGTGGGAAAGAGCGTCACTCTTCCAACGTCCTGCTTCAGTTCTATGTTTTTCAACGACGAAAAAGCTAACCATCCTTAGGGCCGGGGGCGCTCTGTGTGTGTAAAAGACCTCAAGAGTTGCACCCACATTGGCAATCACTGCTTATGATTTTGTAACTGCGAGCAAAGTAAAGAAGTACAGTATTACATGACTGCAAAGGATGCTAGGACTTTAGTCAAACTCTTGCTAAGAACGTTTCAGAACAGGTGTTGGGAACTTTCGGGCCCCCAGACGCCGTTGAACTAGAACTCCCATGACCCCTGGCCATTGGCATGCTTGCTTGGGCTGATGGGAATTGTAGTTCAGCAACATCTAGCGGGCAAATGTTCCGCACGCCTCTTGTAGGCGGTATTCCTTGAAATTCTCTCCCCCATCAAATCCCTCTTCTCGTCTTTCATTTGACAATCCAAATGTCAATCACAATTCCCGTTGCTCAATCGCGCAATCTGCCCACCTCACTCCTCAATTTGTTTCCTTACTGGTTCCTGGCTGTGACACTCACATGCTTAACTCAAAAATGTGACTGGCCTAGGAGAATGTCAATTAAATATCGAACCACCATCATTATTGGTTAATCTGGGAACACTTCACAAGCGAACAAGAAACGCCTCTTGCCTTTCGTTTGATTCAGTAATGTCACAAACGTTCGCGCCCATATTAACATCCCGGCGTTCCATTGGTTCAGAATCACGCAACTCAGAAAAGTTTACACCTTCGGCTGCCGTTTCATTTGACGAGAGCCATCTCTTTTCCTCCTCCCCCCCCCGTTGGCCGCCTATAAAATCACGTGCGTTCGTGACTTTGAAGGGTTAATTTCAGCTCACACTGGTGATTGGAGAATCCTTGCCGGTTCTTCTTCCTATTGGCTGGATGGCTCTTTAAGCGCACGCCTTCTTTTCCTTCCTACAGCTACAATAGCCAACTCTGTCCCGATTGGTTTAACTTCCCGGGCCTCCCGTCTAAGAAAACGGATTTCTGGTTTTGGGTCGCAATCTCTGATTGGTAGACGCTCCCCGCTAGTCCCTCCTTTTGGCTGAGTTCCTCATCACCGCCCTTCCTCATTTTGATCGCCATCTCCTACTTCCCCTTACGGATTGGCTATGTACCATGTCCCATTCTATTCCGATTGGTTTGCCCTCCACGGGTCCCCACCCTCATAACCAGGCCCTCACCACCCCTTTCTGTTCCATTTTTGTGATTGGCTAAATTCATTTTCCTCCTTGACCCTCATTGGCTGAACTTCGGCTTGGGCTGCTTGGAGATGCGCGCGCAGCCTGGGGTGGTTGCCTTACTGGTGCTACTACCAAGGCCGGGGGGGAGCTCGAGGTTCTGAGTTTCTTCCCTCTCTTTCTGTACCCTACCCCTCTTACCACAGCTTAGGCTTTGGCTGGGTGACTAGGCCGCATCCCCCCCATTGGGGGGGAGTGGGCCTTTATTGTTATGGAGACTGGTTCTGGGGACCCCCCATCACCCCCGCCTAGGTATAATGCCCCTCACTCAGTGCTCCATGCTGTAAAGGGGGTTAGGCCAACTCCTTTGGCTTTGCGATTACCTGCAGGTAACATGTCAGCTTCGCACCTGGCGACTGTCAATGCAGTAACAATGGAAACCGTGGAAGCAGCCCTGCCAACCAGCGCTATGACAGCAGCACCTTGCATCGCTACAGAAACGACATTAACCAAGATGACTGCAGAGATGTCTCTTGTCACCTGCGATAATGGAAGTGGAGCATCACCTGCACATGTGGCACCTGATGCCACAGCCGTGGACATAATTCCAATGGGCGGCGCACCTTCTACAGAGATGGCACCTGTGGCCAATTCGGTGGTTCCCATGCCTGCTGTGGCAACAGTAAATGGGATGTCAGTGACATCATCTCATGATGTTGGGATGGTGTCATCAGCAGTGGCTTTACCCAAGGAGACCATGGTAAAATCTCTTCCAGTTCCACCAGCATCACCAACAGTCGTAGTCGTGGCACCTAGCCCTATGACACCACCTGAAAAGACCTCACCGACCACTCCAGAAGGTTTGGCACCTCATGAAATCTCCACCCCTCAACCACCCCAGGACATGGGTTCCCAGTCTAGTCTTGGCACCCCAGCACCCAAAGCTCCTCCAGCTCCTGACACCTTGAGCTACTTGGATTCTGTCAGCCTCATGTCAGGCACGTTGGAGTCACTGACTGGCCCTGGATTCCTTGATGACGTTAGCTCCCTGGGTTCAGATTCTGAGATCAACGGACTGGCGTACCGGAAGACCGACAAATACGGCTTCTTAGGGGGCAGCCAATATTCTGTTACACTGTAAGTATTAGCACCAAGAGGACAAACCCCCCATGCAGGGGTCAGGGGGGGAGGGAGGATGTCAGCCTTTTATGCAGGACAAACTAGTTCAGCAAGATGTCTAGTGATTGCCACTATTCCAACCCAGCCTAGGGTGCTGGGAATGGTGTATGTGGCATTCTTCCCCTAGGGGGCACTAGCTCTCATCCTGGAAAAGTTGTGTTGTGGGTTATGCACTTAGGAGAGAATCATAGGGATGGGGAGGGACCCTTATCGAAAGTAGTACCCTGACAACATGGGTGCTGTCTCAGGCATCATCCGCAGATGCTTACCCATCAAACTTTTTGAATGGTATCTCTCTAGTTTGGCAGAGTGCTGGCTTTGATCTATGATTTTCTGGGAATATGACATATTTGTTTTTTTATTGATAGGCATTTAGGAATGTGTTGTGGGGCCATTCCTCTTTAGGTAAAATCCCCATTTTTCCTTATACCCTAATTCAGCATCCTGTATTTGGCATATATCAAAGTAACAAATTACACTTGAGTTCCATTGAAGAGTTGGGTGACGTACATTGATTCCTTTCTCTCCAGACAGGAGGGACAAAAGGATCTGAGTGTGTAGCTGGGAGACCTCCTGATGCTCTGGGAAACTCATATAAATTAGGTGGGAACTGCTGTTGTCATGACTCTTGTGGGACCACCCTAACTGATTTGTGTCTGCCTAAACTCTAGAACTGTCACTGCAGCACAATTTTTTATATACGTGGAATGACTCATTTCTTCATCCAAATATGACTATCTCATCTCTGCCTTTTTTCCATAACTCTATTTTTCCTCTTCAGCTTGGATGCTGTCCTCATTGGCCTGAAATCCAAACCGTCTCTCTTGGTGTCTGGCTCCATTGGAAGGGTGCTGGCTGCTCTTTTGTATTACTCATTGTGACTGAGCACCTATATTTCATACATGCCTCTTTTTGTCCCAAACATGGGAGGTGGTGTTGTAGCATTAGCCACAGTAGTGTAGATCCAGGCTAACATTTTTTCAGTAGTGTATTTGCCCTGTACCCCCTGTGACGCCCTCCCCTGGTTCTCCCTGTCAGGTTCCCACTTGCTTGTGGCTACTGCCTTTCACTAGGCACCACCAGGGATACCACCAGTCCAGACCGTCCTTTATATGGTTTCTCACTCCGCTCTAGCACAGATCTCACTAGATCCCCCTGCTAGGCAGCACCACCAGTCACGTCCTATAACTAATACTCCCAGAGACTTTGCCTGAGTCTCTCTCTAGCTGGTTACTTTTGTGACTGCGTGCTTATGCTGTTCCCAACCCCCTTGTATCTTTATAGATAACGCATACAACTCTGGGTTGCTCTGGATACTTGAATTGTTATTATTCCTCCCTTCACCGCTGCCACCATTAGATACTGTTTCTGTTCAGCCTTGGTAATTACCTTGCCCTCCCTTCTGGTATGTATATCCCCCAGCCAAGCTTCAGGCCTTTGGTAAACCAAATAAGTATTTATTAAATATCAGAAATAACAATATTAGTTTTAGAATGTTTCACAAGCTTATGGTTTCATCTATTCCTGTTTTGTACTTGACTTATTATTAATCAGAACTCCAACTCCCTCTTTCTCCACACTCCTGACCTCCACCCTCAAACACCTCTTTCTCCACACTCCCAACGTCCACCCAGATTCAACTGTCATTCTTCCGTTTATACTCCCAGCCATTCAAACGCTCAGCCAATCCTCCAGCATTCTACTGCTGATGTACTCCCCCCTCCTCTTTCACTCCACTTACCATATGTCTTCTATATAAACATCACTTACCATATTTACATTATAAGCAGGAACATCACCCCCCCCCCCGGTACTTGATTTGCAGCTTACTCCAGTTGCCATTCCTTCTAAATAGTTTCCATTAACTTGATGTGCTTAAGGTGGGGTGGGGAGACAAGAGTATTCACTGTCTCAGGATGTGGGCTGGTCAAAGATTAGACAAACCCATATAGGTTCTCTGCATTGGTAATTGGTAACAGCCAAGGGAAGCAACCACATGCTCAGTTGCTCCTTACTCTTCTAGGAGGGAATGAGATGATGAACTGACTAATTACTGCCCTTTTGGTTCCTGGCCTCCCCTGGAGATGGGATGCAGGGATGGATGGACCACTCAGCTTCCCTGGCCTGGCTGTTCTTAATGCGCTGCAGGCTTTCAAGAAAGCGTATACAGCTGTGGCAGTTGAAGAAGTGTTATGGAAAGAGTCTCCTGGGAAGTAAATATTCACACATGAAGCTTGGCTTCTGTTTGCTTATTTTGAACAGTACCATTCCCCCAGTTCTGTTACAGGCAGCTTCTCAATCTAACAAAAGTTTTAAAGGCAGTTTGCCATCTACATGGGACTCAACCATACATTTCCCATTATTATTCCCCTTTAAACAGTCATGGCTTCCCCCAAAGAAACTTGGGAAATGTAGCTTGTGAAAGATGCTGAGTAGTTAGGAGACCCCTGTTCCCCTCAGAGAGCTACAATTCCCAAGAGTTCTCTGGGAAGGGGGACTGACTGTTAAACCGGTTGGGAAACTGTAGTTCTGTGAGGAGAATATGGGTCTCCTAACAAGAAGTCAGAAGAAGGCTAGGACTGGGGAGGGCAGCTATGAGAGAACTAGACAAGGTCCTCAAATGCAAAGATATATCACTGAACACTAAAGTCAGGATCATTCAGACCATGGTATTCCCGATCTCTATGTATGGATGTGAAAGTTGGACAGTGAAAAAAGCAGATAAGAGAAAAATCAACTCTTTTGAAATGTGGTGTTGGAGGAGAGCTTTGTGAATACCATGGACTGCGAAAAAGACAAATAATTGGGTGTCAGAACAAATTAAACCAGAACTATCACTAGAAGCTAAATGATGAAACTGAGGTTATCCTACTTTGGACACATCATGAGAAGACATGATTCACTAGAAAAGACAATAATGCTGGGAAAAACAGAAGGGGGTCAAAAAGAGGAAGGCCAAACAAGAGATGGATTGATTCCATAGAGGAAGCCACAGACCTGAACTTACAAGATCTGAACAAGGTGGTTCATGACAGATGCTCTTGGAGGTCACTGATTCACAGGGATGCCATAAGTTGTAATTGACTTGAAGGCACCTAACAACAGGTGGCTACAAGAATGAATTTGTGCTGAGACTGAGTTCTTTATAATGATGTGTCATGGGACTTGAAAAAGCATGTGTTGTTACTTGTGAGCTCTGTCTGTTTAAAGGTGTTCCCCTTCTTCTCCTCCAAGCTAAACTTCTCAAGCTAGTTGCCTGTTCTAGCCCTTGAAGACCAGGAGATTCTGGGTGGGTTCAAAAGCTTACCTTTCAGGACCTGTAGCTTTGTTTTTTTGGCCTTCAAACACGCAGCTGAGTCCAGTATTATGATTTGTCTCACTTCTCTGGATTCCTGAGTGCAGTAATGACAGGCTCCACTGACTGATGGAAGTCTAGGGGCATCTCTTAACTTAAATACTTACCCTAGGCCCGTAATCAGGCAGCTTTAAAGGGCAAGGAGGAGGGAACAACTCCTCCCCTGGTGCCCTGACCTCTTTGGACATGTAAAACAGTATGTGTGTGTATGTCTAGAAATTGACATCACTGTAATGACAGTGGGCAGTTGTCACTAACGAAGGTTTGGGAGCCATCTCTGAATCCTAAGAATTTGAGTTTTAATTAAAAAGAAAAGAGTTTTCTGACCACATGTTTGATGCAGAAAATCTCATCAGATGCCAACTCTTTTTCCAGCATGCAGCTTCCTACAGGAATCTGGTTGGCCACTGTGAGACAGGATGCTGGACTTAGATGGGTCTTTGGCCTGATCCATCAGGGCTCTTCTTATGTCCTTTATAATTGCCTTTCTGGTTCAGACCAAAGGCCCTTGTAGTTCAGCTCTTTGTTCTCAACAGTAGCCAGTCTAATATCCGCAGAGGGCAAGGTGGAGGCAGTTCTCTTTCTGAACATTGGGTGGGGTTCTGTTTCAAGCCCTGGAACCTCCAGGAATTTGTTGAATCCATTTTTAAAATCTTTTTGCAAGATGTAAGGATGTGAGTGGAGCAGAGAGCAGTTTTGCCCATAAGAAAACTTAAATGCCAATTACATGCCAAGAAAAAATCCTGTCAAACTAATCTCATCTCTTTTTTTGATCGGGTCACTAGCTTAGTAGATGGTGGAAATGCTGTAGATGTCATCTATCTAGATTTCAGCAAAGCGTTTGGCAAAATCCCCCACGACCCTTTGATTAGCAAACTGGTCAAATGCGGACAAGATGGAAATACTGTCAGGTGGATTCACAACTGGTTGGAAAACCATACTCAAAGAGTGGTCGTCGGTGGCTCTGCTTCGGACTAGAAGGAGGTTTCGAGTGGAGTGCCACAGGGTTCTGTCCTGGGGCCGATACTCTTCAACATTTTTATCAATTACTTAGATGATGGGGTGGAGGGAAGCCTTATGAAGTTTGCGGATGATACGAAACTGGGAGGGATAGCTAACACAATGGAAGACAGGAATAAAATCCAAAGGGACCTGGATAGACTAGAAAATTGGGCTGAAATTAATAAAATGAAATTCAATAAAGACAAATGCAAGATTCTGCATGTAGGCCACAAAAACAAAATGCACGGGTACAGGATGGGAAATACCCGGCTTAGCAGTAGTGCATGTGAGAAGGACCTTGGAATTGTAGTGGATCGCAAGTTGAACATGACCCAGCAGTGTGATGCTGCGGCAAAAAAGGCAAACGCGGTTTTGGGCTGCATAAACAGAGCTATAGTTTCCAGGTCAAGGGAAATAATAGTCCCACTATATTCTGCATTAGTCAGGCCTCATCTGGAATACTGCGTTCAGTTCTGGGCGCCTCATTTTAAGAAAGATATAGACAAGTTAGAGCGGGTTCAGAAGAGGGCGACGAGAATGATAGCCGGTATGGAGAACAAGTCTTATGAGGAAAGGTTGAAGGAACTTGGCATGTTCAGTCTGGTGAAGAGAAGGCTGAGGGGTGACATGATTGCACTCTTTAAGTACCTGAAGGGCTGTCACATAGAGGAGGGTACAGATTTGTTCTCTGCTGCCCCAGAGGGTAGGACTAGGTCTAATGGTTTTAAGTTGCAGGAGCGTAGATACAGATTGGACATTAGAAGGAACTTCTTGACAGTAAGGCCAGTTCAGCAATGGAACCGACTGCCTAGGGAGGTGGTGGGATCCCCTTCGCTGGATGTCTTCAAGCAGAGACTGGACAGCTATCTGCAGGAGATGCTCTAGCTGTGGATTTCCTGCTGTGAGCAGGGGGTTGGACTTGATGGCCTACAAGGCCCCTTCCAACTCTGATTCTATGTGAAAAGAAGATTGTGCCGGCAACCCTAATTTGTAGGATTGGTTTTAATCCTGGAATGTGCTTTTAGTTGCTAGTTCAACAAGTGCAAATTCTTAGTGGTTTTCAATCTGCTGATGGGGAGTTTGTTCATCTGCAGAATAATGGGTAGTAATGAAGTGTGTCTGTGATAAGGGTTAGAGGTTTCTTTTGTTTCAGCTGGTGTGCGCATGTAGGTGGTGGTGTGGGGTTGCATTCTTTGTCTGCGGGGGACGATGGGCAGAACCAATTGCCTGAAATTTTTCTTCTTGGATGCCAATTAGCTGCTTTTCCTCCTCAACCATCTGTCCCACCTTCTGGAACCTGCAGGGAAATCCAGTTATGGAGGAAGAATGATCCAGCAAAGAAAACAGTTTCCGATAGGAATAGAACTGTGGGTACCAGAGGCCATCAGGGTTCCAGCTGAAAAACAAGAGGTTGTTCCCTGAAAGAATTTGACCAGACTCCCAGCATCCTTTGCATTTATATGAACTTTGCTTCAACCAGAGGCAGTCTTAGACTGGAATTAAATAGATTTAAGATTCCTGAGTTACTGGAAGCAGATCAGAACCAGGATTCAGAGATTATTGCTGTGCATTTAGTTTTCTTCCCCGCCTCATTCCCTTGGCTCCACATTGGTTAAAATATGATCTCTTTAATTTATCCTAGCCTATGGAATAGGGGTTGTCCCCCTCCTTTGGAGTCTAGGGCTTTTGGCTCAAGTATTGGGTGACCTTGGGTGGGACGCTCGTGACGATGTTGGGAAGACATAATAAACCCCACATGTGCTGCTCTGGGCTTTGGAAGCAAGAGCAGGATATAAATGCGACAAATACTGGCTGCCCTGGGGCTCCATCCACTGGGGTACAACATAGGAAGTGAATGGAGGCTGGTTGGCCAATGGGCTGAACGGGCTGAAGCCAAGGCTAATGGTGTCAGAGGCTCCTAGGTTGCCGGTGGAGAAATGGAGCCCCACATAAGCACCAGTCAGTGGTGCCTTCTGATAGGCATGGCTGTGGGAAAAGAGTGCTCTTCCCCCCCCCCCAAACTCCTTCCTTGCCTTTCTCTCTCTCAAACAAACAGCCCCACCACTTCCTGTTTGGCAAGCTGCCCTTCCTGTTTCTTGCTGGGTTCTGTTAAAGGCAGCCCTGCCCAGATTCTTCTGTATGATCACCTTCCCCAAGGCTCCTTGACTGAAGCTGGGGGGGGGGGAAGGGGGGGGAAACAATGAAATTGGACACTTCACAATTCCTCCCCCCCCCCCCCCCCGGCAAGGACAATTTTGATTTCCCTGTGCACACCCATTCCTGGTCCAGCTAATCCTGAGTCACAACTAGCGGAAGGGGTTCTTAATTTCATTCAGGGTATCACAGTCATCCCTGCTCTTTGAAGTTTTATTTTTATGGGGTGTTGAGGGGGAGGGAGTTGATGCATTGTGAAGCTTGTGTGTTTGTAGTCTTGTACACACTTGCTGAGCTTGGAGGCAGGAATGAATAGTGAGAGAAAACACAAACTCTTTCTGATGTTGGAACCTGTCTGTGACATTATCTCATGTGGGCTACAGATGATGTAGGAGAAAATAACATTGGTCTTTCTCAGTGTTCTCTTCCCACAATCCTCTTGGGGGGCTACAAAGCAAGAGTAGAGAGTTTGGCCAAAGCAAGGATTTTTCCATGTGTGGAACTTGATGGTTGAAATTACAAAGATGGTATGTTCAGGATGGGAACGGTTGAATATACGCTGGCTCAGAAGCTGTTTGTGATCTGCCTAGTGCGTTTGGCCTGCCAAACTCTTGTCCTAGAAGGTATTGGGGGAGGGGGGCTCAAAGGGAATATGAAACTGGGAAGGGAGATGATAAAGCTTGGGGGAGAGTTTGGCACCATCATGGTGCCTCCCTAGTATGACTGCATAATTCGCTTTTTTAAAAAAGGAGCTTGTAATTTGTGTTAAACGGTAGCAGATGTGGGGAGCCTTTGGTTCTCCTGGTGTTGCTGAACTGCAACTCATATCAGCCCCAGCAAGCACGGATTGATGGGAATTGTAGTTCAGCAACATCTGGAGGGCTACAGGTTCCCCATGCCTGAACTATCAAATTTGCTCCCACAGGAGGCTGTGATGGCTACCAACTTGGATGGCTTTAAAAGGTGATTAGACACATTCATGGAAAATAAGGCTAGCACTGACTACTAACCTTGATAACTATGTTCTACCTCCACTGTCGGAAGCAGTATGCTTCTGAATACCAGTTGCTAGAAACTACAGGAAGGGAGAGTGCTGTTGTGCTCAGGTCCGGCTTGCATGCCTCTCAAAGGCATCTGGTTAGCCACTGTGAGTACAGGATGTTGGACTAGATGGCCCACTGATCTGATCAAGCAAGACACTTCTTATTTTCCTGTGAAACCGCAGAAGCTGGTTGAGAGACTGACAGCACCAGTATATTGCTTAGCCCTATAGCCATTCCACTGAATTTTGTGAGGTTTTTCGCCCCAAATAAGTTTATTGGTATAATTTATACATGTTCATTAAAACTCTCTCAGCACTGGGCAGAACTCGCACCCCTTTTCTCGGTAGTTCAATATCTACTTCCTCGTCTGTTTTTTTTCCTGCAGTGAAAGCGGTATCCCAGTCGATGTGGCCAGACAGAGGGAACTCAAATGGCTGGACATGTTTTCCCACTGGGACAAATGGCTGTCGCGCAGGTTTCAAAAGGTGAGCAGGGATCAGCTTCTGAGTGCTATGTTCCTGAGTACTGAGAGGGAAGGTAGTTAGGCTTAGTTTTTTTTTTCTTGTTTGCTAAATTTATTAATAACGGCTTCATCTTGTATGCAGGTGAAATTGCGCTGCCGGAAGGGGATTCCCTCTTCTCTCCGTGCCAAAGCATGGCAACTTCTCTCCAACAGCAAGGAACTTCTGGATCAAAACCCAGGGAAATTTGAGGTATTTCAGTACCCTTTTTTGGTTGCTGTTCTGATGGGAGGGGACTGGAGATGCTCAATCGGGAGAAGAGAGAACTAAGCCCTCAGCCTTCCTCCTCCCCGCCTTTTTCCTAGGAACTGGAACGTCAGTCTGGAGATCCCAAGTGGCTTGATGTGATTGAGAAAGACCTACACAGGCAGTTCCCTTTCCACGAGATGTTTGCAGCTCGTGGAGGCCATGGGTGAGAGAAAGGAAGAGGGGTGGGTAGGATGGTTTTGCTACAGTGGTCAAAAACAGCACCATCTAGGGTTAGGAGGTCGTTGTGCTCCTCAGACCTTATGATTCCCCTCTCCCCATGTGCTAGATCAGTGTCTCCCACAGAAGCCTTCTTGGGAATACCTTCCTGGCATCTATTGGTATTGATTCACCCCTTCCTCCCCAGCTCCCGATGCTGGCTGGGGCTGATGGGGTTGTAGTCCAAAACACCTGGAGGACACTAGGTTGAGGAAGGTTGTCGTAACGTTCACTCAGTGCCCTCCTGCCTTGGACGTTGCTCCTTTTCCTGTATCTCTTCATTTCCAGCCTAGAGTAATAGGACCCACTATTAGTAAGACACTCATGACTCCCACCTTTCCGTTGCCTGTTCTAGGAACATTATCGCACTTGCTTTCAAAAACTCTGGTGCCTCCTTTTGATGTTCTGTAGGCCGTGTTACTGATCAAATCCCCAAATAAAACAGGATGCCTAACTGCTGGCAGTCTTGTGTTAGAAATGGTGCCCCCTAGAGGCCAAAGTCCTAGATTACACCTTCCAATCCTTCTGTGAGCCTGAGGGTCCCAGTTTGCATCTGAAGTCCCTTCCCGGTAGGGGAAAGGCTCTCTGGGTCTCCCTGGTCCTCATGCTTTCTCCTCCACCAACAGGCAGCAGGACCTCTACCGCATTCTGAAGGCCTACACCATCTACCGGCCAGAAGAAGGCTACTGTCAAGCACAGGCCCCTGTGGCTGCGGTTTTGCTGATGCATATGCCTGCAGAGGTGAGGAGCTGCTTCATCACGTTGCAGAGTGGAGGGAGGGGCAGCAAATACTTTGAGAACTTGCGTTCTCTAAAAAAGAAAAGAAAAAAGAGAAACAATGGTCTGGCATGTAGCGGATGAGGGTTGAGAGGAGCCACAGTTGTTTTTGTATATGTTAGGAGAGAGCTTCAGCAGGATGAAGAGTATATGGGCTTGGGGGGGGGAACCATAAATTTAAAATTCTTTTGGTCTTGGTGGTGGCAAGGAGAGGCTCTTTTATACGAGGCCTACCCAGTGGCTCCTACTCTGTACTTAAAAGGCTTGTTGAAAGAGGAAGGTCTTCAGTAAGTGCTGAAAACGATAACAGAGATGGTGCCTGTCTAATATTTAATGGAAGGGAATTCCAAAGGGTAAATACAATATGTCCACTGTATTTAATCAAACCCAATGAGACCCACAGCTACCCATTGCTGGTGGAATGTTTGTTTGCTTGCTATGGTCTTTTCTTGCACATGAGTGCTTGCATGCCACCTGCACAGTATCATAAAGGAAATGTGGTGGGCAGAACAGTGAAGGTAGCACCCTTAGGCTAACCCTGAATGTGCTAATACTGGCTTATTGCATACAGTTGTCCAGCAAAAGAGGATTTGTGGAAGATCCAGTGGCAGCTGATGGCTCCATGTCAGTGGGGCAGTGGAATCTGCTCAGGGTTGAACAGCTCCTTGAAAGTTTGGACTAAAACCCAGAGCAGATTACACTGCCCCAGCTGCCACTGGGAAGGAGTGCCTCGGCCGCATGGATATGACTGTTCTGATGATCTGTGCTGAGAGTTTCTATATATTTTTCTCTCTCTTCCTCTGCACAGCAAGCTTTCTGGTGCCTGGTGCAAATCTGTGAGAAATATCTCCCTGGCTATTACAGTGCTGGACTGGTGAGTACGGCTGTGGTTCCATTAGGAACAGCAGTGGACATTGTTTCTGCAGGGATTATTCACAGGGAAATCTCTTGTAAACTGTTCAAAAATAGGCCCCATCTGCACTATACATTTAAAGCAGCATTATACCTCTTAAAACAGTCATGGTTTCCCCCAAAGAATTCTGAGAACTGTTGTTTAAGGGTGCCGAGAGTTGTTGGGAGACCCCTATTCCCCAGACAGGGCTACAGTTCCCCTAGCTCCCTGGGAAGAGGGATTGATTGTTAAGCCACTCTGGGAATTTTAGCCCTGTCAGGGGAATAGAGGTCTCCTAACAACTCTCAGCACTCTTCACAAACTACATTTTCCAAGTTCTCGATGTTCATGTTACATTTTTTTAGATTCGCTTTAAGAACATCTTTAAACCTCTTTGTAGCTAGCCTGTGGTTCCAGATGTTGCGGAACTACAACTCCCACTATCCCTGGCCACTGGCCATGCTTGCTGGGGCTGATGGGAGTTGTAGTTCAGCAACATGTGGAAGGCCAAAGGTTCCCAACATACAGCTAGATAGATCAATGGTCTGCCTCGCTATGAGGCAGCTTTCCATGCTCCTCATCTCGATGCTAGGAAAAGCTGCATTTCTGGTTTTCTGCTTTTGACACAGCTCTTAGTCACAGAACCTTTATCCATAAAAAGATGGCGACCACTCTGGCTCCATGCAACCTCAAACTAGGAAGATAGGGAGCTGCCTTGTGCTGAGGCTGACCATTGGTCCATCTTGCTCAGTATTGTCTACACTGACTGGCAGCGGCTCTCCAGGGTTTCAGGCAAGGATTCTTTCCCAGTCCTACTTGGTGATGCTGGGGATTGAACCTGGGACCTTCTGCGCGCAAAGTATATGTTCTGCTGCTGAGCTATGGCTGTGATCCCTGAGAACCTCAAATAGGCTTCTGCCTATCGCTTTCCAGTCCCTGTTTGCCCCATGTATTTCTCTGTCACTCTCAGAAGTGACAACTACTTACAGGGTGTGGAACCGGGCCCTGTGTGCTGCTCTTTGGCTCCTCTGTTCCCAGAAGAGAGTGCTAAAGGAAAGAGGGTGAAAGGATTGCGGGGGGGGGAGAAATATGGGGATTGTTTCCTCCCATGCCCCCGATTTTTCCCTCCCGTCCCAGATGTGTCTTGTGCTTCTTGTGCAGGAGGCGATCCAGCTGGACGGGGAGATCTTCTTTGCCCTGCTGCGGCGAGCCTCTCCCATTGCCTATCGCCACCTGAAAAGATACAAGATCGACCCCATCTTATACATGACAGAGTGGTTTATGTGCATCTTCTCTCGGACCTTGCCCTGGTGCTCTGTGTTGCGTGTCTGGGACATGTTCTTCTGCGAAGGTGAGGCTCGTTCATCGGTTCCCCTTTTGCTGTCTTGTCAGGCCTTGGGTGTCTGATGCCTTAGTGTCTGCATCCCCTCTCACACTGATCCAGTCAGGGGGAAAGTATACAGGAATAATGTTGCTTTCTGCTAGAAAGTGGGTCCTCTCCCCTTCCCCCCTTCTTTCTTTTGAGCTGCCTTTCCATCACTGACAGAAGATCGACGCCTGAGTCATTGCTCACATGGTTATAACAGGCAGCTTGGCAATCGCTAGGGCTAGGAACTTGTTTGCCAAAAGAGATGGAGAGAGTACCAAGATTTTCATAATACCAAATCCTAGCTAGCATGGGGATCTCAAAATAGTATGGAGGATCGCTTTGTAAAGCTCCAGGAATAAAGTCTGTTAGGTGGCGCACTCAGTTTATAAAATTATTTATCATGTTAGAGAAAATTGATAGAATGGACTTTTTTCCCCTCCCTCTCTTACAGCTTAATCCTGTGTATGATTAGTCTGTGTTCAGTGGGACTTGCTTGCTAGTAAGTGCAGTTAGGATTGCAGCCTGGTAGTATTAGAACTTGCCATCATCTAATAAAATTCGTTTGGTAGTAGATTCAGCACAAACCAGAGTGTACTTCTTCACCCATCAGAGCAGCCTTTGCCACTGGTGCACACCTTGTGGCATTCACTGCCACAAGATGTAATGGCTGCTAGGTTTGATAGCTTTAGAAGGGAACTAAACAGATTTATGAAGTAAAAGTCTGTTAGTGGCTATAGCCCGTGATGGCTCTGCCACGTTCAGAATTGGCATGCCACTGAATACCATTTTCTGGGGGTGCCTGCATGGGAGAGGTGCTGCCCACATTTCTTGCTTGCTGCTATAGGATATGGATGCTGGACTAGATCAGATGTGTGGAACCTATGGCCTGTCTGATGTTGCTGAACTACAACTCCCATCATCCTCGGCAAGCATAGCCAATGGCCAGGGATGATGGGAGTTGGAGTTCAGCAACTTCTGGAGGGCCACAGCCTAGACTAGATGCTCTTAGTCAGATCTAGCAGGGGTTTTCTTCTTACAAACACCCATTTCGACATTGACTTTAATCCATTCATCTTGCAAAATCTCTCATACCAACATATGTCTGCGTCCCACATAGGACCACCCTTGACCTCTGATTCATCCTAGTCTCCCATTTGCAGGGGTGAAGATAGTCTTCCGGGTGGGCCTGGTGCTGCTCCGTAACACACTAGGCTCAATAGACAAGCTGCGCTCATGCCAAGGCATGTATGAGACGATGGAGAAGCTGCGGAATCTGCCTGTTCAGACCATGCAGGAAGACTTCCTGGTCCAGGAGGTGAGAGAGAGAGCATAAACGTAGAGTTCCAAGCAGAGACTCTGCACTGAGGATGAGTTATTGTATGATCTTCATCATGCAGAAAGCCAGCTGGGACACTCCTAAAGAAGTATTAATCAGGGATGGGCAGATGGTAGACTGGGGTACATTGATAGCTTTCTAGGTAATTGTCAGTTTGTCAGATTGACTAGGATTTCTAACTCCCAATTGTTTAATCCCCACCCCTAAATTAGGCTGCTGAAATCACCAGAATTCTGGATGACCAGAATTGTTTTTTGTATGGAAAGATTGTGAACTCAACTCAGTTCTTGTACTCAAAAATCCCTGTGCTCAGAGGCCTTGCATGTATGCCTTAAAGTGTATGCCTTTTGTACCAGGCTCTAGTTGGTGGATCTCAGGGTTTTGCTAAAACACAAAGTAGATCCCAAAAGCCTGAAGTCTGCCCTCCTCTGGTATAGAGAACACAAATTATCTAAGGAATATCACATTTAAATAAGAGGTTGTCCATTCCTTATTGCAACAATTGTGATTATTTTGATCTTGGCCAAAGCTATCCATAGCTTTTGATCACCTGGTTTTTGAGTCTGTGTCAGGCTTTGCCCATCTTCCTATGCTGCTGTTTGCAACCACGAGCACTTGAAATATGTGGTTGGTTTAGTTTTTTTAATTTTTCAAACTTCTTTACCGTATAATCAGTTATGCTCTTTTATAGAAAATAGACATGCACATGGAATACACGGTACTTTTGTTTGATTCAGTAGAGTTATATCCCACCTGATACAAGAGAACCTTGCTGACCTGAGCTCCTTTTGGGTGGAAGGGCGGGATATAAATTTAATAAAAATAATAACTTCAGCAGATTACCAAATAAGCATGGACAACATCCATATTTATTCAAATAAGCATGAAAACATAGTTGGTGAAATTGATACAAATGCACTCAAAATTTTAAAGTTGACTTCTTGAGGAAGGGAGCTTAAAAGTCTTACCGGAACAATGCACTCATAAAATAGTAGCTCAAAACTGGTAAATAAAAATGCTTCTCTAAAACTCTATGTGGCTGGCCTTTGACAAGTCTTTCTTGGTGACAATTGGGCCACAATTATGAAGACCCTGCTGTGCCCCCCTCATCATCTTTTTTCCCCAAATTTGATGGAAGGTGCTTTTAAAAAAACCCTACTAATCTCACACTTAAGACAACAGATTACATGGAGTTCTGTGGTTGTTTTCTCCCTTCACTTTTAAATTGTTTTTATTTATTTTTTCATAAAACCAAAACCGGCCTGGGGTAGGCCTCAAGTTGGAGTGGAGGAAGGGCAAGTAGGGAAGGGCTGCTTACCCCTTTCCCTTCTTGTTTTTCAGTACATGAACAATCTTCCCCAAGGATCTTGTCCTGGTATTCCCTGCCCTTCCCCTCTCCCCACCCAATGTTGGTTAAAAAGCAGTATGAAGGAAGGTGATTATGTACTGTAAAAGGACCACAGAGGAAAGAGTTAAGCCGCCTTTCTCAACCCACCCTTCCTTTGCTTCAGCTTGCCCAGGCTGATTTGGGGGAAAAGAGAGAAACCACAGAGAGGGAAAAACAAGGAACGTCATCTAGCATGTGGTTTCAGCTTGAACTGTGACATAGGCTTGCACAGAGGGGAGGCGCTGCCTTTATCTTGAATGGGCAGGGATCCTGGTATGTGGGTGAGATATTCCAGCATGGGGAGGTGCTCAGTTGATGGTGGGACTGTGGTGGTATTGGGTCGGGGCTGGCAAAAGATGCCGCGTGGCTGGCAAAAGATGCCGTGTGGCTATTTCTCTTGCCCCTGCTTTTGTCTCTCACCTTGACCAGGTGATTAACCTCCCAGTGACCGAAGCCCTCATAGAGCGGGAGAATGCCACCCAGCTGAAGAAATGGCGGGAGACGCGGGGTGAGCTGCAGTACAAGCCTTCCCGCCGACTCCATGGCTCGCGAGCCATCCAAGAGGAATGCCACCGCATGAACCCACCCCTGAGTGCCAGCGCCAGCCTCTTGAGCCTCACAGGCCTGAAGCAAAGGGTTTCTCTCAGCAGCGCCGGTGGTCCCACCTTTTCCCCAGCACACTCTGTGAGCACCTTGGCTGTGTCTGTCGCCCCCCCTCCGGCCCCTCCCGCTGCCCAAAGCCAGGTGTTGGTTTCTGAAGGCCTCCACCAAGCCTTGCCCTCCCCAACTGGGAACAACATGCCGCTAGGAGGCCCCAAGAAAGCTGGGGGCAGCAGCAAAGAGGAGAAACGGAAAGAGAAGGAGCGGGAGAAGCAGGAGAGGATGGAGAAGGAGAGGCAGAAGCAGGAGAGAGAGCGTGACCGTAAGCTGCAGAAGGAGCGGGAGAAGCAGGAAAAGGAGCGTGAAAAGAAGCAGCAGAAGGAACGCGCCAAGGAGGAAGCCAAACTGAAGAAAGAGAGGAAGTTGTCACTGAGGAATAAAGAATCCAAATCGGCCCCTCTGCCACCCGCTGAGGAGGCGAAGGATGGGGAAGCCCCAGGGGCATCAGTGCTACAAGACACGTACTTTTGAATAGGGCTTGGGGAGCCAGGGGGCAACGCAAGCCCTGACAACTCCCTCCCATCAGCCAAGGACCAAGATGGTGGCTGCCACCAGAGACTTATCGTGGTAGGGGGACCCAGAGGGCAGGTGGAGTAGTGGCAAGGGCATAGCTGCTGTGCACTGAACCACACAGTGTAGGGCCGCCATTGGGTAGGGGGGATATTTATATGGTGTTCATGTTTTTACCTCCCTTTGTGTGCCTGAGCTGAATTTAACTCCTTTCCCTCCTTAATGAATAGGGCCAAAAAAGATGGCCGCTGCATTCTGTGTGGCTACAGAAAATGGCTGCTCACTGCAGATTTTGTCACAAGCGACAGGTGCACCTGCACAACTCCCCTCCCCCCCATCCCACCTCCAAAAACTTGGGAGTCTTAACCAAGGAGGTAATTGTATTATTATTATTATTAATAAGTCTAACATCCCCATTTCAAGTACTGTATATAAAATCCTCTCTCCTGAAAGCAGTTTAACCACCCCAGGGTTGTGTACATCACCTCCAGAGAGGCTAGTTTTGAGAACACAATGTTGTCTTCCCTCCCCTCCAATATATTAACAAACTCTTCTTCCATTGTGAGTTGGCCCTTATAATCCTGCCACATGTAGTTCCCTTGCTCTGCCCCAACCTTGACAGGGTCCCATATAAGAAACCCCCACACTCCACCTCATCCTCAGGTAGGCTATGACAGCTGCCTTACTCACTGATGGTTGCTCTGCTCTTTGAGAGCCGCACAACAGGCAGATATTTAATGAGGGCTGCTTTTCTCGGAATAGGCATGTGGCAAAGAAGAACACTGCGCCTGTTGGATTTCTTCCTGCCCTGCAGCTGTTGGAGTCAGGAAGCCTCTCTGTACATAATGTCTGTGAGGGGGGAGAGGTGGCAAACCCTGCTACCCACAGACGCAGCCATTTGGCTGCTCCTATGCAAGGATTTCTTAGCAGTGGTCGGGGGGGGGGGAAGTTGGTGCCTAAAATATGTGTCTCAAGATTTCTTGAGCAGAGAGAGGGGCCATAATTTGAGATTCCTTCTCCCTCCCTGTTGATGTGCACTTGAAAGAGGTGTTTGCTGTCCAGTTCCCTGGCCTTGAGTAATTACCTCCTGGCACAAACATTCCTGAGACGTGAGGCAAGGAAACCTTTGCTTGGCCCTTTGCTGCTGGCAGTCGAGAGAGGCAGCCAAGTTTCTTTGGGAGCTTCGCCAACAAGGGCACACTGTTGTAAGCTGTTTCTCCCCAAGCACCAGTATACCCGCATCAGTACTTTTGACAACATATTTAGAAATCTTTGCCCTTTGTTATTAGAATACACCCAGCCCCCTTCAGTTGTTGCATGGAAAGGACACGTCTCTACTACATATTTAAGCCAGTTGAAAATGAGTTTTAACTGCCATGGGTTTGCCTAGAGCAGCCTTCCCCAACGACGTGCCCCCCAGTTGTTTTCGATGAAAACTCCCCATCATCCCCAGCAGGCATGCTAGCTGGGCATTAGTCCAAAGCAACTGGGAAGCAGCAGAATGAGGAAGGCTGACCCCAGGGTTAGATTAAGGATTTGTAGTTTTGGGAGTAAGCTGAGAATGCTTCCATATTTTAGAGCCCCACAATCTCATCTTGAGCCATGATAGTTCAAAACAGGTTTTAAAATGGTTTTAGTTTGTTAACATAGATCAGGTGTGGTGAACCTTTGGCCCTCCAGATGAAGCTGAGCTGCAGCTCCCATCATTCCTGGCCATTGACCATGCTTGCTGGGGCTGATGGGGCCTGTAGTTTAGCAACATCTGGAGGGTCAACAGTTCCCCATACCTGATATAGAGCATGTCCCAAAGGTGCATGCTTTTCTTCTTGTCCCTCAGTGATAAGCGAACTTTAAAATAACCAGTATGGTTTTTCTCTCTACTTTTTCTTTCCGCAACCACAAAAGAGTCCCCCCCCCCCATGTTGCTATACAGTGCACACTGATATGGGTTAGCTAGGCCTGCTTTTGATAGCAGTGCAGGATACAGCCTGTCCAATTCTTGGCTTCTGTTCCACGCAGTTTAGCAAGGCCTGGGAAGCTTAACAGCTTAGCAATTGGGAGACTGGACTCTTGCTGCCATGGAGGTCAGGCTGAGCTAGAAGAGGACTGAATGGATTTGGACTAGTTTGGACGCATGTGTATCTTCATAATTCTTCCTATTTGCCCCTTCTGCTTTCACTTTCCGCAGCATCATTTTCCTCCTTAGGTCAAATTTTCTGCAGACGTGAATAGTTTGAAAATCATGAACCTGTTTCAGAATCTTGCTTCCCAACCACACCTGTCCTGAATGGCAGCTTCTCCTACAGTCCACAATCCCATCTATGAGCCAGCAAAAAAAAGCTCCATTCCTCCATACTCATCTGTGTATATAACTTTTCTCTATAACACATATATTATATATATGTTTCAGTATTGTAATTATGTATACAGAACCATGGGATTTTTTTTTTGACCTTGTGCTGTTATTTAATAATGGGACAGACACTGGAAATTTGGAATTCATTTTCTCCCCTTTTGCTTTTTTAATTTTATTAGGGTTTTTTTTACCACTACCCCTAATCAGGAAAAGCAGAAAATTGGAAGTTTACAGTTGACATCTCCTTGCTGTCCTCCTTGTTAATAATTCCTTTTCTTTTTGTTGTTCGTGTCTCGTTCTCACTGGATTTTTCCATTGCTTTGTTTAAAAATGTTAACCAAAAAAAACACAAATGACATTCAAGTTTGTCAAATGTCTTCATTTGAAGGTTTGGGCTGCCTTCTGTGGGATTGGGGTATCTGCATCAGTGGGGAGGGGGAAACTTTTCTCTACTGAAAGGCATATATGGGTTTTTTGGGGTGGGTGGGGTTCTTTCATATGCCCAGTATCGCCCATCCTATATTTGTGCATCTGATTTCTTTTTCCTGACTTAAATTCAGAACTTTACATTTATCTCTGTTGTAATTCATTGTATTACTTATGACTCCAGTCTCTATCCTGTCAAGATAATCTTGAATCCCATTTCTGTTTTCTGATATGTTGGCTACCCTTCTCAGTTTGGTGTCAGATTTGACGAGCATCCCTTCTACTCCTTCATCTAAATTATTTATTGTTGAACAATAATGGGCCCAAGGCAGAACCCCTATGACACCCAATTTGTCACTTCTCTCCAGGATGTCAAGGAGCCATTGAAGACCACTGTTTGGGTACAGTCTCTTGCCAGCTACGAATCTACCTCCTGGTGGAATGGTCTAGTCCACATTTTACTAGCTTATCAACATGGATTCTGTGGGATGCCTTGTGTAGTTGTACTAAATCAGAGCTAGGGAACCTGTGGCCTTCTAGCTGTTGTTGGATTCCAAATCTCCCATCAGTCCCAGCTTGTGTGGCCCATAGTCGGGGATGATGGGAGTTATAATCCAGCATTAGCTGTGGAGGGTCCCTAGACTAGATGACCTTTGAGGCCCCTTTTCAACTCAGGGAGGGCTGTTGGATATTTTACCCCAGGAATTCCCAATTGCTGAAGGTCTTGGCAGACCACTTGATGGTTTCTCTGCCTGTTGTAGCACTGCTAGGTGCTGTATGATTTTTATTGTTTTTTATTGCTCCCTTTATTTCTTGTATTTTATTGTTATGGTTTGCATTCCATAGAATTCAAATTGTAATAGAGTAAAATACAATATAAGAAATAATAGAAGCAATAAAAGTACAATGAGAAATCAATATGAATATTTAATGTAGGCATGCCATAGACCACCTGAATGACGTTCTCAGACCAGTGGTGGTCCATGGACCACATTTTGGGAACCGCTGGTTTAACCCGTTGGATCTGGCTCATTGGTTCATATTTGTCACACATACCCCAACCTTTCTCCAAGAAGCTTTTGGATGGCATATTTGGGTATTGCCTTACTTTATCCTCACAACAATCCTCAAACTAGGGTAGGCTGAAAGGGAGTCTGGACCATGGTCACTTAGGGGGCTCCATAGTTGAATGGAGATATGAATGCTGTTGCCCACCCAACCATCTATCCACTGCTGCTCTATTGTGGCTCTCTTTGTTTTTGGTGATCTGGGTATGAAAGCAATGTGTTTGTGTAATCAAGAGTTGGTAAGTGCCATGTTGGGTGGCCACAATGCTGTTGAGCAAGGGACCAAGTGAACATAAAAGTATCCATGCATAGGGTTGGGAGAGTAGAATTAAGACCCCAGATCATCAGGACAATTTAAAAACGTGAGCTGTGCTTCAAATGGACGTTAGAAGCAAAGATCCTTTTGGGTTTTAAAGGTGAGCTGGATAAATGAATCATGAGGGGGACTAGATTATGTGCTGAGCCTTATAGTCAACAGCCTAGAATTCACTGATATACAAACTAAGTAAATAAAAAAGTAATGTTGCCATCAAGGGGGGGGGAGCTAATGGCAGTGGGAGAGGATTCATAGCTTGGTGGTAGACACTTGTTTTGTGTCCCAAAAGTCCTGGTTCTTCCAGTTAAAAAGACCTCTTAACACTTGGACTGAGTAAAACTGTTTGGGACTCTGCTGAGCCATTTCTTTCCTGGCTTAGATAGTAGGCTTCCATCTTTTCAGGCCCAGACCCATTTCTTAGCCCAAAGGTGCTGGGTACCTGCTTCTTAACTTTTTACCATATTGTGGTACTGCTGTTGTTGCAATCTATCCTTAGTGGAATTGTGTCCCACCAGTCGAAGACCAACAAATGCAGTATTTGTCAAACAACTGGAGAAAATATATTGGCAGGACCAAAGAAGCCAAAGTTTTCTTTGGGGGAGTGGCTTTGATTCCACACTCATTTGGGGATTGGCATAACTGAAGACCACATACCCAGAACAAGCATTCCCCCAAACATCCCTTTACTAAGACTAGATCTCCTCATTATCAGGCATGGCTGCTGCTACTGTGGTGTACAAAAAATTCTCAGACTGATAGGTTTGTTTTTTTAAAATACACATTTATTAAAATCCATGGCAGCATGTAAAAATCAGTGTTGAGATGTGTTTCACAAACACTCGCCAGATACTGGCTCTCTGTGCATTTCTTGCCTCAAACTTCATATAGATACTAGACTTCCCAAACTTGCCAGTTGTGTTCAAATGTTTGGGACAGGTGATTGCCCTAGCCAAAATCTATCAAGGCCCCATCCTCTGGTTGCTGCTCACCTTGCCTCTCCTGCCACATCTGCCTCAGCCTCACAATATCTTCTCCAAATTCCTGGTGGAGCTGAGCAAAATCCACTGTGAAGGAACCCATTTCCACCACCAGTTTTGAAGTGGGGAACTTAAAGTCTGTTAAGTGTCTCAGGGGTCCTTCAGATTTGGGAGGCTGCTGGTTCTTCAGCATCTGAAACTGTCCCTCCAGCTCAGTAACCAAAGCCCTGAGGTACCCAAACCCAGCTGTACTGAGAGCTCGCACCCAACCCTCCATGGTTTCTTGGTTCTCAGCTGCCATTTTGTAGGATCGGGCACCAGGCAACCCTCCAGGGTAGGAAATTTCAAATGTATGTGGTTCAGATGCAGATTCCTGCAGCTCCACGGTGCAACCTTCAAGGACAATGAGCCGAAAAGGACCCCGGTCTCCCCATCGTTCCCGGTAGAAGAGGAGATTGCCCCGAAGCTCACACCAACATGGTTGGTAGGAGGCTGTGCGGATGCTCTTCTTATACAGTAAGCCCTGCCGGTCCAGGTGGGAAGATGTGAGAGCACTGGAGATGTGGAGTTTCATGGTGGGCAGATGCCTGAAAATGGGGAATGAAATTATGATGGAAGATGGTGAATGAAACAGGTGGTCATGCAAGGAAACTACAAGTGATAGGGAAGATGACTGGACAAAGAAGAGGAAGTGCAAATATAGAACAGATGTACGAAAAAAGATGAAGAGTGTGAAAATGGAGGGATGGGGGGAAGGAAATGGCAGCAAAGAGAATAAAATGAGGGAACACAATTTCAAAGGACATGAAAGGGGAAAAGTAAGATCTGGGCTGCATGTACACTATATGTTAAAAGCACCCCCCCCAAAAAAAATCCTGTTGTTAAGGGTGCTGGGAATTGTAGCTCTGTGAGGGATAAACTACAGTTCCCAGGATTCTTTGTGGAGGGCAAACTGCTTTAAATGCATGGTATGGGTATGCAGCCTTTAAAGAGGAGTGCCAGTGTGGTGTAGTGGTAAGGTGTTGGACTACGACCTGGGAGACCAGGGTCACCATAAGTCGGAATCGAAGGCAGTACATTGACATTTTAGTGAGTAAATCTGTAATTAGGGATGGAAATTTTTTTTTAAAAAAGGAACAGGATCAGGTAAAGAACTAGAGTAGAATGTTGCAACAGAAGTGGAAATAACATTAAGAAATGAGCAAACAAATTGTGATACATACAAGCATGATAGGGCAAGAGGAAACGAAAACAATGTTTTTTGGAGTGAAGATCAATGGTGATGGGAGAAAAGTGATTAAACAAAACAATGAAAGGCCCTTGACGAAAAATAATAATTATTAAAGAATTACTAATATTAAATAAAAGAATGGGTAGGGAAAAATGAAAGACCTCAGAGAAGAGAAAGGCTAGAGAAGAAATGGAAGGAGGGAGAGAAAGGATTTCCCTTTCCAGAAGATGCTGGGTGGAAATTTTAGGTATGCTCTTTTCCAGGTCTTCGTGAAAGCAATTAACTACAGCAGTCCCAAGCTAGCTTGAGGACATTGTAAGGAGAGGAAACAAACTCTACCCCTGAATGCCCTTACCTTTGGTGTCAAATGCATCAGATTTCCCCCTTGAGGTTTTCCTTCAGATCAGTTTTCCCTTCCCCCACTCCCCAAGAGGAATGGTTTCCCAGGTGAAGGGGCGGGGCTTGAGTTCACCTGGCTTTCTCCATCCAGGTGATTTCACAAGTCACTTGATCTCTCAGCCCATAGAGAGAGGGTTGCTGTAGGAGAGGCTTGTATCTGCTTGGAGCATGGTTCCTTGCTTTCTTCGGCCACTGGTTCTCTCCCAAGAGCAGGAAGACCAAACAGCTAGAAAAAGGAAGTAAGAAACCCACAATGAGCAGTGGGACTTAACCACAAGTGCAAGTTCTCTTTGGTCCTAAAGAGAGTCATCTTAGAAGAATGGGTTGATTGCAGGAACAAAGGGCTGCAGGGAATGGAGTTGAGTCCGAGTCCAAGTCGCTACACTATCCCACAAAGTGCCCATTTTCCTGAGCTTGCCTGCCCACCCCTGGTGTATCATATACTCTCTGGCCCACCATCAGTTAAGAAAAGATAGTGTGTCCCAGGAACAGGGCTTTCTCAGGAATGGCACTCTTGGGAGAAACCAGCAATTTCCCTCTCATGCAGTCTTCAGATACATTATTAAAATTTTTGTTTCATCCTTACTCATCAGACTTTTGATGAGTAAGTCTCATCTGTCTGCTGACTGTTGGGTTCTGTTTGAAAACTTTTATGCTAACGTAGTCTATAAGATTCGGATCACTTTTTAAAAAAATATTATTTGTAAGATATACTGTAAGACTGTCTCTTTTTTATTGATCCGTAAGCTGCTCTGGGAACCTTGGCTGAAGAGCTGCGTAAAAGGCTTCAAATAAATAAACTGCCTTCAGAAAATGTCATTATGAAAGTTGGGATATAGGTGAATAAAATATATACATTTTCCTGAAATATCACCATACATTATAATCTTCCTGCATTTTGCTTCAGAATTCCTGAACACTGGTTTTACACAGCTACACAACAGGCAAATGATCAACTGGTTCAGCTCCCTGATTTGGAGATGCATCTGCTGCATTTTAGCCTGTTATTCAGCTGTGAGAGGTCCAGCATCTAAGAAAAATGAATCAATCCTGTGTCTAAATGTACTGCCTCCAAGTCGTTTCCGACTTATGCCGACCCTATGAACAGGATTTTCATGAGGCTGAGAGACAGTGACTGGCCCAAGGTCACCCAGTGACCCCAGGCACCTGGTTGGCCACTGTGAGAACAGGATGCTGGACTAGATGGGCCACTGGCCTGATCCAGCAGGCTCTTCTTATGTTCTTATGTTCAGTGAGCTTCATGACTATGTGGAGATTCAAACCCTGGTCTCCCAGGTCATAGTCCAACACCTTAACCACTACACCACACTGGCTCTCTTGTGTCTAAATAAGCCAAGCTGAAGGGCTATGGGAGTGTGATTGCTGGGGCAATAATTCTCATAGGTTGACGCCCCAAAGATTTGGGCAGCTGAATGCCCCCTGGCAAATGATCCTCACTGAGACTCATTGGACTTGTTGGGGGATGAATGTACCTCCACTGCTCATGATCCCCCACCAAACTGGAGAAGAAGGCAGCTCAAAAAGGCTATGGCTATCCTCTAATGATAATTCTGTTTTGTTTTAGGAGGAGGGCAGAAATGCCCTGTTCTACTTATTTTCTAATGCCTGTGTTGGATTAAAAACAGCAGAATTAGGTCCTATGCAGAAGTATTTCCCAGAGGTATGTGTGTATATCAGCCTGCTCATGTCCTAAGATCTTTGAGTTAGGATCTTCTCTAAGTGCCTTTTCTAGCGGAAGTTCATAATGTATTGTACAAGGGAGAGGATTTTTTTCTGTCATGGCGCTGATATTGCAATGCTGTTCTGAAAAAGGCTCAACTGGTGCTGATATTACAATATTCTCAACACCAAATAAAGACATTTTTATTTGCCTAGGTATTTAAAATAGTTTTGTCGCCTCAATCTGCCTTATAGTTTTACAATTCTGCTCCTTCTCAGTTTGTTTGTATGAAGGTGTTGTTACCATAACATTTATGCTTATCGTACACCACCCTGGCATCAATCTGAATGAGTCTGGAAATATAATAAAATAAATGGTAGCCTAATAGATCCTCCGTGGCACAGAGTGCTCTGCTCACAGCCAGAGTTCGATTCCAATGGAAGGAGGAAGTCGAATCTCCAGTAAAAGGGGTCGAGGTCCACTCAGCCTTCCATCCATCCGTGGTCAATAAAATGAGTACCTGGCATATGCTGGGGGGTAAAGAAAGACCGGGGAAAGAACTGGCAATCCCACCCCATATATACGGTCTGCCTAGTAAACGTCGCAAGACGTCACCCTAAGAGTCGGAAACGACTCGCACTTCAAGTGCAGGGACACCTTTTTTAATAGATGTATAGTGGCATAGGTTTTTTTTCAGAGACTACAGACTCTTCTAAAATCAGATGAAATGGATTACCACATGCCACGATAAATCTGTTGGTCTTTAAAGTGATGTAAGACTCTCTTGCTGTTTTTACTGCAACAAACTAATGGGGCTAGAGTCGTTTTAGTATTGGATTAGTATCCTAATCCTCAGATCCTTGCATATGGCAGAAACCTCCACCGAACTAACCATGAGAATCTCTGTGCGCTGACTGGTGGAGCTAATGAGTTATTCTTTGGTAACATGGTAGAGTAAGGAGAGCCCTTCTGCATCAAACCACACAAAGGTTCATCTACTCTAGGATTATAGTTCTGAAAGGGCCAAGGAGATGTCCACAAGCAGAGCATGAAGACAAAAGCCAACTTTCTTCTTCTGTACCTCCAGCAATTGTTCAGGGATTGCTTGATCTCTTGCTGAAATGAGCACGGCCTCCTTTTAATGTCATCTAAAGTAGTACCAGCGCCATCTCTTGCAGCAGTGAACTCCCTGAATTAAAATTACACATCTTGAAATTAATGAGAGTGGGGGTCCAAGTTCAACCAAGTTTAACAGTAACAACCTATACATGTCAACCTGGACGTAAGCCCCACTGAGTTCAGAGTGACTTACACCCAGGTAAGTGGGTTGCAGCCCAAGGATTACAGGGTTGGGGAATAATTACATAATTCTTGTTAGCTGCACAGGCTTGAGAGCGTGCAGAACTTTTACCCCAACCTAGACGGAGGTCCAGCTCCCTCTTTCTCTCCCCCCCACGCCCTGCGTCTTTAAGCTTTGCCCACATTCTCCTCGTCAGGGCTAGTCAGTATTAATGAAGCAAACGCGCGCCAGGAGTTGATGTCACTTCCGAAGCGGAGGTGCTCCGGGCTGCCTAACGTCACATCCGCTTCGAATTGTGGCAGGACCCGGATGTTGTTTCCCTCACCGTGGTGTATTGAGAGTTGGGGGGAGTTGCTGCGTGACGGTTCAGGTGGGCACGGGCTCCCTTTACCGGGGAGGGGGAAGTGGGTCACTTCACGTACAGATTCTAATTGTTGCTCTTGGTTGCTGGTGGGAATCCGGGAAAGTTTTGGACTTTGGAGGAATGGGGACTTTTGGGTCCCCCTAAATAAGTGCCGAGGTGCGCTCACGGATTAATACCCGCTTGGTTAGACCTCTAAGTCAGAGGCCGTTTTATTAAGTAAAGGGTGTGAGATTATTTTGGTAATCCAGGTTTTGGTAGGCCTCCCTCCCCCCCCCCGCGATTTGTTAATATGATTAAGGTTGCAATCCAGTACACGTTTACCTGAGAGTAAGTCCCATTGAACTCAGTGGAGCTTATTTCTGAGTAGGAATGTATTCGATTGCACTGTAAATCGGAGGGTCATTAGTGTTGGAGCTTTTTTCTTCATCTTTCGGCTAAAGTTTATTTGCATTCGTAATTGTGCATTTGTATTTATGGAATGGCGGTAAATTATTTTGTTAGGTGGGAATAAAAGTTGTTCAATAAACTTTGGCTTCTAGTCCTAGCAGATGGTGGAGAGCAGGGAAACGTGAATTGCTCTCAACAGCCAAAGTATGGAGAAGAAGAAATAGGTGGAGTGCTCACCTTTCCCCCATGACTGCTGTTATTTTGGTGGTCTAAGCTTAGTTGCTCAGTAAAGCCCCAAATAAAACCCCACTCAAGCATGTGTAGTTCTTACCAAGAAATTTGGGGTCTCTTAGCAGATATTTTTGCACTAAGACTATGTCACAGAGTATTGTGGCAGAATATGTAAGGTTTTTTATTTGACATTTTTGTGCGGCTTTTGGGTTTTTGAGTTTAAATAGCCATCTGAGTTGTATCATGGTAGGATTTTTCTTCCAGAGTAGCATATGATAAGTATGAAACATGTCTCTGTGCTAATATAGGCAGCAAAGACCAGTCAACAGCTACTTTGTTTACAGACTTTCCCCAGGGGCCTGCATGGTGGAGATAAGGGCCTTATCAGCAGAGGAACCAGCATGCTGCTGAGTCTGGTTAACCAAACCCATCGGAACAGCCAAGTCCCATTCTGTGCAGCCTGCAGATAGATTTTTTGAGTGTCTGGGGTCTCCTTTACCCATCTTTTGAATCTGGCTTGCTTTGTGTAGGGCTGTAATGTCGAAACGCAAGGTGACTTTTGAGGACCAAGGCGATGAGGATGAAGAGGAAATGAACTTGCCAAAAAAGAAGGTGAGAGAGAGAAGCTAGCCTTTTATAGCTTGGTATTCAGGGGAAAAACCAATGAGGAACTGTCTGTACCATTTTTTAAAATCATACAAAATCTGGAAGGCTATACCCCTGAAGATTTAGGGGTAATTTAAAACAGGGATAAGCCACTAATCTGAAGAAGATGTAAACTAGTGACACTGAGGAATAGAGATAGACACTTAAGTCTCTAAGTGGAGAATTTCTGCACTGTTTCTCTTGAACAGCTGATGGAACCTGCAGTGGGAGGGCCAGGCAGCCGTTTTAAGGGCAAGCACTCACTGGATAGTGATGAGGAAGATGACGAGGAGGATGAAGGGCGAGGCAGTAAATATGACATTCTTGCATCCGATGATGTGGAGGGTAAGTGAGGAATTTGGGTCAGGATGGGTGTACAGAATTTGATACTGGGGTTTAGTTTTCTGTGATCCTTGTACTGTTTGAAAACAAAAACCAGCAAGTAAGTCTCTACTCCTTATGGCTGTAAAAATGGGGGGGGGGGTACTTTTGTTTGGAATTTTAGTAGTATAGATGTGGTCACCCAAAAGGAAATTGAGCCACTGAATATCTATTTCAATACTTAAGGAAAAGATCTGGAAGGCTAAGGCTCCAATCCAATAATACTTACCTTATTGAACCTGTTGCCTTAATTCTGTGTAGATATTCATAGGATTGTGCGGTATGTGTACAAAGCCCTTTGTATACGTTATTTTAGTAAACCTTACAACATTCATGTAAGGTAAGTCAGTATGAGTACTGTGTGTATGTATTTAGGTGTGTAAAGATTCACAAATTTTGGCTGGCCTTGGTAATCCAGAAAACACTTTTAGTTGTCAGGACACTACACCTTCCATTAAGTGCTGTCTTATGTATGTTTTGCTCATAAGTAAGCCCATTGAATTCACTGGGGCTTACTCCCAGGTAAGTGTGCATAAACCTGCAGCCCCTGATCCTATACTGCACCTCTCTGGAAGATCAGGGACAATGCTGTGCTTCCCAATTCAGTTTCAGACCTTGGGAGTTGGGGTAGGGAAATAAGGGCTCGTTTGGGTGTTCACCATTTGAGTTGCCTGGAGTAGAGTGGCCACCCATAATTAAAATGATCAATTCCAGCCTTCACTTCTAGAGCCCAACACAAAAGCTGGGGCTTCTTTTGGAGGTGGGTGGCTGCATTACTTGAGGTGACTTGGCCTCCCGCTGCCTGAAACCATAGCAAGGATTGTGAGCCACAATGTCCAATCCTATATCTATATACGTATTGTATATAAACAATATTTGGTGTGCTAGGGAGAGCAGAGTGATGATTGCAGAGTGGAAGGAATCATGGTTTTGTATCAGTCCTGCTCCGGTAATTAATGTTGCAGTCATTTAATCATTTTATTCCACTATTATAAGAAGATGGTCAGTCAAAAATTGACTCCCCCATTTTACTCTTGTAGGACAGGAATCTGCAACCATTGACTACGAAGATGGTGTCCGGATCACTCCATTCAATTTGCAGGAGGAGATGGAAGAAGGCCATTTTGATTCAGAAGGCAACTACTTCTTGAAGAAAGAGGCAATGATTCGGGATAACTGGTTGGACAATATAGACTGGGTAAGGTTGCCTGTCTAGACTAAGTGGGGGATAGCCATTGCAAACAGGACCTTTTTGCAAAGAATCTTGGCTGTATGTAGAGAAGGCTGTGTTGATTCCCTGACTGTACTGTAGAAGTGCAGGAGGCACAATAGCAATTTTTGTGCCTGCTTTGTACAATCATAAACGCAGAGATTCTGTGAAGAAATTGTGAAAGACCTGCAGAGAGCCACAGTGGAAGAATTAGACTATAGTTATTTGGGATAGAACAAGAGAGAACTGGGTTCTCAGCACAGATCTGGATGGCTTAGGTAGTTGAAAATATATCTTGTTCTTTTCTGTATCTGTGAGCTGATTTATTATTTAGCAATTTCTTGCATGATCTTCAGGACATGGGCTCTTGGAGCAGTTCTGAGGCAAGATAACCTTGGAGACAGTAGCTCTCCCAATGACCTTCATGGCTGAGTAGGGATTTGGATGTGGGGTTTCCCCAACCAAACCTAACAGTATGCACATACCACCTTACATAACAGAAATAAGTGCAAGGATAGATGTGAGAATGGGCAAAGTGGCAAAAAAGGTTAGGATGTGGATTTCTTTTGGGTACACGTAAAAGAATAAAATTGGGCAGCCAGTGGAATAATGTTGCATCGAACAAAGCTGATGTGATTCTTGGTAATATTTAGTAGGAACAGTGAGTGCAGATAACTGAAAGGATATTATTTCTGGCTTAGGGCACCCACTAGAGTTCTTTGATCAGACCCAAAACTGATACGTTTTGTAATGGCATGCTGCTTTTCTCTCTCACGGCTTCATCCATCCCTTTCTCGTTCCCACCAGGTCAGGATAAAAGAACAGCCTCCTGGTCAGAAGAAATCACCGCTGGATTCTGCTAATGATGAAGATGAGGATGAAGAGGAAGATCTTGAAGTCGGAAGGACACCTTTGGACAAGAAGGCATTGCTGGAAGGGATGGTGGATTTAGTGCTACCTGGCGAGACGGTGGCCAGAGCCATCCAAAGGCTCGGAGACAAAGGTGGGCCCAAGAGCAGTGGGCGTCAGAGGAGGCCTTGGAGCCGTCTCAAGCCAGAGGAGGCAGAACCAGCCGAGGAAGGAGATCCCCAGAAGCCCAGGTCGCCTGAACGGAAAGAGCAGCTGGAGCGCCTCTCGGGGCTGGCCGATCAAATGGTGGCACGAGGAGTGTATGAGATCTACCAGGAGACTCGGGAGAAGCTGGCCCTGAGGCTCCGGGCTTTGGAGCATCCTCCCACAGCACCTTCCGCAGCTGAGCCAGAATTCGATATGTTTGCTGAGGATATTGATGAAGCGAAACTGGGGGAGAAGACACCAGCAGGTGAGTCCTTTGGGGGTTGGAAACTGTGTTGTCAGGGGAAGAGGATGGAGCGCGAAGCACTGAAGTGGTCTGGAGAATCACACAGTGCAGCTGTTTACTGAGGTTTACCACTGCATGTGGGGAGGATGCATTGGAATGCTTTTCTCTGCACATGGCAGGGGTGTAGTCCAGGGTCTCGGGGTCTGAGACCCTATACTTTTTTTGGGAGCAGGGTCCTAGCAAGGTCCCTTGTCTCCAGCATCCTGTGAGCTAATCAGCATGAAAGTGGAGTGTCTTAGCCACTGAGAAAAATCTAACATGCTTCCTTGACCTTTCCTGCTGATTGGAGCCAATCGGAGTGAAAGGAGGTGAGTCTGCCACTGAGAACACTCTCCTCTTTCATGCTGATTGGCTCCTAGGGATGTCTGTTGTTAAGGGAGAAGGCACTAACAAGGATCTCATTCTCAACCCCGCAGCAAAAAAGGGGAGGGTGTGTGGCTATGACTAACATGAAGGGACCCTGCACTTCTGAATCTGCCACTATACTACTGGTACATAGAAAATGAGAGTGTCATGGAAACAGCTTTCTGCCCTCATATTCTCCCTTATACGTGAGATTTCTGTGTGCAGGGTGTTCACATGGGAAAGTATGAAAATGTGCAGTCACCTCCCAACCCCACCCCGTGTGAAACAAATCCTGATGTTTGAAGCAGTACGGTCCAGTTACAGCTGCACCTCATGACAGTCCGGATTCTATTTTGGTTCTTAGTCATTGGGATTTGTTGGAATCTGCAACCTGACACATGTTCTAACATTCTCCTAACAGCGGGAAGTGAGGAGCAACAGCAGGGCGATGACAACGCTCTCTCTGAGGTCATGTGGGAATATAAATGGGAGAACACAAACACCTCTGAACTCTATGGTCCCTTTAGCAGCTCCCAGATGCAGGTAAGAGACAAGGTGGGGCAGATGAACCACTGTTCCTTCTCTTTCTGATATTTCTCTTTCTTGTCTTATGTTCGCAGTTCTTGTCTCTTCATACATCTTCCTTGTCACATTCTTTCCACCTTACCACCATCCTCTTGCTGATAATCTTGTCTTTTTGTTTCTCCATCTTTTCACTAGCCTTCTTTTTTCCTCCCTTACTCTTTTCTTTGATGCCTTCTTTGTGCGTTTCTGTCCCTTTTTTTTATATTCAAGTTTAACCTCCGTCCATTTATTGTTGCTGGTTGTTTGATTCTTCTCAGTGGATTCCTGGATGGCATCACTTCACTTGGGGCTGCTTTTGAAGACAGTTTGAGGATTTCTGATGATGCACATCACCGTGGCCTACTAGCTAAGCTGGGTGGGCTGCTGTGAGCATATTAGAGAAGCAATTGTTTGTTAGATTTCTTTCTTGCCCTTTACCATAAGGTCCCACGGCAGGTTACAACAATAAAATATACAAATAAAAAGAAAAGAAATAAAACAGTTACGATCAGAAAACAAGAAAAATGCAAAAGCAACTCTATACAAAAACAATGCAAATATTTAAACATTCCGTATATTAAAAACAGTTCTAGCGCAAATGCAGACTGGAATAAAGATCTCCACTTAACCAAGAAAAAGGTGCTACTGCAAAAGTTGTCTCAATTTGCAGCAGCAGGTGTCAAGCAGCATCAAGGATGTAATCAGTTGCCACAGAGGTAATTTTGGTAACTTTAACGACTGCACTTTCTTGTTCAGAGGTTATATTAAACTGCGTTATTTTTATAATAAAGGATTTTGATTGCTATTACTCCAGTAGGCCAGAGTCCACATTGGCATCCTACATATCCTAGATGACTTGGGCTTTGCACATTTTAGGAAAGGTCTCTTCACAGTCCCAAAAGTGCATGGAGAATGGCCATAATGAACAGCTGCCTAGAAGTGGCAAAACTGGTACACGGCTTGTGTTGTTTAAAAAGGCCACTCCATCATTCCCTTTCAATGGAAATAGTGCAAGCTCTGTCTGTTGTGCAGTCTCAACCACAAAATTCTTCCATAGCATCTTGGATTTCATTTTAAAAACAATTTTCTAGCCTTTAACTACCTTCTTTTCCATGTCTTTGGGGGGGAGGAACCTCCGAATGCTTTTTGGTTTGTTAGACTCCATATTGGTTGGGTGGTGGTTCTTCATGTGTATTGATTGCATTCTAATGTCAGTAATGTTTGAATACCACATTGGTTGGTTATATTGGTCAGTGCTTTCAGTGCTTGTTCGTCCAATTCCTTCCCTCTGCCCCTAGTTCACCAGTTCCATCTTTTCTCCCTTGTTCCTTTCCTTTTTCCTTCACGCTGTCCTCTTCTATGTCCCTGCAGGACTGGGTATCCCAGGGCTATTTCCCTGATGGGGTTTACTGCCGGAAGGCAGATAATTCTGAGGGCCAGTTCTACAATTCCAGGCGTATTGATTTTGACCTCTACACGTGATTGGAACCCGCCTCCTGCCCCACAGAGCACAGAAGATGCAACTCAACACAGCGGCGGCCTGAAAGAACTTGCCGGACTTTAGGGGGTGGGGGCTAGGGGAGAGGGGTGTGTGTGTGTGTGTGTGTTTGCAGAGGGGAAGAGGGAGAGGTTTGACTCGTCATCTAATTCTGAGGTTGTGTCACATTTTGTGAGAAGTAAAAGAATAAATTTGGTTGGCTGGTCAGCTGTGTCTGTTTCCTTGCTGGCAATCCTATCCAGGCATTTCCCTGTGAGTTGGCCATAGGTTTGGCAAACAGCAGGCCATCATGTCCCCCTCCTTCTAGTTGCTGGTCTTTTCCTACCCCCTCAATTCTTCCAGTAGCATATTGATGATGGGAAGGAGAGAATGTCAAACACTAGCAAATAGAAGATTGGGGGTGGGGGCAGGGAGTGTAATACGCTTGGTCAAACTACTTGCCAACCAGTGGCATAGGAGGTCATCATCATTCTACCATCTTCCACCATTTTTGGTGGAGAGACTGTGGTTTTCTTTAGTCATAGGGCAAGTTTACACAGCGACTTTTTGCCCACGCTTACTCATCTGGACCATGACTCAAGATTTCTGCCTCCAGCTCCTATATGCTGCCCCATTCCTGGTGATGAATCTCCCGAGAAGATTCTCCTCTGCTCCCCAAAGTCCAGTGGTAGGAGCGTTTAGGCGTATCAGGTGCTGATTTATTTATTTATTTATTACATTTATATGCTGCCCCATAGCCGAAGCTCTCTGGGCGGTTTATAGCAATTAAAAACATTAAAAACAAATATACAAATTTTAAAACACACACAAAAAAATTAAAAACACATGCTAAAATGCCTGGGATGTTTATTTATTTATTTTATGCTTGTGTACACCCCTGTCCCGGGCTTTTAAAACAAGAAAGGTATTTTTGATACAGCACAGATCCAAAAGCATAAAAAATGGACAATTGTAGAATATAAACCCAACAGTTGTTGCTGTTGTACCTCCAGAGGTGATTGTGAGGTTTTCTGCCTGAAGTGCAGAAAATAATTTGACCAGCTTTGGACACTATGCAACTTGACTTTGAGGGAGGGAGTGTTGGAATTTCTGCTCTGCCTGAGACAGCAAAATGTTTTGGGCTGGCCTTTTTCATAGGAAGGGAATCTCCTTTTCAAAGTGTGTGTGCTAGGAAAGGAGGACTTCAGCTTCTGTGATCCTGTTCTAATCAGTTTTCTGGCACATCCCAACTAATTTAAGATGTCTTATGAGTCAACCAATGGCAGTAAGATTCCCACAGCCAAGTAAGTAGTTGCATACAAGCTAGAATTCCCATAGTATATTAATTCTGGGTTCTAGTCTTTATAAGGTGAACAGATCTAGCTAAAAGGTTCAGCCATTTATATAATGGAACTGGTAATGTTTTGATGATTAGACACAAGCCACTGATGTACAGACAAAAAGATTTGGTAGTTTACTTTCAAATCCAAATTTCCTCAGATTGAAGTTGATCCAGGCATGTTTATACAGGAAAGAGGTTGTCTAGGTCGAAGACGGGGGATCTGTGGCTCTCCAGATGTTGGACTATCCCATCATTCCTGAAAATTGGCTGTGCTGGTTGGGGTTGATGTTAGTTCAAGTCCAGCAATGTCTGGAGGGCCACAGGTAGCCACCCCTGCTTTAAGATGCCTAACTGGAACAGCCAAAAATCTCTAGCCCAGTTTTCTGTCTCCGTCGATGGGCAGCCACATCTCTCAACTCATTGTGAAGGTGATCAGCATCCTGTGTTTGGCTCCAACACCTGGTATTCAGTGATATACTATCTCTGAACAATGAATGTTCAGTGGTGAGAAAAGCTTTGCCTGTTGGATTTCTGGCTGTCACATGCAACTGCGGAAGGGAAGAAAACCTCTGGCCATGGAAAAAAAGTCAGCCCTACTCTGTTAATATAACATTGCATAGGACTTAATATGGAGGTGGTTTAGAGATTACGCAAATGAGTGATTAAAGCGGAAGCTGGAAGGAAGAGAATATTGGAGGGGGAAAGGATATTGGTGTGGTAATAATAGGAAATGCAATTCAAAACTCTGCAACAGAGTCTCGATGCAAGATCCCCACAGAGGACTGAATGCAGCAACAGCATGGGACTGGTTGCCGAAATGAAGCTGATCCTCAGAGCTGCGTTCCTTCTCTACATTGGCTGGTGTATGTAACAGAGTTCTGCTTTAGCTTGTGGGTCAGATGGAGGGCTGCCAACTGACCCAAAAAGAACTGGCTTGGCTTGTTCCTGCACCTTTAACAGCAGCTTCATCTGCAGTAATCAGGAGGCGAAGCTTTTCTCAGCTTGGAGCGAAGTATTGTGACCTAATGGAGCTGTTTTTGAAGGGCAAAGGAGCAGGGCTACTATTTTTTAAGTTGGCAGCTGTTAGGAATGTGGGGAGCTGGTTGAGTCTGCAGGTACATTGTGTGTGGGCTAGTAAGGGGTTGGCTGCAGTGCTTGAGAGAGTGAAACTTAGAAAAAGGGAAAAAGAACCTTGGGCGGACGTGTGGGAAGGTTTGCACAGCAAAACACTGAAGCAAGGATTTAAAAAAATAACAATTTGTATCAGCCTAATAGTTATAGGGGCTTACTAAACAATAATAATCCTACTTACACTGCTTGTGTTTAAAACCTGTTGCACAAATCTAGTTATTCTTACAACAGTCCTGTAAGGTAGGTTAATATTATTTCCATAGCATGGAGTGTGTGTGTATTAGGTTGTCTAAAGCTACCTAGTGAGTTAAGGGACTGAAATCAAATTTGAGCTGTGGCCTTCCTAGCTCTCCTGTTTTGGTACTTTGCAATGTTAGGTTTCCCTCTTTAATAAGAACATAATAATAACAAATACCATGACCTGGGAAGTGCCCTATACAAATCTCAAGTCAGCGATGAAATTACTTTTGCTATGAATATCCTACTTTCTACCCATAGGCAGGCCAAGTGGCTTATAGATCAACCATTAAAATAGGCAGTACTACATTCAGTCAGCTCCATCTTCTCCCTATTCAGTGCAATATGAAGTTAATATTGGCATATTGTACAGGGTTATTAGTATTACAGATGCTGGCTTCACACATTTAGCAGATATCTACTTTAGACTTGTAATGGTGTAACATGCAGGGCTGCCCTTGTATCTTCAGTTTGTCCAACGTAGGGCAGTGCAGTTGTGAGCCAGAACTGGATGGCCACAAAACATTTGTCTGCTTTTCAGTAGTATTTGTTGGCTTTTCTGTGCATTGCTGGACTATTATTGAAATAGCTGCTTTTAACTGGAAAAGGCCTTTACAAATTGGGGCATGCAATAAGCCTGCCTATTTTCATATGAGCCTGCCTGTTCTCTAAGCTAAAACAACTGTTGGAGATCCTGATCCAGGCGTCTTCATCTTCAGAAACTGAGGGTGGCAAAAGCAGGCAGGCCCTTCTCTGTGGTGGCACCTCAGCCTTGGAATAGCCTCCCCAGGGTTGCTCATCCAGGGCCGCCTCTATGTTTGGGGCACTTGATCAAAGTATTTTTATACATCCAGCCTTTTAATGAACAGTAATGGTGGGTCTTTAGTGATGCCTATTTGTTTTTACCTTGGTGTTCTCTTTTATTGCTGCCTTATCTGGCTGGTTTTATTGTGTGTATAAATATATATTTATAATACTTTAGGTTGTTTTTACAGTTGTTTGATATTTGATGGTAACGGTGGGGAACCTCTAGCTTATGGGTCACATTTGGTCCACCAGGCTGTCTTCCAAAAATCACACCCACTTGCCCAGTCCCTGGCATCATGCATGATGTTGGATAGAGACGCGGTTGCAGTGGCTACTTGTGCAGCTTAATCCCTCCGGAAAGCAGGAGTGAAATAATCAGCGTATCAGCAGATGGGCGAGGAGTTCAATCCTGCTTGGTTTGGGTGCATGAGAGGATTCCCTGCATACAATTTATTTGCACGCCCAAGCCCTACAGAAAGCAGGATTGACCCTCCAACCCCACGGACAAACTCTGACAGATGGGTGGGACTTCCCACCTGTCAAATTGCCTGGCATCATTATGATGTCAGGTGATGGGCAGGTGGATGATCCACAGGAGCAGGGAAGATAAATATCTAGCCCACGAGCCCAAAGAGGTTTCCCATAGGAGCCAACTGGACTGGCAGCTGTAGTTTTACTCCAACACTGACGGCTGGAACAGCTTCCTCCACCCCACCTGAGGATAGCAGTCTGCTCCACAACACCCCCAGTCAAGCCCATATGGCACACACAGCTCTGATCTGTGGCACCTTGCAACTGCGCCTTTCTCCACCTGCCAAGCATTTGCTGCCTGAAGCTGCTGCCTCCCTTGCCTAATGGTAGGGCCAGTTCTGTCTCAGAATTGGCATCATCAAGCATCTGTCAAGGTCCAGCTCCTCAGAAGGGGTTGCTGCTACCCAGACTCCTCTCTGGCTGCTGCTTACTGTTATTGCCATCCAGTTGTCTAGTGGCCCATTCAAGCCAATGGGGAGACAACATGAAGCAGTAGCAGCCCGTTAGCCTGCCTCTTGGCCTTTCCCAGAGTCTGAGGTGTTGGCTTCTGCCCTCCCTTGAAGTGCCACCTTCTCTCTTGCCCACCCACAGGCTGCTGCTGCTCGAGTGGGGCCACTGAGGGCATCTTGCATGAGTGGGGCCACTGAGGGCATCTTGCATGAGTGGGGCCACTGAGGCCATCTTGCTCAAGGGAGGTGAAATGGTTTCCTTGCCTCTGGTGCCTTGAGTTGTATAAGGAAGTGGAAAGGTCACCTCAGCGACACAAATCTTTCCTCCTCTTTTTCCAATGTGTATTCTGACATATTCTGTGAAGAAATAGGGTGCACGCACCAAGACAGTGAGGAAGCTGAACAGTGGACTTAAGGGCATTGCTGAGGGGAAAACTTGCTGGTTCAACACTCCCTGCCTGGGGAACAAACAACAACACCCAGTCAGTCACATGTATTTGTTAGAAACCATTGGTCATCTCAAAAATACAAACCATAGATAGTGTATTTTAGCACAGGGGTCCCATGTTGTGTAATGAAAGTCTGTCTGACCCATAGAGTTGCTAAGGTGAACACAGAACCCTTATTCCCCCCCCCCTTATCCAAAAAAGAAACTCTGGAGAATTCCTTTGAGAAATATGTCCCTAGGAGAATCATACAGGGTGCAATCCAGAACATAATTAACAATATTTTCCACCTCTTCCCTGGCCGCAGATCCATACCCAACGATTCACAGCTATTCTGACATATCTCCCTTTAAAATATGTTGTGGGCATAGTTTTAAATTGTGAAGTTATAACTGCCTCAATCAGCGGATAAATTAAGAAGAAATAATCTGGAAGATTTCACAGAATAATAAAATGGGGAGAATTCAGTAGTTTAGAGATGATATCTAGCTAACATGAAGACCCACTCTTTAACTTTATTTTTAATACACTGCTTTGCAACAATAAGGGTAGCAGCCTTGAGGACATCAACAGCCTTTATCAAATTTTATGATACATGTTTCACATTTGTTGGTCCAGCTTTGTACAAATCTCTTAGAAATTCATTCCAAATAACATTTTTGGGCAACCTTGTATTTGGCCTATTCTATCATTTCAACCAGTACAGAAAGGAAGGCAGTGTGTGTCTGGACAATATGAAAAACCACCTTGAAATCTCATCATGACAGTGGGAGATTCAAGAATGACCTTAAAAAGACATTTTGAATGTTTTCCAGTTTGACAGTATTTCCCAACCTACCAACAATGTGAAAGAGAAAGAGTGACAAGTGACTCATCTCTCTACTTCTTTGTCAGTGGAGAAAGCTGAGCGGGGATGTCCAAAAGTGGGCAACTTCCTCCCAGCCAGACATGTGGATCAAAAGCCAAATTTATGCATCAAGAAAGAAAATTTAATGAAAACTCAAACACTTAAAAGGTGGAGAAGGAAATCCCCCTTGCAGCCTGCCAGAGCCAGGCCATCCCTAACAATATTTGGCATTTTTGTAGCACCTTGGAGTGTTCAAAGCATATTCCATATATCACTTTGTTGTAAGCTTTATGTGGAACCTATAAAGTAGGTTATCCCCATATTGCAGAGATGGAGTTGGTGCTGAGAGAGAATGGCTTGCCTGAGGTCACCCCAGCAAGAATACAGCATGTGCACAATTGGAACTGGATTTCAGCCATTAGACTACATTAGTCCTGTTGATCTTTCCTTGAAAGTACAGACCACAGACTCCACCCAAGCATTTTGAAATTACAAATTCTGCGCAAGTGGTTGGAGCATGAGGTTATTTCTAGTGTGTGAATTTCGGCTTCCTCCACTGTACACTTACTGCTGCTGGCTGTTTGCATTTCTCTTCTCTGCCATTTCCCCCCCTCCCCTTCTCACACCCAGGGCCGACTTATCCAGTAGGCACAGTGCCTACAGCCCATTATACTTTTAGGGGCCCATGAAAATGTTTTAATTTCTTTTAAAATCAGAAGGAAAAAAATGAACTTTTAGGGTCGAATAAAATGTTTTAATTTTTTTCTCACATCAGAAAAAAATGAAACTTTTAGGGCCCACGAAAATCTATTAAATTTTGCCTAAAACAGAAAAAAATTAAAATGTTGAAGTATTTAAAGTTATATCAAAAGTAAATTTTAATATTGATATTATGGTGGGAGGGGCCCACAAAGGCAAAAGTGCCTAGGGCCCACGAAAGTCATAATGCGGCCCTGCTCACACCTTCCTTGAACTTTCCCGATTCAACTTCCTGCCTGCCCCTTCCACATCCACTTGCAAGTTTCTCAGGTTTCTTTTCTCCTTTTTATGCTCCTGTTCTTTCTACCTCTGGCCACTACACTTCTCTGATGTCAAAGCAATTCAGCCAATGGCAGCCAGAGAGACTTCTGCCTGCTTGATACCTCAGGGCATCTCAACAAATCACTTAATAACTGTCACACACCACCAAATATCTATATCTTAACGTATTGCAATATAGAATATAGAATACCCTCTACTCTGCCCCAGTGACTTATTGCCTTGCCTTTGCACTCCCCCTCCCTGCTTGTGGGCTTTCTCAAAAAATCTGTCTGTCTGCTGTGGTAACAGAATGCTAGACTTTCGGTCTGAGCGAGGAGGAAAGCTGTTATGTCCAGCTGTATTTTTGTCTCACAGAACAGCTGAGGCCAAAGCATCTGATGCTGTGAGAGCTATATACTATGAAATAGAGATGACTTACCTCACTTCCACAAGTGGTAAGACGTTCTAACAGTGGCCTCTTGAAATGGAAATGGACTGCCTTCAAGTCAATCCCGACTTATGGCGACCCTATGAATAGGGTTTTCATTATAAGGAGTATTCAGAGGGGATTTACCATTGCCACCCTCCGAGGCTAGTCCTCCCCAGCTGGCTAGGGCCTGCTCAGCTTGCCACAGCTGCACAAGCCCGACCCTTCCTTGTCCGCAACTGCCAGCTGGGGGGCAGCTGGGCTCCTTGGGCCTATGCAGCTTGCCCATGGCTGCACAGGTGGCAGGGCATGTAACCCCTGAGCCACTCACTGTAGGGGTGATCTTTAGCTGGCCCTTGACACCCAGGAGACACGAGTGGGGATTTGAACTCACAGACTTTGGACTCCCAGCCAGGCTCTCCTCCCCACTGCCCTATACCAGCGTCTTAGCAGGGTTTATTTGTAAAGAGACAGAGAGACCAAGCACAGAGGAACCATCCCTTCATAATTTTTGTTTATTTATGAATGTTAAAGCAGATCACAAAGGAAAAAGCAGAGTCCCAAAAAGGCAACACAACCACTAATTCTGCAGAACTGTAACATAGCCTCTATACTTCCTACACCTTCTCAAAAACTGCACCCTATTTATCTGACTCCAGCTAATTCTCTGCTTCTTTCCCCAAATTCACAATGTAAACAGTTTCTCTGCCTTTCCCACTAGCTGAAAGTTGTGACATTACAACAGCTGGAGTGACCACTTTAAGGATCATTTAGACTTTTTGTTCAATTCCAAGGATGTTGATCAGATGGAAGATTAGACAAAACCATAGGCCCATACAGCTTAGCCTCCAACATTTTACAGCTGAAAAAAGTGTGTGTGTGTTTGCACCCCACAGTTCTCCCATCAAGGGTTGCTGCTCAACATCACCATCAACTCCTCATCACCAGGTTTGCAGCTTGCAAAGGGCTCTTTCCTGCAAAGGGGAAAGACTGTAGCTCAGTGGTAGAGCATCTGACTTGCATGCAGAGGGTCCCAGGTTCAATCCCTGGGACCTCCAGGTAGGGCTGGGAGAGACTCCCATTTTAAATCCTGGAGAGGTGCTGCCAGTCAGTGTAGACAGTACTGAGCTAGAACTAGATAGGCCAAGGTCTGACTCAGGAAAGGCAGCTTCCTATGTTCCTATCTGCTTTGCATGCAGGAGAGTCCAGGTTCAATCCCCGACACATCCAGGTAGGGCTGGGAGAGAATCGTGTCTGAAATCTTGGAGAGCTGCTGCCAGTCAGTGTAGACAATGCTGAGCAAGATGGACCAAATGTCTGACTCAGTATAAGGCAGCTTCCTCTGCTCTTATTCCCTTACTATGCGATAAGGGCCTGTCTTCCACCAGTTTGAAAGCTGGGTGTGGGGGGGGAATGGATCTTAAAGATGCATTTGAAAAGCATGATTGTCCTACAACAGGTTATAATTATCGGCGCTTCAAAATATACTTCAACAGCCACAGTGTGTGAAACGGCAGGCTGCGTGATGCTTTTGTGTTCATGCACACATGCTTTTCTACATGTCCTAAAGACAAGACGTGTCCATTCCCCAGTCAAAGATTTAACTGCCAAAGACCCCTGGGAAGAGAGCAGAGCCCTGAAGAAAGGCCCGTGCTGGCCCCAGATTTTGAGGGCCTCCTCCCTGGCCCCTTCTCACTGATGGCCCCACTGCCCATTCACTGGACGTCGCCCTCTGGCCCCAGTCCATATAACCACCCACCGTATAACTCTAGCGACTTGCATTAACAAAATGTTAACAGGACATCCCTAAAAAGGGCCCACAATTTACCAAAGACAGGGACCAGTCAGTAAGGACAGCTGGAGCATACACAGGTACAATATTCATGATGGTAAAATGTGTAATAATACATCGATACCTGGGGTGGTATTCAGTGCTAGGCCTACTCACAGGAGACTCATTGAAGTTAATGGACATGACTAACTGAGGTTCATTCATTTCAAGGGTCTTCTCTGAGTAGAGCTTAGACCACATTCAAACCATACATTGATTCCACTTTAACCAGTCATGGTTCCCCCAAACTGAATCCTGGGAATTGTAGTTTGTTAAGGGTGCTGAGAGTAGTTAGGAGACCCCTGTTCCCCTCACAGAGCTACAGTTCCCACTGTTCTATGGGAAGGGGGACTGACTGTTGAACTACTCTGAGAATTGTAGCTCTGTCAGGAGAATAGGGGTTCTTCTAACAACTCTCAGCACCCTTAACAAACGACACTTCCCAGGATTCCTTGGAAGAAGCCATGACTGTTTAAAATGGAGTAACAGTGGAATATATGTATGGTGAATGCAGCTTTAGCTGAATACCACCCCAGGCCTGTTTATCCAATTAGCAATATTTTCATCTGATTATACCATCAATACTGTTGGGTTTTTTCCAACTCCTGCTTTTAGGTGGCTTGAGAAAAAAACTTTTATGTTAATTTGGTGCAACAGATTCTTCATCCCCACTTCCCCATGTGGGAGAGCTCCTGTCAGCTCATTAAAAAATTAATGTGTTCTTAGGAGTATTAATGCTATGAACCTTCCATGCCACAACATTATCCTGCCATTTTCCACTCTAGGTTTCCCAGTCTCTTCAGATTTCCCCATCATTGATACAGAGACTCCGGTGCTTTTCCAAGGTGACAAGGCTGCTCAGTTTGGCTATCGTGTTGTCCAGACAAGAGCAAACGGCATACCCTGGTGAGACCCAAACCAACCGTGCGTGACCGTCTTCAATTTAGTTTTGTTCAGAATATCCACGTGACTGTGAATATTTCTTTTATTTAAAAAAAACCACTTTCCTCCCACAGGTTGGTAGTGAGCGCCCCCTTGTCAGGCAACCGGACGGGGTCACTTTTCCGCTGCTCATATGATACAGAGAAGTGCCAGCCAGTGGTTCTCCATCGTAAGTATAAGCTATGATACATGCGTATGTGTGCCCCCTCTACTGAAAGTGAGGGTGGTGTGATCATTTTACCTCACACGAGAAGAGAGGAAGAACCGGTTTTCCTCACAGAATTGTGGGAATTGTAGTTTGGTGAGAGTGCTCAGTTAGAAATCCTGGCTGAACCCTTCCCACTGAGCTACAGTTCTCAATGTTGTTCCCTATGGACAAGGAAAGACTATTGAGCCAACTGAAGTCTGCGGTGTGAATATAGCCTTGATCTTGTGGTGGAAATAAATAGCAAAAGTCTGGATGCACCCTGTGTGTGGGTGTGTTTTGAGGGGTAATTCTGATGTATGCGTTTAGTGCTCATCCATTGTGCCAACAATGGAAAGAAAAAGGGGTTGATGGGACATATTGTTGGAAAATGTATCCCTTGCTGTCTCATATCTTGTGTACAGCCATGCACGTGGCAGAAGGGGAAAAGATGGGAACTGAAGAAAAGGTGAGGGACAGAAAAAAGTGCTTTATGGGTCATTAACATCTTTATTACATCTGCACTTTAAGATTGCAGCGTGGAGAAGGAACTTATTTTGGGGAGGGGGGAGTTGCAGGGTGGGAGAAAGGTTCCCAGGCCTGCTGCCTCAGGCTATCTTTCCTGTATCCGCAAATGCATACCATCCCACTGCCCTTGGAAAACAAATTCCTATTTTCAGGCAATGACCCCTGGTAAATCGCACTGGTAAATCATTATTGTTTTTAAAGGAATCATGATAGGTATCTCCAAAGGTGTTCCCATTTTCGCCAGTTAAATTTTGGAGGCTATGCAGAATAGGTGGAAATTGGGCTTGAGTACACTCATGAATTGAGTTTGTGATATGGGGACAAACTTTCTTTCACCCATTTATCTGTCAATCTCTTCTTTTACATGTCATCTACTCTTCTTCGAAACAAAGACACCCCTGGAGTATCTCTGGGTCTCTCGCTGGCTGCTGACGAATCATCTGATTCCAAAATAATAGTAAGTAAAACCAGAATAGAATCAAAGAGTAGACAAATCCAAGGGTCTTTAAGCGTTTCCAGAGAATGTGAATCCATTGCTCAGAATGGAAATTAAAAAGGGCCACTCCTATCATTTGTCATAATGAGGTAGCTGATTTTGAGACTCATGAAAGAGAATATTGATGATAATAATTTCCCATCATTGATGGGGAGAAGGACTTGTGGGATTTTCTGCTTCAAGTGGCAGAATAACTTGACTGGTGGTGGGTACTATGTACCTTGACTCAGAGCTTGGAAAAGTTACTTTTTTGAACTACAACTCCCATCAGCCCAATCCAGTGGCCATGCTGGCTGGGGCTGATGGGAGTTATAGTTTTAAAAAGTAACTTTTCCAGGCTCTGCCTTGACTTCAGCAGCAGAGAGGGGGCATTTGGCTCCAGCAGGAAAATACCTTGAGCTGGCTCTGAGGAGGAACTTCTCTCAGCATCGCTGAGACCATCTAGGTGAATCAGCTTGAGAGCCAGGGAGCCCATGGCTGTTTCAGTTCTTCCTTTCCCCACAGGTATGTGGTCCAACATGGGAGCGTCGGTGTGGGGGGTTTGATTATCTGAACGGCATCTGTTACATCATGAGCAATTTTGACCAACATTTCAAAGAGATCCATCCAGCTGTCCAAGGTAAGATTTGGAGAAAAGAAGCTTTGTACACTACCTAGCATATTGCGGTAATAATTTAGGGGAGGATTGGTTTGGTCAGGGGAAAGGAGAGACAGTAGTGTTCATGAAGTTTATGCTTGGACCAATATTGCCATTTTGTTAAAAGAACAATTTTTTTATTTTCATCCTTTTAAATGCTGCATCACAGTTAGAAATTCAACATGTGTAGCTTTTCACCACTGCTGCATCTCTATGCCAGAAGGAAGTACATATGCCCTAGTACCCCTGAAGTAAGCTTTGACCTTCTCCGTGTTATTAGGTCCACATGCCATACATTTAAAGCACATCCAATGCACATTTAGAGCACGATGTCCCCCAAAGAATTATGGGAACTATAGTTTATTAAGGGTGCTGGGAATTTGTAGCTCTGTGAGAGGAAAACCACCGTTCACAGAATACTTGGGGGAAGTTATGTGCTTTAAATGTGTACTGGATGTGCTTTAAATGTATGGTGTGTGGATCTAAACTAGCCCCTTTGAGTTCCATAACAATCATCTCCAATCCAAAATGGTAATTTTTGCACAACGCTCTTAAATACACAATGATCCCAGCTGACAATTACAAATATGAGGAATTGGAGATGTGCATCTCAAACTAAGCTTTGGATCGCCACAAATCTTCCCACACCTCCAGAAGCATGCCTTCTACAAGATGCCCCAGCATCACATCCACCCCTATGTATCTGTCTCTCAGAGGCGACTATCCTGGAGGTGTAATGTATGATTTGGGGTGTCTCAAAGCTTAGCTTAGGATACATACATTATGTATATGGAATACATATTCATTACATATTCTGATTATTATCAGTGTGGGCTTGTGCACTTGACAGTGTCTTGCATCCAAATCAAATGCTGGGCTGGACATAATGCTCGAGCTGCTCATACAAGACACTCTTTTAGAGGTGTCATCATTTGTCTATCATTTGTGGTAGCCTAAAGTTTAGTTTGGGGTATACAGCCCCAATTCCTTATTTGTAATTGTTATCTGGGATTATCATGCAATTGAAGAATGTTGTGGAAAAGGTAGTGACTGGAGACAAACATTGTGGACTTCCAACAGGACAAGTGTACTAGTCGTGGAGACATGAGATATGGAGTAGACCAAAGATTATTTTGGGATGCAGGGGCATATCTACTTCAGTCCCTTACTAGGGCTATTCGTTTAGCTTTGGCTGCAATTCTGTGGGAATACAACCCATTTACCACTCTCATCATGCCTCTTGTCCACTCAGAGTGCACCTCCGGTGTGGATGCTGTGATCTTGTATGATGACTCTGGGAGCATTGGTGACCCTGCCTTCCGCACCATGCAGAACTTCTTCCTTAAGCTAATGCATTCGGTGGCTGGGGTGGATGTACAGGTGAGAGCCATAGAGAGGTGCCAGGGAGGGCACTGCATGTGGCTGATGGCAGGCACTGACTAGCTTGTGAGAGTTGACTGGGTGGGTGCACATGAGTGTTGGCCTTTTGATCTTAGGACCACCAAATGTGCTACAATGAGAAACATTAAAGTCTGTATGTATTTTTAAATTAAAGCAACATGTTAGTACAACTTCCTGTGTGCTTGCTGCTGCATCCCTGTGATATCTCAACTGCAGATTTGCACAAGAAGAGGCCATCGCAGAGATATCATAACAATGTTTTCTTCTTTTATAACTTCTTGGATTGAGGACTGTAATATTCTGCCCTTGAAGGGTGTGCTGAAGCTGCAGTTTGTGCAGACCTGTCACACAGGTCTTTAACTGGTGTGAGCCATATAGGTCCCTTCCAGGTTGCTGTTTTATTACAGGTATATTCTGCAACATATTCTTGACACAATAATAGGGCCCTTTCCAGACATCCTTTTTACTGCACATTCATGATTTGTGCTCATGATGCTATCAGGGCGGTTCTACATGATCCCGCTTTCAATACTGTTTGCACCTGCAAAAGTTTTGGGGTGGTCAGACTGCTTCATTGCCAGTCAGTGCATATCCTGTAACTTCCTGCTGAAATCCTGTCACTTTCCATACCTCATAAGAACATAAGAAGAGCCTGCTGGATCAGGCCAGTGGCCCATCTAGTCCAGCATCCTGTTCTCACAGTGGCCAACCAGGTGCCTGGGGGAAGCCCACAAGCAGGACCCGAGTGCAAAAACACTCTCCCCTCCTGAGGCTTCCGGCAACTGGTTTTCAGAAGCATGCTGCCTCTGACTAGAGTGGCAGAGCACAGCCATCACGGCTAGTAGCCATTGATAGCCCTGTCCTCCATGAATTTGTCTAATCTTCTTTTAAAGCCATCCAAGCTGGTGGCCATTACTGTGTCTTGTGGGAGCAAATTCCATAGTTTAACTATGCGCTGAGTAAAGAAGTACTTCCTTTTGTCTGTCCTGAATCTTCCAAAATTCAGCTTCTTTGAATGTCCACGAGTTCTAGTATTATGAGAGAGGGAGAAGAACTTTTCTCTATCCACTTTCTCAATGCCATGCATAATTTTATACACTTCTATCATGTCTCCTCTGACCCGCCTTTTCTCTAAACTAAAAAGCCCCAAATGCTGCAACCTTTCCTCGTAAGGGAGTCGCTCCATCCCCTTGATCATTCTGGTTGCCCTCTTCTGAACCTTTTCCAACTCTATAATATCCTTTTTGAGATGAGGCGACCAAAACTGTACACAGTATTCCAAATGCGGCCGCACCATAGATTTATACAACGGCATTATGATATCGGCTGTTTTATTTTCAATACCTTTCCTAATTATCCCTAGCATGGAATTTGCCTTTTTTACAGCTGCTGCACACTGGGTCGACATTTTCATCGCGCTGTCCACTACAACCCCGAGGTCTCTCTCCTGGTCGGTCACTGCCAGTTCAGACCCCATAAGCGTATATGTGAAATTAAGATTTTTTGCTCCAATATGCATAATTTTACACTTGTTTATATTGAATTGCATTTGCCATTTTTCCGCCCATTTACTCAGTTTGGAGAGGTTTTTTTGGAGCTCTTCACAATCCCTTTTTTGTTTTAACATCCCTGAACAATTTAGTATCATCAGCAAACTTGGCCACTTCACTGCTCACTCCTAATTCTAGGTCATTAATGAACAAGTTGAAAAGTACAGGTCCCAATACTGATCCTTGAGGGACTCCACTTTCTACAGCCCTCCATTGGGAGAACTGTCCTTTTATTCCTACTCTCTGCTTTCTGCTTCTTAACCAATTCCTTATCCACAAGAGGACCTCTCCTCTTATTCCATGACTGCTAAGCTTCCTCAGAAGTCTTTGGTGAGGTACCTTGTCAAAAGCTTTTTGAAAGTCTAAGTACACTATGTCTGCAGGATCACTTCTATCTATATGCTTGTTGACACTCTCAAAGAATTCTAATAAGTTACTGAGACAGGACTTTTCCTTGCAGAAGCCATGCTGGCTCTGCTTCAGCAAGGCTTGTTCTTCTATGTGCTTAGTTAATCTAGCTTTAATAATACTTTCTACCAGTTTTCCAGGGACAGAAGTTAAGCTAACTGGCCTGTAATTTCCGGGATGCACCCTGGATCCCTTTTTGAAGATTGGCGTTACATTTGGCACTTTCCAGTCCTCAGGCACGGAGGAGGACCTGAGGGACAAGTTACATATATTAGTTAGCAGATCAGCAATTTCACATTTGAGTTCTTTGAGAACTCTTGGGTGGATGCCATCTGGGCCCGGTGATTCGTCAGTTTTTATATTGTTTATTAAGCCTAGAACTTCCTCTCTCGTTACCACTATTTGTCTCAGTTCCTCAGAATCCCTTCCTGCAAATGTTAGTTCAGGTTCAGGGATCTGCCCTATATCTTCCACTGTGAAGACAGATGCAAAAAATTCATTTAGCTTCTCTGCAATCTCCTTATCTTTCTTTAGTACACCTTTGACTCCCTTATCATCCAAGGGTCCAATCGCCTCCCTAGATAGTCTCCTGCTTTGAATGAATTTATAGATTTTGTTGTTGTTGGTTTTTATGTTCTTAGCAATGTGCTCCTCAAATTCTTTTTTAGCATCCCTTATTGTCTTCTTGCATTTCTTTTGCCAGAGTTTGTGTTCCTTTTTATTTTCTTCATTCGGACAAGACTTCCATTTTCTGAAGAAAGACTTTTTGCCTCTAAGAGCTTCCTTGACTTTGCTTGTTAACCATGCTGGCATCTTCTTGGCCCTGGCGGTACCTTTTCTGATCTGCGGTATGCACTCCAGTTGAGCTTCTAATATAGTGTTTTTAAACAATTTCCAAGCATTTTTGAGTGATGTGACCCTTTGGACTTTGTTTTTCAGCTTTTTTTTTTACCAATCCCCTCATTTTTGTGAAGTGTCCTCTTTTGAATACAAATGTGACCGTGCTGGATTTTCTTGGCAATTGGCCATTTACATGTATGTTTAATTTAATAGCACTATGGTCACTGCTCCCAATCGGTTTGACAACACTTACATCTCGCACCAGGTCCCAGTCCCCACTGAGGATTAAGTCCAGGGTTGCCGTCCCTCTGGTCAGTTCCATGACCAACTGGTCTAGGGAATAGTCATTTAGAATATCTAGAAACTTTGCTTCTTTGTCGTGACTGGAACACATATGCGGCCAGTCTATGTCCGGGTAGTTGAAGTCACCCATTACTACCATATTTCCTGTTAAAGAACCTCAAATGTTCTGGTTTATTTTTGTAAAACTAAAGCAGAATAAATCCACTCCCATCTGGATGGGAGGCACCAGGTTGGTGAACAGGACAGCTCCCAAGAAGAGAGGAGCTGGCCATCCCTGCTTTGACGCTCTAAATTCACTAACAACCACCAAAGCCACATTCAGCTGCTGCAGAATGCTGCCTGCCTGCCTGCCTGCTGAGAAGTTTCCTCCAACATCAACTTCGCTGGACCGTCCATGTTGTTCGAATGCTTGATCACCATCTTCCAAAGGATGGAAAATGGAATATCGGTGGACAGCAAAAGAGGTTTAAAGATGTTCTTTAAAATAACCTAAAAAAATGTAACTTGAGCACAGAAAACTGGGAATTCTCGGCCCATGAGTGTCCTAAATGGAGGTCGGCTATTATCAAAGATGCTATGGACTTTGAAGAAGCACGAATACAGGGCGAACAGGACAAACGAACCAAGCAGAAGGCATGTCAAACAAATCGTCATCGCAACCATCTTCCATCTGGACACCTACGTCCTCCCTGTGGGAGGCTGTGTGGATCCAGGATTGGCCTCCACAGTCACTTATGGACCCACTGTTAAAGACCTTATCTTGGAAGACAATCTTACATGGCCACGAGTGACCATCAATGTAATGCAGCTTTTTCATATACCACCTATCTTAAGAGGCAACTGTTTCGGTGGCCAGTTCATTTCTGGGCCCAATTCAAGGTTCTGGTTTTGATATTTAAAACTCTAAATGGCTTATCTCAGGGAATGTCTCCTGAGTGAAACACAGTCTCTCTCTCTCTCTCTGGGCCATTGAGGGTAACTTTGATTTGATTCTTGGCTGCTGATTATGTATTGTGGTTGTGTCTATGTGGTTTCCTGTATGACAACATTCTGATGGCTGCATCTGTGTTCCATCTGGAAGACAAGTGGGTCAGAAAAGCACTGCAAGGTTTGGAAAGGACCCCCATGTAGCACTGGTCATTTTGCCCCCTGCTGCCCTCGATGCTGCCCTCTTTTCTCTCACTGCCACTGCTAAGCTCCTTAAAAGGAAAAAAAAAGCCTTTTGAGTTGTATATTGTGGGTGTTTGGGCAACAAGTCGGTTGGGCTCCAGCCACCTGCCATTTTAATTTACCCAGTATGCTTCTGGGGCCCACATGGCAGGCAGCTCAAGGCTGATCCAGTGTGTGCCACGGTTTGTCACTGCTTCCATCAGTTGCCACTAACTCTCTGAAGTTTTGTTTTGTTTTGGCGGGAGGAAACATCCTTGGACTGTGAGGTCCTGAACATTGACCCAAAGTCTGCACCTCATGAGGCAAATGGGTGGGGTATGCTTGTTATATTTTTAACGATATCATAAATTGTTTTCCAAATGATAGTGATTCTGCACACCTGAATCTGAGCTCATGGGGCAAGAGGTGCAGCACAGCTTCTCTTTTTCTTCTCTTCCCCATCCAGTTTGCTGTGGTTCAGTACTCCTCCGAACCCTACCTAGTCTTTGATTTTGCTTTCTATAATAAAACTGGAGGCCAGGTGAAGGACACCATCCACAATGCCCAACGCGCCCGAGGAAATACTTACACCCCTACTGCCATCCTCTTTGTGATGTGAGTACCAGGGAAATGGGTGCTGGGGTTGGGGGCAGAGTTGGATGCCTTTTGTCCATTGCCCCTTCAGACCATCCCAACGGTTGTCATCTTTGCAGGGATAAGGTCTTCACACCTGAACGTGGCATGCGACCTCACAGCAAGAAGCTCCTCATTGTCTTGACAGATGGTGTATCCAACGACAAGAACACCAAATTTGAAGTAGCTACTGAGGCTGCAGATAAAAAAGGCATAATCCGTTATGCCATTGGGGTACGACAATCCAAACAATCACTGACAGCGCTTTGCATTAGGGACGTGCGTGTTCTGTGGCTGCACTATGCAAGCAAGCACATACATTGGTTCCTGTGGGGGCACAGATGTCAACATCTTGAGATCTTTTTCACAAAAGATCCAATGTCTAGTTCTTAAGGCTGCAAAGAGAGGCTTGCAAATATCTGTGGAAGTCTCAGCAGCCTGAGGACCTTTTTCAAAGGTTCTAGGTAGGATGAGCTGAGAAGGCTCTGGAGATTCTTTAAAAGACAAATCTCTGACGAACTCGAACAGGATGTTCTGCCTTCAAGAATTCCGACTTATGGCGACCGTATCAATAGGGTTTTCATGAGGCTGAGAGGCAGTGACTGGCCCAAGGTCACCCAGTGAGCTTCATGGCTGTGTGGAGATTCGAACCCTGGTCTCCCAGGTCGTAGTCCAACACCTTAACCACTACACCACACTGGTGATTTGGGTGATCTTAGAAAGAACGATTGGTGGGACTATAGGTCAGTTAGAGGACACATGCTCTGCATGCAGAAGGTCCCAGGTTCAATCCCCAGTGTCTCCAAGCAGGGCTGGGAGAAGTGCCTGTCTGAAATGCTGGAGAGACGATGCCACTTGGTATAGAGACTGGGGTGAGGACCCTGCATTTCATGTGGGCTTGATCTAATTTCCTGTGGGTGAGGAGAGCCCAGAAGAAGAGAAGGAGGATACAAGCCAGGAGGGGGGAAATGCCAAAACAGTCAGAGCAATGGAAGGAAGAGAGTGCTGTCCCTCTGGCCTCCACTAGCAGCCTGACGCATTTCTTTGCCAGGCAGGAAGAAAAGCCTTGCCCAATATGGAAGCCTAGCAGTAGCCAGAGCAGAAAGAGCGGGGAGGGAGGGAAGGTGTGAGAAGGGGTGGCACAAAACTGCCCTACCATTTTTGGCCCTGGCCACACCCACCACCAACTTTGGCCTGGCCCGCACCACCAGCATGCGGCTCTCAACAGAAAAGAGGTTCCCCGCTCCTGGTGTAGACAATACTGAACAAGACAGACAAATGGTTTGACTCAGTCCATAAAACAACTTTGTATTTTCATACATATTAGAAAAGGGGATGGGGAGGGCCTGAATTGACCATAGCTCAGTGGCACAGCACATGCACGGTGCACATTCAGTCCCTGGCTTCTCCGGGTAGGAGTGGGAAAGGCCACAGTTTGAGATACTTCTTTGTTCCAGGTTGGTCGCCATACGAACCAAGCTGAGCTGCGCAAGATTGCTTCATCACCTAATAATGTTTTCCCTGTTGAGAGCTTTGATGCACTCGATAATCTTCAGAACCAGCTGAAGGAGACAATCTTTGCCATTGAAGGTTTGAAATTGCAGCACAAAATGTTTCTGATGACTTTCTTTTCAGGGTGTTTTAAATTCCAGATTTTTCCTTTAATGGTGCACCCATATCATCACTAATATAGTACGGCATATGCAATCTCCTGTTTGTATGTAAACAATGGTGGGGAGTAGCATTGCTGCAGGGGATAGTGCACAACATTCAAAGGATTACAGTAATAATAACAGCAAGAGATAGAGGGAGGAAAAGGAAGGAATAGTGGACTAACAAAGCACAGGACAGTGTTGTAGGGAGATACTCTCACTGTTTGTTTAGTTAAAGGGCTATATGAGCATTCCTGTACTTGTGTGGTTCAGCAGGGGAGGGATCAGGCTGTGAAGACCTGAGGGACATAACAAAAAGATAATGAAGTTCAACTATAAAAGTTCACAAAATATCCTAGGCACTGTAGAGCAGGGTGAGTTTTGTTGCTCATTACTGGTGATGTTACTGGCACTGCCCAATAGGTTCCCCTGATGCCATGCAGCCTGGCTCCACCCTGCACTAACAATTGCAATGGAAGCACAAACTTGGGGGGCGATCCACACTGAACCCCCTTTTGTTTGCAAGTTATCGTACTGGTATTTTTCACAAAAGCAATTGCAGCTCATGGGGCACATTGTGTGAAATACAGTGCACTTGTTTACATGTTGCATACCATTGCCTCTTCTTTCTCCCCCCTCCTATGCAAGTTGATGGAGAGATTGCTCTCTCCCAATTAGGTGAATATGTCAATTTCAGTTTTTCTCAGATTCTAATTTTTCCAATCTTAAATTCGGTTGCGGACATTTCTGCAGCAATTTGAGGTTTTTTTGGGGGGGGGAATCCTCATGAAAATTCTCTAGCATGTTAGTGCGAATTTCTCCTAACAAACACATTTTTGTATGGAAGTTTTCCTACTACACCCATTTTGGTGTTATTTTAAGTGAAATGTGCATTTTAATGCACACTTCACCACAGTATATGCGTTTTTGTACGTGTTACTTGGCTGGAGAACTGCACTGTAAAATTCAAAGAGGTGCACATTTCAAAGTATGGCTGTATCTTAGTTTGAGTATTGCTTTGGAAAGTGCGAATTTGGTACATTCGCCTTTAAATGCAAACTGAAACAAATTTCTCCTCCGTCCCTAGTCCCAATGCAAGTTAACGCAGGGAGAAAGGAGAGGCTGGAATGAGTGGGGATGGGTGGGAGCCAACTCCCTTTTCCTCCCCTCCCCTCTAACAATTGGAGAGGACTGAAACGGAGAGAGCTTTCCATCCCCACTCCATAGTGAGAGGATGCTTCTGAATAGTAGTTCCTGGAAAGCGCAGGAGGGGAGAGTGCTCTTGCACTCATATCCTGCTTGTGGGCTTCCCATGAGCATCTCGTTGGCCACTGTGAGAACAGGATGCTGGACTATGGTCTGATCCAGCAGGCTGTTCTCATGTTCTTATGTGGCTTGCTTGCAAGGAGAAGGAGAAAACTACGGAAAACCACTATTTATTTATTATTTAATATCCCGCCCTTCCTCCCAGCAGGAGCCCAGGGTGGCAAACAAAGCACTAAAAACACTTTAAAACATCATAAAAACAGATCTTAAAATACATTAAAACAAAACAGCGTTAAAAACATTTTTTTTAAATCCACTAGTGCCCTTGCATTTTCCAACTGACACTGTGATGTGTGTCCATAACAGAAGTGCTTCCTGTGGGAAAGATGTTGGGACTCTCTCCCCATTCCCCCCCCATCCATGGAGAACAGCATATTTATTCTGCTTTAAAAGGACCATTTAGAAATGCTGGATTTTGAAGCCAACTTTCCCCCTCTTCTGATCTCCCCCCCAATCAGTATCTCTTGCCTGTCTTAATAATTTTTCTTTCCTGAAAAGGGACCTCTGGAGCCTCTCCTGGCATTTCATTTCAGAAAGAACTTTCGCAAGGTGGATTCAGCACTCTCCTCACCTCTGTGAGTAGAAATGCCTGTTATAATAAGAGCATTTATTTTATTTTAATTCATTTCATTTCAGGTATTTATACACTGCTTTTCAGGCAGACCTCGCAAAGCAGTTCACAAAAGACCTTTACAACAATAAGCATTTTTAAATATTACAATAAAAGGGAAAGATGATCAATTACTTATTTTCCCTTACACTTAAGGCGAGATGGTTCTTCAGAAGGCTCTGTGATAGCAGTTGGGGGAGGTAGGGGGTCATCATGAGGAGTTGGATGGCAACAACTCAGCAGGCTGTTCCTTGCTTCTCCTTCCCCCTCAGGGGAAGATGGCCCTTCAGATGCCCTGTGGTGACAGCTGGAGGAAGGGGGGAACAGTGGGCTGGGCTGGTGAGGGAAGTAGAGCTCAGTTGCAGGTGTGATGATGGTGATGTTTTCTCTTGGACCCTGGAGAGGATAAGCGTTCCTGGGCATGGGAGTTACAATCCATCTAGCTCCTGGGCAGAGCTCAGAGAAACCATCGCTGCCATGCCACCACATCGGGAGCTGAGTTCCGCTCCCTACTCACCTCAGTCCCTTTCCCAAGGATTGTCATTCACTGATCGTTCATACTGCTGCTGGAGGAGCATTCCAGGGCCCAGGAACGAAAATCTCTCAGCCTCCAGGGCAGAGTACCAGAGAAGCCATTGCCAATCCAACTTGCAGCTCCAATTCTTGCAAGTACCTGTGTGTGGATTTGTCCTCACACCTTCATTCCTTTTCCCATTTCTCCCCCCCCCTCCTCCCAGGGACATGTGGTGTCTGGAGCTGTTGGTTCTTACGGTTGGTCTGGGGGTCTGGAGGAAGAGTCTTTGGGAGACCCTCCCGAAATCAAATTCCTGAACATGTCCAATACTGCCTTCAAGGACTCGTACCTGGGTGAGTACAGGCAGGCTCTCCTTTACTTCCATCCCATGGCCCAACATGGGCTGACATCTCCAGCCCAACGGCAGTGGCCTATTTTTTTCTTTGTGTCTGACAGGCTATGCAGTGGCTGTGGCTCGTCATGGCCAGCAGCAGTTCTACGTAGCCGGAGCTCCACGATACCAGCACATTGGAAGGGTCATGACCTTTGAAAGCCAGAGCAAGCGGTTAATGGGGTTCATTGGAGGGAAGCAGGTAAGAGGGAGAGCCAGGGGTGCAGATCAGTCTCCTGTTCACTTCCGGCTGGGAATTCCCTGGAAGTTTTGTTTTAAACCGAAAGGCAAATACTTTAAATATATACATAAAAAATCTAGATCCATCAAAGGCAGAAACATAGGAAGATGCCTTCTACTGAATCTGACCATTGGTCCATGAGGGTTGGTGTTGTCTTGGGAAAGGATTGTAGCTTTAGTGGTTTGAGCCTCTGCTTTGCATGAAGAAAGCCGCAGGTTCAATCCCCAGCTTATCCAGATAGAGCTGGAAGAGACCCATGTCTGAAATCCTGGTGAGCTGCTGCCAATCCGTGCAGACAATACTGAGCTAGATGGTCCGACTTGGTATATGACAGCTCCCTATGTCCACTACACTGACTGGCAACAGATTTCCAGGATTTCAGAAAGGCAGCATTCCCAGTCCCACCTGGAGATGCCGAGGACTGAACCTGAGACTTCCTGCATGCAAAGGAGATGCTCTGCCTCTGAGCTAAGGCCTCTCCCCTTATCCTGTTACAAATTTTACTTCAGACACAGAACAGGCAAAGGGAGTTGTTATCAAATAGCTTGTCCAAAGTGTTTGAAGAACTAAACAATTAAGCAGACATCATCTGGTTAATAAGTAAAAGTAAATCCTATTAAAAATGGAAAAGTCTCTATTTCTGTGTTCCACTTTTCTCTCTTTCCTTCCTCTGACTAATCCCTCTTTGCCCCCAGAGCCTAACAAGTGGAGACTGGTGGCCCCGATGTCAGTGGGGCAGTAAATCCGCTCTGGGCTTTAGTATGAACTTTCAAGCTTCTTTAAAGTTCTGATTAAAACCCAAAGCAGATTTACTGCCCCACTGACATTGGGACCACCAGTCTCCACTGATTCTAACTGACCCTGATGAATTCTAAGTGCCTTGGAATGCTCCGGAGAGCCATTGTGGCATAGTGGTTAAGGTGTTGGACTACGACCTGGGAGACCATGATTTGAAACCCCACACAGCCATAAAACTCACTGGGTGACCTTGGGCCAGTCACTGCCTCTCAGCCTCATGAAAACCCTATTGATACGGTCGCCATAAGTCAGAATCGACTGAAGGCAGTACATTTACATTTTGGAATGCTCCTGTAGTCACAAACAGCCTCCCACCAAGATGCCACAACATGGTTGCATCCATCTCTCTTTTGCTTTCTCTCAGGGCCAACCTAGACATGAAATTAATTGTACATGTGCAATTAGCATGCCTAGTTTTTAAAATCTAAACCAGTGGTTGGGAACCTCTGACCCACAAGGGCCTAACTATGTCTTCCAGGCTTTTTGATTTAGCCTGTGAAGCTGTTTTGGATGAACCATGCCCACACGTCATGTATCTGATATCATATGACATTACACCATCCCACAAGCCATATTCCCAATTTTCTTTGCCCTCACCCCTTGCAGTTGTTATTTTGATTTTAAAAACTAGACATGCTAATTTCCATTCTTGCAATTGGCATCACATCTAGTTTGGTCTTTGTTTTTCTTTCCTTTCCTTCTTGTTTTGCTCTTTTTCTACGTTATAGTTTTCAGAACCATGAGCACCACCCTGAGCTCCTTAGTGGAAGAGCAGTTCAAAAGTAAAGCTGGAAACAATTCCTTCTCATGTCAAAGCCTATTCCTCCAATCCTTAGTTTATGAGATACCCATGTTGAGAGAAATGCACTCTGTACCTGCTCTAGGAAACCTTCATCCTTTCTTCATATATGCTAGAGCAGTAGTTCCCAGCCTTTTTTCCCCATGGACCACTTCAAAATTGCTGAGAATCTTAGCAGATCACATAATGATTTGTAATACAATAAAATACAATAGAGGAAATAAAAAAGCAATAAATACAGTTAATAAAAATGCAGTTTAAAATAAATATGAATAGTAAATGCGACAGATGTGCTGTCTCCTGTCTTCAATCACAAATCCACAGAAATGCCATGGACCACCTGAACGAACCTTACAGACCACTGGTGGTCCTCAGACCATAATTTGGGAACTGGTCTTTTAGAGCTAAGCCCCCTGACACTACAGCCAGATTGAGCTCTGGTGAGCCTTGGCCTAGATGAAGCTCTCCCATCTAGTCTAATTTAATCTAATCTGCCTTCACTTCTGCCACTCTTCCCCCTCACCAACAACCCCCACCCCCCACAGACAATCACATGTTGTGCTTCTCTTTCTTTTTCAGGTGGGCTCTTACTATGGGGCTGAGCTCTGCTCTGTTGACCTAAATGGAGATGGAAATACTGACCTCATTCTGATCGGGGCTCCTCTTTACTACAATGGGACTCAAGGTGGGCTTGTTGACGTCTGCTCCATCAGTAACATGGTGAGGAAAACCACTGGAGGGTAGGGAAGCTGAGGGCGAGAAGGGGAGAGTGGGTGGGTGGGTCACACTTGCATTTGGTAAACCTGCTCCATTCACTTCTCACCTTCAAGAAGCAGTAAAAGGCTTGTCTCTAGAATCATAGAATAGTAGAGTTGGAAGGGGCCTGTAAGGCCATCAAGTCCAACCCCCTGCTCAATGCAGGAATCCAAATCAAAGCATTCCCGACAGATGGCTGTCCAGCTGCCTCTTGAATGTCTCCAGTGTTGGACAGCCCACTACCCCCCTGGGTAATTGGTTCATTGTCGTATGGCTCTAACAGTTAGGAGGTTTTTCCTGGTGTCTAGTCGAAATCTGGCTTCCTGCAACTTGAACCCATTACTCCGTGTCCTGCACTCTGGGACGATCGAGAAGAGATCCTGGCCCTCCTCTGTGTGACAACCTTTCATGTACTTGAAGAGTGCTATCATACCTCTAGTTTTTGCTTCTTCATCTGATTGGCCTCGTTTACCCATAGGAGCCAAGGAAGTTGCCTTATACTGAGTCATGCCGCTGGTCCAGGTAGCTCAGTATTATCTACACGGATTGGCAGCAGCTCTGCAGGGATTCAGGCAGTGTTCTCTTCCAGCCTACCTGGAGGTGCCAGGGATGGAATGTGGAACCTTCTGCAGATAAGGCAGATGCTTGGCCACTGAGCTGCAGCCCTTCTTCTCCTTTTGTGTTGTGTCTATTTTTAGGGCCAAACTAGATGTGAAATCATGTGAAAGCAATTAGCATGCACTTAAAAAAAGGTGGACAGACGTCACGGGGAGGGGGAGGGGGTGGGGGTGGGTTTAGGGTCAGGACCATAGCACACAATTCCATAGTTATCCTGATGAAAATCAACACACACACACACACACACACACACACACACACACACTGAAGCTGCTGTTAACTACCCCACTGATACCAATGGACACTTCTCTCTCAGGATGTGAGGACTAACCAGCCGCTTTGAGGGACTACAGCAGGGGATGAAAGGGTTAACCCCTTCTCTGCACACTGCAGAGGTATTTAAATTTTTAAAACTGTGAATTTTAGTTGCTTCTGTGCAATTTGATACTTGTTATACAGCCACAAGAGTGGCTGTATACTAAAGCCAGCATGGATTTTTAGCATTCCGCAATGTTAAATTGAAAATACCTGCCATACCATTCTGATACTTCCCATAAGCTCATTTCAAAACAAAACGTTACACAACTTATAGTCCTGAACTCAGAAGTGCTTGCTTAACAATCCTCTAAATCTTCATGGCGATACACAAAACAGTCAGAGAGAATTGAGAGTTCAAAGTGTAAAAAGAGAGAAAAACCAGACCCCTTTTGGACTTTTTTCTGTCAGAGTTCTCATAATTTGTTGAAATTAATTAAAAACCAGCCATGTTCACAGAGTACCTGTAATCCTGTTACTGACCTTGCCCCATACTCTGACCTTCATCTTCTGCAGTTTAAAAGTAAAAAAAAAAAACGCCTAGCTGATTTTTAATTAATTTAAGAAATGTAGCATTGAAGTCAATAATAAGCCTGGGCATGCTCAGTAAGAAGCAACTGTTAGACTCACAGCTGCTTGGCTAATCAGAGGACCACACCCACCCCAGACCTTTATTTCACTTTAGACAGTCATGGCTTCCCCCAAAGAATGCTGGGAAGTGTAGTTTGTGAAGGGTGCTGAGTTGTTAGGAGACTCCTATTCCCCTGACAGAGCTCCAGTGGCCAGGGTGGTTTAACAGTCAGCCACTCTGATTGAAGCTCTGTGAGGAGAACAGGGCATCTCCTAGCAACTCTCAGTACCCATCACTAACTACACTTCCCAGGAGTCTTTGGGAGAAGCCATGACTGTCTAAAGTGAAATAAAGGCGTGGTGCGGATGCGGCCAGGGACAGCTTTGGTTTAAATTTGGATGGGAGACTACATGTGCCTGCTGTAGAATAAAAAGGTGAGGGAAACACTGAAAAACAATACTGTTTACACTGTTTTCCTTTTGGAAAGGAAAGGTGCTTCCCCTCTGCCCAGTACCCACCCACTCAATCTCTTCCCCAACAATTTGGGTTGGTCTTTCACAGCCCAATCCATGTCCTGTGTAGCTTGGAAGAATTTGGTAATGTGCCTCTGAGCATCTCCACCACTCACCATATGCTCAGAGGCACATGTTACCAAATTCTTCCAAGCTACACAGGAAGTGGATTGAACTGTGAAAGACCAACCCAAATGGTGTTTGCATTTTGACAAATTTGTAGGGCAGTACAAAATCTCAGAGAGGAGGTCAGGTCTCCTGCTCCCCTAGTGCATTCACGATAGCTGCCCAATTTCCCTGCTTTTTAGATAGAAATATCTGTTGGCTATAGGTATGTTCTTTAAAAAAGTTTTTTTTGCCTATTAATGAATATTAAATTGGCCCTTCAACTGTAATACTGAATCAGAGACTGCCATCTTGAGTTCACAGATGACGTAAGATTTCAGTGGAATGCTCACACCCGCTAGGACAGTAAACTTGAAATACTCTTTTAATACAGGGAGATAAATTGCTATGAAACCCTGCAAACTCCACCTTCTTTTAACTCTGGCCCCACCAGAGGTGACCCACAGTTGACTTTTCCCACGGTAGAGGTCAATGGTCCTTCATAGGAAAAAAGGTTCCACACTCCAGCTTTACAGTAGACCCAGAGGATGGGGTGTCTTTGTGTGTCCTTGCCTTGTACCTGCGAAGTTTGTGATGAAGGTGCTCTGTGTTGGCTCCCTGACTGTAAGCTGCCCTCCCTCTTTGAATCTTCAGGCGCTAGCTCTAAACAATATTATTGGTTTAGGTCTCTTTCATCAAGTATGCATTTTGGTTTTATCTTCTTATTGCATTTAGAGATTGACTTAGTTAATCTTCCCATTTTTCCCCTTTTAATACTAATGCTGTCTTACATGCCATTTCTTGTTATGGTTATTGATTGGTTTAGTCACAGTTGTTTCAATGCTGCATAGATTTGCCATAGATTTGGTTATGAGAAAGTGGGGTATGATGACCATATTAAATAAATAACATGCCTCACTGCAGGGCCGCCTTGTTCACCTACAAACACTTCAGGGGGCTCCTGACAACAGATTTGGCCGTTTTGGGGCAGCCTTGTCTACTTTAGGGGACGTGAATGGGGATGGCCTTGCAGATGTGGCGATAGGAGCCCCTATGGAGGATGAAGATCGTGGGGCCATTTACATCTTCCTGGGAGAAGCGGGCAGGCTGAGGGGACTGCATAGCCAGGTAAGCCCAAGGCTCAAAACAGATGGAATTTTGTGAATAAATAAATGAATTTATTGCCTGCTTAAAATGAGTGAGGCAATGTGGTCCAATGGATAAAGAACTAGGCCAGGGATCTAGGCCACTGATGGGGAACCTGTGGCCCTCCAGATGTTGCTGGACTACAACTCCCATAGTCTCTGATCAGTAGCTATGCTGGCTGGAGCTGATGACAATTGTAGTTCAACATCATCTGAAAGGCCGCAGGTTCCCATCCCTGAGCTGGGTAATCCAGATTCAGACCCCACTCATGCAACGGATTGATAGGAACCAATTTCTTTCCTCTTCATTTGCGAAATGGGAATAATACAGCAAACTCCCTCACCGTGTTGGTGGACAGCAAATGCAGCCAAGTCTGGATGTAAACCTGCAAGTCATAACTTTTCTTTATTTTTGCCATGGTTTTATCACTGGCTTACTGGGTTCTCCGCATGTTTGGATCACAGTAAACGTTGATGGAAAATGTGGGACAACAGCCGGAAAGAGCTTTAGTCCTGTGAATTCTTGTACTGTACTACATGAAGTACTGTTTCACTTTTTTAAAAAATTCCTTGGTTTGACAGGAGTTTCTGGGGATGATTTCAGGGACAGATGGGCGGTGAAGCTGATGGGTCATTTTGCTTGCGGGTCAAATGGCAGGCAGGTGGGCCGCACTAAACTTTTCCCTCCTGCTACCTGGATTGGATCTTTTGAGGACAGGAAGCATAGCCAGATAATATCTTTGCCCTTATTGCAGCATAACAGCAGAAGGCACTTCTTGGCCACATCCGCTCTTTATATTTTAAAGCGCTATGATAGCACTTTCTCAGTTCTCAGAGTGGTTTAACAATCCCTCTTCCCAGGGAACTCTGGGAATTGCAGCTCTCTGAGGGGACTAGGAGACCCCTTTCAGCACCCTTAACAAACTACAGCTCCCAGGATTCTTGGGGGGAAGCCATGACTGTTAAAGGAGTTTAAGAGTGCTTGAAATGTATGGTGCAAATGTGGCCCTAGTTTTTCCCTTTAATTCTTGGGGGTGGGGAGGTATCCTTTTGTAAAGTGACGTACATGGTCAATGCAGACAAAGCAGGACTACAACCTTTGATTAATTAATTGGTTGGATTAAATTAAAAACCTTTTAAAATAACTAAAATGCATTCCCAGTTAATTGGGTGAGATGCTTTTAAAGAAAATAATCTCTTTATTTTACTGCAAAAGGCTATGTAAAACAGGACGTACAGAGTAGGTTTGTTCTACAGCTTAATAAATTCCTATCAAGCTTTCTGTGCCAACAACTCATATTCCAGTACTCTGTAAAGTGATATTGATTATTAATGGGCTAGTGCTCCTTCTGGGTATTGCATCAGTTAGCTTACCCAGCTCATCTAATTCAATAAATTTCAATAATGAACCACTCTCTTTTTGATGGAGGATGCCGTTTCCCCCCAATATTGGACCCAGACCATCTTGTCAGAGATTAATAGATATATCATTAATAATTTACAGTTGTTTGGAATCTGTTTTTTAGATTCATAATGGGTCTAAATCCAAGCTGAATCTCCCTAAGTGTGATATAATTGTAACAACCTATATCTAAGAATTAGACAGCACATTTTATAAATATCGGCTGTTGCAACATTCACATGCACCATCTGAAAACAAACAATGTTTTTCTCGTTCAAAACTTGTTTGTCATATACACATTTATTCAGATTTAATGAGTGGATCAGTGAATGGATTACAACTGATTTGATTTATCGACTAAGATTTCCTTCATTGGGTGAGAGCTCTAAAACAAAACTTTTTTGTTTTAGAAGGGGTGGGGGAATAACTGAGTTGAGGGTGTGTCTACATTTTCTGCTGATGTGCCCTAACCCTCCTTGCTCCCCATTTTCTCTTTCTCTCCCCTCTCCATCTATTTAGCGGATTGCTGCCAAATCTCTCCCCTCCATGCTCCATTCTTTTGGACAGTCTATCCAGGGAAGGATGGATCTGAGTGGGGATGAACTGACTGATCTAGCTGTTGGGGCGCTAGGAAGCGCAGTGCTGCTTCGGTAGGAATGGGTGGGGTGGTAATGGGAAGTGGGTTGAGACAGTTGCCACTGGTGTCCATTGGGACTGGTGGTGTGGAAAACAGACAGCCCAGCAGTAGGTCCAGCAGTAGGCCCAGCAGAGCCAATGACAGGCAGAGCTAGTTTGCCCCCCTCCTCCTCCCTGCTGAGTCTACAAAGGCGATGCTGAGACTAAGGAGGAGGAAGCTGACAGCCAGTGTCATTCCCTGGATGGGTTGTAAGGAAGCAGGTGGGGCTGCCTGAGGGCACACTGAGGTTGGTAGGGCAATGTGCCACTAGCCCCAAAGGACCAGACACTACTGGATTGAGGGTGGGAAGGAACAGGTTAAACATAATTGGGAGTCTGTTCAGTGCAGGGCTTGGAAAAGTTACTTTTTTGAACTACAACTCCCATCAGTCCAATCCAGTGGCCATGCTAGCTGGGGCTGATGAGAGTTGTAGTTCAAAAAAGTAACTTTTCTAAGATCTGGTTCAGTGTGGCTTAGTGGTTAAGGTGCTGGACTACAACCTGGGAGACCAGGGTTTGAATCCCCACACAGCCATGAAGCTCACTGGGTGACCTTGGGCCAGTCACTGCCTCTCAGCCTCTGAGGGAGGCAATGGTAAAATCACCCTCTGAATCCGCTTTCCTTGAAAATCCTATTCATAGGGTCGCCATAAGTCGGGATCCACTTGAAGGCAGTCCATTTGTCATTTGTCCCCCCACCACCTCCAACTCTAATTTTACTGCAAGATTATCCAAATTCGGCATCCTGGACGAGATTTAACAAATCCGTGTAAACCTGTCGCTCATATACTAGCATAGTAGCCGTCAGTTTGGTGCAGCCTAATCAACTGCGCTTTCCTGGCACAGCATTGCAGCAGTAAGGTTCAAGCTGACATGGAACTTGCATGTTGTGCTGTGACAATTGCTACACTTTCCTGTCTGCTGTGATGCTGCCTCCATGTGGTGGGGACTGGGAAGGTTCTTGCCACATCAGGCTGCTGAGAATATGGATAAGCAGTTGGTGTCTGTGTGTATTGAAAAGGCAAGTGTGTTGATTATGAAGCAGAGCTATGTGGGAACCCCTGAGTATGTCACTTCCTTTCCTAGTTAGTTAATGTGGCTGCCTCAGGGGGGTTGGGATAAGGGGACTACAAATGAAGACTGGGCCTGATCCAGGACTTCTGGGAATTTGGGCAGCTGATGGTTTGAAAATATTAGCCCTTCTGTCTCATGCCTTCCAGATCTCGGCCTGTATTTACTGTCATCTCTTCGCTGAGTTTCTCACATCGCTGGATCCCCCTGGATGACCCTAACTGTGGAAGTGGGAAGGTTTCCGGAATAGCCCCACGTGGGAGTCTCAGTCTTTGCTTCACCCTGAAACTCATCAGCACAAAATGGAACCGTGGTAAACGCTCCGATTCAGTGATCCCTTTGCTTGGTTATTTTTCTCATTCTTTTATGGGTTCTCTTGGTGTAATTCTTTTTATGTACTTGTTTGTTCCTTTTCTTCACTTATTCTTTCCATACTTCTTCATCATCTTATAATTTGTCTCTAGATCTCTTCCCGTCCACTCTTGTTGCTCATTTTCTCAGTCATTTTCTTGCATATTTTCCCACTATTTCTCTTATTCATTTTCTTTCGCATTTAAAACTATGCTTCATTCAACAGTTCTCTCTAGTCTTGTCACTTTTCTCAGTTATTCTCGTATTCTATACATAGTCACTCCAAATACTAACTTGTTCACTTGTTGGTTTCCTCAATGATTTCATTCATTCAAGTTCGTTCTGCTCCTTTGATTCAGTTTATTTCCTTTTTTTTAAAATCAGGTGTTCTGCAAGCTACAATCTCATTTACTCTCCAGTCTGATGCTGCCCAGCCTCTGCCACGATTGACACTAGGAAATGAGACTTCCAGCATCTCAGAAACCATCCGTGTTGGAACTATGCCAATCTGTGTCAGAAAGACCCTCTATGCTCCAGTAGGTTTCAATATACCTCTATCCATGGTGCCCAGGGGAATTCTGTGGGGGTGGGGGATGGTAATGCTAGGAATACTGTATCTAATGCAGAATTCTCAGTCCCTAAATAAACTACAACTCCCAGGATTCTTTGGTGAAAGCCATGATGGTTACAGTGGTCTAAAAGTGCTATAACTTTGCAGATATAGGCACACCTAAAAGAGTCTTGCAGTGAAGGACACACCTGTTGGTGAAACACCACTTTATGGAAGATCACAGTACTTAGAAGCATTGCTGCGAGGATGATCACAATATTTATGGGGGAAATGTAATGACTGGGTGCAAACTTGTGATCCTTTTTTAAAAAATTGTCTTCTAGCTCTGCCTGGATGACTCCTTCTCCCCACTTGTGCTTTGGGCAGATTTCCTAGTTCAGGGAGAACCAGATGCCTCTTCCAGGAGCCTACACCCTATCCTTGACCCTGGAACTAATTTGTCCACCCAGATCCAGGTATTGTTTCCTGCTCACTTCCCTTCATGCCCATTTCCTAGGGCAAACATCTCCTCTATCAAAGGGAAGGACCAGCTTTGAGCACTTAGTAAAGAGAACTTTGTTGATTGGGTGACCCACAAATGTTCTAAATTAATAAATACACCTTGCTGAATCCAAGCAGGTCTTGGTTTGGTCAGAACTTGGTCGGCTGATTGCCTGGGAGCCCCACACATCATCATCATCATAGCTTGGCTATAAAAGTTGGGAAATTTGAACTATTAACTTTGACAAGTTGGGCTCTAATATGCGCTGCCAAGGCGAGGTTAGCCATCGCCAAGGTAACCTCTTTATAATTATCTGCCAGTAGGTCTATAATTATGGTTTCTGGGCCGAGGCCCAACCTGGGCTTGATAAAAGGGTCTAGAAATTTCTTTCGAGGGCCATTATAGAGGGGGCAGTAGAGTATATAGTGGGCAAGGTCCTCGATCACCTTGTTCCCACAGATACAAAAATGTTCGTTTTTTGGGAGGTCCTTGTATCTGCCCTCAAGAAAAGCAGTGGGCATTGACTGAAACCTTAACTCTGTGAAGGCTCTGCGTTTTTGGGGGCAACGAAAGGTAATTAAGTAAGAGGCGACAGAGTGGTTTATTTTGAAACCGGGGAACCAAGTCGAGAACGGAGCTCTCATTATTGTGGATCTGTCTTGGACCTCGTCAAAATTAAAGACCCAGTTACGAAGTTCCCTTGGTGAGAATAATTTGAGGTCTTGAGTTGACAGGTTGTAGTAGTCAATTAACAGTTTCGTAGCTTGAGCCCAACCCCCTTTAAGTGATTGTTCATGCCAGCAGCATTTGACTAAGGAGGAATCCTCCATCAGGAGTATTTTTCTCCCAAATCTTAAGACTGCCAGGTCAGTTTTTGCGGTTAATGAATGTATACCCAGCTCGGCTCTGACGTGTGCCGAGGGAGTGCCTCGCGGAAGGCCCAAAAGCTGTTTTAAAAAGGAATTTTGGAGTGGCTCTACCATGCGTTTAAGGGCGTGTCCCCATATTTCAGCCCCGCAGAGAATTTTAGAGATTGCTACGGCTCTATAGAGCCCCACACATGCCACCGGCAGGTTCACAGAGGAAATGTGTGGGATACAAATGTAATAATTAATAAACAATGAATGCACAGTGGAAATAAAAACCAGTAACTTTGTTGCCTTAAACAAAATGAAGTTCAACACAATGATGACCAAAACAAGAGGGGAAAGGATAGGGAAAAGCCATTCTCACAGAGGGCTAGTTTGCATGTGGAGTCTTTACCAATATTTATTTTTTAAATGTCTGAACCACCCTTCATTCAAATAAATCTCAGGATAGTGTACAAAAGCAAAATAACAAAAAAGCAAAATGCAGTCATTTTCTGTCTCAGGGAGTGGCCTCAGCCAGGGGACAGGGTTCCAGCCCAAGCGTGGCTGGCATATGCTAGGCACAGAGTCCAGGGATCCATAGGGAAGGGCAATAGCTTAGGGGTAGAGCATTTGCTTTGCATGCAGAAGGTCCCGGGTTCAATCCCTGGCATCTGCAGGTTGGGCTGGGAGACACTTCCTGTCTGACACCCTGGAGTGCTGCTGCCAGTCAGTGTAGACAATACTGAACTAGATGCTCAGTATAAGACAGCTCCTATGTTCCTGTCCCAGAGTCTCATACCACTAGTCCCAGTTATTATTATTATTATTATTATAGTTTATTTCTGTCCCGCCTTTTGGCCAAAAGGCCCTCAAGGCAGCTTACAAAAAATACAAACATAGAAATACAGATCAATATCAGTTGAGGATCTGGTAAGCAAAGTCAAGCCAAACGGAGGCCAGGTTCCATCAGGCAAACAAACCGAGGTCAGAGTCAGGTGAAGCAGAGGTCTGATTCCAGTGAGGATAGTCAAACAAAGCAGAGGGCAGGTTCCGATAAATAAAGACAGGCAAATTAGAGGGTCCAAACAATCACAGCAGGTGGCATCCTGGATAGCTCCAAGTAGTACCTAGGTGCAATGGGCTCCTGGGGGAAGGGTGGGATAGTAATAATTAATAAATAATAAATAAATGAATCAGACGAGACCTCTGTTCACCTCTCTTGCTCTTTCTCCTCTTATCAGATTCCCTTCAGACAAGACTGTGGCCTTGATGACATTTGTGTGTCTGATCTTCGGGTTTCCTTCAACTTTTCAGGGTGAGTAGCATCTTCTATGCCTTAAGACTTATTGCTGTCCTTAGCTGCTGTGTCCCCTAGATTCCTTCCATTGGTTCACTATGAGGCAGTAGCCAAGAGGTGCAACCCAGCCGTTGCCTTGGATGCTGCATGGGATTTTTGGCTGTGATGCTCAGCCAACATGAAGTAGTGCACAGACCAGAATTTGCATCCAGAAAATGCTAGGGCGATCCTCTTTAATTATCTGCTTGTGGGTGGTTCTCATGTGCAATCTGAGAGTTTCACCAGGATTCCCCCTCCACTAGGGACACTGAGATGCACCTCTTGGATCACACACTATTTTGCCCTTTGTCAGGCATCTTGAGCTAAAGAGTGGGAGTCTTCAGGGGAAAGGCCGTAGCTCAGTGAATAAGCATCTGCCCTGCATGCAGAAGGCCACAGGTTCAATTCCTGGAATCTCTAAGCAGGACTGAGAAAGAACCCACTTTGAAACCTTGGAGAGCTGTTGTTAGTTGGTGTAAACAGTACTGAGCTAGATGAAACAATCGTCTGACTCAGAATAAAGCAGCTTCCTGTGTCAGGTGTTCTGCTTCTCCCAGTAGAACAAAGTGCCCATTTCAAAGGCTTGGGTGCACAAACTGATCCTGGTAACATTCTTTGTTAGGCCAAGTTTTTTGCAATCCTTTTCTTGCAACTCCTGTGATGTAAGTATTGACTGTTCTCATTTTATAGAGTAAGAAACAGAAACAAAGAGACAGAAACTTGCCCAAGGTCCAACCAGTGAGTTCTTGGAGGTTAAACAAATATTCCTCTCATTATGTTTCAGGTCGAAAGGTCTTAAACTGAGTCCAAATTTCATACTGAACTTAACACTGAAACTTGAAAATGTGGGCGAGGCGGCGTACAAACCAGGCCTTTCATTTTACTACTCTCCTGTTTTGTCCTTCCGGGGGGTTTCGGTTCTTCAGGTGAGTTGGAGGAATAATTTGGGGGGTAGGATGGGGGAATAGAAGACTGGGAGAGACTGGAGGCAGGAGGTTGCCAGGGATTTAGGAAGACAGTTGAAGACTTGTGAGTGAGGAGGAGATGAGTGTCACTGATAAGACATAAGCTGTCCAACAACCCCTGAGTTGTTTATAAATCCTTCCTAAATTATACTGTTTTTAAAAAACAAAAATAGCTGCTGGAAGCTCCAGTCATGAGCAGAGAACCTGTGAGGGAAAAACAGTTTAATCCTTTCTCCTCCCACCATTTTCCTGCTCAAAATCCCCCCCCCACAAGTGTCTTCCTCCTTCCCCAGAGAGAAAGTTACAGAGACTTGTATCTTTTTCCATCTGAAGGGGGGAAAGCAGCTCCAGAGGGGCAATTTTGATAAGGGGTAAATGGCCAAAGGGGAAAGGGCTAATCAACCCTCCCTCCCTGGTTCTCTGTTCAAGATTGCAGCCTCCTTTGGCTGCCACCCTAGTCAGAGGCAGCATGCTTCTGAAAACCAGTTGCCGGAATCCTCAGGAGGGGAGAGTGTTCTTGCACTCCGGTCCTGCTTGCGGGCTTCCCCCAGGCACCTGGTTGGCCACTGTGAGAACAGGATGCTGGACTAGATGGGCCACTGGCCTGATCCAGTAGGCTCTTCTTATGTTCTTATGTTCTTAAATAACCCACACAAGTTGGCAAACATGCACAAAAAGTCATCTTGTGTAGTTTGGCCCATGGTGGGAGGGTACCTCACCTCTTAAGCTTTATGCCTGTTAATTTTGTGAGGCGATTTCTACTACTTCAGGGTAAACACCAGAAAACTCTATTCCTTCTGTGTAATCCATTTGTGATTTTCTTTATGACCCTTCCCCCTCCATTCCCTCCTTCAAGTCTAACTGGCGCCTGTCTCCGACATGTGAAATGCATGGATCTCATGGAAATACATCCATCAGGCACAGCTCCTGCCGCTTCAGCCCACCGGCCCTCAAGGGAGGCATCCAGGTAACAAGTGGAAAGTGGGGAGGGGGCAAGAAAATAAGCAGAAGAGTAAAATCGAAGAATTTGATCATGAATGACAGGATGAAAGAGATAGAGGGAGAATGAGAAGAAGACATAAGAAAGAGCAAGTGTGAAGGGTGGGATTGTTGTATGTGATGCAGTTATTAGGCAGGGCTCTTTGTGTACCCCACTATTCAGCATCCTACTTTCTATTTTTGTTCTTAAAAAACCAAGTTTCTAGTCCATATGTCTGGATAAAAAATCTTGACATTGTATGGGTGTGTGTAGTGACATCTAAGAAGCCTAAGAGAAGCTCAGGAGTGTTTTGCCCTTCTCTATGACTGGCAGAAGTAGAACTGACTATGTAAAATACGCAGATAGATGCAGAACTGCTTCCCTATGTCTAATTTATGCAGGCTGTGGATTTTGGGTTACCATCAGGGCCAGCTTCACAGAGTGGTGAGGCCAGGTGTTTGCTGGCGCTGAAAGACCAGCAGCGGGCACACCACCCCAATAGCCCCTCCAGTCTGTAAGAGAATTCAAAATGTGTAGGAGCAGTGTGGTAAGAGTATGTGCACACCTGCCTTCTTCCAAGTTCAAGGAAGGCATTGAAATCCTGCAACTGGTACCAGTTACCTGGACACAGAATTTAATTTGGGGCACTGAGGAATGGAACATAGAGAGCACTCATTCCTGTTGATAGCAGACACTTTCAGCTCTGAACCAATAGCTTCCATTGGATTTTGAACTCTCCCTACCCTTATTTTGACCAAGTCTAAGGACTTGAGACTTAAATTATCAACACCAGGCCTGTTCTACTGAGAATATCCTACTGTTACAAAATGTTCATAGAATTGTAGAATCGTAGAGTTGGGAGGGGCCTGTAAGGCCATCAAGTCCAACCCCCTTTTCAATGCAGTAATCCAAATTAAAGCATTTCTGACAGGTATTCTGAAATGTATCAGTTTTGAGATGAGAGTAGATATATTTGGAAGTTCTGCGATATCTAAACCTTTTGGGTTGTAGTCAACTAAGTCTTAGTCAATGTAGACCCACTGAAATTAATGAACGTACTTTAGTCATGTCTATTAACTTCAGTGGCTCTCCTCTGAGTAGGACTAGCATTGAATACCACCCTCTGTGATCTGTGTCAGCAATTGATTCAACTGTGCACATATGTTGTTAATGGGCATTCAGTCTGTTTTTTATTAAAAAGTATGGGAGCAAAGGACTGAACAAAAACATAAAACTCCATGTGTACAAGGCTCAACCATTTCTGGCTTTTGTTCTCTCAAGGCCTTCCTCCAGCTTTCCTTCCGCTCCTCGAGAGGAGACTCCTGGAATGACAAGTTTGTCCACTTCACCATCCAAGCACACAGGTAGGAGAAGGCACAGCGTGTCCAGCTCTCTCTCTCTCTCTCTCTCTCTCTCTCTCTCTCTCTCTCTCTCTCTCTCCGGCTTCTGCTTTGTCATCATTGCTAACGTTGTTTTCCCTCTTTGCCTTCCAGTCAGAACGAGAATGTCACGCTGAGTGACAATGAAGCCACAGACCAGCTACCTGTGCTGCGCCCAGTCAACATCATTGTGAAGGGGTAATTCTGTGCACAAACACACATTTCCCTTGGAGAGGCATGAGTGAAGGGGAGGGGGAGGGCAGGAATTTTGTCTGTTTATACAACAAACAGCCTCACGTATCAGGAAGGAACCACAGAGCACAGTGACAGGGCACATGATTTCATAGAATCATAGAATAATAGAGTTGGAAGGGGCCTATAAGGCCATCAAGTCCAACCCCCTGCGCAATGCAGGAATCCATATCAAAGCATTCCCGACAGATGGCTGTCCAGCTGCCTCTTAAATGCCTCCAGTGTCGGAGAGCCCACTACCTCCCTAGGTAATTGGTTCCATTGTTGTATGGCTCTAACAGTTAGGAAGTTTTTCCTGATGCATTCCAAAAGATGCAGGTTCAGTCCCTGGTATCTCCAGTTGAAGCAGAGGTGGGAAACTTCAGGCCTGCGGGCCAAATGTGGCCCTGGGCCTCTCCATCTGGCCCTGGCACTCTCCCCAGGTAACACCCCTCTCCTCCAACCACATCTGTCAGTGGCCCTGTTTGCACACCCCAAGTGCTTTTGCCTGGCTGGAACCTGGGACTCTGATAATGCCTCTTGCTTGTCAGGAAGAAGAGAGAGGGGTGTATGGGTGTGCCCAGGAACTAGCCTATATACATAGGTGAAATTTACCACCATTGCTCCGCCCACTTTGCCTCTGGCCCTGCCCACCACTGGCATGTGGCCCCTGGAAGGCTGTCCGGAAGGGAATGTGGCCCTCAGGCTGAAAATGTTCCCCACTCCTGGGTTGAAGACCCCTCTAGAAGGAACTAAAAGAGAGGACACGTGCCTGTGGAGGTATTTGGAGGAGGGAGCCTTTGCTTTATCTCTGGCATCTCTATAGTCATGTGCCCTGTTAAAAGAGGCAAGATGTTCAGTTTCATACTAGAAGTGTTATGGATCAGCAGCCCAACTTAGTGATCTGCATAAACTGTTGCTCTCCACCAGGCTTGACTCCACTACGTACCTCAGTTTCTCCACAAAGAACCCCGAGAAGAAGATACTTACGCATACTTATGAGGTAATGCACCTGCCTCCCCTCCGTGTGCATCCACACTAGCCATCCACCTGTCTAACCACCTGCTGTATCTCATTGGAGCAGCTACAACTAACAGAAGCATTTCAAAAGATGCTGAGAATCAAAGAACAATTCACACAGCTGTTTTCCTTTCTGTGTTAGTGTGTTCTTTTGGTGCAACACTTCTTGATCCCTTGTTGCATACCATCGATCGTCTCTTCCCCTCCTTGCCCATTTTCCCCATCTCCTCTTCTGTTCTGGCAGGTCAGAAATTTGGGCTCAACCCCCACTCCAGTCAAGGTTATCTTTGCACTCCCCTTAAACACTGAACTGGGGTTCGTCTGGAATGTGACCCCAACCCACAGTGATGTGGTGAGTAGAAGATTTGGGTGGGTGGGGGAGGCTACAGGGGATGGCTTGTAAATGAGAAATCCCGTGCAGTACTCCTGGTCAATTGGGGTGTGTGGGAGAGGGGATTCTGGAGTTCAATCAGGGCTGGGTAGAAGATTGTAAAGGGAGCTACATAGATTCGGATGTGGGGAGGTAGAACCCCTGTGCTCTGGAGATACATAAGAACATAAGAAGAGCCTCTGGATCAGGCCAGTGGCCCATCTAGTCCAGCATCCTGTTCTCACAGTGGCCAACCAGGTGCCTGGGGGAAGCCCGCAAGCAGGACCCGAGTGCAATAGCACTCTCCCCTCCTGCTGTTTCCAGCAACTGATGTTCAGAAGCTTACTACAGGGGAGGTAGATACATCCTATATATAATAGCAAACTCAGCCAAAATGGCACCATCCACTTACAAGAGAGTGGTAGCAGTAGCTTGGTTGAACTCCGAGGTCTGTGACAACAAAATGTTAAGGGGTGAACCCCTAAATGTAGCCCAGTGAGGACTGAGCCTGCTCAGAAGGCATAAAATGTTGACTGACTGTTGTGGGGTGGTGGTGGAGTATTTTGGGAGATGGCAGGACTGGTGACTCCCCACTGCAACATTTTGTTGAACAGAATGTTCCCTGTTTCCTTCCAGATGAAGCAGTTCTCATGTGTGCCGCTGTTCATCCTCAGAACAGGAATCAAGACCAAGGACCTCAAAGCACCCACCACAGTAAGAACCTGGTTGAAAGGCACCTGCCTCCGGGCTGGTTGGGGACTCTTTCTAGAAAGATCTCTCTCATCCAGGGTTGAGATGCAGCTGCCTTTAAGGTGGGAAGGGCAATTGTTAACACCAAAGTATTTTTTTGTTTTTTTTTGACAGAGAGGGTGCCTGGGGGCCACAGTCTGCTCCAAAATTCAGTGCCTAATTGCCAATCTCTCTCAAGGAGAGTGGGTCAAGTTCATTTTTTCGGGGGATTTTTACAGGCAAGACAACACTGTGAAGGTAAGTGATGCCCCCTTGAAAAGGTAAGGAACATATTGTGGCCTGGTTGGAGGGGAAGCTTCCATTAGAAACTCTGGGGAAAGCATTCCTTTTCTGGGATCAATCTCCTTCACACCTGATCATTTTATTTTTATTATTTATTTTCAAACATATTTATTTGTTTATTTAATTTTTATCCCACCTATCCCTCCCAAATGAGACCAGCATGGCAAACATCAAGATGTTAAAACAATACGATTTATAATAAAAACATATTTTTTAAAACAATTAAAAACATCTAAAACGTTTTAAAACAATTAACAACCGTCTAAAGGTAAAGGTGTCCCCGCACTTATAGCGCGAGTCGTTTCCGACTCTTAGGGTGACGTCTTGCGACGTTTACTAGGCAGACCGTATATATGGGGTAGGATTGCCAGTTCCTTCCCCGGCTTTTCTATACCCCCCAGCATATGCCGGGTACTCATTTTACCGACCACGGATGGATGCAAGGCTGAGTGGACCTCGATCCCTTTTACCGGAGATTTGACTTCCTCCTTCCGTTCGAATCAAACTCCGGCCGTGAGCAGAGCTTCGGCTGCGTTACCGTCGCTTACCACTCTGCGCCACGGAGGGCAGAACAGCCATCTAAAAGCATTTAAAAGCAATCACATAACCTCACAGTTACTAATTTCAAGGTTGCCATGGCCAGTATCTTTCAGCCGCCAAATGCCTGGGTAAACAGGAATGCCTTTAAATGTATCCTGGAAGTCAGTAGACAGACACACTTCACCAGGGAGGGTATTCCACAAGCAGGAAGCCACCACTGAGACTGCCCTGTCACAGGTCCATGCCAACCAGGCACCAGCCAGAGGTGGCACCACCAACAGGGTCTCCCCTGCCGATTGTAGGGTCCATGATGGTTGATACTGGTGGAGTTGCTCCTTAAGGTACTTATATACACTGCTTTATATTGGAAAAATTCAAAGCACTGCACAAAATAGTCAAATCATACATTAAATCATTCTACATTCTAAACCACCATCTATCCTTTGGAACTCTCTGCCTATTGAATTAGGCAGGCATCTTCCCTCTGTTGTTTTAGATGACTGTTAGATTTTTTTTATTTCAGAAAGTCTACTCAGAAGCACAGTTTAGTTACCTGAATTCATTCTAAAAGTTTTACTGATTTTATTTAGATCTTAATGATAATTATGTTACGTGCATTTGTTTTTTTAATTGCTTTATGGATTTTAGCTGCATTTTTACCTAATATTTTATTTGTACACTGCTTAGAGAGTGCTTAGATTAAGTAGTGTATCAATTTCTCTAAATAAAATAAACAATAATATACAATCCATCATAATATGAAATTCACAATAATATATAATTACAGTAACTGACTGTATGCACCAAGCAGTATTAGTGGCAAGGAAACATCTAGGTAAACTGTTAAGTTTTCTGCATGTGCCGGACAAGACCTGAAAAAAGGAGGAAGCTTGCAACCAGCTTAAACCTTCTGGAGGTATGATTTGGGGAGTGTGAGGTGGAATAACGAAAGAGCTCTCCTTTGTGGTTAGCTGGCTTTAGGTGTTTCCATATAGCACAGTGGTTTTTCACCTTTTTTGAGTCACAGATCCCTTTGAGAATATGATGAAAGCTAAGGGCCCCCATAAATATATATTAATTTTATTGCATTGAATTTTCTTTGTGCCTGGTTCACAGCCCCCTGAAGTCCATCCATGGACTCACAGGGGTACATTAACCATAAATTAAGAACTCCTCCTTTAGCAGATGTATGGAATCTTTGGCCCTCCATATGTTGCTGGACTATAACTCCTATCACCCCCAGCCATTGGCCAGGCTTCCTGGGGCTGATGGAAGTTGTAGTTCAGCAACCATCTGGAGAGCCAGAGGGGTTCCCCACACCTGGCCTATAGAGTTATGCCAGGGAGAGGGGAAACACTGAGGACCAAACTTGATTGGTCTATTTAATTTGTCTTTCAATCCTACAGCTGACGTCCCAGAACCTCCATATTCGCAGCGAGGCATCTGTGGTTGTTGATGAGACCAGGTTTTTCCTGAGTCAACCAGAGGATTTTCATTTCAGCCAGGTAACTTGCAGGGTTAAGGTTATGGAACACATATTGGAAGAGTGATGCAGCTCATCATTCACATACAGAAACTGGTTATTATTGAGCATAGAATTCAGTCGCCTTGTGGGCTCCAGAACCTGTTTTCAATCTCCTGAAATGTGTGAAATAACATTAGAGGTACCTCTAAGGGTTATTATTTATTGTTGCATTCCACTCCAATCTCAGAGCAGTGTGAGACTTCCAGGGGTTCCTGTGCTTACCAGGGTTTGGTTTCTTTGGAAAGAAGGTCAGCAGAGACTATGGTGTCTTATAGGATATATGGTTTTTATGTACACACATTCCAACCTGAGCTTAAAAGGGAGGGGTTCACAGCATTAACAGTTTAATAGATCTTGCTTTTCCATTAAGCTTGTAGGGAGGTACCCCAAAGCCATGGTGCAGAAAGCAGGCATCTCTGTGTGTCTCCCCAGTTCCCAACGTCTCCAGACTAACCCTCACACAGACACACAAACCACGTTTTTGTTGGGAACAGGGAGGCCTATGTCTTGAAAGAGTTCTTATGATCCACATTGCTCTCCTGGCTGTTCCTTACACATGTTAATGAAGGCATTTGACAGACTTGGTTGAGTCCATTAACTTATGAATGGAACTAGTCTGACCAGTATAGCAGGTTTCTTCTTCTGCAGATCCCAAATCAGAGGCTGGCAAGGGGATTCATAGAAATCATCCATCTCACCCTCCAAATCCCATAATATTATTACTATGGGCTGTATCCAACTCTAGTCCTACTCAGAGCAGACCCACTGAAGTTAATGGATAAAACTAACTTAGAGTCATTCATTTCAGTGGGTCTACTCTGAGTAAGACTAGCACTGGATACGACCTATTTCTTTATATACTGCTTCCTTGTCAAAATGGCTTTGCAAAAGGATGTGCAAAGTTTTTCTCCCTCGCCACAGTGAGCTTTTGCAAATCTGGAAGGAGCCTCTCTGTCTCCTCCTGCCCCCCCCCCAATTGAATAATGCAGTAAGGTGTCGCTTTCCCCACGATGCTTATATGACATTTAAGCAACTGAATATGCCAGTGGAGTTATTGTTTGGATCAAATCTGACCCAGAAGGTTGGAAGAGAGGAGAATGTTTTCTTGTTACGGGTAAGAACTCCTGAGTCTCTTTCCTCTCTTTTGCAGATCGTCACCGAACTTGAGCTAATTTCACAATTGGATCTCATCCCCATCATTGTGGGCAGCACTGTTGGAGGCATCCTGCTCTTAGCCATTCTAGTGGCTGTCATGTTTAAGGTATGCTGCATCCCTCATTTTTTGTCATGACACAGACCACGGGTCAAGACATGAGCACAAAATCTCAGATCTCCTGTCATCACCACCACCACCTTTAACAGCAGCAGCAACATAAAATCAGCCATGGTAGACTTTAATTTTGATTGGAGACCTGTTGCAGGTGGGAGAGGCTTCTCACCTTCCCCCTTCCTTCCTTCCTTCCTTCCTTTTGTTCTGATCAAAATCCCCCCCCTTCCCTAAAGCCGCTGTTAGGATGGAGGACAAAGCTATCAATGGCTACCAGTCGTCATGTGGCTGTACAGCAACATATTACTATATACTGGGCTTCTTTTGGGAGGAAGGGTGGGATATAAATTTAGTAATAGAAATAAAAATAAACATCCAGGGTCAGAGGCAGTGAGCCTTGAAATACAGTCACTTGGGAAACAACAGCAGGAGAGTGCTATTGTGTTGACGTCCTGCTTGTGGGCTTCCCAGGGGCACCTGGTTGGCCACTGTGGGAAACAGGATGTTGGACTAAATGGGCCTTTGGCCTGATCCAGCTGCAAGGTTCTCCTTACATACTAGTTCCACTGGTGAAAAAAACTTAGATACACTATACCCCATTCCGGTTTGTCTCTAGTTCCACCCACTACCACAATGGACTTTTCTGGTAAGTCACTGGCCCTTCAAGGGAAAAAGGTTTCCCTGTAGTATAGGTGCATGTGTTCATATCCCCCCACCAGTGGGACTAATTAAAGCAGCTTTTGAAGGCAGGGGGTGGGGGGAGAGAGTTCCTGTTGGGAAAAGAGCATTCAGGGCAAGTGTTAAATCCTTCCACTCCAGCATCTTTGCTTCATGTGAGTTTGGATCTCCCCTGCTGTTGCTTTTAGGTTTTAAAAACAGACTTTGGGTGATCCTATCATGTCTACTTCAGTCCTGACAACCCTGTTTCTCTCTCTCTCTCTCTTCCTCCCCCCCCCGCCCTTTCTAGTTTGGATTCTTCAAACGCAACCAACTGCCCCAAACAAGTGAAACTGCAGCAGGACCAGCTGTGCCCAGTGAGCAACCTTCTCAGACAACCAACTAGCTTACAAGGGAGAAAGGGACTGTGGATCTCTGGGAGGCAGGACCTACGGATTCCCTGGGGAAGGCATGGGATTGGGAAAAGAGAGGAAGAGGCTGGGAGCTGGATAGGAGCCTAAACTTAAGAAAATACATGTTGGGACTGAAAAGCCAAAGTCTGGCTCACTGTGTGGTAGCAACTTTGGCTGCTTCCAGACAGGTGGGTCCGGAGCTTAGGACTAATAAATTGTTGCTCTCCGTTGTAAGCTACAAGAGAAATTGTGACTGGATTTCCACACTAATGGGGTTCTTGTGCTTTTTCTGTATGTTCATCTCACTATGTTCTATGCATGCTAGTGAGTTTGATGTAGCTACTCTGGGCTGGGGAAGGGAGAGGTCCAATTCACCGGAGAGGCCATTTGAAAAAAGGAAGTTCTGAGGGCTCCTTAAAAAAATAAAAATGATTTATTTATTCATATAGTACTAAACCCGTATTCATTTACGTGTGATTGCTCATTACTACTCACAAATTGCCAGAAATCAAAGGGTTGTATCCAACATTAGTCCTATTCAGAGTAGAACATTGAAATTAATGGGCATGACTAATTAAGGTCATGCAGAGTTTAGTTGGATGCATCCCAAAGTGTTTTAATGTTTGTGTTGGCTCAGAAGCATCAATTGGAAGTGTTTGATTATAGGGGAAAACCATGTTGTTAAAATAGTGGTGAATGGAAAATGTGGGTTTAAACATTGTTATAGTGCTATAACAATTTAGGCAGGGTTTTGCTAATTGTATATATATATAATCTCCAGAAAAACATTTTAGGGTTAATTCTAATTTTGATTTAAAACATTTAAGAGTGTTATAAAAATGGCGCCCATCACAAAGGTTATACTGAACGTGTGCTGAGCTGTGATTGATAGGTCACTGCCCACATCAAAGCCACGCCTCATTTAAAAAGGTGAAAGTGTAGCACACAGGACATCTACACTTGTGAAGATTGTGCTCCTCTTCCGTCTTCCTCCAAAAAATTGGATGTGGAAGAAGCACTGGGAAAACTCTGATTACAAATGGATGGCAATGACATGTGGACGCCTGATTAAAAGTGAGTGAATGAGGCATGGCAGTTCCACACCAGATGCCTTGTAGGGAAGCAGCCTTTACCTAAGAAATCAGTGACAGCCCAGCTTCTATCTCTCTGAGCCTATCTACATAGTCAGAACAAAAAAACAAACATGATGCAGTATAGTTGTTCTGGAACAGTACCACTTTTAATGGAACTTTCCCCCCCCTTATGTTCTGTCACCCCAGGCACTTTCCTCCTACATAGGAGCATTTCTTCATGGAAAAGACACTTCTACCTTCACTATTGATTTGCTCCGTTCACAGTTCCTGCTCAATGTTAGCTGCCAATTGTTTTTTCCCTTTCACACAAGTAGGCATTCCTCTGGGAAGGATTAGTCTTGCCGTTTCCTTGTGGCCCCACCCTCTAATTATACATTTCCACTCCCTCTGGTTGCTAGGTGACTGAGCATGCTCAGTTTGTTTTACCAGTTGCAGTAGGTTCCTTTAAAAAAAACCTCAAGTGCAAATATCTGTGTTTTCCCTGCCTATGGTTAGTAGAATACAGCTGAAATACAAATCTTTATTTGAGCAGTGTTATGCTTTTGCAAGCAAGTTAGGGGAAAAAGAAAATAAAGGCACTGTTTACAGCATCATAAAAAAGGCCAGCAGAACAGAGGAGAGCAGCTGGAAGTTGCTTGTCAGCCCACAGGAAACAAAATGAAAGAACGGAGGAGGAGATAGTGGGTATGGAGAGGGGAACGATTGGCACACCCACCTAAAAGCATTGGAGCAAAGCATCTGCAACCACTAGAGAAACAGAGAGGACGCTTTTTTTCCTCCACTTTTCATATTATCAGCATGTTAGTATGGATTTACAGAGGGAAAACTGATAGCTTCTGTTTGCCAGTAACTTCATGTGAACCATGCAAATTTAAAGATGTGAGTAGCACCAAATACACAGTAAAACACTGTGTAGATGAGCCCCTCTGGCTCACTTCCAGTTTCGGAGGAGGAGTGAGAGAAAAGTGTCTGGTGTGATGAACTAGAGCGATGATGAGGAAGGATATAAGTCTCCCCTCACTCATGTGCTTTGTTTGATGGCAATTAGCTCCTCCTTTCAGTTCTGTTGTACGCAGCACAGCCAGGCAAGCAATGAATGTGACAGCCACCATTGTGTCTATTTTGGCTCCAAGTCTTGTCATAGAAACAAAGGAGCATTTAAGATGATGAATTATTCCGCTTTGCATGCCTCAAAGTACTTTTTCTTCCTTCTCCTCTGGTTTTGCAGAAAGGAGCTGCTGGTGAAGGAAGATGTGGGGAGGTGTTCCTTTCTGTGCAGCCAAAGATGAGGAGGTTGTTTTCTTGCCTGTAGGATTTAGCAGGACGCCATAAGCCCTGCTGTGAGTGCAGGATACTTGTTTCTTTTTCTCTTTAGCGGCGAAAGGGTCCTGAGGTGAAGACTAGCTTGGCTTCCTATCCTGATGCCCATGGCCAATAACAGAGCTTGGCATGGTCAGGGAAATTGCTGGGGCCTACAGCCCCCCCCCCCCCAGGACTCACCAATTGAAAGCCAGCATTGCCATCTTAGGTCTCTTTTGGCATTGTGTCAATAAACACCATCTCCAGCCTGTCCAGGGCCTAGACCAACAGAGTGAGCTCCAGAATCCCCACTGACAGGCCTCTGGGGCAGTTCCTCAGTTTGCCTAACGGTACCTAACTCTTCCTCACCCCGTGAGTGCGCCTCTGCTTCCTCCCTCCCACAGCTAGGCTGGGATTGTCCAAGGGCATCCCATAGTCTGGAGCCAGACTGCCAATGCCAATAGTGATAGTAGGATTTCTTCTAAAAACACCGTTTTGCATTTGCCCTTTGCGAATGACCGAAGCCGGGGTGGGGAACCAGTAGCCCTCCAGATGTCATTGGGCTTCAATGCCCATCAGTCTCTGCCAGCATGCCCAAGGGGTCAAGGATGGTGGGAGTTCCTCACACCTGCCTTAAGCTCTCCATCTGTGTTGAAGGCAGGGTGTCAGACTCCCTTATGGTCTTTCAGCTGACGGATAAGCTAGAGGCCTAAGACACCTGTTGGCAGAGATTAATTTCTAGCAGGGGTGGCCAAATTTGTTCTAGTTAATGAGACAGGGAACAGAAAGTGAAAGAGAATGGGTTAGCTGCAAGCGCCTGGAAATGTTTTGATCTCTCTATCCCAAGACATTTTGGTGTTGCCGTTTTGAAAGAGAGGAGCTGAGGCACAATGAGCTCAGCAACATGTTCCCTTAAATTCAAAGAAATATGATTCAGTCTTGTGTTGACATCTTCCTGTAATTTGCGGTAAGTGCTCTGAACAGCTGCAATTCAGGCTGTGATTTTCATGGAATTTCTGAGGAACCCACTATTATCATTCTGCCTACCAAACTATTAAATAGTTTAATTAATACCTACATTTCCAAGGAGTCCTGAGCTTAATAAGGGTCAGTGTGGGTGTAGTCGCAAAAGTGTTGAGAGAGATTTGGGTTCTGTTCAGCTACAAACTTACTCTGTCTCTACCTAACCTGCTAGGTACACCATACAGTTAAAGCACATGATCCCCCCCCAAGAATCCTGGGAACTGTAGTTTACCCTTCACAGAGCTACAATTCCCAGCACCATTAGCAAACAACAGTTCCCAGGATTCTTTGGGGGAAGTCATGTGCTTTAAACATACGGTGCGTATGCAGTGTAGAGGAGAATGAGTAGGTGGCCCATGTATGTTCTTTAACCTCCTTGGAGACGGGAGGGGGATAGAAATTATTTTTAAAAAGAATGTCATGTTAGGTGGTAGTTGTTCTCTGCTCCCAAGTTCCTTCCCAGGGGGAACAAGGCAAGGCTAAAATGCTTGGGTGGTGTCTTGGAAGGAAATTTGTCTGTCTCCTTAATCTAGGCAAGGGTTAGCCGGTGTGCTGCCCTCCGGATGTTGTGAAGCACAACTCCCATCAGCCTAGCCAGCATGGCCAATGGTCATGATGGGTGTAGTCGTCCACATTATCTAGAGGGCACCATGTTGGCTTACTCCTGATTTAGATTAGTGACAACAGGCCTCAAATCACCCCAGAAGGGCCTGGACAGAACCAATGCAGAAGGCTCTGGCAAGGAAACTCTGCTGCAGGCTACAGTGACAGGTAAAAATCCCAAAGGATTAAAGAGGGAAAGAATACTATCTGGATTCAAGAAGAGACACCCAGGAATGTTTACATTTACACACAAAATTTTTACGGGGTGCCGAAACTGATCTGACTTCCCTCTGTTGTCTTCAACACAGGAAATCAGACCATTGGTCCATCTAACTCAGTGTTGTCTACACTGATTGGCAGCAGCACCCCAGGGTTTCAGGCAGTGCACCTTGCCACAGCCCTACCTGGAGATGCCAAGTGTTGAACCTGGGAGCTGCATGCCAAGCAGATGCTCTACCACTGAGTTACAGCCCTTCTTTCAACCTCAGCATCACAAGGTAGTAAAAAAGTAGGGAGTCCGGTAAAGCTCTTTACCTTTGGATTTTATTATAAAAATGGAGGCCAATACCCATCCGATGTATGCTTCCCACCCCACCCCCCAAGTTTTAAATCCCAAGTTAACCTGCTCCATCACCCTTGCTGTAGCTACTTGGAATCGGTTATGATAGGGGGCTGGAGGTTTTTTAACGCATACTCTACAGCTCCAATTTGTGGGTTTGTCCCACAAGTTTGCACCATGTCTGTATGCGCATGCGTGAATGCATATCATTCTAGTTGCAGAGTAGCATCATGGTTTGAGTAAGTGTCACCCAAGCGCAGGGCCTTATTTGGTGACATATTTGCAGGACAGAATAAACCATTTCTCTCCCCAACCCCTTTGTCCATAATAAGAGAAAGCCTAATCACCAGCTGGGATAGCTAATGCTAGAGGGAGGATTTTTGGCTGGGCAGGGCTTGATCTGAGCTGTAATTCAGCCTTGCAATGTGCGACGTAATAAAAAAGAAGAGCACCTCTGAACATGTACAGAGTGCATTTCTTTCACCCCTGAGAAATCAGACCATTGCCAAACCTGGGATTTGGAGTTTCTAGGTTTGCAGGCAATCTTAGCACCTCTTAAAAATACTTAAACATGGAACTGAGGAATGAGAGAGGAGACATGAGAGAAGGCTCAGAAGGACCAAGTTGGTTGGAAGGGGGAGATATCATGAGAGCACCATGGAAGAGAAAACAAATATAGAAGGAAGAGTCATTGGTCTGGGGCTGCTCCTGGGGGATGCCACCTTTCCCTCCCTGCTGCTCCCTTCCTTTGGGAATATAAAGTGCATTGTTATTTTGTAGCTGCCTAAGGTGGGTCAGCAGCACGCAGCCCAAAGAAAAGCCAGGATCCAAGCCAGGAGTGGGGCTACCTTCAGGGCACTCCCCCCGCAGATACACATCCCCCCCTCTGCCCCCTGCCCATGCCTCGGGGCTGGAGGAGAGGAAGTGGCAGGACCCTCGCAATACATCCAGTGGCGGGAAATGGAGCGTGGGTAGCCGGGATCCGACTCCACACTGCCGCCAGAAAACTTCCAGAACTCTGTATCCTTGAAGAAATATGTCTCGCCTGCAGAAGAAGACAAAGAAGTGAAAAGGCAAAAGGTGAGCACAAATGGCAGGTTGCTGCAAGGGTTGAGAGACAAGCAATAAATTTTGTCTTTGGCCACCTGGGGAAGCCACAGAAGCCCTAGAAGAACTGAAATCCCATTCCTGAGCCTGTGCAGAACTCTCAAGCTGGGGAACTACCAACTGCAGGGGCTTTTGCCACTTAGCATAAACAAAAGAAGGTCTTTCATCGTGGACTTCCCCAAGTTAATTTCATTTTAGTTGCTGCCCCTCAGGTGTTGAATTGCCTTCCCTTTATAGATTTGCCAACTAAGTCTTAGCCAAAGAGGAGTTTGTGGGCAGCCTGGCCCCAAAGGAATATTCCAGGCTCCTTCCCTAAATGCTCAACTTTCAATAAAAGTCCAAAAATAAGTTTCTAGCCCTGTTACTGGTGCAGAGGAGGAAAAGCGTGGAGAGAGCATTCTACCGGATTGCTTAGTAACAGCATCTGTTTCCACCTTCCACTGCTCTGGTCAACTGATTATCATTTAGGCACTTAATTTTTTTATATAAAATTAAATGTCGTATGAATATTTCATATAATTAAATAACTTTTAACAAATTAGGCTACCTGTATTTAGATTTTGTCTGTTCTGCACTGATTTCTATCCCCCACACGCAACATTTCTGGTTACAGGCCTGTTTGACACAGTGGTCAGATTTGCCTGTAATGCTAAACTGTGGTTAGCAACCATAGTTATGAATTAGGTATCTGGCAGATGACCACTTAAACCTTGGTTTATCACATCACTGAATAGTTAAAAGCACCAATGAGAACAGCTAAGCCTTGAAAGCTGTTTGAATTTTTGTTGCTCTTTACTTGCAGCTCTTTAGCTTTTGGACAGTGACAGCTGCTTAAATAAAGTTAAGTAGGAGATCCAGATTTGTACGTAATGCTAAGCTATGGTTAACGTTAACTAAGGTTTAGAAGCCCAACTACAAACTTTTATTAAGGAGCCATCTTTAACCATAGTTAATAAACCATATTTAATAAACCATAGCTGCTGGGCTGTACTCACACTTAACAATAAGCCATGGTTTAATAAACCATAGATTAATAAGCCATGGTTTAGCGTTATGTGCAAACCAGGCCTGTGTTGTTTCCTTTGTTACACAAGACCCTCTTTGGGGTGGCTTTTAGAGTCGGTTAAGTTGCAATGGCAGGCTTTCCTTGGTTGCCACCAATGAGTTAAGAGTTGGCTACAGATAAATAGGGTAGGCTTTTTATGTAAGTGGTGGGAGAAAGAGCTTGCTGTTGTTTTTTCATTCTGTTGATAACAAGCTAGTTAAGAAACTGTGGTATAATTTCTTTCCTGTGAATTTTATTTGCAAGGTTGTGCAACAAAAAATGCTGATAAGAACATAAAAACATAAGAAGAGCCCTGCTGGATCAGGCCAGTGACTCATCTAGTCCAGCATCCTGTTCTCACAGTGGCCAACCAGGTGCCCATGGGAAGCCCACAAACAGGTCCTAAGTGCATTTCAGTTTCCAGCAACTGGTATTTGGAAGCATACTCCCCTCCCCCCCCCCAATTATTGGCAGGAAAAACACTCAGAAACAGACTCATTGCAAGGGAATGTGCTTCAACCAAAACATACCCTCGTTCCAGCTAGTAATATCATCCAGGTCATTAGGGACCCCTTTCCAAAGGGTGACAGGTTTGGGGTATCCTTGTTCCACCTGACCCATCCGATCATCGTAGCGCCAGTACCGGTCCTTTTCAAAGAGATATGTCTTGCCATTGTGAGGCCACACAAAAACAGCACCGACAACAGTGCCAGGAGGGAGGCCAAGGTCTGATGTAGGCCGGGGGTAGCCAGGATTGACCCGAGTATCTGTGAAAACCCAGAAGCGCGACCCTGCAAAGAAAGGGTAAATGGACAACACTGAGCAAGAAAAAGACACATTGCCAGGAGACATCCTAGCAGACTTGTATAAAGGTCTTCCACAGAGCACAAACTATTTTTAACCTCTCCTCCCAACCTTCCAGCACCGACCCCCCAAAAATATTATTTATGTTGTATTCAGGCCCAGTGAATGAAATGTGCACTGTCCCCTACAGCTCAGCATTCCCGCACCTTTTTGTTTTTTGACTTAGGAGAAACCCTGCTGCAGGCCTGTATTAAGAGCCCTGCCAAGAAGCTGTATAAAACCCAGTCATGTTAACACAGCTGTGGAGCCTGAATCTAATAGTCAAGGCTACACAGACATTATTTATAAACTGCAGTCTGCAAGGAAGTGTCTGTGTCTTAAAAATAGGTCATGATTTTTAATTTACTTTAGTTTTTAACAATGTAAAGCACAAACGGCCAAAAGCCTAATTATGTCAGACATCATGACATAGCATATACTTTAATAACTGTGTAATGTGCAACTCCATTTAAATCAAATGAGACATCATGTGAAAAGAGAAGCTTCTTCATGAGATTTCAGCTTCCAAGATGGTGTACGTTGTGCGCCAATGCGCTTTCACCCTAGAGCAGTTCTAGCACACATGTACACAGCATGTATATGGCAGAATTGCAAGTACAACCTCCTTGCCTCTGTAGATTTCATGGTGCCTGGATTCCTGTGGTTGCAAAGAAATCCAGGAAACCTGACTCTCCAAACTCCCCTTCAGAATTCTCCTCTGGAATCCTGGAAGTTCATTTTCCCAGTTTCACTCTTCTTTAAATCAGAGCTTGGAAAAGTTACTTTTTTGAACTACAACTCCCATCAGTCCAATCCAATGCCCATGCTGCCTGGGGCTGATGGGAGTTGTAGTTTAAAAAAGTAACTTTTCCAAGCTCTGATTTAAATATTACTGCACTGTTTTGCCAGTCCTATCTTCCACCACTATCCTGTTACACTCACCGATGAAGAATACAATTTGACTGTCATTGACACGTTCATACACAGCATCAATGGCCTTTAAATCCTGGGGGAGTCCATTCCAGAACCGCATTGTCTGCGCTGGCTCCAGTGAAACCAGGTCCTGGGTTGGTTGCAACCTCCAGAAATGTTTCTCTGTGAAAAGGGTAATATGGGTCTGTTAACTAGCTGAAAAACCAAACGTCAGAGACGCCTCGGCTAAACCCCCAGTTTCAAGACAAATGCCATGACAGTTAATTCCTTTAGGTCAGCCTGAATGTGATGGAGTAGAGCCCCTGTTATTATTTACAACATATTTACAATCCGCACTTTTAAAAATATATCAAGGCTGTATACAAATGGAAAATATACAGTCAGCAAAAAAGCATCCAAAAATCATTAAAAACATCTATAAATACAGATTGGTTAAAAAGAGAGAGTTCAAACTGCAAATGCCTGTCAAAACAATACACTTTTCAAAAGACATCTGAAAGGAGGGAGGGAGGGATCCTGACGAACCTCTACTGGGAGGGAGTTCCACAGGGCAGGACCTGCCACACTAAACGTTCAGTCCCTGGTGAAGGCCAACCAAACCTCAGGGGTGCAGGAATGTTATACCTGACTGGGGATAAAACCTAGTGTGCTATGTGTCTTATTTTGCAGAGGACAGTCCTCTACTCGAAGGGCTTTCCGGATGAAGGCGCCCTGAAGTTGCCCATCAATAGTGAGTGAGTTCCTGGACAGCAGACTGAGCTGGTACACAGATCACTGAGGCCACAGCCTTCCCCATGAGGGTGAGATTGCATACTATAGTCGTTATTTCTAAATGTACATCTGTACATGTCCGTTACGTAACTCTGGGTCGTCGCTTTGTGGCAATGGGCAAGCAACTACTCTATTTTCCTTACAGGCAAGAAAATGCAAGGCTGGTTCAATCAGTCAGTAGGTTTACATTAGGCACGAATGTTTGGAGTGCCTGCCCCACCCCCCAAAGCCAGCTAATCTGGGAAAAAATATTATTCGCTTTGCTTACTCTTGAAGAAGAAAACTTCCCCACGAATGTTAGCAATGGCATCAAACTGGGCCTTACAACGATCAGGTGATGACGGGTGTGGCCTGCAAGGAAGAGGGAAAAATATTTTTGACAACTCGGGATTTCTGCTAACTGGAACTGCTGTATACACCATACATTTGAAGCACACGGCTTCCCTTAAAGAATCCTGGGAAATACAGTTTACTCCTCACAGAGCTACCTTAACAAACTACCCAGCACCCTTAACAATCTACAGTTCCCAGGATTCTTTAGGGGGAGCCATGTGCTTTAAATGCACTTCAGATGTATGGTGTGTACTCAGCTTAAGGACTTGGAGATCAAGATCTGGCTGGTGCTGGTTGCTATTATTCTTTAATTGCATTTGTCTCTTTTTTCAAATGAGCCTCAAAGCAACTCTTACACTAATAAACTGGTTATTTAAAATCCAGTTGGTGTAATTCAGTCCTGCACCCCTCCCTCCTCACCGTAACAGCTTATGCATACAACTCCTCCTGCCTCTGGACCTTCCATAAGGGTTCCCTTCACATCCTCTTGTTTTTTTTGCCCAAGTATCTGCATAAGCCTTAGTTCCAAGCCTGAATACTCAGGCATCAGCAGCATGTAACCCCCCGTTCCTGGAACAGTGTGAGGTTCCTCCACCCAGCAAAAATCAACCTTCCTTTGCAAAACTCTCTGATTGACCCCCGTTTAGCAAATGATGGTATCTGATGAGATTGCATCCAACAGACCTCTGTGTTTCACAAGCCAGCCATCAGGATGGGCTCTCTGCATTTCTGCTTCTTTTATATCTCCCACCTTATATAGCCGCGGTATGTCACATCAGAGGGCCAGCTCCAGGCACTATTGGGCCCTTGGGTGCCATCCTGCCCTGGGCCCATGGCACCATAGCCCAAAACTCCCCTTATACAGGCGGTGCAGGGCTAACAAGCCCGCCCGTGTGCCCCACCTCTCTCTCGTGTAGTGTGAATGGCATGTGAGGGAAGCGGGCATGCCTGCCATCAACAAAGATGGTGGGGGGGGCATTAGCCCCTTAGGGAAGCCCCTGCTGCCATCTTGGGTGATGGCAGGCGTGGCATTCACATTGACAGGAGAGATAGATAAGGTGCGTGGGCTGGCTCATTTAAGTATTGGGGGTTGCCTGGGAGCTCCTTCTCCACAATCCATGGCAGGGTCGGGTTGTAGGACCCAATGCTGCCACGGATCACAGAACAGGAGCACCACCCTCCCACCCTAAGGAAGGGCCCTTCAGGGGCCCTTGGCCAGGGTCCATCCTGGCCACCCTCTGGTGCCAGCTCTGTCTATGCACTTTGTCTATTTGCCACTTTAACAAAAGTGGATCAAGCAAATAGGCTAGCTAGGCTTGAAGGTACTACAAGATTCTTTGCCTTTTTTTCAGCAGCCAACTGACTATTCTGGAATTTCAAATGGACACATTGTGACATCACAGAAGTTCAGCCAATGATTATAGAGGCTTGCCAATAAACAATTGCAGTGTTTAGCTTTCCTCTTCCTCATAAGAATCTTGTCAGCTAGGTTATTGATATGCTCCCAATATACAGTTGGGGAATTGAAAACAAGAAAAAACAGCTTGCTCAAAGTGTGTTCATTGCTTAGCTGGGATTTGAGTCTAGGACATCTGAGTGAAAGTGCACCACTCTAGCAATTGACCTATATTGGATCTCATCTGGCAGTGCTGATAGGAAATTGGGATATAGGGGCCTGAAGAAATTCAGTGCATGCCCACTTCCACTCTGTCTTCATTCTTATACCTGATTGTACCTGACTGGATTGTGCTGCTCATTCCTATTGGTTGCAGTGGGATATAGTGTAGAAAGCCGCTACCCAGTATATTCAAACTACCGGAAGGAAACTTTGCTGTTACATAGGAAGCTGCCTTATATTGAGTCAGACCTTAGTCCTGTCTACACTGACTGGCAGTGGTTCTCTATGGTTTCAGGCAGGAAACTCTCCTAGCTGTATTTGGAGATGTCCAGATTGAACCTGGGATCTTTTGCATGCAAAGCAGATGTTCTTCCACAGAGCTACGGCCCTTCCTCAGGGTTGACTAGGAATTTTTTGTTTTTCTGGGCTCCTGTGCCTTTCCCATTTCTTTTATTTTTTTTTACTTCCTAAGGAGGAGAGCCTGGCTGGGAGTCCAGAGTCTGTGAGTTCAAATCCCCGCTCGTGTCTCCTGGGTGTCAAGGGCCAGCTAAAGATCACCCCCTCAGGGAGTGGCTCAGGGGTTACATGCCCTGCCACCTGTGCAGCCGTGGGCAATTGCATAGTACCAAGGAGCCCAGTTGCTTCTCAGCTGGCAGTTGCGGACAAGAAAGGGGCTGGCTTGTGCAGCTGTGGCAAGCTGAGCAGGCCCTAGCCAGCTGGGGAGGACTAGCCTCAGAGGGAGGCAATGGTAAACCCCCTCTGAATGCCGCTTACCATGAACACCCTATTCATAGGGTCACCATAAGTCGGTATCGATTTGAAGGCAGTCCATTTCCATTTTCAACATTAACTTGAGTTTTAACGCTAGAGCAGGGGTAGGCAATGGTCAAAGATAGTGGGAGTTGTAGGCCAGAATATCTGGAGGGCACCACGTTGGCTACCCATGGCCTACAGGTTCTTATTTCAGATTGAACTGGCAAGGCCCTCTGACCTGACATCCAGATACCCACCAACTCACCAGTAACTAAATTATTTTGTTTCTCAAGACCATATTCACACCATACATTTATTCCACTTTAAACAGTCATGGCTTCTTCCAAAGAATCCTGGGAAGGGTAGTTTGTGAATGGTGCTGAGAGTTGTTAGGAGACGCCCTATTCGCCTCACAGAGCTACAGTTCTCTGGGAAGAGGGACTGACTGTTAAACCACTCTGGCGATTGTAGCTCTGTGAGGAGAATAGGAGTCTCTTAACTCCCAGCACCCTTCACAAACTACCCTTCCTAGAATTCTTTGGGAGAAGTGGAATACATGTATGGAGTGAATGTGGCCATAGTGATAGGCCCAAAATATCTCAAAGACCACCTCCTTCCCTGCAATCCTTCTCAAGATTATCTGTGGGGGCCTTCCTAATAATTCCACTGCTCCCAGAAGTTCAGGGGGCGGCGGCCCAGGAGGGGCATTCTCTGTGGCATCTCCTAGGTTGTGGAATTCCCTCCCCACAGAGGTGCATCCAACACCTTCATTATATAGTTTCCGTCCTGGCCTTTGACATCTGAGATATGTGTTTTCAGGACCCACCCTTTTCCTATGACTACAATTTGTTTTAAATCATTTTTAATATTGAATTTTAAATTGCTGTAACCTGCCCTGGCACCTTATGGTCAAAATCATCATAATCTAGAACTTGTTCCAGTTTTGCCTCAGCATCTGTCAGTGTACAGACCAATGCCCACTCTGTGCGCAGTCAAGGAGTGTCAGTGGGGGAGGGAGAGTTCTTGTGGGGTTACTGTCCAATAAGGAAACAAAGCCCTACAAGGAGACTGAAAGAACTAGGAGTGTTTAGCCTTGAAAAGAGAAAACTGAGGGGAGATATGATCGCACTCTTCAAGTACTTGAAAGGCTGTCAGTGACACAGGAGGGCCAGGCTCTTGATCGTCCCAGGGTGCAGGACACGGAATAATGGGCTCAAGTTACAGGAAGCCAGATTTCGGCTGAATGTCCTGGACAGCCACCTGTCGGGTATGCTTTAAGTTGGATTCCTGCACTGAGCAGGGGATTGGACTTGATGGCCTTATGGGCCCCTTCCAACTTTATGATTCTAGGGAAGGATACTCACCCTTGTGTGGGCCTGTACGGTGGCAGGCCAGGGATAGGGGGTGCTGTAGGGACTGGTAACGCTGGGACATCTTGATCTGGGTGGGAACCAGAATGACGCTTACCTACAGCCGAGGGAAAAAAATGAGGGAAAGGAAGCAGCAAGTCAGACAAACAAGTGAAGCATCCATTCATACACAAGGTATTCTCCAACATGGGGAAAAAGAAGGAAGTGTGAAAATGGAGGTCGAAGGATGAAAGAATAAGGAAATTAAGATTGTGATCATCTCTCCTTCTAGAGGCAAAGTACAGACGGCCTTGCCTTATGCAACTCTGTGATAAATTTACTAGAGACAAGCTTTTAAAAAAATGAAGCAAGCAATGACATTATGAAAGAGAAAGCAGAAAGTCAGATAGAAGGAAGAGGATGACCAGAAAGGAGGTGAAGAGATGGAGGGAAATCATGCTCAAGCTGCTGTATCATCTAGGTCTGCCGCCCTTGTGCCTAAAGTCAGTGGATGGGTTAGGCCGGGGGTTCCCAAACTGTGGTCCATGCACCACCAGTGGTCAGCAAGCTTCATTCAGGTGGTCCACATCATGTCTGCTTTAAATATTCATACTGATGTTTAATTCTATTTTTATTGCCTCCTTATATTATATTTTATTGTATTACAATCTGAATACTATGGAATGCAAATTGTAATGCTATAAAATACAATACAAGCAATAAAAATACAATTTAAAAATCATACTGCATCTAGCACAGTGCATTACAATTGCTGTAACAGGCAGAAAAATCATTAAGTGGGCCGCCAAGACCATCAGCAATTTTCAAGCAGGGAAAAAAAGGTTTGAGAACCACTGGGTTAGGCCTCACCTCCTCAGCTTTGCAGTGTGCCCAAATTCTTGTGGTGACGTTAGAAGTTTGGTAGATCCACCTTGTATTTAAGCCTTCACCTGATCACCATAGGCGACTAGGAATTCTATGCAGGTGAATGAGTCAACTTGACAGAGGGGGGATGGAGCACTCCCTCCTTCCTCTACTAAGCCCACTCAGCATGGAATTCGTAACTATTTACTCTCTTCATAGGCTATTTAGAAAAAAATATAAAGCGGATTATGTTTGTGGGCTGATTGACAAGGTTGCGCTAGATGTATTTTATTGTACCCTAACTACCAACTGTCGGCGTGTGGGATGACTGTGTAAAATTATAATCAATCTAAGGAAGAAAAGAGGGGACAAGGCTGTGACTGAGGGAAGGAGAAGAAAGACTGATAGTCAAGAAGATGGCAACAGAAGGAGCTTCTTTCCTCTCTCACCATAGAGTTGTTCAATTCCCATGGCATCATCTAGCGGGAGCTGGTACAGGGAAGGAATCCCAACAGGCCCCTGGTAATATGGCATCATGATGGACCCCTTGACGGAAGAGTGAGCCAGCCCCAAGGCGTGGCCAAATTCGTGCACTGCTACAGCGAAGAGATCTGTGCCATGGCCTGATATCCGGAGAAAGAGAAAATGTTATCCATGACTTGGTTTTTTTTACCACAGCTTTTTAAAGGCCTATTACACCACTTTAAACAGTCATGGCTTTCCTTCAAAGAAACCTGTTAAGTGTAGTCTGTGAAGGGTGCTGAGAGTTGTTAGGAGATCCCTGTTCCCCTTATGGAGCTACAATTCACAGAGTGGCTTAACAATCAAGCCCTCTTCCCAGGGAACTCTGTGAGGGGAATGGAAAATGGAAACGGACTGCCTTCAAGTCAATCCCGACATATGGCGACCCTATGAATAGGGATTTCATGGTAAGTGGTACTCAGAGGGGGTTTACCATGGCCTCCCTCTGAGGCTAGTCCTCCCCAGCTGGCTAGGGCCTGCTCAGCTTGCCACAGCTGCACAAGTCCTTGTCCGCAACTGCCAGCTGGGGGGCAACTGGGCTCCTTGGGACTATGCAGCTTGCCCACGGCTGCACAGGTGGCGGGGCATGTAACCCTTGAGCCACTCACTGTGGGGGTGATCTTTAGCTGGCCCTTTGACACCCAGGAGACATGAGCGGGGATTTGAACTCACAGACTCTGGACTCCCAGCCAGGCTCTCCTCCCCACTGTGCTATACCAGCCTTCGTGAGGGGAATAGGGGTCTCTTAATATCTCTCAGCCTCTTGACCAACTACCATTCTCAGGATTCTTTCGGGGGAAGTCCTGACTGTTGAAAGTGGCAAAATACTCCTTTAAATGTATAGTGCAGACGAGGCCTATGTCATAGTGCCTCCAGTGATGCTGCCTCATTCTGAAGGTACCTGAAAATGTGTTCTCTGGGTCATATATCCACGTCTCTTCATCATCAAAATGGGTGTTGCCCGAAATGGGATGTTCCCCAGGGAAAAAAGCATGGGCCAGGGTGCCTCCGGGCCCATCGAAAGGATAACTGTCTTCATGATAGGAGCGGCTGAAGTCCACCACAATGTCAGCTTTTGTAGAACGTACTTCCTGGAAGGACAAGGCTGAGGAATTGCTCCAGGCCCGGAAGGCATAGTAAAGAAGATTCCGGATGTGGTCATGGGATAGCTGGGAGGAGCGGGGGAAGGAACGAATGCTGCCATAGACAAATGGGGGAAAAAGGGGGATAAGGGAAAGGAAGGTGGCAAGATTATGACAAAGTGAGCAAAATGCTGGGCGCAATGAAGGATTGTATCCAGTGTTAGCCCAACTCAGAGTAGGCCCATTGGGTGGCACCCAACTTATGCACTCCATTAGCACAAGGATTTCTACTTGTGCAACTGGACTTTCCCCCCTCTCCTCCTCATGTGTGCCCCACACCCTCCCCAAATCTGTTCTGGAGGGTTGGGGGAGCTGATGGAACAGATCTGGGGGATAGGGGCAGGGGGAAAGTCCCATTGCACAACAGAAATCCTTGTGCTGATGGGACCGTGACTTAGGATACAACTCATTAAAAATGATGGACACGAATCATTTAGGCCCATTAATTTTGATGGGGTCTACTCCGAGTATAACTTAGATACAACTGATAAAAAGGTAGGAAAACTAGTGCAATAAAGACAGGGAAAGTGACAGAATGGACAAATTAAAGCATGAGGAAAAACTGAAGATAAAAATAGTGTGAAAAAGAATGAAAGAAATTGGTGAGACAAAAATCAATACAATGAGAATATACTGGAGCATGAAATCACAGGAAGAATAGAGTACCAGATATGGTTTAACCCACCCACCCCACTCTCTCCCTGAAGGGGACACTGCTTACTGCCATGTCAAGCCTGTCTTTTTCCAGACACTGTCGCTGAGAGCATAACGTCTCTTCCTGCGCCGGCGACGCATCAACTCAGAGGTGCCGATGATGTCAGGGAGGGAGCAGCGCGGCTGGTTCATCATGTCCAAGGTATTCTGGTCTGCAAAAGATGGGAACTCAGGGAGAAGATCGAAAGCAGCTGGTCTCCCAGCCCTTGGCTCCGACCAGGCCATGGCCTCCTCTTAGAACTTGGCAGGTGAACCATAGGTGTGTGCAGGCATGGTAAGGATGTTCAAGCAGTGCAGTCGGTTTCCAGTGGAGATGGGTGGTCCCGATGTCAGTGGGGCAGTGAATCTGCTCTGGGTTTTAGTCTGAAATTTCAAAGAGCTATCCAAGGTGCATCAGCGGATTCACTGTCCAACTTACGTCAGAGCTACCCGCCTCCACTGTTAGTTTCTATAAAGGGATGTGGAGGGCCCAAGCCACATTTGAAAGAAACACTCTCTGAACCAAACACTTGTATGACGCCTCATTCCAGATGAGTGAAGACTGGCAGTGGTTATTCAAGGCCATTCCACAGATTTCAGTTTTCATGGATGGTGTCTGTCTTTGTGGATAGCCTCCAATTATGAGCGAGTTGTGACACCATGTACAAAAACCAAAATATGTGAAATAGCCCTGAGGGGCTTGTGCAGATGTGGATCAGGAGGGACTGGCCTTGAGGGTTCTGTGTCCTCCAAACCTACCTGAGATACAGTTTGAGGAAGATAAAAAATGTGCAGGTCTTCTTGGGAGAGAGGGCCTAACATCTGATTTAGTCCCCAGGGCCGACAGGACCACTCAAGAAGAGAGCCTGAGTTTCCTTCCCACCCATTATCATCACGTATCACCCAATGCCCTATACCTCCCATGCATGGCAAAGGCCTCTACAAAGTGGGCTGCAAGGCTCCAAGCTAGGACTGTCTGCCTGCTAATATCCTTCCAGCTCACACAGTTGAAAGTAGGGGCTTGGACAGTATTTTCATGACCCAGGAGCCTCACTCCCCATCCTCAGGGGAACTGTCTATGGATTCAGAAGACCAAGAGGAGAATTTGCCCTTAGAACCAGCCCTTGATGCCCCTGGCTCCTCAGGAATTTGAGCACCAGAGGAGTCCTTGATACCATTGCCTCTATAGCCTGAAGAGGATGTATTGCCTTCCTCGGAGTCCAGCTCGATGGCCACAATGCAACTCTAGCCTCCTCCTTGCTGATGGAGTCAATGGGTCCCAAACAGGATGGGCCCCTTTAAGAGTAGAGTTTCCATTAATTGGGGTAGGACTAGGTGCAGTCCTATCTAAGGCTCAGCCAAGGTCTTCTGGTTGTTGGAGCATTATTCAAGCCTGTCTTGTCCACCTTTCAGCAGAGGATGCCACTTGGAGCTATCCAGAGCGCTACCCGCTTTTCTTGTTTGCTTTTTGGACTTTGATCTCTGCTTTGCCTACCTGGACTTGTGCTGTGCTTTGTCTCACCTTGCCTTGATGGAACCTGACCTGACTTTGCTTCCTTGTTCTGAAACTGAGACTAGTAGTATGTAAACTGATGTCCCTGGATTCTGGGCCTAGCACATGTCCCCCACTTAGGCAAGAACCCTGTGCCCTAGCTGAGACCAATTGTGCTCCAGAACTTCAACTCTTTTTGGAGCACCATGAGCAACCCTCCCTAGGTCCTGGAGGCCCTGCCTACGATTTTTTCTTGCCGATTACTTCCATGCTGCTCTGGGCCCAACAACCCATGGATCTAAAACAGAGATGGGGAACCTGCGGCCCTCTAGATGTTGTTGGACTACAACTCCCATCAGCCCCAGCCAGCAGGAGCAGAGGTCAGGGATGATGGCAACAGTTGGAGGGCCTGGTTTGGAGCAGGTACACCCAATGTATGGACCTGCCCCTGTAGAACTGCAGTAATGCACAGGCAATAAGTGTGAGCTCCAACCACATGCATCATAAAGGAAAAGATGCCAGACAGCTGGGAATCAGCTATGACTCTACATAGCAGTGGTAAACATAGTCACTGCTTTGTGTCATGTGAGACGGCCCTCATCGTGCAGAGCAAGACAATCGACTCAAACTGAGAGCCATTTTACTTACTACTTCACCAGTGTGAAAGGCTGAAATCTGACACATCCAGAAAGAGAGATGGAACCCCAACCCAGCCATCAGTTCCCTTGGAGGGGTGGGCAGGTGAAAAAGTGTAACCAGACTCTTGCTGGCCCTCCGTCCCTCCAAATGATGGTACGCACCCATCCTCCCAGTCACAGGCAGTCCTGCAAATCTTTGCATGGTTTTGACGGCGCTGCTCAGTTCTTCCGGGCTCTGAAGACGGGCTGCCTTCGGGTCTGGCTGAGGAAGGTAGCCATAGCGGGTCAACCATTCCTGTGAACACATAATTAGTGTGGGTTTATTCGTCAGGAGGTTCACTAACATCCAAAGGGTGATCCCCCCTTTTTTCTCCTTCTTGGCAGGGCTCCTGTGCCTTCAACAGCCAGGAACAGACTCAAAAAGTGCTGTGTTTCCCTCATAGAGACCTAGTGATGGGGAGAGCTTAATCTGTAGAATATCTGCTCATCTGGTGCTGATGTCACAAGAGCCACGACAGAAAAAAAAGGTAGAAACTCAATAAAGGGGTGGTTGACATGTGTTAGGTCATGAGTGGGCAGAAGGTAAGTCGGGATCTACTGGTAGATCTCAAAGTGATTTTGCAGTAGACTGGCAAGGCTTTCCAACTTTTGTCTTAAAAAAAAAACCCTTTCACCTAAGGTAGGCTACTGAAATGAGGAAAACTAACCAGGAATGAACTTTTGTGTAAAAAGACTGTGAGCTCAGTTCATGTCTGATACTGAAAACAAATTCCTAGGGTTCAGAATATGCTCAGAGCACCCCATACTGTCAAAATTCTAACTGTGTGACTTTTGCACCTGACTCTGCTTTGTAGATCTTGGAGTTCTAATAAAAAACCCAAAGAAGATCAGACAAACTTGAAGTTTTCCCACTCATGGTTTTGTATAATCCTATTCAGGGGTTTGCCTGAACCCCTGAGGGCTAAAATCATGGGCAGGGGTGCACATGTGAGATCTGGATGTGCAGGTTGCTCTTTAGACTTCTGTGCATTTAGTGTGAAGGTTTGCAGAGGGTTTCTAAGTGCATTCTGGTAAGCATGCTTAGAAGCCTCATGTGATTAGAAATCCTGATAAGACTGAACTTGCTTAGAAACTCTCCGCAAACCTTTGTGTTAAATTCACACAAGAACTAAAGAGAAACCTGTACACCTTGGAACACTGGAAATGGGCCTTGAATGTGCACCCTTGATCATGTCCGTCATTTTTGGTGTCATATGTTCAGGCAAATGCATGATCAGGGTCAGAGCTTAGAAAAGTTACTTTTTTTGAACTACAACTCCCATCAGCCCCACTGGCTGGGGCTGATGGGAGTTGTAGTTCAAAAAAAGTAACTTTTCCAAGCTCTGATTCAGGGCTAAAAAATATTACAGTACTCTCATTCAGGCTGATCTAGAGAATGTATAAAGCATAGATGGTGAGTCCCCACCCCTGCCTTCTAATCAATTTTTGTGACTGACAGGAAAATTCCCAACTTCCACTTCAGTTTCTTTGAAGTGTCTTCTTCCTTGCTACTTCAAGGGAATAGAGAACTAGAAGAAAGAACTCTTCAGGCCTGCAAAGACTAGGCCTCTAAGCAACTGAGGTTGGAGGACTCTATGCCCCATAAGCAGCTATTCTTCTTTAACTCTCTAGACAAAACCACAACAACCCTAAAGTCTTTCTTAGTTAAAAGAAACAAAGGCTGTTCTTTTTTAAGAGAGAAACCACTCAGGAAATTAACATGCAGACAGCAGCCTCTTTCTGTTTGGTTCAAAACTGCTGTACTTTTTTGCTCCAGGATCTGCATTAAACCTTCTTCAGACGTTATTTGTGGGTAGGGGGCACACACGATTAAAGGGATTGGGGAGGGGCATTCACACACATAGCCCCACCCCCAAAGCAACATGGTCCCTCCTACCATCACCATATTGGGGCATACCGATCAGGCAGGCCTCTAAGTCACGTGGGGAGCCTTCTTTGCATTGTGCATGCAGATGGTGGGAGGAGCCACACAACTTTTGGTGGGCGGGGATAAAACATAACTTTGCAGCTCCTCACCACACTTGACCCTTTCATGTGAAGAACACCTATTCTGAATATGCTTTCCTTTCTCTCTGGGCATACCTAGACTACAAGTCTGTATTAGCTTTGGACCAGTTTCACGATCACAGCTTTGTCTTTGTAGTGTGATTAATAAGCAACCCTACCCGAGCTCTCTGAAGAACTGCAGTTCCCTGGAAATTGTGAAAACAGTTTCAGCAAACAGTGACATGCAGATTGAATCAGACAGGTAGGCATACCAAAATGCACAGGGTTACCTCCCCTTTTTACAGGTAATTGGTGAAGAATGAGAAGAGATGGGAAAAAAGGGACATCCATCGAGGGAACCCCCAGAATAAAACAGACTGAAGAATAGACACATTTTCCCTGACGTATCCACCCCAGAGACTGGGACATCTCAGCATTAAGAGAAAGATCATCTATCTAACGACTTACCCATCTTCCCCAAAATGGGTGGTCCTTTACTGAGCCCAGCTGCCCTCAGAATCCCCAACCCTTCTACATCTGGCAATTACATCAAACCAATCACTCAGGAGAAAGAACAAGAGAGGGGATAACCAGCTGTTCTGTTCCAGGAGTCCATATTTCCCTTGAGCAATACCTTGTCTTTTGGCTCCTGATGCTATTCCTGGTAAATAACAGCCCCTATTTTGTCCCAATTATGTCTTCTGGGGATTGCCTTTGAAAAATGATGTTGGTGTGCCACAAACATTGGAATAATAATGGTCCAAGTCTCTTCCCCCACCTCACTTCCTCAGGGAAATCGGGGGGGGAGGAGGAAGAGGTGCAAGTATAATTCACACCCTCTAACCAGTGGTTAAGGTGTTGGACTACGACCTGGGAGACCAGGGTTCGAATCCCCACATAGCCATGAAGCTCACTGGGTGACCTTGGGCAGTCACTGCCTCTCAGCCTCATGAAAACCCTATTCATTGGGTCGCCATAAGTTGGAATCGACTTGAAGGCAGTACATTTACATTTAACCAGTGAGGTTCATTTTGGACAGCTCTTTGCTTTTAGATCACAAAAACAGACCTACTGGGTCATCTGGGTTTCCCCCCCTTGCATTTTCTGTATTTTTATAAACTCATAAGATGTATGTTGGGACTTACAAGATAAAATAACCACCACCGCTGCCGCTTCCCATTTTACCTGTACCCGTCTATCCAGATAAATAATGCTGCTGGTTGGGGGGAGGGGGGGGCTTGCACCTATTTATAGGACTTACAATGACCAGATCCACTTCAATATTAAATATTACATTAAGCATTCTTAAGCTGTTGAGAAAGGAGTGTTGTGGTTGATTTCCCAACACCTCCTTGCTTTGGAAGCTAGTGCAAGACATGCTAAAGCCAGTGCCACCCCTTCAGCAATGTGTGATGAAGTGGTGGGTGGGAATTCAGCCAATGATCTCTGGTTTGAGATTAAGGGTCTTACAATTGCTTAAGTTTCCAGAGGTGTTACCTACATTTCTTGCAGAAAAGCAAGGAGTCTTGTGGCATCTTTTAACACTTCAATTATGACAAAAAGCTTTTGTGGATTCGAGCCCACTTAATTCATCTGATGAAGTGAAATCTTAGTTGCCAGACAGATAAAGGAAAAAACTGTACGGTGGGAACTGAATGGCAACAAGATGCAAAAATTGCAGCCAGTGATAATTGGCATCTCATTGCCATTCAACTCTCACCATACAATTTTCTCCTTTGTTTGCCTGCCAACTAAAATTTCACTTCATGTATATCATGAAGTGGACTTGAATCCACAAAAGCTTATAATAGATGTGTTAGTCTTTAAGGTGCCAGGAGGCTCTTTGTATTTTAACTACTTAAGTGTGTCCCTATTTTCTCTTGGGATGTATGTTAACTGTTGAAATACACTTTGCCTTGTATGACTGAGGGCTCAACATCTACAAAATGGATGAAACTTTTCCTTGTGAGGAAAGGCAACAATTACTGGGGCTTTTTTAGTATAGAAAATGAAAGAAAGGCAACTAAAGGGAGAGACAGTAAAGGTTTTCTTAAAAAACTGTGCATAGTACAAAGAAAGCTGACAAAGAGGTTTGGCTCCCTCTCTCATAAAAGTTAGAACCCGGAGCCATCCAACAAAGCTGATTGGCAGGAGATTCACAAAAGCCAAAAGAATGTTCTTCACCCAGCACATAATTAATTTGTGGCATTCATTGTCACAGGATGGGGTGATAATCACTAGCTCAGATGGCTTTCAAAGGGGATTTCAAACCTATAGAGGATAGGTCTATAAATGGCTACCGGTCATGATGGCCAGCGAAATAGAACCAACTGAGGTGAAGTACATACCATACACAGAGAGCAAGTCTGCTCCATCTTCTGTATCAGTGTTCTTCCATCTTGGGAGCCCACACCCATGTCGTTGAACTACAAGTCTCGTCATCCCTGACCATTTGCTAAGCTGGCCCAGGATGGTGGGAGCTGTAGTCCAACAAATATCTGGGGACCCAAGGTTGGAGAACACCATTCCAGGTGACTGTCCTTCAGATATTGAAGACCACACTATCAAGGCTCCACCTAATCTTCTCTTCTCCAAGCTAAACACATTATTTCCACCACAGCTCAGTGGAAGAGCACATGCTTTGCACACAGAGGATCCCAGATACCCACCTGAATAGGAAGAGTGACAGGAAAGGCGTCTCCGCCCAACTCTTCATAGAGCTGTTGCCAGTCGGAGTCAACAGCTCAAGGCCAGGTGGACCGACCAACCAACCGGCCGGCCGGCCTTGATATAAAGCAGCTTCCTTTGCCCATCCCTTACAGTCCCGGAAGGGGGTGCTGTAGAAAGCAACCTCTGCCTCTAAGTTGGGGAGCGGGGAGCTCCCAGCAACATCATCTGGGCTGGATGGCTTGTCTGAGTGAGAGTTGTAGATTCCAAATTCACCACAGGCCCCTACCCTGCTCAAAGGCTCCTTTGTTGCATTCCTTGAAGGCTGCTGCTGTGGAATCCAAGAGCCGCCCCCTGGTTTCTCTGGACCCCCATGACCTCCCCACAGACACCCTTTTGCATCAGTTTCCAGGATGGACCATTCTTCCGCTATCTAGCTATCTATATATATACACATGCATGCACATGCACCCCTGCTGTTTCCAGCTGGTGGGATGGGTGAATTGCCATTTTCTGTTTGAAAGGTCAAGCTGCTAATGGAAATTAACTTCCCAGAGGAAGCACAGTATAGGTAGCCATGGGAGCTAGTGGAACTGACGGTGGCTATATCACAAGATGTGCTAGTTTGCTGGTTGAGCACGGAAAATGTGGTGCAAAGAGGAGAGGTTGGAAGCGGGGTGAGGTGGAGGCTTCTTGCTGTTCCCTGCCACACCGGGAAATCTGCCTGAAAGTGTATTATGCATCATTTATAATAAAGCACTTTTGAAAACGTGTCGAATGCTCTGCAATATATTGCATTTGTCCTCATAATCATCTTGAAAGCCGTTTCGTGGAGAGAGAATCAAGGCAGAATATAAGAAGAGCCTTGCTGGATCAGAGCAAAGGCCTATCCCAGTATCCTGTTCGCCATGTGGCCAATCCTGTGCAAGCAGGGACAGAAGGAAGTAACCCTCTTGTACTGCTGTCCCCTAGCAACTAGTATTCAGTGGCCCACTGCCTCAGAACATGGAAGCTCCATTTAGCCATGGTGGCCAGTAGCTGCTGTTAGACCTCCGCTGTGAATTTATCTCCTGTCCCTTGAAAGCCTAAACCAGCAACCATCATCATATCTTGTGGCCCTGAATTCCATAAAGCAATTATGTGTTGTGCAAAGAATTGTGGAGTAGGAAGAAAGTGGAGCCCTTCTAGTCTGATCTGGTGCCCAAAGTTAGGATGATCTATGTCCAATCTAGACTATGGTCCCCCACAGAGAGAGATTAGGTGCACTGCAAAATGTACGTGGATGCAGAAAGGAAGGGCTGTAGCTCAGTGGTAGAGAATCTGCTTTGCATGTGGAAAGCCCCAGCTTCAATCCCCAGCATCTTCAGGTAGGACTGGGAGAGAACCCTGCCTGAAACCCTGGAGAGCTGCTGCCAGTCAGTGTAGACAATACTGAACTAGATGGACCAATGGTCTGATTCAGTACAAGGCAGTTTTCTATGTTACTATGTGGCAGATGAAGGTTACTCAAGCAAGTGAGCCAAACTGCATGGTATTGGCAATAAAATCCACAGAGTCTCTAGCTAGTTTGATTTGGGACGGGGACGGGGACGGGGGCGGGAGGAGAGAAATTCCATTTCAATGGCCAGTTATGGCAATTGGACCCAGAGCATGAGCCAAGAGCATCCAGTAGGTGCATTTTCATATCTTGTTCGACAGTTTTTATTCAATTTTGGTTCTCTTAGTGTCATTTTGGGATGTGGTCAATGTGATACAGAAAGAGGAAACGTTTTTTAAAAATTCATCCACACTCTAATCAATGTGGCGCATTCATTTGATTTATAGGCACAGGAAACCCAAATGTCGTTGCTTGGGGGGGGGCTGGAGAAACGCCCCAAGTATTCCCAAAGGAAATGAATGGATATGCCCACAGCCTCAACCTTGCCACTCGTATTGCTGCAACCGTTAATAGTTCACAATCATGAACAGAGACAGTCGAAACTTATCTGTGCACTGACCCACATTTGCTGTGCAGGGAATAGACGTTGAGGCAGGATAAAGATATTAAGACAGCATTGGACTTCTGAGCTGATCCTGGCAGCCGGATCACAGTATAGAAGGACTAAATTGCTTCCACTCTATTAAAAGCAGCCAGGGCCGGCGCCAAAGGGTGGCCAGGTCGGGCCCTGACCAAGGCCCCTGCAGCTCAGAGGGGCCCCTGAAGGGCCCCTCATTAGGCTGGGAGAGTAGTGCTCCCCTTCCACAATCCACAGCAGGGTCTCTGCCACAGATCACAGGGACGGAGCTTCCAGGCCACCTGTCCATTCACTCGCTCCACCTATCCTGTCTTCTGCTGCTGCAGAGCTGAGTGTGCAGGGCTGCCATCAACCAAGATGACGGCGGAGGCTTCTTTAAGGGGCTAATGCCCCTACTGCCATCTTGGTTGATGGCAGGCATGTGCGCACACATAGCGTACCGCACATGTATGCCATCAACCAAGATGGGGGGGGCATCAGCCCCTTAGAGAAGTCTCTGCTGCCATCTTGGTTGATGGTAGCCCTGCGCACACAGTGCACGCAGCAGCAAAAGACAGCAGAGAGGTAGGTGGAACAGGCAGGAGCCATGCACTCAGGGCAGACTGATGCCCAAGGGCCCAGTCATGCCTGGCACTGACCCTGAAAGCATACCCTTTGAGTATAGTTCCACTTTATTTTTCTGGCAAGGTTCATGTATCTTTAGCAAGTTACTCTGTTGACAGCAGATGTTGCAGAGATCTGTTAAGGGCACAGGAGTCCTGGCCCTCAAATGGAGGCAACTCTAGGCTGAAGAGGGACCTGTACAAGCAAGCAAACACTTCCAAAGCCCCCTAGCTAGATCCGTTCTCCTATCAGCTTTCTCTGCCTCTCAGTGGATGGAGTTAGTTTGACAGACAGTGGTTCACAGGGGTGTAGTCACCCGGGGTTTCAGGGGGTCTCAGACCTCTTACATTTTTGGGAGCAGGGTCCCTATGTCTCCAGTATCCTACAAGCCAATCAGCATGAAAGGGGAGTGTGATAGCAATAGAGAAGAGCCTTCTAACATGCTTCCTTATCTGTTCCTGCTGATTAGAGCCAATCAGAGTGAAAGGTGGTGAGTCAGCCACTGAGAAGACTCTTTTCAGTAGCTAACTCTCCCCTTTCACACCGGTTGGCTCCTAGGGACATCCATTGTTGTGGGAAAAGGCATTAAAAGGATCTCATTCTTAAACCGGCAGCAAAAAAGGGAGAAGGGACATGGCTGTGACTATCATGAATGGACCCTGCACTTCTGAATTTGCCACTGCAGTACTGGTGGTTCATTCCTCAAACGGTAAGTAACAGGGCTTGAGTCGTTCTTATTAGAAGCCACATCCACAGATCTGGAAAAGATAGGTGGAGCTCTTCACATGCTCTATGGGAGAGCTGAAGCGTGGCAACCCTGAAGAACTGGGTCCTGGTTTTCTGTTTCAGAAAGAACAGCTGTAGACAGCGATGCATTCAGGGTAAGATTTGGGGGCAAAAGTCCAGGGCCTCACTTAGTGAATGAGCAGGAGGGCAGCCCTCAAAAGCGGAGCTGGCTTGTCATATTTTGCAGTTAAATGACACCCAAAAAATGCTATACGCCTGAAACATGGACAGTGAAGGGCAATCCAGCTTGTACATTACAGCAGAAGAGCAATTATTTGGCAGGACTAAGAACTCTATGCCTGGAAGCACCCTAATATGTATTACCAGTTAAAGAGTTCCCCACCAACATCATAAGAACATTATGTCTGCCACCCTGGCTTCCTTTGGGAGGAAGGACAGGATATAAATTGAAATAATAATAATCTTATTTATTAAATTTATATCCCACCCTTCCTCCTATTTCAATAATAACCTAACTGCACTGCTGGGCACAGAAAACCATGCAGATTTATTCTAAAGCAAGAGTCTTCTGTCATTGAAGCAGCAGCCACTTGTCTAAGAGGATGCTGGCATTTTGAATTAAGATACTTCCAGATGTGGAGTTAATACTATAAACTGGTCATTCTGATATTGCAACTGGGCCATTGGTAACAGGATTGGTTTTCAGATTTTTTCTAGAAAAGGTAAATCCAGATTAATGGGGGGGGGAAGAGAGTTACAGGCTAGCATTTTGATGCCAATGACTGCTGTGTGGTCGCTGCATGTATGATGAAGTGCCCATCCCATAATAATCACCGGTCCGGAAGTACCCTTGCACAGAAACTTGCACCTCGTCTCCTTCCATTGGTTAGCATAGAAGTGTGCATGCATCTTTGACAGTTTCTCCATCAAGTGACGTGATCAATTGTGTATTTATTTTTCAAGGTGGTTTAGGAGTGCGGGGGGAAATCATTATCTTGCAATGGAAGCAGCAACCGTTCACAAAGAAAGAGGATGGACCATTTCAGCCACAGGTATTCATTGCCCTTATTAAGTGAGCTGAACAAATAATAGGGACTGGAGGCAATCTGTGGGATGAAAAGCTTAAAATGCTGCAGAATCCCAATGGGCAGACGTATTGAGACTCAATCTACAGCTCAGCTAGTGTAGGGATTCACATCTACCACAAAAGGACAGCTACTCTTTGAACTTGCCTTGCACACTCAGAAAATCCTTTACGATCCACAAATAAGTGGATTTCATTCTCTCCCAAGGAAGCAAAGGTTGGCATGGGGTGGGGAAGAGGGACTACTCAGAAAGGAAGATCAAACCCATCAAATGAGAGACAGATGGAGGTAGATCTCTCAGCGCTCCTCCAACTGACAGAAGGCATTCTTTTCCCATGGGTGTAGATAAGGGGGGGGGAACCCAGGATACAGAGGTCTGATCACAGGCTGCCAAGAGGTGATAATTTGCCCCCAGATAACTGAGGTAGGGGGAGGGAAGAAGGAAGGAAACGGAGATTAAAAGGGTCAATTATTTCCTGACTCCAGGCGGTTTGTAACATGAAACCCCAAGGAGATGGGTCGATTTGACTCCTCTTTCAGGGTGCAGAGATTAAGAGACAGCTGCTACAGCCCCTCCCAGGGAACCCAGGGGTCCAGGTTCCCCTGTTCCAACCCACGAAGTATATTCATTTTTTCAAGCGTCTCCAGAAGCGTTTTCACGGTCCCCTTGCATTCCCATTAAGGTCCTGGTTGGCACACCTCCCCAGCTTTAACTCTGGAAACTCCAGTTACCTCCTGGAGCCTCCAGCTGTCCCAGCTCCCTCCCTCCCTCCCCTTCCTCCCAGCAGGACCCTCCTCTTTCCCTAGAAAAACCCAGGAGTCCTGGCTCCCGGCAACCTTTCCCCTAATTCACCCCTCTCCATCCTGAGAACCCAGGCATCCTGGACTCACCAACCCCTTGCTGATCTCATGGGCGCTGGATGGTGCTGCCCTGCTCCGGGGGATGCTCCAGAGAGAGAGAGAAGCCAAGAGAGCAGGCAAGAGCAGCAGCATCTTAGCTTGCTTTTTCACTCACTGATGCCTCCCAGCTACAGCTTTGGCCCTATATAGCAGCTCCTCTCTGCTCCACTCCCACTTTCACTCCTTCCTGTCTCACTATTCTCTCTCTCTCCACCCCTGCTGGGCAAATCCATACAGCACAGAAACATCCCAGATTTTCTTGAGGGGAAGCAGATTTAAGGGGTGAGGGGGAGAGAAAGAGAGAGAGAAAGATAGGAAAGCAGGAGCTCCTGGGGAAAGCCAACATTGATGGGAAGCAGGGCTCCGTGCCTTTCACAAGGTGAGTGGAGGCTTGTCAGAAGAAGGTACTGTTTATGGACATTGAACTTGTCAAGGATTATCAATACCTTGGCACAGTCATTAACCAAAATGGAGAGAATGGTCAAGAAATTAGACTGGGGAGGGCAGCTGTGAGAGAACTAGGAAAGGTCCTCAAATGCAAAGATGTACCACTGAACACTAAGGTCAGGATCATTCAGACCATGGTATTTCCGATCTCTATGTATGGATGTGAAAGTTGGACAGTGAAAAAACCAGATAAGAGAAAAATCAACTCATTTGAAATGTGGTGTTGGAGAAGAGCTTTGCAGATACCATGGACTGCGAAAAACAAATAATTGGGTGTTAGAACAAATTAAACCAGAACTGTCACTAGAAACTAAAATGATGAAACTGAGGTTATCATACTTTGGACACATAATGAGAAGACATGATTCATTAGAAAAGACAATAATGCTGAGAAAAGCAGAAGGGAGTAGAAAAAGAGGAAGACCAAACAAGAGATGGATTGATTCTATAAAGGAAGCCACAGACCTGAACTTACAAGATGTGAAAAGGGTGGTTCATGACAGATGCTTTTGGAGGTCACTGATTCATAGGGTCGCCATAAGTCGTAGTCGGAGGCACATAACAACAACAACAAAGTAGGAGAAAATTCACCAGATGAAACTTATCATGTCACTGCCTGTTGAATTTCTGCCTATCACACCCAACTGTTAATAATATTTTTAAACAAATTAAAAACAGCAACAGCAAAAATAAAATATTAAAACACATTAACATCTACGCATCTGGAAAGGTTTGCCTAAACAACAAAGTTTTAGGCAGGCACCAAAAAGAATACAGCAAAGGCACCTGCCCGATATCAAGAGCAGGGAGTTCCAAAGAGTTTGTGCTGCCACACTAAAAGAACGATTTCTCACAAGCGTGGAATGGATTATTATGCAGCACCTGTAACAGTGCCTGTTCTGCAGATCAAAGTGCTCGAGTGGGCATATATGGGGTAAAACGGTCCTGCAAGTAAACTGGTGCCAAGCTGTTAAGGGCTTTATATACCAATAGTAACACCTTCCACTTGGGCCGGTAGTGAATCGACAACCAGCGCAGATCTCTGAGCAGGGGTGTTAAATGCTGATAGGGTCTTGCACATGTCAGCAATCTGGCTGGAACATTCTGCGCTAACTGCAGCTTCCAGGTTAAGTGAAAGGGAAGCCCTGCCTACAGAGTTGTTCTCCGTGATGTTTCCCAAATGATACTGCATGATTGCTGTCCAGAGGGACATTCTTACACTATAGCACAACAAAAGTGGGACAAAAACCTCTGTTGAACGTTAGTGGTATAAAAAGTTACAGGATTACAGGAGGAAGCTACAGGCCATGTGCCAATTGGAAATGAAGTAGTATGTTTGGTCCGAAACGTTTGCAGGTACAAACAGTATTGAAAGTGGGATCACATATAACTGCCTTGATACCATCAAGAGTGCACAATTAAAAAAAACCAAAAACTCTGAAGGGGCCTTTTTACTGCATATTGGTTAGGTTAAGTAGGATCCTGGAAGCCAGGACACCTGGGGTCTTTCTGCCGTTGTAGGGGGCGGGGAAGGACACTGTCTAGACCAGACCTCTGTCTTTCACCAACTGAGTCAGATAATCAATTTACAAACCCGTTTCTCACCCCCTAACTGTTTTGCTCTGCTTTGTTTTGCATAGGAAACTGACACACTCCTCCCCCCCTTTGCCCACTTTCCGCTTAAGCTCCCTGTTTCATTTCCTGCTTCACACCTGGCTACCTCCTGATGGGGCTAGACCATCCTAATGGAGGGAAGCTTAAAGGTGTGGGAGGAAGCCTGGGTCTTCTAGGATGGAAGCTGGCGTGAATGGGCCAGAGCACGAATACTGGGTTATACACCCTGGGGACATGTTCCCCACCCCCACCAAAAAAAGCTGCAAGAATTGGATCCAGTATCAGCTACTACCCTCCAAAGGCAAATATATTTTAGTACCGGACAAAAGGATCTTTGCAAAATAGTTACCCTCACGCTGGAGGATTGTATCTTAAAGAGCTGGTTTCACCCCAGAAACAGCTGCATTGCATTATCCGGAGGAGAGATCTCCATATAAACAGGCACCCATTGGCAGGAACCCCACACATGCATCTGAACCACTTGAAAGCTCAGTGGCCGAATGCCTTGAATTGAAAAGCACTGCACTGCAATACGAACAATCAGCCTGTTGGTCCATTTTGGCTTTTTCATACAACAGCTCATGTTGCAATTGCTGTGTGATTGAATGTGCATGTGGGAGGTTTCTCTGTGTAGATCTTGCACTGCAGTATTCTCTCCTCTTGAATGACTGTACACATTGTCTGTTTCACTGGCTTAGTCCCCTTATGCCTATTTCTAACATTGAAGCTTAGCTCTAGAAGTTGTGAAATAATCGAAAGAGGGGGCCTCTGGGCATGTGCAGAATGCATTTCTGGCACGCCCGTGTGGAATTATGGCGCAGGGCTCTCAAGCATCTTTGTTCAAATTTGAGCATGCTGCAGCCAGACAACCCAAATGCAAATGGAAGGAATTTCTGTTGCTTGAGTCATGACGACTCAAGAGGAACTGAGCAACGGTGTCTTAGTCAAACAGTAACTATTATTTATTTATTTATTGCATTTATATACCACCCCATAGCTGAAGCTCTCTGGGCGGTTTACAACAATTAAAAACATTAAAAACAAATATACAAATTTAAAAACATTTTTAAAAAGCAATTTAAAAACACATGCTAAAATGCCTGGGAGAAGAGGAAAGTCTTGACCTGGTGCTGAAAATATAAGTGTTGGCACCAGGCGTACCTTGACAGGTAGATAATTCCATAATTTGGGGGCCACCACTGAGAAGGCCCTCTCCTTTGTTGCCATCCTCCGAGCTTCCCTCGGAGTAAGCACCCGAAGGAGAACCTTTGATGTTGAGCGTAGTGTACGGGTGGGTTGGGTTCATGTCAGGAGAGGTGTTGCATCAGGTATTGTGGTCCCAAGCCATGTAAGGCTTTATAGGTTAACTATGGCATTAAAAAAAAAATCTGCGCTGCCCTGCAAGAAGCTGCTGAGTAACTGACCTGCTTCTCTTGCTGTGATTAGCCCCGCTAGACAGAAGGGCTTGTAGTCATCAGCTGGCCGGGCTTATTTATTGCTTAGCATCCTCAGTTATCCTCAGTCTAAGGCAGTTCCTAGCACTGGTGCACTCAGGTCCAGCTTTCAGGCTTCCTGTAGGTTCTTTGGTTAGCTATTGTGAGAACAGGATGCTGGACTAGGAGGGCCGTTGGCCTGATCCAGCTGCAGAGCTCTTCTTATGTTCAGAGATGCCGTGGTTTGCTGTCGGGCCTGATTTCCTCCTTGCCCCACCCTTGCAGTGTTCCTGCAGGGCTGGTTTAAGCTCTGTTGTTATTAAACGTGAACATTTTAGCTGCCCTTGCCTTGTCGCACACCGAGAGAAGTGAAGACTGTGCTGTCTCCTCCAGAGTTTTCCCAAATGTGTCTCCCATGTAAGTGAATTGAAGGGGGCTGCAGTTGGGAAAGCTGTGGGGGTTGGCGTCAAGGATCAGCATAGCTGGATGTCTGCTGAGGGCCCATATCTCAGCAAGGGCCCCATGGACAAGGGCCCCCTGGGCCTGCTGAAGTGAGCTGGTAGCCTCCCTAAGGGAGCGGGTCTCACGGAAGATGCCTTATCAAAGTCCCCCCCCCCCAAAAAAAATCTGGAGCTGACACTGGTCTTAATATTCTGGGCTGGGTGTACTTTTGCTCCATGCTTGAGGTTTTACCAGAGTAGCCTAATGCTTTCTGAACTCTTGATGGCCCAGGCCAAGTGTCTGTGGTTCCAAATGAGTTGTGCCAGCCTTGCGCTGACAGATGGAGTGATCTGAGTCTACACATGCAGTGGAATAAAGTAGTCGAGCTCTGAGCTGATAGAATGGCTTATTCCACTTGGGACTGCTGGAGGCAAATGGCATTTTAAAATATTGTTATGCATTTGGGGTTGAGATAGATGATTTCTATGAGTCCCCTTCCAGCCTCTGATTTGGAACCCTGTACCTGGAGGTGGGCTCTGCAGCTAAGAAACCTGCTCTGCTGGTCAGATGAGTCTCCTTTGTTAATCTAACAGAGTGGTCAGGTGGGCTAATGGGTCTGTCAACTGCCCATTAACTGGCGAATGGGCCAGGGAGATCCTATTGTTATTGAAACTCTTCAGGAGAGCCTCCCCACCTCTGGAGGCCAAAGAGAGGCTTGTCTTTTTGGTTGAGTCAGAGGCAAGGCTGGGAACTGGAAAACATGCAGAGAGGCCTGCTCCCTGCACAGTGGCTTCAGGATGCCTCCTATAAGTCTGATGGAAAAACAAGATCTATTGGACTGCTGATGCTTTGAACACTTCCATCTTGTGCTCAGGCTGTGAATGTGTGTAAATATAATATTTCATAAAAACACCATAGACTCTGCTGACCTTCTTTCCAAGGAAACTAAACCCTGGGCAAGCCCAGGGACCCCTGCAAGTCTCTCATCGCTTGGAGATTGGGGTGGCGTGCAACAATATAATCCCGTGTAAAACTTCCCCTTCAGGTAGAAAACTAGCACAGCCAGGAATTGGCTCGGATAAAAGCTTTCTGTTAGTGCAGGGGTGGGGAACTTCCAGGCTTAATTAGGCCCAGTACAGGTCCCAGTTTGGCCCATGAGGCCGTTTCCCACAAACCACACCAATCTGCCCCACATCTGATGTCCTATGGGAAGTCAGATGTGGGACTGATACTGACAGAGCTACAAAGGAATCATTAGGACCTTACTTGCAGAAATACAACTATTTTACAGGAAGGATTAAAATGGCATTTATACTCACCTAAACTCTGTAGCTTGTATGATGTCAGGGCATTATTTAGCTGAATAGCCTACTCCACAACCTAGGTAAGGATTCTTCTTACTGCCTAATTTAGCTGCATTTGCAGATCAAGCCTGAGGTCTAGCCTCTTTTATTTTTATTTGTAAAAATATTTCTATACTGCCATTAATATCCTTCAATATCAGGGCGGTGTGCAGCAATAAAACATAATTTACAGAGTGCAGCTTTTATGTTCTGACCCATAGGCCTGTCAGCATATCCATGCAGCACAATGAAATGGCAAAGTAGGTTGTACAACTTCAGGCTGCAGGTTCAGTGGAGATGGGTGCATTAGAGCGAATGGGGATTGTCTGCTTCAGCCAGCCCTCACCTGCCTCCTTTCTTTATTTCTTTCTGAACATGGGTCAAACCTGGAATTAGCTGGCTCTGTCATTGACTCCGGCTCAACTTACTGTGGGCCTTTCTGCCTTCTGCTGCACCTGTCCCAGTGAGCACCTGCTACTGATGGGTTTGGTGCCAGTTTTTAAATACACACAAAAAAACCTTCCTGAATTTTTTTTTAAAGTAGGATAAAGGTTTTAGCTCAGTATGTTCCCTCTTGTCCTAGTTTGCAGGGAGGCGTTTCCTTTTACATACACAAGAAGAGTCTTTCGCGGTCAGACTAAAGGCTTCACTAGTCCAGCATCCCATTTACCACAGTGGCCATCCAGATGCCTCTGGGAAGCCCACAAGCAGGACTTGAGCGCAACAGCACTCTTCTGCTGCTGTTCCTCTGTGGCTGGTGTTCAGAGACAGGCTGCATCGTGACTAGCGGCCATTAATAGCTGTATCCTCCGTCAATCTGTTTAATCTATAGAAGAGAGAGTCAGAAAAGAAAAAAATGATCCCGTACTTGCAGTTTAAAATGGTGCAATCCATTCTGTTCCTTAAGTTCTCTGCCTCCTCATTTTGCTGTATGTTTTGACTAGGGCTGAGTTTGGGACAGAGCAGCAGTTATTCCAGAGTGTGATGGGTGGCAACTAGCACAGGAGCCCTGGTATGCAGTTTCTTCCTTTTAACTAAGGAAATCTAAGGAAACTCAGGAATTTTGGCTCCCAGTTTAACCCAGTAGGCCTCGCTTCCCTCCCAGGGTTTCTGTCCCTGCTCCCTGCCACACTTCCATTGATCTTCATTCTCTTTCAGGGCTAATTATCACACAGCAGATAGGATTGTCTTGCTTCCCCCCCCCCGAATATCTTGTGTTCTTAACCAGTGAGGAACCTCTGGCCTGTGGGGCTCATTCAGACCATGAGGCCTCCCCATTCCACTAGAGAGACCACTTTGGTCAAACCACGCTCACTTGCCCTAAGACTTTTGGTTGTCTGGCGCAAAGTAAAGATGGAGCTAGCCGAAAAAGGGGCTTGCAGGCCCTGCTGATCAGAGGTGCTTGCAGAGAGCTGTGCACACGGATCAGTTGTAATGAGTAGTTGCAGACAAATTCAATGGGTGTTGCTTATCCTAGAAATGCAGTGGTGGGAGAAACTTCCCCTGATGAGCTTTTGCCTCATGAACCTGTTAAGGGCAAAAGGAATTCTGACAGAATAAAGGAGGTAACCCTAACCCTAGGAGCCTTTCTGGATAGTCCACCTCATTTTGCCTACTGCCAATCCAGGTACCCTCCTATGACCTAATTTAGAAATAGCTATGTATTTGCGATCTGCTTAGAAATAGTTCTGAAGGAGAGAGAAGATATTTGCTTAATTTCCTTCCAGTTAAAACACTAAGAAGCTGTCGAAACAGGATGTGGGGCAGGAAAACAGTGGCTGCTTTCCCCACCACCTGAAAACCTACAATGGCACATGCTGTTACTGTGTTCAGTGCAAGCAGATGCTATGCCAAAATGGGTCAGATCCACGGTGGTAATGCTGTTGGCTACTTTGCCATAGCAGAATGTTCAAAACTGATGCAGGCTCTGAATGTTCCCGCTACAAGCTGCCTTATACTGAGTCAGATCTAGCTCAGTATTGTCTACACTGAGGGACAGCAGCTCTCCAGGGTTTTAGACGAGGGACATTCCCAACTCTACCTGGAGATGCCAGGGATTGAACCTGGGATCTTCTGCGTGCAACGCAGGTGCTCTACCACTGAGCTACAGCCCTTCCCCACCAGAGAAATGAGGGCTAGCAGAATAGAAACCCCGCAAAAGCAGCAAGTGCTGCAGCCCAGGCTGCTTTCAGACATGGGGGTGATTGTGTTAATTTAACAGATTAAAATGGTAGTGTTTCTGTCCAGATTTCTAAAATTCAGCTGGGCATGTTTAGCCTGGAGAAGAGGAGATATGATAGCACTCTTCAAGTACATGAAAGGTTGTCACACAGAGGAGGGCCGGGATCTCTTCTCGATCGCCCGAGTGCAGGACACGGAATAATGGGCTCAAGCTGCAGGAAGCCAGATTTCGACTGAATATCAGGAAAAACTTCCTAACTGTTAGAGCCATACGCCAATGGAACCAATTACCTAGAGAGGTAGTGGGCTCTCCGACACTGGAGGCGTTCAAGAGGCAGCTGGACAGCCATCTGTCAGGAATGCTTTGATTTGGATTCCTGCATTGAGCAGGGGGTTGGACTTGATGGTCTTTTAGGCTCCTTCCAACTCTACTATTCTATGATTTCACACTGCAGTACCTGTTGTGTTAAGGAACAGTCGCTTTTTTAGCCAATATACTGGCATTTCGTGCAAATGTCTTTGAAACGGCTGCAATGAACAACGTCTTGTTTTAGTTCCTCACCTGGAATACACACGTGCACTGTAGTTCCCCTCTGTGTAGGAGGTCTAAGATCTTGTCCCGGGAGTGTGTGGGAAATGCTGCTGCTACCTGCGTCTACGCTGGAAAACCAGTACAATTTTTGTCAGGCAAAAAAAAAAAGCGCACCTAAAGAGCGGGAACACACTGTATGCTGGGATGCCTGTCACATAAGTGGCTGCAGCTAGCGAAAAACTCCTGTGATTTTCCAGGTTCCCAAGCTTGCAAACGGATTCTTTATGGTATCATTTATCAGGAACATTTGCTGACCCATTTTGCTGTAGCATCCGCTTGCACAATTTTCGTGTGAAAGATCAAATATAATGTGCAAATTACCAGGTAAGAAATCATCAGAATAATGGAGTAAAGTGCAGTGTGAAAGCAGCCCTACAGTGATAACGGGGTTTTATTGTTGTGATAATAGTGTTTTATTATTGTAAGTTGCTCTGGGTCGCTTTTTTGAGGAAGGCGACTAATTAATCAACAACAACAATGCTGTTGGCTACTCTGCCAGAGTAGAATGTTCAAAACTGATGTAGACTCTGCACCCTTTCCCTGCAAAGCAACCAACCAACAATAGCATATTGGTTGCAGTATTTGTTGAACTAGAAAAGTTCAGATACATTTATTTTATATGTAAATATCTGTTTTTGCTTCTTCTTACGTGCAGAAGTGAAGCGGGAACAGGAAGGAGCTGGTAGACAATACCTAAATATATGTATGAAGATTAACCCACAAAAAAGTTGATTCCCTGACCTGCCTGCATGCATCTGTTTTGTGGCCACCCACCCCACCCGATTTTTATAACCACGCCCTGCCTGTTTAAGGTGGCCTTGTGAAAAAGAGGGCAAGGCTCTTACAGCTTTACTAGAAGAGAGAATGTCAGCTTGTCATGGAAGCTCCACCTGCTGAAATTCACTTTTCTACACAACTATTTTAACTTTTTTTATTTTATCTTTTTTTACTTTTTTGCGGTGGCTATATAGCTTTAAGCAAATAAAGAAATACTTCTTCCCTACACAACTATTAAAGCTTCAGGAACCCTGTCCCCAATTTTCACCTGTCCCCCTACTGCCTCATCAAGGGGTAACCAATGTGGTGCCCTTCAGTTGTTGTTGGACCATACCTCCCTTCATCCCAGACCACTGGGCTGGCCATGCTGGCTGGGGCTGATGGGAGTTGTAGTCCAATATCTGGAGGGCACCATGTTGGCTCCCCTGGCCTAGTCCTTTGGGGGCAATCCACATTCAACTTTATATGATAACCAGGCTAGAGTTTCTTCCTAAGCGTGATAAACTCCATACCCTCACTAACCCTTCAGAGACAGTAAAAGCGGTGTTATTATTTTTTAAAACACATTACCTTGCTCTACAGTCCAAGGACTCAGGGTTTAAAAATTGCACTAGCAATCAATCAATTAAAAAAAACACACTGTTTCCCCCATTCCTGCCACCAGACAGGCCATACACCCGCAACTAGGGATAGCAGGATCTGTGAATTTTGGTTCTAATTTTTCTCATCTTAAATTCAATTCTCTATATTTCTGCATCAGTTTGTGATTTTTGGGGGGGGGGACTTCTCATGAAAATTCTTCAGCATTTTAGTACGAGATTCTACTAATAAGCAGAGTTTTGTATGCAGCTTTGACTAATGTACACATTTTTGCAACTAGTTTCTCCTAATATTATGCATTTTGATAGGTTATTTTCACAAATACATTCATTTTTTACGTACGGTTTCCCCTAATAGATGCATTCTCGTAATAAACATTGTTTAGTTGGAGAACTGCAAAATTTGGATAAGGGCAAATTTTGAAGGATGGCTGTGTAGATTCTCATATGGCTTTGGAAAGTGCTAATTTGATTGATTCGGCTTTAAATGCGAATTGACTTTCTCTCCTATCCCTAACTGCAACCCTTTTATATCTTCATAAGAACATAAGAACATAAGAAGAGCCTGCTGGATCAGGCCAGTGGCCCATCTAGTCCAGCATCCTGTTCTCACAGTGGCCAACCAGGTGCCTGGGGGTCTGTATCTGGGGGTCTGTGTCTGCATCTTCAAAACATACAGACTCATTGTTATTTCATTTATATCTCACCTTTTCCCCAAGGAGCTGGAGGTGGTATGCAAGGTTCTTCCCTCCTCACAGTTGCCCTGTGAAGTAGGCTGGGCTGAGTCAGTGGTTGGGCCCGTGAGATTCATGGCTGAGTGGTGATTTTAATCCATGGGCTCCTAGGTGTTATTTATTTGTTTATATCCTGCCCTTCCTCCCAGCAGGAGCCCAGTCGAATGCTCTAACCACTACATACTACTGCCTTTCATTCTGAAGGAATGCAGGATGGCATTGCATGAGGCTGTGTCAGACAAGTGCATGTAGACTGGGGGCAAACACTGCTGCCATGATGCCCCCTCCTCACACGGGTGCATATTCAGCCTACACACCTTAAACTATGTGATGCCCTCTAGATGCTCCTGGACTCCAACTTCCAGCATCCCTGACCATTGGCCATGCTGGCTGGGGCGGATGGGAGTTGGAGTCCAAAAGCATCTGGAGGGCACCATGCTGGCTATCCCTGCTTTAAACATCTGTAGAGGTCTTCAGTGTGCATGGTCTGCCTATATTGACAGTAATGGGTAAAATGCTTACCCCTCCACTCCCATTTTGAAACCTGTCTGTGCCAGAGACCTCTCAATAAGACTACCAGGGGAGAAACAAAAGCCAGCCTTTGTCTCCTGCTGCATTACAGAGTCAGAGCTGGAAGGGGGCCTTGCTCAACCCTCTCTCCTCAATGCAGCAAATTCCAGAGCTAGAGTGCCCCCAGCAGGCTGGTTCAGTTGTTTTTAAATTTTCTTAAGATGAGCCAGTCATTTTGTAAGGTTATTCTGCATCACTTTTATGGTGCCTTTCCCCCCCTCCAAACAAACAAACAATGTTCTTCAGATTTGCATACTACAAACAAATAACAACCGGTAAGAAGAACACAAACAGATATACAAAAACCCAAATAATCTTTCTTTTGGGATATTTGTTTGTTCGTTGACTGCGTCCTTTCACAGGCAGCCATGAGTTGGCGGTGGTTTTATGGTAACTTATTGCACCTGCTTTTACGCCGCTGTGCTATTTTATATGAGTTGAAGGTTTATATATATATATTTATAAATAAATAATAAACAGATCATGCTGTCCAGCCTCTGCTTGAAGACTTCCAGCAACGAACAATATGAATCTGAGAGATTTTTTTATTTTATTTTAACAGTTTGCATCCCCCTTCCCAAATCTGGGCGAAGTGTTGGCTTTTCACTGAGTGTGTGTTCTAAGATTGCCAGCTGTTCAGAAAAGGACACTTTATGCTTGTTTGCGCAGGCAGTGTGGTGATCAACATTTTATTTACTTATTTGCATGTACTGGTTGACTTTTAATGTTGTCCTCTATCAGCTGCTATAGGCACAGCTGCAGTCACTGGTTGAAAAATTGGCAACCCTAAGGTATTCCAATATTAGAGAATCACAAGAAGACTTTTATTTTTCAAACGCTGAAGGAGAGTGTTGACCCTTCCTCAAAAAGCCCACGTTAAAAATAAGAAAACACCTCAGTACAAACACCTCGGTAAATAGCGTTGCCAACATTTTTTGTACCAGGCCCTGCTCCTGTGCCTTTAATAGAAACTTGTTCTGCAGACATTAGCAGATGATAATGCCTATCACCACCCCATAAAAAGATTCCCTTGCTGAAGAGGGCACAGGCTTCATTTTTTTCTAGTGTGCTGGCAACCCTAAGAGGGAAGCCAGTTTACTAGCAAAAGACGCAAGGTATGTAAAATCCCAGCCTGCATTCAATTTGCTCTGAGTAAAAAAATGGAAGGGCTTGTATGCATCTCACACCGTGGCACGTATTTCTCTTGGCAATACACTTATGGAAATTCTTTCTCTCATTCCCATCTTCTCCCTGGAGGAGGAGGAATGGAAAGCCTGGAGCCGTGAATATTGATCAATCTAGAGTGTTTCTAGGTTGAGGTTTGTGTTTTTTTAAAATACATCTTCAGTCTTGTTAAAGTATTAGCATGTTGAGCAAATGGAAGGGCTGCAGGAAATGGAAATGTGCATTTTGCCTCTAGGGGGCACTGTGTCTGAGGGGCCAATGCAGGTGCTTCTGTTCCATATATAAGTGTGACGCTTTATCATAACTGGAGACTGTGCCAGAACTCCTGGGTTCTTTTGGAGCAGGGATGTGAATGACACTGCAAGCCTAAGCATGTTTGCTTCCTAGTTAATGTGTTTTTTGTTTGCACCCTTAGGCTGCAATCCTAAACACATATACTAGGAACTAAACACAATAGGACTCTCTCAAGTAAACATTCAAAGGATTGAACTATTAGTAAATTAGGAAAAGAACTGTGATTCCTGGATTCTCTGGGAAGGTAGAGACAGCTCCTTGAAAGGTCACACTAAAATCCAGAGCAGATTTCATGCCTTACTGACATCAGAGCCACCAACCTCCACTACCAACACTCCAACCAGTACACCACACTGGAATAACTTAAAAGAGCTGGGTATCTTAACCTGGAGATTTAAGGGGAGACATGATAGCCATCTTCAAATGTTTGAAGGATTGCCATGCAGAATATGGGGCAGGGATATTCTCTGTTGCTCCAGAGGGCAGGACTAGAATCAACATGGGTGGAAATTGCAGGGATGCAGATTTTGCAAGATGTTAGAAGAAACTTCCTGACAGTATGAGTTGTTTGACAATGAAAGAGGCTGCCTCAGGAGCTGGTGGGCTCTCCTTCACTGGAGATATTTATACAGATGCTGCACAGGAATCTTCAGAAATGCTGCAGTTGCTTCCTGCATTTTAGATCCTGTACTTGGCAGAGGGTTGGACTAGCTGACCTCCAAGATCCCCTTACAACTCTATGATTCTACATAGAACCACTGAGCTCACCAGAGATTCTGATGCTGCAGAGGAAGAATCACATGTGCTCTGAAACCTCAAGATGGTGCAATGCCCTTCCCCCTAAAAAGTGCTCCTAAACTTCTGTGCAGTTTTTGTATGAAATAAATATGCATTTGTCTGCCATTTGCTGTGCAGAGTCTGTTTCTCTTCCTTGATAGCTGTGCTTCTATTCCAGTGGTGTCGCATTGTTCCAGCACTGACTCAAGCAACCATGCTTTTGTATCTGCGGAAATGGAATCATATTTTCCCAAGCTGGGATATTTACTGCCATTGCTGAGTGGTGGTGTACTTGCACAAGGGTCACAGGTATGCTATATTTATTTATTTTGGGGTGTGTGTGTGTGAGAGAGAGACATATTTAGTGAAGAACAACACAACTCTTTCCCTGCTTCCTGGTTGACCACCCATGCCTGTGCCATTTTTGCCAACTTGTTTAGTTTTTATTTTTTCATTCAGAAACAAAAAAATATTCAGAAGCTGTGCATTTTTTAACCTGCCCTATTTTTTTCTTCTTCATAAAATAGGGAAGGGTTTTAGAGAAGGGAAAATTTGGAACTGGGATTGCTGGGTTATAGGGAAGACAACTTGCTTTGAGAGCCAGACTGGTCAAAGGCACAAGTTATAAGATGCCAGGTTCAAATCCCAGTTTTGCCAGAAATGTACAAGTGGCGTTAAGCAATCTCTTTTCTCTCATCACCTTCCAACTGGTAACATGAAACCAATAATACCGTTCTGCCTTGCAGGGTTGTTGAAAGGATCACTGCAATAAGACCCTGAGGCAAGTTGCAATGGACCATACTGGGGGGGGGTGATAAGCAAGTAATCTGATTCAGAACAAGGTAACTTCCTACGTTCACATATGCTTATTTGTGAAAGCAGGTGAGCACTTAGGCAACAGGCTATATAAAGACTGTGCCTGTTCCTCATTTACTATGTAACAGGGAGAGACTTTCAGAGGAGGGAGCAGGAGGATTCCTGGGTTCAGCCAGGAGGACCTTGTTGGCTCTGTACGCAAGTCAGTGGAAGTGCTGGGTTGTTGGAAGTTTCCCAGAAGGTAGGAGGGTGGGGGGAGGGGACAGGAGCGACAGGTGAGGGCGTGAATGAGAGGAGGAGCCAGCAGACTGTAAAATCTCACCTGTCACAACCTCTGGGAGGGTGGAGGCAAGAATCGGGAAATAAACAGCGAAACCCAGCTGGGAGGAGCAGCAGCAGAAGAGGAGAACCCAGGAGTCCTGGGCAAGCTTGTTATTTCTTCTCACCTGAGCTTTTGCCAGACATCAGGAGTTCAGATTGCTTCTTACCTGGACCATACGGCTGATCTGCTTCCACCTTTTTTTCTAGAAGGCCTCTTGCCCCACTGGGAAATAGGGCCCAGGTGGTTTGGTTGCCAACTCTCTTTCTCCCCCACCTTTTACCCCTTAGAAGCCACAGTGCTGCAGGTGAGTGTAGGCATCCTGGCTTCCAACTTCTCCTCACTCTAAGCTGCTGCACCCCCCACTAGGGCTTTCCTGCCCCCCACCGCCCCAAGTCTCACCCTAGAAACCCATGGCAACAACCACGGCTTCCTCCACGTACCCTGAGGAGGAGGCAGCCCTTTGGAACCCTTTCCCTCTGACCCCACCTGCTATGGGGGATGAGTTCTATCCCTTTGGGGGCGAGCGGCCACAGTCTTTTGTGGCCAATGTGGCTGCTGGGAATGGGGACCCCGAAGATGCGGATTTGGGGGTGCTGCTGCAGAGGAAAGAGCAGGATCTGCTGCTGGCAGCTGAACTGGGGAAGATGCTACTGGAACGCAACGAGGAACTGCAGCGGCGTTATGAGGAACTGAGCAAGGAGCACACAGAGACCAAGGAGGTAAGAAGTGTGGCCAATAATGTGGTGCGGCAGGTGGAGTGTCAAACTTGGGCTAGGGATTCCCTTTTCGGACATAAACCTTCCTTGGGGACCTCGGGCCTATCTCTCGATCTCAGCTTAGCCTACCTTGCAGGGTTGCTGTAAGGATAAAGCATGATAACATCAGTTTATGTCCCCATGACTTCTGTAGAAGAAAGGTGTGGCAATAATAATTTCTATTTTTATCTAGCAGTTGTTGAACTCCCTCCGCTCCTTATCTCAAGAACCCAGAAGTTCTGGCTCTTCTTGTGTGTTTTGCTGTCCCTGTCCCATATTCTTTCCAAAGAAACACTGGAGTACAGAGGCCTAGACCCCCTGCCCCAATAACATACCCTGAAACCCAAACCCAGGAGATCCTGAGTGTTTTGGTTCAGTGTGTAGGCCCATTATACACTGCCTACACACGTAAGAAATTGCACCAATCCCCCTACGTAGATTATGTCTGGTGACGATCCTGCATGCATATAGAAGCTGCTGTTGTGTGAACTACATGCCTTGTCTTACATGGAAGCTCTTTGGCTGCATACAGTGTTCTTCAACTTTGAGGCCCCAGATTTTGGACTACAACTCCCATGATCCATTGACCAGTGGCTAAGCTGGCTGTGGACTATGGGAGCCGTAGTCCAAAAACATCTGGGGACCCAAGGATGAAGAATAGTGTGTTAAAGCACATTACTTCCCCCCCCCAGGAATTCTGGGAATTGTAGTTTGTTAAGGTGCTGGGAATTTTAGTTCTCTGAGGGGTAAACTACAGCTCCTGGGATTCTCTGGGGGAAGCCATGTGCTTTAAATGTATGGTATATATGCAGCTATAACGCAAAAGAACTTGACGCATATCAAGTCAGACCTTTGGTCCATCTAACTCAGTGCTGTGTACCCTGACTACAGCAACTCTCCAGAGTGTCAGTCAGGGGACATTCTCAGTACTGAGCAGAGATGCCAAGGACTGAACAAGGGACCTTCTGCATGCAGAGCGGGTGCTCTGCCACTGACCTAACAGCCTTTCCCCATTGCGACTCTGGCTTTGCTGCCGGGACCCATTGAAGTGTCTGTGTTTTAGGGAGAATCAAGGAGTTCAGGCCCCCCACCTCTTCAGTTTTCTGCCCCGCTGGGAGATTCTGGAATTAAGTTTCAGCCATCTTGGTCTCATCTGTTTCCCCTCTCAAATAATCCCCAAGGCCCTGACCTAGGGTGAAGTTGGCCCTGGCAACCTCTGGGCATGATACCAGTGGCAACTGGTTGAACCAGTTTGGCATGGGGAAGGAGGTGGAGGTGGAGGAGGGCACTGCTGAGGCGAGCTGGAGTGGGTATAATTACTGAGTGAGAGGGAAGGAAGAACAGAGAGTGACCGAATGGAACAGAAAGCGCCCAGTGTGAGTCACCCCCAAAGAACCTCACCCACCAGCTGTAACCTTCTTAAGGCCAAATATTTTCGTGTTGCTTACAGAAACTGGGGTGGAAGATGCCAGTTGCTTTTTTGGGGGGTGGTTGGGGGTGGCTGGGGAAGGGAAGGGTGCGGCCAATGGATGAAATTATGTAATCATGGAAAAGCAAAGCTAAAATTGTCTCAGGCTTGTTCAGTTGTGGTTAACATGACCCTGTCATTAATTAGATTTGGTGTCCAATCTGGAGCGTATTCCAAGGAGTGTCTGAACAGAATGGAATCCATCTGGAGCCTTTCCCTTTCCAGGTGTATGCACCTGTCTTTGCTGTCACCGGGGGCACTGTTGTGGGGAAGTTCACAGAACTTGCTCTATGAAATTTCAGAAGCAGGACTGACTTGTTCCTGTAGGGAGGTTACCCGCAATTTGTGATTGCAATTTGTTTTAAACTGTTTTTAATGTTGTATTTTAATTTGTTGTGACCCGCCCTAGGGTGAAGGGCTGGTAATTAATAGCACAATAATAATAATAATAATAATTCAACCTGGGTGCTCCATGTCACAACAACTTATGAATTGTCTTGCTTTTCTAAAGACTAAAGTCTCTGTAGTCCAGCGTTCAGTTCACAGTTTCAGTCTTCAAGAAATCTCTGGACTCACACAAGCATGATATGAAGGTGTTTTCCCCCGGCAACATCTGGTGTTCAGAGGTATATCGCCTCTAAACATTGAAGTTCCATTTAGCCATCTTGGCTAATAGTCTTTTGCATCAAGGTTAGGGCCTGAGGTTTGTGAGGACAGAGGAGTGTGGATTCCAGGGAAGGCGGGAGCCTAAGCAGCCCTCTTTTTAGACATTACTGTGTCATCTATACATGCATATGACTCTAAACATGCATGTGTCTTATGGGTAGCCTACAGCAGTAGTGTAGTGGCAAATTCAGAAGTGCAGGGTCCCTTCCTTATAGTCACAGCCACACCCCCATAGTCAAGAAATCAGAAGAAGGCTAGGACTGGGGAGGGCAGCTATGAGAGAACTAGAAAAGGTCCTCAAATGCAAAGATGTATCACTGAACACTAAAGTCAGGATCATTCAGACCATGGTATTCCCAATCTCTATGTATGGATGTGAAAGTTGGACAGTGAAAAAAGCGAATAAGAGAAAAATCAACTCATTTGAAATGTGGTGTTGGAGGAAAGCTTTGCGCATACCATGGACTGCAAAAAAGACAAATAATTGGGTGTTAGAACAAATTAAACCAGAGTTGTCACTAGAAGCTAAAATGATGAAACTGAGGTTATCATAGTGGACACATAATGAGAAGACATGATTCACTAGAAAAGACAATAATGCTGGGAAAAACAGAAGGGAGTAGAAAAGGAAGGCCAAACAAGAGATGGATTGATTCCATAAAGGAAGCCACAGACCTGAACTTACAAGATCTGAACAGGGTGGTTCATGACAGATGCTCTTGGAGGTCACTGATTCATAGGGTCGCCATAAGTCATGGTTGACTTGAAGGCACATAACAACAGCAAACACCCCCTTCGAAGACTAAGCAACATTCTAAGATTAAAAAATAATCTGACCAGGTTTGAATATTGCTTTCTGCTCCTCTGTAACTGTTACCATTGGACTGTCCTTTCTTACTGTTAAAGATATTGCTTGAAGGACTGAATTCACTGTCTATACATTTGTCTAATTGCTGCTAAAGTTCTCTCAGTGGCTGACTTACCTCCTTTCCCTCTGATTGGCTCCAATCAGCAGGAAAAGACAAGGAAACAAGTTTAGAATACTCTTCTCAGTGGCTAACACACTCCCCTTTCATGGTGATTGGCTCATAGGATGCTGGAGACATATGGACCCTGCTGGGATCTGGCTCCCCAAAAGCAAGGGGTCTAAGCCCCCCCTCCAGGCCCTGGACAACTACACTCATTGCCTTCAGATACTTGAGGAAAATGTAATTAAGGTGTTGGATCATTAGGTTATCATACTTTGGACACATCATGAGAAGACATGATTCACTAGAAAAGATAATAATGCTGGGGAAAACAAAAGGGAGTAGAAAAAGAGGAAGGCCAAACAGGAGATGGCTTGATCCATAAAGGAAGCCACAGACCTGAACTTACAAGATCTGGACAGGGTGGTTCACGACAGATGCTACTGGAGGTCGCTGATTCATAGCGTCGCCATAAGTCGAAATCAACTTGAAAGCACAAAACACACACACATCATTAGGTAAATTATATGTAAAAGTGATATTTTATTTCATAATAGACACACATAGCAGGTGGCATACAATCTTATTTGCATGTGGATGTTACAAAAACAAAAAAGTTAGAACAGAAGAGTTAACACTAGAAACAGGAGTTTCAAAAGGTTCTTGAGATCATTGGAGGGGGCCTAGAAGGCTGTATAATCCACCCCGCCCCGGTTATACAGAGCTAGATCATTCCAGCAGAGGACTGTATCCAGCTGGTGGCCTCTTTCTTCTGACGGACAATGTTTTGGGCTATTATTACTACTACTACTACTACTTCAGTTTAGCTGCTGCAACATACAATACAGCACAAAGCTGCTGTTGTTATATAATTTAAAATATATTTATGCTAGCTTTCAGGGCACAGGAACACAAGAAGCTGCTTTAGACTGAGTCAGACCATTGGTCCATCTAGCTCAGTACTGTATGCACTGATTGGTGGGGGACAATTCCCAGCCCTACCCGGAGATGCCAGGGATTAATGCATGCCAAGTAGGTGCTCTACTGCTGAGCTCTGGCTCTTCCCAAAGGCCCTCTCATCAGCTTGCAAGATAAAATAGAATACAGCAAAACACACTTCATAATTAAAACCAGCACGAAACAATGCAACAACAACCAGCCCTAACCTATTAAAGTCCAGTAACAACATATGACAATGACTGTAACTATAAAGCCAACAACCACACCTTAAAAGAAGGCCAAGAAAAACAGACATGTCTTCAAGAGCTTTCCAAGGGGCCTGTCAGACCCCAGATGGTAAGATGTTCAAGAGATGTGGGGCCACTGCAAAGAAGGCCCTCTCCCCAGTGCCCACTAATCTAACTGCTCTCGCAGGCGGAATGCCTGGTGGCTGATACAGGTGAAGGCAGTCCTTCAAAGAATTCCGGCACAAACCATTCAAGGTTTTAAATATTAAACCAGCACTTTAAATTAGGCTTGGAAACACACCAGTAACTAGTGCAGCTGATGCAACATAGTGACTGTCTTGCTCCCATGGGTGGCCGCATTCTGCACCAGCTGAAGTTTCTGAACAACCTTTAAAGGCAGGCCAATGTAGAGCTCATTTAATAGTTCAGCCTTGATGTCACAAGTTGCACAGATAACTGAGCCTTTTCAGACAGGGCCATGGCTGATGTACCAATCTAAGCTGGTGAAGAGCACTCCTGGACATTGCCACCACCTGAGCTTCCCCTGTTAGTGATGAGTCCAGGAGATTTCCCAGACTGGGTACTTGGTTCTCCAGAAGCAATGCAACCCCTTCTAAGACCAGTTCTAAACCTCTAATTCGGGGTGGGTGGGTTGATTACCTTATCCTTAGTACAGTAGGGCCCCACTCATATGGCAGGTTACGTTCCAAACCCCTCCTAAAAGCGAAACCCTCAGAAAAGCAGAACTCTGTCAATAAAATGGTGCCCGATGCCCGAAAAACGCCATAAAAGCAAAACAAGCACTGTATGAGTAGGGCCTTACTCTAATTGAAAACTGCAGTATTAGCAGAACGTCGAAAAGCGGACCGCCAAAAAGCAGGGCCCTATTGTACCTCTGTCTTGTCTAGATTAAGTCTCAGCTTCTTTGCCTGCATCCACTGCCAAAACTGCCTCCAGGTAGCAGTTCAAGAGTACTACAGCTTTCTTGAGATCAGCAGATGCAAAAGAGAAGTCGAGCTGGGTTTCATCTGGATACTAACGGCACTTCAGTCAAAGCACCAGATGGCCTCTCCTAGCAGTTTCGTCTAGATGTCAAAAATCATGGGGGACAAGATAGAACCCCATGGCACCCCCCAGATATTGGCTATATTAGCTGATAACTTCTTTAAAAGTAGAAAATGCTAAATTTCTGAAGCACCATATATGTGACATGATAGCAGGCAAGCAAGCAAGCAAAAAACAAATAAACATCAGCACAAGATGATGCTAAAATCCAAACACATCAAGCCTCTTTATGAGTTACCACAATGCATTTTTTTAAAAAGGTAAACCAGTGTTCACAGTTCTTCAGTATACTTGTGAGAAATTTCCCCTCACCCTGTACGGGCACATCCACACTAGTACATTTAAAGTGCTATTTAATATAATATAATATAATTATAATATAATATAATATCCCACCCTTCCTTCTAGGAGGAGACCAGACTGACACAGTTATAGCTTCCCTCAAAGAATCCTGGGAACTGTAGTTTGTGAAGGTATTGAGGGTTATTAGAACATCCCTATTCATCTCACAGAGCCACAATTCCCAGAGTTCCCTGGAAAGAGGGATTGATTGTTAAACCACTCTGGGAATTTTAAATTGTTATGTTACTTTAGTCTTACTGTACAGTTTGGGGTTGTATCTAACTAAGTTCTAATTAGAGTAGGCCCACTGAAGTTAATGGACTTAAGTTAGTCATTTCCAGTAAATTTACTGAGTCTACTCTGGGGTATAATGAGCACTGCCGATATCATAATCATGTAATACAAATCTATGGTGAGACCGCATTTGGAATACTGCGTACAGGTCTGGTAGACTCACCTCAAAAAGGATATTGTAGAGTTGGAAAAGGTTTTAAAAAAGGGCATCCAAGATGGTCAAAGGGGTGGAGAGACTCCCCCACGAGGAAAGGTTGCAGATTTTGGGCCTTTTTAGTTTAGAGACAAGGCGAGTCAGAGGGGACGTGATAGAAGTGTATAAAAATTATGCATGGCATGGAGAAAGTGGATAGAGAAAAGCTGGTCTTCTCTCATAACACAAGAATATGTGGACATCCAATTAAGCTGAATGCTGGAAGATTCACACAGGTAAAAGAGAACACTTGTTCACACAACGTGTAGTTAAGCTACGGAAGAGGAGGCAGTGATGGCCACCAACTTGGAGGGCTTTCAAAGAGGATTAGACAAATTCACAGAGGACAAAGGCATCAAAGGCTACTAGCCATGATGGCTGTGTTCTGCCTCCACAGTCCAAGGCAGTATGCTTAATGCTAGTTGCTGAAAACTGCAGATGAGAGTTAGCGCTCTTGTGCTCAGGTCCTGCTTGCGGGCTTCCCATGGGCACCTTGTTGGCCACTGTGAGAATAGGATGCTGGACTAGATGGGCCACTGGCCTGATCCAGCATGTTCTTCTTGGATGCAACACTTTTGCCTCTCAGGTTTATCCTTTGTTATGAAGGTTGCTGTTTTTATTGTTATGTATGGATACTTTTATTCCTGCTCATTGTATGCTTCCCTGGAGTCCTCGGAGAAAGAGCCCTTTAGAAATATTTCCAGATAATAATAAATACTATACAACAGCTTCTGTCTTGTATCTGGCCTTGACTCTCTCTGGTCTCTCCCAGAAACTGGAACAAGAGAAACATGAGCTCCGTCTGCACCTTGAATCAGGACGGGCCGAGTTTGAGACCCGCGTGGCAGAGCTGGAGGCCGACTTGGCAGCGGTCCGAGCCCAGTTGGGGCAGCAGCGTCTGGAGCAGCAGGACACAAGCCGGGAGAGTTCGCAGGCCGTCCTGGACCTCTCGGAACAAAACCAGCGCCTGGTGGAGCAACTCAGCCAGGTGAGGTGGGAGGAATGGTGTGAGGATTCCTTAAGTCAGCGAGGGGAAGAGGCAAGAGGGCTGTACTTCCTTTTCCTGTAAGGCCCACTTGTCCCTTCAAGCAGCTGTGTGATGGACAGGAATTCAACAGGTCAGGTTCTCTTGACAACTGAGGGGAAAGGCAGTGGCAGAGCATCTGCTTTGCATGCAAAAGGTCTCAGGTTCAATCCTGGCATCTCCAGGTAGGATGGAAAATGGCCCTTGCCTGAAATCCTGGACAGCCGCTGCTAGTTAATGTGTAGACATATGATTTGTCTCTACAATCAGAGGCAGTATGTTTCCAAATACCAGTTGCTGGAAACCACGGGGTGGGGAGAGTGCTCTTGCGCTCATGTCTTGCTTCCAGGCCTCCCATAGGCATCCGGTTGGCCACTGTGAGAACAGGATGCTGGACGAGATGGGCCACTGGCCTGATCCAGCAGGCTCTTCTTATGTTCCTACAATACTGAGCTGGATAGACTAATGGTCTGACTCAGTAGAAGGCAGCTTCCCTTGTTCGTAACTGCTTCTCCATACCGGGAAGCACTGCACCCATTGAATTCACATAGCGGCTGAGTGCTTTACCTGCCATGCACCTGCGAAAGGCTGAAGAGTCCTGCTTGGGGAACAGGTCAACCGCCGAAATCTATGCCTGCTGTTTGTTTGGATGTGAATACTTGTAGGAAATGAAGCGTTGCTTGTAAGGCCAAAGATATGTGGGGGTCTGGAATATGTTTGAGTGTGAGGTGGTCCTGTGAATGAGCTGAGGGAGAGACAGTGGAGGATGGATCATTCCCTTATGTCCATTGAGGAAAATCATGTGTCGCAGCCTCACAGGAGCTATACACAACCTCAGAATGCAGGCAGGGAGTTGTAGATTGGACACTTCTGCAAAATAATGGCTCCTTTTCTGCAGAAAGCTAGTCTCTTAGGAAGAAGTGATTTACCTTAGCATTCTAGGCTTCTTGATGTGCTAGTGTTCTGTGTGCAGAGAGGGTTTTTGTTTTCTGGATGGAGTGAGGATTCAAACATATGAATTTCAAACATCTTTAAATTACTGAAATTTTATTTGAGGGACACTTTTGTACAAATCTAAGAAAACTTGTAAGCCTTTAGACAAGCAGGCGGTTATTATCACCTCGCCAAGTTCTATATATCTACAATTAATTTATCCCCATATAAAAACCCTAAATCTGACAGCTGACATAATTAGGAATGTTGAGGGCTGGGGGATGGATTTGCTGAGCCCTTAAGAACAGAAGAGGAACCCTGTTGGATCAGACCAAAGGCCCATCTAATCCAGCATCCTGTGATTGTGCAGTGGCCAATGTGATGTCTTCAAATCCTCATCCCAGAGTACTGTGTCTCCTTCAATCTTTTTCTTCTTCTTTTTACTGCTGTTGCCCAAATAGATTGTGTCTTGGGGTGGGGGGCAGAAACATTTGCTTGGAGGGTGGTGGTGGATCAGGCCTGGGAGCTGGGGGTTAGCCACCCCTGGTGTAGACTATATTGACCTAAATGAACTAATGGCCTGGCCCAGTGCAGTGGGGCGGTGCTGGGAAGCTGCCCTCCTCACACTGGCATTGCTTAAGGGGCAGGGTGGCTGTGAGGTTGGGATGGCACAGGTGCACCATCAGCTCTGCCAGTGTGCCCACTGCAGCTCTTACTGTCCAGATAAGGGCAGTTATCCTGGTGTTGGGAGGGCAGCTCTGTGGCACCACCTCTATGTGCTAGCCTGAAATAAGGCAACTTCCTGTTTCCATGCAAATGCTAGCTCACCACTACCACCATAAAAGCAGGAGGGACAAGGGTGTGCCATGCGAGAAGCCCCAGTATAGAACAAGGAAATTCTTTGAATCAAGCCAGCCATGTGGTGAGATCACACTGTCATGGCATCATCACCCAGACTGACGGGTTTCCAGGAATGTAGGAAACAAACCACTAGGTGGAGCTCTTAGTGGGATTAAATAAATGAAAGAAACTTTATAATACAATACATCCAATTAATAATAAATCTAGTTTGGGCTTTTAAAAGTCGCTGGGCCAGTTCCCTAAAGGCCCTTGTGGGCTTTGAACAGATCACACTTGACTCTGATGATTCCTGGAACTGGTAGAACCAGCTGGGGTGATGTCAGATGGGTGTTTGTTATGGGATGGCTGGCTCCTCTTACATGCAGGTTTTTCTGCAGGGTCCACACAAAGTTGTTGACATCAACATGCCAGCCCATATTTCCACCCCACCCCTCAACTAATATACTACCAAGCCAGGTTTTCAAGTTCTTGTATTAATTTATAAAACACTGAGCAACTTAGGTCCAAGGGATCTTAAAGACCACCTGGACCCTTCTATCCCAGCTCCATCATTTCAAGTTGGTGAGGCTCATTTGACACCGACCCACGAAACTGAGCCTTCAGCGCCATCAGCCCAGTCCTGTGGAGTGCTTTTCCAACAGGGATTCAGCAGGAGTCTTCTGCATTAATCTTTAAACGTTTGCTGAAAACTTTTCTACGCCACCAGATTTGTGCAGACAATTAAGAAAAACATATTCTGTAATCGTTAGCTGATGATTGGTAATTTTATGTGGTTTTATTGTGTGTGTTTATATGATTGCTGTAAACCGCTTGGATATTTTTAATGAATTTGTGGTTGTTGTTATGTGCCTTCAAGGAATTTGTGGTATACACATATTTTTTATAAATAAAAAAACCCTGGATTTACCCTTTCCAGGGAAAAAACCTGATAAGTAAATTGAACCTGCTGCTGAATGATTTTTGTACCATTTCAAGACCCCATCTGGAAGTCTGCTTAACGGGATGTGTGCCACTGTGGTGTAGTGATTAGGCTGCTGAGCTACAACATGGAAGAACAGAGTTTGAATCCCCACTTGGCCATTAACCATTCGGAAGAAGGACTGAAGCTCAGTGGCAGAGCACTGGCTTTGCATGTACAAGGTCCCGGATTCAGTCCCTGCTGTTTCCATCTCCAGGCAGTGGCCGGGAAAGACTCCTGCCTGAAATCGGAGAGCCACTGCCAGTAGGCGTAGACTAGGAATGGGGACCCTATGGCCTGCCAGGTGTTGTCGGACTCCAACTCCCATCAGCCCCAGCTTGCATGGCCAGTGGCCAGGGAAGGTGGGAGCTTTAGTCTAACACCTGAAGCCCCAGCCAGTATGGCCAAGGATGAGGGGAGTTGTAGTTCAACAACATCTGGAGGGCCACAGTTTCCCTGCTTCTGGTGTGGACTAGTAGCGGCTGGTAGCTCTATGTCAGTGGGGCAGTGGAATCTGCTCTGGGTTTTAGCACCTTGCTTCAGCACCTTGGACAGCTCCTTGAAGTTCAGACTAAAATCCAGAGTGGATTCCACTGCTCAACTGACATGGAGCCACCAGCCGCTACTGGTGTAGAATACACTGATCTGGATGGACTGTTGAACTGACTTGGTATAGGATGGCTTCCTGTGTTCTTAATTTCCTTCCATGTGGAACAGATTACTAGCAGTGCAATCCTAACTATTACACAGAAGTAAATCCTACTTAATTCAAAAGGTCTTATTTCCACAGATGTGGGGTTAGGATTGCAGCCTTCGTTGTTCTAGAAACTGGCTTGCAGCCAGCATCGTGTCCCGTATGTTGTAGTTCTTATTTATTTTATTTTTTTTAAAAAAATTATGCCACCTTTTTGCCATTGTTGGCATCCAAGGCAGCTAACAAAATATCAAAAAACATCATTCTAATAAAATGTATTTCTGTAACTTCAAGAATTTATTTTCCTTTAAAATTTAAGCTGCTAGTCCTCAGTGTGCTGAGGGAAGGGGAAAAAGAAATACGGTGCACAGGTCAGAGAGGTGTGGGGCCTTGGTGCAAAGTACAAAGTTCAAATTTGAGGACTGATAGTCCACCACCTGATGATAAGCAGGCGAGTCAGGGAAAAGTGTGGATTGTCCCCAAGCCCTTCTGCAAATGGTGCATGTCTTTCAACTTGTTTGTGTGCTGAGTCTGGTTATTCAGTGCTGACAGAAAGGCACTCTGCATATGCTCAGTGGCATCCTCTTTTCTCATGTCACAGTGTATACATACCACTTGGTCTGAATATTCAATGGGGAAGGCAAAGTGCTCCACACATGCTCAGACACTGCTTATACTTCATCACAGTCGGGGGCTGAGACCTAAGCTGCCTGCACAGCATGCATGGCTTCTCCCCAAAGAATCCTGGGAACTGTAGTTTACCCCTGATAGAGCTAAAATTCTGGGGCTTCTCGGTGTGCACGCAGCCCTAGCTGAAAACAGGTTTAAGGGCCGACCCCTGGCTAAGGCCAAAGCCTAACGCTTCTTCCCCACCACACAGGTCACCCAGCTGGAGCAGCGGCTACAGGATGAACTGGCCTTGTTGCGGGGGGAGCATCGGACCTTGTCCCTGAGTAGTGCTGAACATGCCGCCCGGACACAAAGCCTGCAAGCTGAGGTAAAGGAGGCCATCCCTCCTCCGCCTCTCCTCAAACACCCTCACTCACAAGCTGCCCTCCAGCCCAGCCCGGCCCTACCCTTAGTACAGTAAGATGGCCGCCTCATGATGCAAACCATGTTGAGGGCCATTCAACGGTGACAAAAGCCTAACGACCCGATTTCTTTTTGTTATTATTTTTACTGGTGACGGGCTATCGTTTTAGATTTTCCACCTTAGGCCAGTAAACGCCTGGCTTGCCCAGCCCAGCAGAATAGAGTATGGGCCCTCTAGGAGGGGTGACCTCCGAACTGCCACTAGTTGGCTGGGCTGGGAATGAGGATGTGGGGCCGAGATCGGCCAGGATGGCGACCGTTTTTTGGTGTTTCATGCACTTTCCTCACCCCTTCCCTAGAATCTTCTGTTACAAGAGCGGAAGCAAGATCTGGAGAAGCAGACCCGCCAGCTTCGGGAGGAGAACGAATCGATCCAGGCCTTGGTGGACATGCTGCACAGTAACCTCCTCCTCCTCCGCAAAGAGACCCACGAGAAGGAGCTACGGGTAACTCTTAAGCGGAAGAGATCAAGTGGGAAGATGGAAAATGCAGGGCAGGGATGGGGAATCTCAGGCCCAAGGGCCAAGTGTGGCCCTCCAGGCCTCTCTGTCTGGCTCGGAACTCTTCCCAGACCTCACCCCTCACTGGCCTTGCTTTGCACCCCAAACATTTTTTGGCCTTTACCCACTCTGATGACTCTTGCTTATCCGGGTGGAGGGCAGAGAAGGATGCGCGAGCGTGTGTAGGAACTAGCCTAGTGTACAAAGGTGAAATTAGCATGTTTTTGTCTCTGCCCACTGCCGTGTAGGCCCCACCCTCCCCCTGACATTTCCCTAAAAGGGAATGCAGCTTTCTGGCTGAAAAGGTGTCCCCACCCCTGAAAGGGTTAATTGAAAATGAAGACAAGAGATGTGTGGGCTTGTCTATAGAAAGAAAGGGGAAGAAGGTTTCCTCGAATGAGGAAGAGGGCTTAATTGTGGTGGGTGCACTGTTCACCACAAGTTGTTTCTCATCCCAAGATGCAACAGGTTGAAGGGGAAGCGGAGGAGCTCCGGGCTGCCAACCGTCGCCTCCAGCACCAGGTCAAGGAGATGAAGGAAGAGATCCGCCTGCATGATTTAGACACCTCCGTCACCTCCATCCAATCCGAGATCGAAAGTAGCTTAGAGGATGCTCCTGGAGCACCTGGGCACGCTCCTAAGGTAGGGGAGAAGGAGGCAGCGGCGGCTTTAAGTTCACCTGTTTGTGTCATAGATAAAGTTTCCAATGCCAAAAGAAGATTGCAGGCTATGTGCTAATTTGGGAAATTCAGATTACTAAATATATCTCATTCACCCTCAGGCCTTCCCACCCGTGCAAATTCAAAAACATACCTGTTTTCAAATCCTGAAACTTTATATCTTTTTACCACACTTGGATTTTTTTTTAATACTGTAATCCAAAATAAAGCTGAAAAAAAAAATGTGGCGGTGTGCACAGGGTGGGGGTGGGGGTGGGGGGAACTCACATTTAAGCAGAAACTATTCTCCTATGCCCTCAACTGCCTAGCTAAGGATGCTGTTAGATTTATAGAGGAAAATGGCTGTGTTTTCATGTCATGGTAAGACTCGTTGAGATTTCTGAGTAGCCATGTATAGGATTGCACTGCACAATATGATTTTTTAAAAAACAGGATGCCTCTTGAATACCAATTGCTGGGGATTTGCAGGTGGGGAGTGCTGTTGTGCTCAGGTTCTGTTTGCAAGCTTCCCATGGGCATCTGGCTATGGTGAGAATGGGATGCTGGAGTATGGTGGGCCTTTGGCCTGACCTAATGGGGCTCTTATTTTGTTCTTAACAAATCTCCCACTTTGCTGTCCCCTACTAGCAAGTGAACCTTGGCTTACCACTGGGCCCAGCCTTGGTTGAAGATTGTGTGTATTTTTGGATTAAAACAAACCACAACCCCCATAATTACAAAATAGTAAGCCAAGGATTGTGGCTTATTGCTCCCACTCACTACTGGAGAGGAGAAAAGTGGGAGCAATCTGCACATTCACAGTATACTTTTAACTATGGCTTACCATGCCTAGGGATGTAAGAAGGCATCGATTTGTATTCTGACCTGTGTTTGTTGCATGCAGCACTGTTTCTGTTCCACTGCAGTTTGGCTTCCAACAAAAATGACATTATTCATCTCACTGCCTGCTATGGCAGAATTTTATGTAATTAATTACATTCTTCTTCTTCTACAACACCATTCATTTCAATGCAAAGGAAATCCAGTGTAAATGGGGGTGGGGGTGCAGAATGTCCTCAATTGTGCACTGCTTGCAGACTGAAAACAACAGCAGCAAATACTGATCATATTCACTGGATTGATTTCTATTCTGGACATGGGACAAACATCAGCAGTTTCCACTCCCATTTCTGTCAGAATTCTCTGATATCTCTAACCACGATGCGTGAACACAGCCTTGTTTTACATTTTAACTCATTGCTGGAAAAAGGTTAAACAACCACAAACATGTAAAATCATTATGTTGATGAATCAGTTCCCCAAATTTTAGTTCCTTAAAACTGATCAACAACTTTACCCTGAACGCCATCCTGTATCTATATCTGTGTAATCTTGGACCAGTGATTTAAGATTGCAAAACGATGCATGTTTACCTGGGAGTAAGTCCTGCTTAACTTAGCCAGACTTAACTTCTCTGAGTGGGCATGTATAGCATTGCACTCCATAATATATATTTTATTCATATTTTGAAAACATTTCTAGATCCTGAATATGTGCATATTTTGTTTTGCAACAATCCAGTGTTGCAGTTAAGCTCAGCCCAAGAAATGTTTACTCAGAAATTGTATTCAGTGGGGTATACTTCTAGGTATGCTTGTCTAGGTTTGTAACCTTAAGTAACTGGTTCAAGGTCACACAGATGACGTTTGTGCCATGTAACACATTCCCGTCAAAATCTGTCCTTGGCTTTTAAAGAGGTACTACCTTGTACAGATAGCTGCTGTGTCTCACCCCAGAGTCAGCTGCATCTTAGTGGCATTGATATCTCATTTGTTGTGTGTGTGTGTTTGGATCTGTTTGTCTGCTTTAGCCAATGGCCAATGGCATCTGCAAGGCCTGCCCTACCCCTACGGCTTCAAACAACCTCTCAAGGAGACTGAAAGAGGAGGAAGCTGAATACGCCCAACGGGTTTCAGCCTTGAGTCACCAGGAGCAAGATTTACTGAGGCTGAAAGAAACGGAGATCATGAAACTCCAGGATCAGGTAGTGGATGCTGTGCTTCCTTCCCAGAGGGCGCCATATTGTGGAGTGGCAGGATTTTCCTTTTAAAAAGGGTTTTGTACTTCTTACCCCATTTCCAGATAACCCTACAGTACGTGGAACTCTGCAATTTAAAGACTGAACTAGAGAACCAGAGGCGTCTGTATCAAGAGAGCGACCGGGATGAAGCCTTGAAACTAGCCATAACAGATCGGGACGAGGCGATAATAAAGTGAGCTGACTTCATATTCATTCCATCCATCTGTCTATCTATTTAGATATATTCATTTTATTCTCTTTGCTGCTTTTTTCAGCCTCAGTTCCAACCACCATGTTCCCTCACAGAGCATCTTCTTATTCATGATGGCTTCATCCCTTGATGAAATCCATAAGCACAAACCCCTCACTCACTCCAATTTTAGTCAAATTGTGTGTGCCCCCCTCACTTCATATGGTTCCATTCTAAAAATGAGGAGGTGATCACAAAAAGTAAGGGAGCTGGGCCCCTCTGTAATTCATAGGGAAGTAGGAACAGCACTCATCCGTCTAATTTGGTATTGTCTACTCTGACTGGCAGCAGCTCTCCATGGTTTCAGACAGGAACGTTCCCCCAGCTCAACCTGGAGATGACTGGGATTGAACCTGGGATCTTCTGCATGCAAAGCAGTTGCTGTACCACTGAGCTACAGTCCTTCGACCAGCACCCCACATTGTTTTGTCAGTGTAATTCAGGTACACTGAATTCCAGACTGTTACTGTTTTCAGTGGGATTCTGTTGCATACTGGCAAACTCAGGCTGTGCAATGAAACTGGATTTGATACTCTTGCGCAACAAACTGGCTTCTCCATAAAACTGGACATTTTGCTGTAAGGAAAGTGATGGGGAAAATGCATTGGAAAAGGTGGGGTAACAAGTGCTGGGCACAAGGTCATCTAACCTTTTATTGAGAATGAATGTTCATTAAAACAGGCGACACATCTGACCTCCCTGCAAACTTTGTGCAAACAAATCAGGATGACTGCTCAATCCACAGGTCATTTGGAAGCAGCCTTGGTCTGAGTAAACCTGCAGCCTGCATTAAATATCCTCAGAATACCTCCTGTTGTTTGAGAGGCTGTAATGTTTCCTTCCACAGGTGAATTAATAACTTAAAAGGCAGGGAGTTAACTAAAATTATCTTAATAGGTTGACAGCTGTAGGCAGCGTTTTAAAGAAAACATTCTAGCTCCAGGGTATCCTTTCTGTGTTGTTTTCAGAGGAAACTGCCCCCCTCCCATGTCTGACATTGAGCCTCTGTGTGTTAAGAGTAGATTCTGGCACATGTCCTAGAACATTCATTCCATTCATGCAGGGTCTCTCCTTTGCTCAGATACATTGAGAGTGCCCCACAGATCACTTCCTGTGTTCCCTTTCAGCTGCCCGGTTTCAGGGGTGACTGGAAAAGGTGAGCAAACAGACTTTCAGGAAAATTTATCTGGCAGCCATTGATAATTAGATTAGATTTCCTGCACTTTCTCTCAATAGGAGCCCAGGGCGGCAAACAAAAGAACTAAAAACACACATCATAAAAACAGACTTTAAAATATATTAAAACAAAACAACCATTAAAACGATATTAAAAGAAAACATCTTTAAAAACATTTTTAAAAAAGATAATGCACTTCTGAAGAACCCCGTAGATCACCCCATCTGCACAGAGTATATGGGGGGGGGGGAAGGAACACCTTTAATCCATAAGTGTGACATCTTCAAGTCAAAATGAGAACTGCATGTAATTCTATTTTTTTATTGGCTTGACAGTGGGCTTCTCCAGATGACCAGTTTATTGAGTATTCATCCTGGTCTGCTTCCACAAAATTTACACGGCAGTTAGATTACATCTGGTATTTATTGAGCATTCACTCTGATTTGTTTGTGGGGTTGTTATACTTTAATAAAACAGAAGGGAGTAGAAAAAGAGGAAGGCCAAACAAGAGATGGATTGATTCCATAAAGGAAGCCACAGACCTGAACTTACAAGATCTGAACAGGGTGGTTCATGACAGATGCTCTTGGAGGTCACTGATTCATAGGGTCGCCATAAGTTGTAATCAACTTGAAGGCACATAACAACAACTATACTTTAATTGCACAATCTGAAATTTATGGTATGTGCATGAATCCCTCCCACAAAATAGTGAGTGCCTGGAGGCACTTTAATGTATTAGGCTGTAATCCTTCCTAACCTTGCTTACCTGGGAGTAAGTCCCATTGAATTCAGTGGGACTTACTACTGGGTAGACGTGGTTAGAGTAGCAGCCTTACTTATCTTTTGTTTCTCTCTGTTCTTTTTTTTTTTTAACTAGGAAAGGGGAGATGGAATTGGAACTGGCAAAAGTCTCCCTGGAACGGGATTCCATGAGCCAGCAGTTATTACGTGTCATACGCCAGAAGATGGCACTTTCCCAGGAGCTGGAAGCTTGGCAAGTGAGTAAGGAAAAAACAACAGAAAATCATTTCCTGAGGTTTAACCTAGAACCTTTAAAATTCATTTGCCCTTCCAGTTTATATACTGGAAACAGGATGGAGCAATCCACGGTCCAGGGAACTTCATAGTAGCAAATTCCAAATTTTTGTAAATCCCAAATAGCCAGTCAGATGCAGCTTTTTGGCTCCTGTCATGCTTAATAAATTCCAGATCTGCACAGTGACACAAATGGAATGAGCGTGAGAATTTTTGATTCTCCCCCTGCATTCATAATTTGTTCCAAGTTCGCTTTATGGCTTCATTCCAGTTATAAACAAGAATCTAAAAGAAAGGGGGGGAAAGACCATGACAGGATAAGAAGAGAAGGAGTGGCAGCTGAGGGAAGAAGAAAAAGAACAGGGTAGCAAGCCCAAAAATGTATTTATTTCTTTATGTTTTTTCCATCCCATTTTCCAGACAATTATTGTCTCCCAAAGTGGCTCACATCAATTAAATGAAGCGGGCAGATGGGCAGGTTCTGTCACCATCAGGCCTACAACCTTGGTCACCTTACCTCAAAAAGGATGTTGTAGAGCTAGAAAAGGTTCAGAAAAAGGCAGCCAAAATGATCAAAGGGGGCTGATGCAACTCCCCTATGAGGGAAGACTACAACATTTGGGGCTTTTTAGTTTAGAGAAAAAGAGAAGGGAGGATGGACACAATAGAAGTGCATAAAATTAAGCACAGGGTAGAGAAAGCAGACAGAAATTTGTTTCCTCATAATAATGGAAGTTGAGGCAGTCCAATAACGTGGAATAGTGGGAGATTCAGAACAGACAAAAGGAATTACTTTTACACACAGCGCATAGTGAAACTGTGGAATTCACTCACACAAGAGGCAGTGATGGCCACCAACCTGGATGGCTTTAAAAGAGGATTAGACAAATTCACGGAGGGCAAGGCACTCAGCGGTGGCTAGCCATGATGGTTTTGTTCTCTTTCCACTGTCGGAGGCCCCTGAATGCTTCTTGAGTACCCGTTGCTGGGAATCCCAAGCTGGGGAGAATCGCTTTTGACCTCAGGTTCTGCTTGTGGGCTTCCCACTGGTGGTTGAGATGCTGAATTTGATGCAGCAGGGCTCTTGTTAGCTTGTTAAGACCAGATCCATGAGGAAAGGGGAGTGAATGGAAACGATAGAGGAGGGAGATCAGTTCTTCAAGGGCTGATCAAATTGGTGAGCTCAAAGAGGGCATTTTTATCCAGTTCAGGCCAGGCTGATATTTTTCTTTGCTGCTGTTCCTGCTTGGAAAGCAGTTGGCGGCTCTTGTTCCTTTGGATGATGGATGGGGCCAGAGAGCTCCTTCCTCTTGCTTGCTCCTGCAGTCCCAGAGGGCAACAGGCAGCTGGAGCAGAGTATTCTTTCAGGCAGGGGATGTGGAAGCCAGCTCCCTCTGGCTCCTCCTCCTCTGCCTGATGAATGATGTCAGGTTGGACTCCCCCTTGCCTTGCTATTATTCCTGAGATGCAGGGGCCACAGCCTCCCAGTAGCCCTCGGTCCCCCGGCTGATGGCAGAAGCTGGAATGTGTTCCCCTTCTGTTCTCAGTCCCAGGGCAACTGTTGTTAAGGTGAAATAAAAGGATTAGTAACATTAGGGCTTTCGAAAGAGTGGCCAAAAACATGTTTTAAAGGGCAAATTGCTAAAAGAAAGGAGGGAAAGGATGCTAGGTTTTCTTGCAAAAAAAGAAAAAATAGGGAAGAAATTATGGAAGGATGCAGAAGAAAAAGGAAAACGGAAAAGAATCAGTTTATAAAATGAGAAAGTGAACGTTGAGTTGCAATGTGACCCCCTTCAGATGTTGCCACCCTGTTTGTAGTACGTGAAGTTGAAAGTGACCATTTTGATGATTTGGCAGATGGGGGCCCAAACGGCTGAAGTGTGGAGGTGAACTTACCAGCTTTGGTGACCATGCTCCTGGTTGCTGATAGACTTCTTCCTGCCCTCACTCTGGACCTTTGTGGATAAAAAATGAATAAATGGTACCTATCGGCAACCAAGAGCAGAATTGCCAATCAATTCATCTCCTTATCAGCATTGTGCATCACACTCCTGATTGCAGGTAAGCACCATTATTATTATTTTATACCCACAAGGGTCCAGAGTGAGGACCGGAAGAAACATTGCCCTCACTCTGGTTTAGCTTTATTGACCATTGTAGCCAAATCAAAGTGAGGGCAATGTTTCCTGCCCTCATTCTGGATCCTTGTGGGTAAAAATAATGATAATTGTGCCTACCAGTAGCCAGGACTCCTGGGAGCACAATCACTGCTGCCACCCATACCACAGAACAGGCACCAGTGAAAAAGGTAAGTTTGTGGGGAATGGTTTTTGTGAGACCATTTAACCCCTCATCTGAACCGTAACGTTCAAGTGAAAGAAATTCTGTGTAGGGCTTTTGGCTCTGACACAATAATAAGAGGAAATTTCCCAGAATCCCTGGGTTCTGTTTCATGCCAGTGCTTACAATCACTTTTCTTTCTGCCACACAGGATGATATTCAGTACATCATTCACCAGCAACTCCTCCAGAAGCAGCAGGAAGAGACCCATCCCATCACCTCATCACCTAAAACTCCAACGCAAGGCAAGAACCCTCCTTTCTACCACCGTGGCACCAGCACCTCCAACAGCTCAGGCTTCTTCTCACTCTTCCGGAAAATCTGAGGAGCTGGGTGGTGTGGAGAAGCTTCTGAACTGTCTTAAGCAAGGAAAGGCGGTGGAGGGAATATATATCACCAGTACCAGAACTGGGTGACGGGAGATGTCAGTGAGGCCAAGGCTTGCGGTGGCCAGGACCTGAAATGGTGTCTGGACCTTTTAGCATCTTGTCAGCTAACTCTAGACCAAAGGAGCTTGTCCTCCTATTCCATATTTTAGTCACACTTGGTCCCTGTTCACATGCTATACACATAAAGGGTGCACACATGCTGCAGGAAAAACAGGGCCGCACTGTTGGCCCTTGCTCCCAATGTTTGAGCATTGAGATGGACACCTGGGAGCAGGGGTGTAGTGGCCTCGGGTCTCGGGGGGGTGTCTTAGACCCTTTACTTTTTTGGGAGCAGGGTCCCAGCAGGGTCCCTATGTCTCCAGCATCCTATGAGTCAATCAGCAGTGTGTTAGCCACTGAGAAGAATCTTCTAACATGCTTCGTTATCCTTCCTGCTGATTGGAGCCCATCAGAGTGAAAGGAAGTGAGTCAGGCACTGAGAAGACTCTTTTCAGTAGGTAACACTCTCCCCTTTCATGCTTATTGGCTCCTAGGGATGTCTGTTGTGGGAGAAGGCATTAACAAGGATCTGATTTTCAACCCCACAGCACTGTGACTATCATGAAGGGATCCTGCACTTCTGAATTTGCCACTATGTTACTGTCTGGGAGTGTAAAGGATCCACTCTACATGTGACATGTGGGGGTTCCTTTACTGATGTCTATGTTCAATGCACAGGTGTTGTGGGCGGAGCCAGCCCAGAACATAATGTCAGAGGCGGGGCCAGGAGTTCAGTTTACAGACATCCACACTCAGTGTGTTGATGTCACCACAAGGATTAGCTTGGGAGCATGATGCCAGGGGTAGGGTCAGGGGGTGTCTTTTTTCTGGAGATGTGCCATGTGCAAGAGATGGAGAGACTGGAATGTCCATTGTAGCTTGTATTAGGAAAGAAGGAATGGAAATTAATAAGGGAAATGGGAACGGGGATGGAATTTAATAAGGGGTGAAGGATGGAAATTAATAAGGAGTATGGGGCCCTAGAGGTGGACGTTAGTAAGAAAGAAGGGGTGGAAATTAATTAAGGTAATAAATAATGGCAAGAGGTTTTGAGTTCTCCTACACCCTACTTTCACGCTTTGGCCATGCCTACTTTGACAAATGGCCCCTGGAGGGTTAGCCTTTGGTCAATGCGGCTCTCAGTCTGAAAGAGGTTGCAGACATCCATGCTCAATACAGGGACAGCAGGTGCTGGGCTAGCCTGAGGTTGTGACATCGGGCAGGGCCAGCATTGGAGCTCTGCTCCTGTTGCCAACGTGTGAATAAGGTTCCATAGCATTTCTCACTCAGTGAGAATGACATGCTGAACTGGCCACTTGAGCTCTAATGATAGATTCAGCCATGGCACCAGTGTGACTTATATGTGGGACAAAGGTAATTCTTACTTCTGATATTCTGCTTGGAACAATGTCCTCAGATCAGCTAGCCCTGTTGGTCAATCCCAAGTACCTAGTGCGTCCTATGGAATGATCACGGGACACTTGGTAGGATATTCTCATCTGAAACTGGGGCAATCATATCCAAGTGGTGGTAGAGTTAACGTAGTCCACCACAGCCAAGTGGATGGCATCAGTGGGATTAGCCTTTCCCGACCTTTGGGTTCCCAGATGTTGCTGGACTACAATTCCCATTATCCCTGACCATTGGCCATGCTGGCTGGGGCTGATGCGAGTTGTAGTCCAACAGCATCTGGGGACAGCATCTAGATGACTGTTGTGGGTCAACTAACATCAAATGATTAGATGAAATTTCCTTTCTTGATTAACCAATGAGATCATTCAACATATAAATAAACTAGTTTATTTTGGCCTTTTTTTTTAAACACCTCTAGCTTTCCAACACCGGCTGGCCAGTCTGTGTTCCAACAGATGTTCTAAGCTTGCCCAGTCTGCTGGCCAATCAGAGGCATGATTCAGCTAAGTGGATTTTTTCCTGCAGACACAAACCTGCAACGTCAACGTCATCCAAATTTCACAGTGCTTTTAAAAATTTTTACTGAATGAAGCTAAACCCTAGGTACTGATCTCTTACTCCTCTGTAAGCTAAAGTCTGTGGGAGTGGAGTAGGCAAGAAAAACAACATTTCTCCCTGTAGTGGAGGGGAAGAATTTACAGTGATTTCTTAGAAGTCTGGAAAAAGTGCTGACAAACTATTAGGCTTGGGAGAATAGCAGAACTTGATGGTCCATAGGTATGTTCCTAGGCCGCACTTTTCACTGTACTAGCACTTTAATTCCCTGTGTAACCAGGGCTGTGGAGTTGGAGTCGTGTAGTCAGAGTCGGAGTCAGGAGCAATTTTGGGAGGAGTCGGAAGCAATTTTGGGAGGAGTCGGAAGCAATGTACCGACTCCGACTTCCAAGTAAATTTTGATTGACAAGAAGCAATTTTGGGTGGAGTCGGAGTCGGACAGTAGAAAAATAGAGTCGTGTCGGAGTCGGACAGTAGAAAAATAGAGTCGTGTCGGAGTCGGACAGTAGAAAGATAGAGGAGTCGGAGTTGAAGGTTTAGTGTACTGACTCCACAGCCCTGTGTGTAACCCCCATTGGCCTTTTTGGCTGCTTCCCATAAGTGACCATCAAGGAACTTGATGTTACGTACTTGAATTCGGGGGCAGAGACTAAGGTCACATCCACACCATACATTTAAAGCATAATTTAAGCGTGGGACTTCTCCCAAATACTGTAATGCTGGGAGCTGTAGTTTATTAAGAGTGCTGGGGAATGCAGTTCTGTGAGGGGTAAACTACAGTTCCCAGAATTCTTTGGAGGAAACCATGTGCTTTAACCATACGGTGTGGACGTGAACGGAAATGAGAGATTCTGAGTGCATGCCTTCATCTAGGTTCGGGTTTTTCTAAATGGGGGGCAACCTCAGCATGGCGCTTGGGCCTATCACTATGAGGAGGCATTGTCACTTAACCCCTCAAACTTTGCACAGGGGCACAATAACCTCCCTCAGTAGGCAGCAGTATTACTACCCACAGTGCAGTAGGGGACTCACTATGACTAGGTTTTCTTTGCTGTCTGTTTTTTTAAAAAAACATCTGTGCTTGTTAATGGGTGACTTTTAAAATGTGCATCGTTATGCAAACAAGCAATTATTACTTTGACACATGGACACCAGCAAGGGCTTCTGCTGCTCCTTCTCCTTATTGCTGCAAACCCCCCAAATGAAGCAGATGCTGTTTTGCAAGTGTAACTTTTTGGCTGCTTAAGAAACAGGCAGCAATTCACATGTCAAAGCTGATGGGAAGAATCAAGCAAGATATATATTTATCCATGAAGCATAAAATGTATATTGTTGTAGAATATTTTTGTTGTACATTTGTTAAATACAGATTTAATACTATTCTGTTTATTAAATAAGGAAGTATGGTTCTTAAACTTCACATCTCTCTGCCACTGCTGTTGGGAAGAAGGTTCTTTGGGAGGGAAGTTGTGGCCTACTAGCACAGAGCAGGGAATGCTGGGATACCAGATTCTCTGGCGGTCTAAGACTAGAGACAGTTTGGGCATCTCTTACTGGAGGAAAAGCAAGGAGAGAGGCACCCAAAAATACCACAAACAAGGAGAGGGGGAACCCTCGAAGTGCCTTGCCAGTGAAAAGCCAAAGGTGGAAACAAAAATGTTTTTAATGCTGCCCGACACGTTTTGGGTGGAAAGAACCCTTTATCAAGGGCAATCTGTAAAAGTATACCTATGTTAAAATCAATTGTCAACCATACCATGAATAATAATATATACATTAATCTGTTAAAAACGAACAATTCTATAATACACTAAACACTGCCTGAAAAAGTTCTGATCAGTAAGGAAAAAAGGGGACAACTGAGAGGGAACGTAATACAAAATAAAACTTAACTTAAAAACTTCACATATGAATAAAATTCTAACATAACTTTTCTCCCAAAAAATGAACCTGAACCAAGCAAAAAGGACAAATGAATCCCTTTGGGAGGGAAGTTCTGGTCTACTAGCACAGAGCAGGGCACAGGGAATGCTGGGAAACCAGATTCTTGGGCGGTCTAAGACTAGAGACAGTTTGGGCATCTCTTACTGGAACCTGCAGCTACATAGTCACTGTAACTATAGCAGTGCTTAGTTTGCAAAATAAGATATGCCATGTCTCAAACTGATTTGTAAGTCATGCCCTTGGACGTCAGTAGCCTGGAAATTCTAATTCTAGTCCTGTGGGGACTCAGTAGTGAGGGGAAGGAACTCTGCACATGCTCAAAGTTACTTCATTTTAATTTTACCATGTCCCAAAGCTCTGGCACTTGGAAATGGATTTTAAACGAGACAATTTAAAACTAAGTCACAAGAAAGGGAGAAATAGAGGGAGGCCTACTCACAAATAAGGTAGCAGTTTTCACATACTTTGGGAGGGGGTGCAGTGCATACCCCAAGTATGCAATATTAGCAGTTTGAAAAAAAGAAAAGGACAGAGCTTCCTCGTTGCCCTTGGGAGACGTGGAATGCTGTGGTATCAACTGAAGGGGCAAAAAAGAAAAAGAGCAAAAGGGGGAAGGGGGAGGAATTGGTCTGCTGGAACTCCTAACAACTCTGGAGGTGGGGATGAGGGGCGGGGATGCAGAAAATGAGGATTAAGACTTCCTGCCATGGAAGATATTGGGGGGGGGGGAGAAAGGAAACAAGGACACCCTTTCCCCTTTCCATTCTCCAGGTATTTCCTCCTGCGCCTATATCAAGCATTATATATAGAAGAGGGGAGTGAAGTTTTCTGAAAACTTTGCATATCCTGATCAGCACCAGAAAGCTCCTTTTCTAGGCTGGCTGGAGTCCTGAACAGGAACATTCCTGTTTGGAGCTGAGGACACGCTGCAACATTTTGTTATGGGCCCCCACTTGTTCCTTCTGAAAGCAAAACTGGAGAGATTGATGAGAATGCTGCTTCTGTTTTAATAGGTGGGCTGCTGTTTTGTTTTTTTAAAAAATGCATAGCTAGATTTCCTGTTGCCGTCAGATGAAATTTTAAACCAATCTGATTAGACTTTACTTTAACTTTTAATCTGACTTCAACGCCAGGTCATGGATGGTTTCATTTGCGTTCACTTAAACTAACATGAGCAAGTCTTTTATTCTGCCTGGAAGAGATGATATCCCTTGTCCTAGCACAGAGAATCTCTTGGCTTTTCTGCTAGTGCCATTCCTCCCCCCCCCATCCACACCAGCTGTGCCCATCTGGGTGGCATTTTTTACCCACATGTGGGCCTAACGAGAACAATGAGCATTTCTGGTAGCAGTGCGGGAGTGGCTGCAGTTGGCATCTCAACTCTCCAGAGAGGAATGTAGAACAGACAGATGAGACACATGGACAAAATAAACAGAGAATGCCACGGCCAATCCTCCAGCCTCTTCCATCCAAGTCGTAGAACTGCAGTTTGGGATGGACAGAGAAGGAAACCGGGGGCCCTGGATCGTCTGGGAGGGAAGTCGTGTCCAGTGGTCAAGGAGAAGCAACTGGAAGATTAGAGTCCTTTCCCAAGCTCGCCGCTTTCTTAAGGCCATTACTCAGAAAGAGCTGGGTGGGCACCTACTCTCCCGTCGCTTCTCTCCAGAAATTCAGTGGAGAGTTGCATCACAGTGTCTCCATGCCAGGAAAAGCTACACCTGTTGAATTTTTCCCTGTCATGCAGCTGTTTTAATGCACAGGGGTTGTTAAAACACCACCACCCCATATCCAATTCTACATTTTCATTCCTTCCTCCCCTTTCTCCCACTGGACTTCAACCTCCCCCCCTCCCCATGCTACCTTAATTTCCCCTTTTTATCCTCAGCTCAGCACCGTTTCCCATCATTATCATAATTATTTAGTTATACATGTAGGACTGTTTATTATTTGATTTATATCCCGCCCTTCGTCCCAGTAGGAGCCCTTATTGTTATATGTATAGGATGTGTTTACATGCATAGGGCTGACACGGTATTATTTATCAGACAAGCTAGTAGCTTTTTACACAGAAGTTTCCAAGCGACTTACAACATCTACAAAGAATATACAAGATATACAAATAGTAATAGCTTCCCCAGCTTTCTTTGACCCTTAGTGCTAAATGCAGCACAGTTATTTGCATTTTAACTTGGAAAACTAAGCCCCGCTATGTTCATCAAGGCTTTATTTCCAGGAAAAATGTGCATATAAGGCTGCAGCCTCAACAAGTCAATCCTATGCATGCTTACTCAGAAATAAATCTGCATTCAACAGGATTGGCTTCCAAGAGTGCATAGGATTGCAGCCCTTCGTGGACGATTTTCAGTCTGTAATCCTACTGGGACTCTTACCCCGCAGGAACGAATTCTAAGAGGCTTACTTCCGAGTAAACTTGCTTAAGGGTATCAGGCTACACATACAACTATATTCATTTTGAAAAAAGTATATCAATCTTACTTAACTGAATAACAACAATACCCCAGGAGGGTTCGGGAAGAGCTCGATCTGGCTCAGATAACTACTCCTTCCCAAAACACCGCGCTGTCTCTTAAGCCCCGCCCGTTCTTTATTCGCCTCCATTCACCGCTCGGAAGCCCCGCCCACCCCTCCGCCGCTGTAGCGAAACACCGCCCGTTATAAGCCAAGCCCCGCCCCCTCGCTGTCCTCCCCGCTGATTCGAATTACGCTTTCGCGTTCCATCGGCCCGAGAGGCGGCTGGGAAGTTGGTGGAGGAAGCAGCGGCAGCAGCAGCAGGAGGGGAGAGGCAGGAAGGAAGCTGCTGACTGCGAGCTACGCGGTCATCTGATCCCAGCCCAGCGTCCGGCAGGGAGGGCGAGGACGGAGGGAGCTAACAGCAGCCAAACTGCCTGGCCTGGCGGCAGCTTCAACTCCGCATCCACCTTCCTTGTGCCTCTTTTCCCCTCTCCCCATGCCAATGCATCCTGCGCTCCTTCTTCAGCCTTATTCTCCCCTTCCCCCGAGCCTCCATTGATGCCTAAGGTTCTCCTTCCCTCGTGCTTTGAGACTTGGCACATCTCTGCTGCCTTTCCTTTTTCCCTTTATATCCTTCTTCCGTTGCTCCCCTTCTCTCCCCCCCCCGCATCTTAAAGGGAAAAAGAGACTGCCAAATATTTGGAGACACTTTAAGATTCTTCCTGTTGGCGTAGATCTCTCTCCCTGATGTGTTCACCCTCATTCTCCTCCTTTAATTCGTATTTCACTTCTTTCCTTTCTGCCCCCTTCCGTCCCCCCCAACACCTTATATTGTTGCTCCCTTTCCACCATTGAAACTATCTGTCAGTGTGCGAGTGGTGTCACTCCTCTTTTTTAAGCATTTATTTTTGAAGCCAGGCAGGCTTTTGGAAGGAACTAAATTCCTCTTCTTTTCTGGACATTTTTTAAAAATAATTTTTGTGGTCCTTAATATTCAATTCATCACTTTTGGGGGGGGCAGAATCACGAATTTTGGCCTGAGGATTTGTATTTCCTCTCCTGAATGCTGGGATTTTTAAAAAGCTATTTTAGAAGAAGTCTTCTCCATCCTGTGTTTGTTTTTTTGGTTCTGAATTTCATTTACTTCTTTCCCTGAGGGACCAGCTTGAAGCTCTTCATCAATTGCAACACCTTTTGGCAACCCTAACCCTTTGGGAAGAAATATTCTATTGTCTACTTTTTTCTTCTTAGTGATTTTTTTCTTTCCATTTGTTCCGTCCCATCTGAGGAAAACCTAATATCTTAATAAACTGTGGATCCGTGTTAGATCTGCAGACTGCACACTCTTTTAAAAATACAAAACAGCAAATAGACATTTGACACTGTGTGTTCTACAGATTGTTGACATAGGAAGAAACTCTCTTGGCAGACGGAAGCGTGTTCCTTGTCATCTGACTTTAAGGAAGCAAAGATTTGGACGGAGAAGTTTAACATCTGTGCTCCAAAACCTGGAGGGACATTTGGCAGAAATAAAGGCTTCAACTCTCCCATTTCTGAAGATAACGACTGTGTATCCTTGCGTCTTGACAAATCAATCTGATATTGTATTTGGAAGTTTTTCAGGATCTTTTGGGAAAAAGAAAAGAGGCTGGCGTGCTCAGCACCACGTCCTGATTAATGGCAATGGGTCTTTGAGATAGAACAAATTTCCCACTGGAAAGTGTGGGAGTAAGTGGAGAATCCCTGCAGGGAGGACTGAGCGTGAAAGAAACGGGAGGAGGAGTTGAGCTAGCACATGAATGGCTGCCAAAGATTATGACCACTTGTTCAAACTACTCATCATTGGGGACTCTGGTAAGTATTGGGTTTGTTCGTTGTTCCCCAATCTTTTGTTCCCCCCTTTTCTATGTTGTTATATTTGACTGTTTTGTTCTGCTGCCTTTTTCATTCTTCCTTAATTATGTCCCTCTTTCTATAACTTTTTGACCCTCTGGCTTTTCATTTTTCATTCCATACTTTTAATCCTCCCCCCCATTATTTGTTTTTACAGTGTTTGCCCTGTTTTTTCCCATCTTTCCCCTCCTTTTGTCTCTCTCTGCAGTCCTGTCTCCTTCATATCTTCTAATTGGCTGTTATTGCTTGATATGGATTGAGCTTTTTGTTTTTGTTTGTATTTAAACCTGTTTAGAATCATAGAATAGTAGAGTTGGAAAGGGCTTATAAGGCCATCGAGTCCAACCCCTCACACAATGCTGGAATTCAACTTAAAGCATACCTGACAGGTGGCTATCCAGCTGCCTCTTGAATGCCTCCAGTGTTGGAGAGCCCACCACCTCCTTAGGTAATTGGTTCCATCGTTGTACTGCTCTAACAGTTAGGAAGTGTTTTTCTGGCTTCTGGTAAGTACAGCCCATTATTCTGTGTCCTGCACTCTGGGATGATTGAGAAGATATCCTGGCTCTCCTCTATGTGATAACTATTCAAGTATTTGAAGAGTGCTATCATATCTCCAGACTTCTCTTCTTAAGGCTAAACATGTCCAGTTCTTATAGTCTGTCCTCATAGGGCTTTGTTTCCAGTCCCGGATCATTCTTGTTACCCTCCTCTGAAGCTGCTCCAGTTTGTCTGCATCGTTCTTGCAGTGAGGTGTCCAGAACTGGACTCAGTACTCAAGATGAGACCTAGACAGTGCCAAATAGAGGGCACTATTTCTTGTCATTCTTCCTCCAGCCCTTTACTTGTTTCTCCTTCATACCTGCAAATATCTCCACACAGATTAACATGCACAAGATAATCCAATGAACTTCTTAAGGAATTTGGAAGTAACAGGGTTGACAGGGCTCTCTTACCTTGTAACTTTCTCCCTTTTAATATATGGCTTTTTCTTGCCTTTCCACTGTTTCAGCACCCCATATTCTCATGGAGACTTATTTTATGGAAAGCTTACTCAAAATGCAGTAAGACATTTTTGGCAGTTTTTCCACAAGACTCAGTTGTGCTGATTTGTAGGATTCCCAGCATCCTTTGGGCCTAGTTGCGCCCGCCTGTGAGGACTGCACCTAGGAACTCTCAATATAGCTATTTCAGCAGAAAAGTGGGGTTTACAAAGCTGCTGTTTTGTACTCTGAGATGGCATGAATTTATACTACAGCAAACCAAGGACAATCCTCCTCAAATGGCTTCTTAAAATGCTCCTGGGTAAGTCATTCAGTACCCTGGTATGTTTAAAATACTCTTTACAGTCATTCAGATCTACCCTTATGCTTCAGGCCTGGCCAAAAACTAATTTTCTTAGCAACTTTTTAAGGTCTCTATGCAATTAAGTTATACTCGGAAAAGGCCCATTGAAATTAATGGTCCTAAATTAGTCATGACCATTAATTTCAATGGTCTATGCTTAATGAGGTCCCATCTGTGGTGTACTATTCATTTAAGTTGTATTACACCACCTTTAACATTCATGGCTTTCCCCAAGGAATCCTAGAAACTGTAGTTTGTTAAGGGTAGTGAGAGTTGTTAGAGACCCTCTATTCACCTCACAGAGCTACATGCTCCAGAGTTCTCTGGGAAGAGGAGTTGATTGTTAAACCATTCTGGGAATTGTTAGCGGGGGGGGGGGAACAGGTCTCCTAACAAGTCTCAGCACCCTTACCAAACTACAGCTCCCAGGATTCTTTGAGGGAAGCCCAGACCATTTAAAATGGTATTATAATGCTTTATATGTATAGTGCAGATGCGGCTTATGTCTAATATTGGATACAACCCTTAGCAACTGGTACAGGGGTACTCCCAGTTGCTAAGCCATTGTTTGAAATTGTTGGACTCGATCTCCCATCAGCCTGAGCCAGCATAGCCAGTGGTCAGGGATGAGGGGAGCTGTAGTTCAGCAACGTCTGGAAGTCCACAAGTTAGCCACCCCTGGTTTTAAAGCATTACCTATTCAGCTGGCTGCAATCCTACACCTACTTATTTAAGAGTAAGTCCAACTGAACTCAATGGGACTTTCTCTGAAGTGTTAACTTACTTTACACATCCTGTTCTGATGCCGAAATAATCTGCAGTTGATTCTGTTCAGCATATTAAGCAGGTAGGGCCTGATCTCTTCAGATCCACATTCTTGTTGCGCTACAGTGATATTAGAATCATAGAATCGTAGAGTTGGAAGGGATCTATAAGGCCATCAAGTCCAACCCCTCGCACAATGCTGGAATTCAACTTAAAGCATACCCGACAGGTGGCTGTCCAGCTGCCTCTTGAATGCCTCCAGTGTTAGAGAGCCCACCACCTCCCTGTGTCATTGGTTCCATTGTCGTACTGCTCTGAAAATGGAAATGGACTGCCTTCAAGTCGATTCTGACTTATGGCGACCCTGTGAATAGGGTTTTCATGGTAAACAGTATTCAGAGGGTGTTTACCATTGCCTTCCTCTGAGGCTGAGAGGCAGTGACTGGCCCAAGGTCACCCAGTGAGCTTCATGGTTGTGTGGGGATTCGAACCCTGGTCTTCCAGGTCGTAGTCCAGCACTTTAACCACTACACCACACTGGCTCTCCGTACTGCTCTAACAGGAAGTTTTCCCTGATGTTCAGTTGAAATCTGGCTTCCTGTAACATGAGTCCATTATTCCATGTTCTGCACTGTGAAATGCTCGAGAAGAGATCCTGGTCCTCCTCTGTGTGACAACCTTTCAAGTATTTAAAGAAGGCTATCATATCTCCCTTCAGTCTTCTCTTCCCAAGGCTAAACATGCCCAGTTCTTTCAGTCCCGTGATCATCCTCGTTCAGCCCTTATTCTGCCCTTAGGTCCAAAAATAATAGGAACAAAACCTCAAAAGGGCTGAGTGTTGTACCTAGTATCAAATTTTTGAGGTGTTGGTGTGAATGTAGAATTCCTCAGTCGAATTGGAAACTATTGCTTAATAATATTACTTCCCTCCATTCATTCATTCTACTTCTCGGACAGAAATAGTTTCTCAGGTGGCTTGCTGCAATTACAATGCAGTACAAGAGGCTGCTTGTGTGTGTTTTGTACACAGATGAAAATGAGAGGCAGGCTCTGCTCTCGGGCCTGCAAGACTCGCAAGGGAAGTGGAAGAGAAAGGCAGAAGAGGAAGGAGATCAGTTTGACAATGCCAGAACAAAAGAGATGAGTTAACAAGGATTGATATCCAGTTTGGGCCAGGCGAATTTTTTGCCGTTGCATCTACTTTTGCTTGCATAGAGGTGGTGCAGCTACCCGGTAGTCCTTGTTCCTCAAAGGATGGGAGGGAGGAGGGAGGTTTCCCCTTGCCTCTGCAACTGATAGCTGGAGCCAATTTCTTTCTGATTGTGGCTCCCTGGCAGCTGTGCTTTGATGGCTGAAGCCAGGCTGATCTCCTTGCTGTAATATCCTTCCTGGAAAGGGGGAGGAACAGCTCTCCTCTCATTGGTTACAGAGGCCAGAGTGACCTTCCCCTTACGATTTCACCTCCCAGGCTTCTAGCTCTGCCAGTCATTCCTATGTAGCTTCTTTATTGCTTCCTGTGGGGAGGCCTTGTCCAGTTTCATAATTACCTTTTTAAAATAAATAAATGTGGTGCAGGACTGGATGTGAATATAAACATCAGAAGCTGCCTTATGTTGCATTGGAACATTGGTCCATCTAGCGTAGCAATCATCCTGAACTCTGGGGTCCGTTTGGACCCCCAGGTGCACTTTTCATCATGCAATTTACACATAAGTAGACCTACAGGGGCATCCTAGGACATTGTCATGAATGTTAACCTGTACAGTGTCCCCAGATTTCAGCCAGTTACCACGTCATTGTTTTCCTTCTGGGGGGAAAAACCCCTGGGGTCCAAAAATACCCTAGAAGCCCTGGGGGCACATTTCTGCCTTTTATTGTGTAATTTACCCATGAGTAGACTTACAGGATTGTCCTTCTGGGAAATTGCCACAAACTGTCACCCATACAATGTCCCCAAATTTCAGCCAGTTACCACTTACCATTTTCCTTCTGGAAGCAAAAAAAACCCCACCGAACCCCACCGGGGTCCAAAAATACCGCAGTTTACTCAATATGCATGGAGAAGGAGACAGTGTATACTGCTCAGAAAAATTGTACCTCCTCTGATTAAGTGGTGCTTTGGTAGTGTCAAGCACACTTGTGGTGACCAAAAAAAGAGGGTCTTCTGGGGTACAAAGTGACCCCATCCTTCCATTGGAAATCTCATTGGGTCCAAATATAGCCCCAAGTCAGGCAAGTGTGATTTTTTTTAACAGTCAGGATGAATCTTAGGGCTGTCCAGGGTGTCAGGAAGGGTTCTTTTCCAGCCCTATCTGGAAATGCCAGGGGATGAGCCTGGACTTTTTTTAAAAAATGCAGTGTGTGATGGAATTGAAAATGGAACAAAAGTCCAAACTGGACGAGTGAAGGAAGCAGGAAAGGAGGTGTTGGTGTGCTCACATATGGCTCTCGAAATGATAATGTTGCTCTAGCAGTGTGGCGTGCAAAAGAAAAAGAAATTGCTTGGTCCCCTGCCCCTGAGGGCTTACAGTCACAAGTGGTAATAAGAATGAGGTAGAGGTGGATTGGAATTAACTGGTGCTACTGGGTCTTTTAGCTAAGGAGGAGACAGAATTCGGTAATAGTGATAGCATTGTACAGCTAGTGGGGGGTGGGGGCAAGGGATTTTTTTCCTCACAGAACAAATGTGGAGCCCAGGTGAAATTCTTAGCCTCAGGGTTAAAAAGGGCCAATAAGGCCCTGGCATTCCTGAGGCATCTTGTGTGTACCAGTGAGGTATTTTGTTGGAGTCAGTGTGTTTCTGAATACCAGTTGCTGGAAAATGCAGGCGAAGAGAGTGCTCTAGATGTGCCACTGGCCTGACCAGCAGGGTTTTCCCTTATGTTCTTACAGCTCTTCCTACCCTTTCCCATCTTACGAGGGTTGGTAGGCAGAAGGCCTGATGTGTCGCAGCACTGGGCTCCTACTGGGAGGAAGGGCGGGTATAAATTTAATAAATGAAATAAATAAGTCAGAAAGGGAAAAATTATTGATCAGCCTTGAGTGTTCCCATGGATGGGTGGCACCTCTGAGGTATCGAGAAGGACACAACCAGAGCTCCCATGAATCAATGGTCAGTGCTCTGTGGGAAATTTTGAACTGGAAAATATTCCAGATTTTTTTTCCCTTGAAATTTTTCCAGAAGCCCCAGATTGGTTGGAACTGGGTTTCATAAACGAAACCAGAGGGCTCGCTTGAAGAAAGCTAATCACGACTTTGAAACTGTCCTATTTGGCTGGTATTCTATCCCATTCGTTACGCTATTGATTATTTTTAGGAAACAATGCATTTTTTTTGAAGTTGACTTTTTTCTGTGGGGGGAAAATAACAGTGAAGAATTTTCTACCCCACATCACTGTCCATACGGATTGACAACCACCAGGGGTCGAAGTGGGTGGGATATAAAGCTTTTTACCTCTAGTAAGAGCCTGCTGCACATTGCAGGTGTTGCATGAAAGGTAAGCCAGCCTCTGCTTGATAATGAGCACTCTCGAGGATCCCTTGGAGACACACGGAGAAGGCTGGGAAGGGTTAGTACAGCCACAGGGCACCCTCTTAAGAATTCTTTTTTCCCAGCTTCTCCCCCTCTAAATCCTTAGGAAAATTGACCTGTAAAGGAGATAAAGATAAGCACATAAATGTTGAACAGTGGCTGTGATCCCGTCCAGCTTTCTCTGGGGAGCCTTTGGAATTCTTAACAGCCAGAGCCTGCCTTTAGAGATGGATGTGGGGGGCCTGCAACAAAAAGTTGCAGTGTGGAGTGCCCCAGTTTGGAGAGCCAGCCATGCCTTCTTCCAGGATATCCCATTCCCCTCTCTTCCCCACCCCACTTTTCCATCCCCTCTGTCAACAGAAACTCAGCATTTCAGCATGCTCCATCCCTATTGGGCTATTTTTGTAGGGCTTTGCCCTCTTAGGTGTTTTTCCCCTAGAGAGTTTTTTCTTTTGTATTTTCTGCACACCTTTGATTTCTCCCGCTGATACCTCGGGGCCTTGTTCTGGCTACAGCCTTGTTGGCTGACCTCAGCTGGGGTTGCTGCAGGAGGGAGTGATACTTCCTAAGCCATCTTGACCATCTGCTAAAGCTAAGCCTGTGTCTCTACACATTTCTTCTTTGCCATCACCTTCCTCGCCTCCCTTTGGTGCTCTTTCTGTGTTGAGTTGGAGAATGTAAAGCTTCTCTAGGCAGAGACCTCTCATCTTGTGTTGCTCTGTAGCAGGGGTGGGGAACCTCAGGCCTGGGAGCCAAATGTGGCCCCCAAGCCTCTTCTGCCCCTGGAATTTTCCCCAGGCCACACCCCTTACCGGCCCTGCTTCACTCCCCAAGTGCTTTTACCCAGATGGAATGTGTCCTGGAACTCTGGCCATATCTGCACTTTCAACAGTCTTGGCTTCCCCCAAAGAATTTTCAGAGTGAACAGTCAATCCCTCTTCCCAGGGAGCTCTAGGAATTGTAGCTCTGTGATGAGAATAGGCAGTCTCCTAATAACTCTCAGCACCCTTAACAAGCCACAGTTCCCAGGATGCTTTGAGGGAAGCCATAGCTGGAAAGATGCTGCTTTGAAGATACGGTGCATTTCGCTTGTTGAGCTGCTTGGTTTTTTGGTTTTCCCTAATGGTTAGTACAGAGTTTAGGTTTCTTGGGGGGCTTCCAGGCAGGTGCTTATTGTGGGATTGGTGCTGCTTGTGGATGCACTTTTTCTGTAGCGCCCACACAGCATCGCTGGCATCAAAATGCCAGCTTATACCCCCCCCATTTAATTTGGATTTACCTTTTCCAGGAAAAATCCTATAGGGTTACAAAAATCATATCTCAAATTAAGCATTTGTCCTGGAATTGCAAATTAAGCACTCATCCTGGAATTGTGTGTTTGAGCTGCTATCCCTGTCTGTCTTTATAGTTATTGTGTTTATATATTTTTCATGCTTTTAGCATTATTTTGTAAGCTGCCTGTGTGTATGTTTGTGTGAGAGAAACAGAAGGTGGGATATACATACATACATACATATTTCTAAATAAAAACTGTAACATGTAACCAGGCACTAATTCAAAAGTTGTGTGTGTGCAGTGAAGGCAGGCACAAAGAAGGAAAAAATACAGAATTCCAGGTGCTAGGAATAAGGTTTATTCCACCCCTGATATATTTTGTAAACAAAAATCCTTCCTCAAGAGCACTATAAATATATGAGTAATATAAAACAGGAAATTCGGCTAGTGAGTACAGAATATTGTAACTGGTTCCAGTTTATATAAATTCATTTTGGATAAAGAATTATTTGGTTACAGTTTGAGCCTCGCTTAATCGGGCTGTTTGGAAGTTCTCAATATTGTCTCATTTTTAGGTGTTCTGTTTTGAACTAGGTTTTGTTATGTTTACACACTTTACATTCTTGCAGTTGTTTTACGAAAGCATACTGATAATTTTTGGTATTTCATATGTGATTATGAGAATGTAGGTCTGTTCGGACATTTGCTTGAACCGTGAATGCCAAACTGTAGTGCAATTTTGTTGTGTTTGCTCTCCCCTGCTTCGCTCAGCCCCTGACCCTCCTCATGTTTTGTAAGTTGCTTTTGTGAAATAAAGTGACTAATAAATATAATTGCTGACAATGATATTGTTGTTGCATGGGGAAGGCCTGCAAAGGAATTCAATTTGCATTTGCTTGAACGCAAATAGAACTTTCTGCAAGGACCCTGATAATGGGGTGTGAACACATATAGTGTTACACTTCATTATATTTTATCCTCTCTATCCCATTGCCTATGTATGTATGTTTGTATATTTATAGCGCCTTGGGGAAGGATTTCCTCTCAAAAGGCATTGGGCCTAGAATAAATCTTATTTCTGGCACCTGGAGTTCTTTCCTCTGTTTTTTACCAGCCTGTACCCTATCTTTGTATTTAACAATGGCAACCAAGAGGGACTCCTTCCATTTTGGAATGGTTCAGGAAGGCCCCTACACCTCTTCAAAGGACTCAGAGGTGTCATCGGGTGTATGAAAGGGCCTACCTAATTTGCAACTGCTTTGGGGAAGTTCAGCACTCGGACAAGAGAAGATAACATTTGGGTCTTTCAGTCTTGCTGTGGCTCTGCTCAAGAAATGGTGGTGAAGGAGGAGAAGAGGTGGGGGTGATAAGCTGTGAGGGCAAGAAACTCTTTCAGAGCCATGTCAGAAGGTGACATCTCTCAGTAGATGAGTAGGATTTGTCACATGGATACCTGTGAAGGTTGTCTGACTGTGTTATATGACATGAAATAATCTTGTAGGGTTTTAGCCAATGCTAGTCTTATTCAGAGTCGAACTATTGAAATGAATGGACCTAAATTTGTCTATTTTAATGGGTCTACCCAGAATAGGACTAGTATGGGATACAGCTCATAGTATGTACATGGCTACAATGGCAGCCCCAACAGGCACCTTCCCTCCTGTTCCTCTTCCTCCTTGTGAAACCCTCTCAAATCCTATTTATAAATGGTGTTGTGTGTTTAGTGACTTCTGGGCTGTATATCCCATCTTCTCTCTCCACACCCCCACCGCAAATGAGGATCGCGTTCACTGCAATCACGTTGAGGTATAATCGTTAATCCTCAGTGTGTTTCCCCCATAATCCCTTGCGAGTTTCCATTGCCACTCTCTACCCTTCCATGGGACACAAAAGCTTTGACAGGGAGTGGCCACCTTGAGTACATACGCCAGGGCGGGTGTGTTTGCTTTGGGTGGGGAGCAGGCAACCTTTGCTGAAGTGATTGCATTTGCCTCAAAGGTTGTTAAAAATTAAAGGGGAGGGGGAACCATAAGGGCTGAATTTTGTATGACCTATTGTCTTTTTCCTCTTCCTGTCTAGGGGTTGGGAAAAGTAGTCTCCTACTCCGCTTTGCAGACAACACCTTCTCTGGTAAGTAAGTGCACCCCTCTGTTCTGACTCACTAGGGTTTAGGGTACACCACACATTTCAAGCACATTCTTTTCCCCCAAAGAATCCTGGTAACTATAGCTTGTTAAGGGTGCTGGGAATTGTAGCTCTGTGTGGGGTAAACTACAGCTCCCAGGATTCTTTGTTGGGGGAGGGGATGTGCTTTTAAATATATGATGTATGCAGCCTCCGTAACCAATCCGCTCACATATATGAAGGAGGGGCCAAGACTCTACCTATCAAACATATTGCAATATTAGCCATATTTACTTATTCTTTTCTACCTTTGCTCTCCCCCCCCCCGACACACAGTTGCCATCGCGTGAGAGGGAGAGCAGGGATGAGCCCATTGGTTTTGCCCCGTCTTCCACATCCCTAATTCTACAGCCTCCCCACCCCATGTATTAGGGACTAAATGTCTGCCGAAGAGGCCTGCACTATGCAAATAGGCCTCCTGTGTGGGTAGAGTAGGCTCCCTGCTGCAGACATTCAGCCCTCAACGCAGGAATGGGGATGTGCAGGGTGGGGGGCAGCGAGCTCATCCCTACTCCCACCATGCTAGTGGGAAGAAGGATTGGATAGGGCTGCTGTTGCAACCCAGTCTGCTTAAAGCATCCATGGGCAGTTGCTTGTAACACACTTATTGTTTTTTAAATCAATTATAAGATACAATGGGGCCCAAAAGGAACTCAGTTTAATTTATGTGGCATTCCTCGGTTAATTTTGGCTACAGAATAAACAGATAGACTATTGTTCTAGTTTGCTTAACTTATTTCACACCTTGATTCCATTTGCACTGCTGAAAAAGCTATAACAGAGCCCTTGACAGTTGCAGATTGCATGTCCTTTTAAAGTGTTGCAGCACAGACCATCTTTTTAGAAAGAATCCTTCCTCTCTCTCTATCCTTGCGTGCAGCTGCTTCTGTTGAGTCATCTCTGACCACTTTATTTGGGAAAACTGAGATCATGATTTACTTCATCCCAGCTTGTTAATTGCATATTGTACAACATCCGTTCTTATAACAAACTTTGTGAGAGAGGTTGCTCCTGTCCCCTCTGCTACAGATCAGGCTGAGAGACTTGCCCAAGGACACCCTGTGAATCTGTGCCCCTAACTGTATCTCATCTCACTGTGGTGCTTGCAATGTACTTTGACATTGCAACCATCACAGTCAGTGTGAGTATCTTTTAATGCCAAGAATTATGGATGGTGCTCATGATCACCTGTTTCTATCTCTGTGGTCTACATATTTCCATCTGTCTGTTGTCTGTACTTTCCAGTATTATTTTTACACAATTTTGTATTCTCCTGTTTGTGCATTTCTAGTTTGTCTATAAATCTTCTCAGCAGTTTTCTCCTTCTGCCCTAACTCCCTGCTCTAACTCTTTTGTTCCCTTCCCTGTGTCTCCCACAGGCAGCTATATTACAACAATTGGGGTAGATTTCAAAATTCGGACGCTAGTGATAAATGGAGAGCGGGTGAAACTGCAGATCTGGGATACTGCTGGACAGGAACGGTTCCGAACCATCACCTCCACGTGAGCCTGGCACAGAAATGGGGATACCTGGGTATTCTGTGGGGCAGATGATGGAGTTATTCTGAACACCTGAGTTGTGAAAGGCCGTGGGTGGGGGTTAGTCTAGGTGTTAGTTGGCCAGAATGCATGCATGTGGGGAGTGAGCCACCTTGTAACTTCATAGAAAGGTGGGGTATGAATCTATGATAAAAAGATGTGGAATGGCTGGGATTTCTGAGTTCAGAGGAAATTATCCTTTCCAGGGGAGGTGCAGAGGCTTATTCTTGGATCTGGATCCAATCTTATGGTCTCTTTTTCTCCTTTGATAGGTATTATCGTAACACTCATGGCGTCATCATTGTGTATGATGTGACAAACGCAGAGTCCTTCGTTAACGTCAAGCGTTGGCTGCATGAGATTGGGCAGAACTGTGACAGTGTCTGCAAGATCTTGGGTGAGTGACTCACAGTTGTAGTCCTACCTTCCCCCGCTCAGCCTTCTGATGTTTAATGGACTTATGTTCCAAGTTCAGAGTCATGTTCCTATCACAGTACACTAAAAGCTAGTCATGCTAAGCTGAGAGCCAAAAGATTTCCCAAGATGCACTTATCTCGTTGATACTGGGCCACATGGAATCTTTATACCCCTGGTGAGTGTGGCTTGTATCTTAACTTTTGGCCATGCACAGCTGCTAGTGGGTCTTGGGAACATCAGACCGGAGGAGGTGTCCTTAGATTCATTCAGGCTTAGGTTAGATCAGTGATTCTCAAACGGTGCGCCCAGGCACACTGGTGCGTCCTAAGAGGTGGCTAGGTGTGCCTCAAATATTATGAAAGTATATTTTTAAAATGAGAAGAAACCCCTTTGTACAGGGTAAGTAATAGTTTTCTATAGTTTGTTATTTTTATTCATAGTTTAAAATATATTAATATATTTTTAATTTTGTACATGAAGTGCGCCAGAAAACTTTTATGTTTTACAGTGTGCCGCAGACCAAAAAGGTTTGAGAACCACTGGGTTAGATCACGCATATTGCTTCCTAATTGCTGTAGGAACAGATTTGCACAGAGGATGTAACTTCTGAGCCACTGTGGAAGTTCCTTCTGAATTGCTGTGGCTTCATTCAGGGATAGGATGATGATGGTGATAATTATTTAAATTGCCTATAAAATTCTAAGTGCTGCACATTGGTAAAGGATAAGATGGTCTCTTTCTGCAGACAATCAAATAGACATGACTCAAAAGAGAAAGGAATGGGAAGCAAACGTTGGAGCAGCTGCTTCTTTACTGGTCAAAGTATGGGGCCAGGTTGCTCTCCCCCTTGCTGTTATGTTCTTCCTGGGAGGCAGGGGGTTATATAGCCTTTGAGTGGCCCTAGGTCACCTGGCTGGTGGTGCATTGTGTTCTTTCATGCGGGGAGAGGGGGAAGCACTGCATCCTCCATGCAGTTGCTCGGGGGGGGGAAGGAATGGTTCAGACCACAGCTTGGAAAAGTTACTTTTTTGAACTACAACTCCCATCAGACCCCAGCCAGCACATGCTGGCTGGGGCTGATGGGAGTTGTAGTTCAAAAAAGTAACTTTTCCAAGCTCTGGTTCAGACCATGCCTGTGGAGGTGATGATGATTCTGACCCTCCAAAACCAGCCTTCAGTTTTAGGAAGGCATCCCAGCATGCTCTAGGGCAGGCTTCCCCAACCTGGTGCCCTCCAGATGTCGGGTTACAACTTCCGTCAGCCCCAGTAAGCATGGCCAATGCTTAAGGATGATGGGAATTCTTGTCCATCAATACTTGGAGGGCCACAGGTTCCCCAGCTGTCTCAAATGAAGGGAAGAATACCATGCAGCATGGTAGGCTAGCCATGCTGACTTGCGGAAAGTATCTTTGGGAACTGACAATATCAGCTGGAGGACATTTCCTGGGTGAACCTGGAGTGCATTGTTGCGGGAACACTTTTTGTGGTTTGCCCTTCATTTTTAAAGCTGGGAAAAACATTGCTCAGGCTTTGCAGTTTGACCCAAAAACCAAGAATCAGCCTGCAAACTAGTTAAGCTGTTCTAAAGTTCTTGGAAAAGGGAAATTAAAAGTACTAACTGATTATAAACCAAGTACCTAATTCTTGGCACATTATAGGTCCTAGGAAGTTCCCTTATAAAAGATTGTCTTTCTAAATCAGTACTATGTACTCTTAATCGGCAGCAATTCTTCAGTCTTGGGCAGACTCTGGTCCCCCCCCCCCGTCACTTAGCTGATCCTTTTCTGGAGGTGCCATGGATTAACCTGGGACAACTCAGCCAAGGTCACTCCGTTTTTCTAGGGAGAATTGTTTCCTAACACCTTAAATCAGCACAACTGTTCAAGACAATACATGGCTCTGTGATCTTATTAGACAGTCTGGTTTCTGTGGAGCAGTTGTACTGCTTTGGCTTGGTAATTTACGAAGCAATTTTCCTTGGAATACTTGGAATGTGTCAATAACCATTATGTTAATAGTGGATTGATTTGTATTTTGTAAGGAAGCGACTTATTCGTATGTAAACCACTTTGAGGTCACTTGTGACAAAAGTGATGTATAAGTTCAGCTAAATAAAAATAAATAAATAAAAAGTATTTAAACATACTGTCTCTACAGCTAGTACTCTTTGGGTATTTTCTGCTATAATACTTAAAGCTGTTGGATCTCTTTTGTTGCTTCTGCCGCCTCCTCTTCCCCTCCCCCAAATCATGTCAGTGGGTAACAAATGCGAGGACCCATCACGGAAGCAAGTGGACACAGCGGACGCCCGGCGGTTCAGTGAACAAATGGGGGTCCGCCTCTTTGAGACCAGCGCCAAGGAAAACCTCAACGTTGAAGAGGTATTGGATAGGGAGGGTGTGAGGCTGGAGACAAGAAGGGGCATTGATGTGCAAGAGCTGTAGAGCAGGGATGGGAACCTGTGATTTCCTAGATGTTTCTGAACCACAACTCCCATTATCTATGTGCTATTCTGGCTGGGGGTGATGGGAATTGGAGTCCAAAATCATCTGGAGGGCCACAGGTCCCTCAGTCCTGCTGTAGAGGAATGTATCTGTGCATGGCGGAGGGGCTTAGCAGGGAGAGGAAGGTTCAGCTTCTTGTCTCTTCCTCCACCATAGATGTTCAATGCCATCACCGCCATGGTGCTCCGAACCAAACAGGAAAATCTGGCGCGACTCCAACAGCAGAATGAGGTTGTCAAAATCAACAAGCCCAAAAAGAAGCCATCTGTCAAGAAATGCTGCTGAAGGGACAACCTCTGTATTCTCCTCTTCTTCCCCGCCCCCAAATCCTGAGCGTGACTGACTGGACTGTGGAAGGGCGGGTGGGTAAAAATAGATGCCGTATGCGTGTGCATGTGTGACGGGGGGGAGGTGAGGCTGGAATCTTGATGGGAGGGCACAAGAATGTGTATGAATGCTCACAGCACTGGAACTACACTCCCCTCCCCACAGCCCTTGGGGAGCTTGAGTTGCTGGGATGGAAAAATCTATATTGGCACTGAAATGCCTCCTTGGTTTTGAGGCAGGGGAGATGGGGCACATTGAAGAGCATTAAAAACATTTCCTGAAACAAATTGTATCAAGATGATGAATAGTCCCCCTTCCCCCAAAAAAAGTTACAGTGTTGCCTATAAACTCTCTTATGTATTTTATTCCTCTTCTTCCTTCCATTCCCACCCTGTGTTGCTATGGCAGTGCAGCACAATATCCATTGTTGGGTCACTCACTATAAAATATGTGTGTGGGGGGGGAGGAAATGGGTATCTTTTGTGCGTGGGGGGAAGACAATACAGCAACATCTGTGGCTAATGAGGGGTAGGATGAAACGGAGGAAATCCAGGACAACTCACAATACTTCCCCTAGCAATAGTGAGGATTGCCTCCGTTTTCTTCTCAGTTGGGGTTTGCTGAGCAATGGGAACACTGTCCTGAGGCCTGGTTAAAACCCAGGATGTAATCTTCTCCCACTTGGATCTGGAATGGGATTATTAATCTGTTCCTCATATGCCCCCCCACAATCCTTTGAGAGACTAGCCACCTATGTTCATATTCAAAAATAGTGTTGCGACTGAAAAGCCTCTTCGTAACCTCCCTGCCCTACACTTGAAACTGAGGTTGGGGTGCCATCCTGTCTCCTTGGCCTCCCTCCTGAAATTGTGGAACTAATTGGAAGGTATGCTCCAAACTAGGAATATGAAACTCTATCTGGATGTGGTAGATGGTCTGCACCGTACAACTCCCAAACTCTGGGTACAACAGGGTGAAATTGTATCTGCCCTCCCTGTGTCTTTAAATATGGGGACCCTTTGACTGTGCAATATGTCCGCTTCATTAATTTTATATACACAAAAATGAATTATGTACATAATTAAAACATCTTGTGTTAACCCACTGCTAATGGCATTAATTAAACCTCTTAAGGAGACACCACTATTCAATAAAGAAATTTAGATATGAAACCACCTTATTTTTTTATTTCTGTAAAACATGGCTACCATCCTTTGGTGCCAACAGGAAGATTTTGTCATAATGCTATCTGTTGATACCCTCTGGAATTGCACTTTGTTTTCACCTATATGGAACTGTGGAAGAAAAAGGTCTAGATAGGTAAAAAGTCAACAGAAAATGTAAGTTGATTTTCTTCTCTCTTTTTTTTGGATGGAAGTTAAAATCTGGCGCCTCTGAAAAAGTATGAAAGGAGGAGGTCAGAAAGCACTTTCTGAAATTGTTTCTTAAGTAGTACATATTACAAGTCCTAGCACCTTGTGACACCACTGTTGCACTTTTAGTAAGTATTCGTAAGTTTCCTATTGGAACAGAAAATAGCAATACACACACACACACAAGCAACAACTGCACACATATTTTATAGTTGAGGGGAGGGGATCAGTTTATTGCAGTCAGTTGAAAAAATGCTGGGTGTTCCTACACAGCTGTAAAAACATCTGTGGTCAAATGTGTTGAGCCTGGATAATGATGTCATTTGTTGAAAGTCTGACAGGCCAACCAGAAATACAGGTTTTGGCTTTAGAACAAAATGGATGAAACCTCATATTTCCATTTCCTCTTGTACTGCCCCTACATCTTGCTGAGACTGTGCAAAAGCGCTGAAGGAAGATAGGATAGCCATCAATGTCTGGATGGTGTCCAAGCCTGAGTTACCTGGGGGGCTCCAAAGGACAACTTCTGTACAAGGGTTCCTGTAAGAATGAGGAAGGTGGATGGTTACTGATGACTGCTTTTCTGTGTTCCTCCTTTCCCCCCAAAACGCGTGTTATACTTACAGAGAGAGAAATACCTCTTCAGGTACAAGACTGACTCCTGCAACTGGGTCTTGTAAGAAGGAAGGATGTGTCAGGATGGGGCAATCTGCCATAATGAATTCCCCATCCACAATTACATTGTTGAGCTCATTCTCTTCTGTTGAACTGGCTTCTTCATTGGCTTCATCTTGGGACAGACTGAGACAGAAAAGATCTCATAGAATGAAGTCGTCTTGTTCTGCCTCCCTGATCCCACTTTATAAAGCAGTGACCCCCAGTACCTCTGCTGTAGTTCTTTCAGTCGTGTGTGTGCTTCCTGCCACTTGGGGTCTTCATGGTAGAGAGGGAAGCCATTGGAGCTGTAGATGTGGTCATTGTCCAGGCTAAGAGAGTTGAAGCGGGCAGCCATCTTGTCCTCTGAGAGGAAGTGTTTGGAGCTGGGTTCCCTGTTGAGACAGAAGAGAGGAATGGCAATGAGTATAGTGTCCAGTGACACCAATCCTGCCCTGTACCAATTCATGCCAAACTGTTTCCCCATAATGCCTATTTGCATAGCCTATCATGAACTGCAGCACATGAATGCAAACAGGAGGGCTTTTGAAATGCAGTGTAGCACTTTATGCTGCATTTGATGTTTGGATACAATATGAAAGTGCATGCTTACTTAATTAAGGTCGCTAGTTTGATCATTTTATTCAGTATTCTGGGAAAACTAAAACAATATTTTGTTAGAAAAAATGAAAAGAAAGCAACATTATGCCAATGCAACCTGTATATACAAGAAGAAAATGGAATATGAAAAGGAATTACTAGGCACACTCTTGTCATAAGCTCACACATCATGCCCCAGCCACATCCCTTCATTTTCTGCCATACTTACTGATCTCTGTTCTCTAGATGGCGTTTGAAAGCAAGGGATGTTGAGCGGCACCTGAAATGAGAGGCTACAATTGTATTCAAGAACCAAAGATCTCCCCAACAGTTACTTTTGTCCCACTGGCATACTCTTTTGCTGTAACAACTGCTCCTCTTCCTCCTTGCAGCTCCAAAGTTTGTGGGTTTGCAAGCCCTTCACTTCTGCCCCTCTATTTCAACATTTGCCCCCTCCTTCCTTTCCCACAGAACTGGATTAAATTTCTTCTCCCACCCTATGACCTTTAAAGCCCTTTACAAAACCAGAATGTCTGAAGGACTGCCTACCTCTAGGTATAGCTTCCTGTATCATAAAATCTTTAGTCAAGGGCCTTCTGTAAGTGTCCCTGCTAACAGACAAGGTGGGAGTCTACCAGACAGAGGAGTGCTTCAGCAATGGCACCCCGTTTATGGAATGCTCTCCCTAGAGAGGTATGTTGGTGGCAGGTAAATACTTTTTTATCTGACTAGCTTTTAAAATGTTTTATGCTGTTTATTGCCTTATTATTTTAGCTAAGTTGTTCATGTGAACTATACTGTAAAGTACCTTGAGAATTTTATTAAAGGATATTATATAAAGACCTGTAATAAACACTTTAATCTCCTGCAAGATTATGAATGTAGCCTACTATATGCCTTTTTGTCTCTTCCCACAAAACAACTAAGCTGGAATAAGAAAAGCCCAATCTGATAGCTGCATTTTCCTCCCTTGACATACTTTTGAAGGTTTCCAACAGGTCGTTCACCTGTTTTCTGTGAATAAATGCAAGATGGGTGGGTGCTTTTAAAATCCATTCTTTTCTCCTTCAGCCCACCCACAAAAGATATCCTTCCCTCTTCACCCAAATGAAAAGCACATGCTTACCGGGATTGCTGTATGCTGTTGAAGTTCACCAAGCTCTGGCCCTGCCTTATCCATGGCATTCTGCATGTCATGTTCCGTTGCCTGCCAGAGGGTATTGTGTGCCTCCAACTCATCCTCCCAGACAAGAATGAGCCATGCATGGTTTGGCTGGATGGAATCGTTGGTGACTGCTGACCAGTTGTCTGATCCATCTGTGAGGTAAAATATGAAGGGTGTTAAGCCAAGACCCTCTTCTCCAATGTAGGGTTGCCAGGTCTGAAGCATCCCAAAACCTGAGATTTCAGGGGTGGGCCCGAGTGATGTCACAGGGGTGGGCCCAAGTGATGTCACGGGTGGGCCCGAGTGATGTCACAGGGGTGGGCCCAAATGATGTCATTAAGCATGATAAATTAAGCATCAATCACAGTTGCTCGGAGCATACAATTAAAAAAAATTATCTGATTGGAAATTAAGATAGAAATCTTAGCTAGGTAGGGAACATTCCCTGGGTAGGGAACATTTAATCTAACCTACTTGCTTTTGGCAACAAGGGTTTAAGTGCTTTCAGGCCAGGCAAGTTACCAGAAGGCCGTTGTAGGAAGAAAGGAGCCTAGTGTTGTGGAGATGTCAGATGGGAGCATTTGGGAATAAAGATGGATGCCCCTGAAGGCTGCAATTCTAAACACACTTACTGAGGGACTAAGCCCCATAGAACTCAACAGGACTTACTTTTGAGTAGATATAGTTTGGATTGTGCTGTTGGTAAAGCTTGACTAGGGATCAAAGACATCCATATGCAAGCAGGGTTGGCAACGTCCTGCCTGGAATGCCCTGCCCTTATGTTTTAACATGGCTGCTCCAAACTTCTTTACAGATTTGACCCTTCACTTCAGAAAGAGGTCTGAGAAATGAGTAAGAGTAAGAAGATTCCCTACTCTTTTCTATAGACTTATGAACAGTTTTATTTAATGCATCTACACATACACAAACAAAATCAGTGTTCTTGGAAGTAACTCAGTTGTGAGTGACTCACAAAGAAATCTGTGTTAAACTACAGCTATATGGATAGATTTTTATTCAACAAGATACACATTCTAGGAACCTGGTTGCAAATAGACTTACACCTAAATAAAACTGCCTTGAATGATATGGATATGAATATATTTGTATTTAATTGCATACACAAACACGTCCCCATAATCAGGGTGTTTCCAACTTTCTGGCCTGCGTGGGAGAATTGCAGACATTTTGGGATACACTTTGAGAGGTTGTTTCTTTTTAAAGGAGAAAGACACACCCAGCTCAAAACTCAAGCATGCTCTTGAGTACATCTTGGTCACAGATATAAAATAAGTTTGTCATACTCAGAGTAGACCCATTGAAATTAATGGGTATCACTTACTCATAGGCATACCCTATGACTTAGCTAGATACATCATCATAATAAATTCTGCTGTCAATTCCAACAATTCCTTCTGCTCCTCCTCCTTTCTCTCTCTGCATCGCTTTAAACAATGTTATACCTCCTCTCCCAATCTTTTTTTTAAAGTTGTGCAAAGAATTTAGGGGAAATTTGGTAACAGGCCTGAGTGCATTTCTTTATCTTCCTTTTTCTGGGAAAAGTGCTCTGCTCACTGAACCCCTTCCGGGGTCCTGGCGGCTTTTGAAGTCGTAATCGATACCTCCTATTTTACCAGGTTCGAGCCCAGCTTTTGACAAGTGTAGGTGAGGGGCAAGTTGTCTGGCTGTTGTTCCTGAACATTTATTTCAAACACTACGATTGGGAAAAGTCAGAGTGATCCAAACTGCAAATCCTTTGCTGGGAAGTAAATCTGACTGAACTGGATAGGCTTTCCTTCTGAGTCAACGTGTACAGATTGAGTTAAACTATCTTTCCTTCTCCCAATTCCAGTCCCCTCTCTTTCTTTTTGTCTCTCTCTCCCTCCTTCCTTTTATTCCCTTTCAACTTTACTCGGAAGCCAGTCCCTAGCACCTTTCACTAGGGCTTACTCCTAAGTAGATGTGCACTGCTAGCCTTTCCTTCATCTTTCCTCTGCAACATACCTTTTTGTCCAGCTTCATCAGCCTGCAATCTTAACCTCACCTACCTAGGAGTAAGCCCCACTGAATCTAATGGGCTTACTTCTGAGCAGACCTGGTTTGGATTTACTGCTGTCTGTTATTCTCTTACCAAGCCAGTCTTAAATCATTCTGCCTTTTGCACGTTTTACACTTTTGAACGAAAGTCCTTCACCTTGGCCATCTCTTTCCATCTGCCCCCCCCCTTTCTTTCTGATGCCAAACCCAGCCTCCTACACACCCAAAACCAGAGCAAGGTTAGAGACAGTTTTCTGAAGATCCTTCCACCTAATACAGCATTCTGGCAATAAGGTGTATTAGTGAAGAAGCTGGTGGGGAGAGATTTAGGCTCTCTGCAAGCAAGAATTTGATATGCTTAGGTATTAGTTTGGGTTTTTTGACAGTCAGTTGTTAAACAAACAAAAAACACCCTACCATCTGATTGCTTTCATCCAGTCTTTTACTAGCTGTGTTGAAAAGGTTTGAGAGAGAAAAGGAGCAAGTGTACACAAATGCACATGTCTTAAAATTATCAATTTATAAACATAAAAGGAAGAAACAGGATTTTTCCAGGATAGCCACTTTACTACAGATTTACTACTCTGTGTGTGTGAGTCTATATATACACATACACACACACACACTCTCATCATCCTACCTACTTCCTTCTGTGTTGGAACATGTGCAACACAAGAAAAAAATATTTTTGCAATTACCCCCCCACAAAACTTTTTTGCAATTACCCCCCCCCCCAAAAAAAACTTACCCAACTACACTAGAGTATATTATGAACCTCCCCTGCCTCTGGTTTAAGCTTCTCTTTCACACACACAAATGCACACTTTCCCAATTTTAGAGAAGCTGACAAGGCATTGCAGATTTTACCTGTGAGTTGTGAGCACTTTGCTGTTTTTAAAAATCTTTCTCTTCTCTCTCTGTGTGAAATGAATGCTATTGGCTAGAGGTGCCCTGTCACAATCCCACCCCGCCCCACATAAGGGGCTGCATGTGCCCAGGAAAGGCTGTGCGCCCCGTGCACCTAGGGGGCACCACGCTCACTTCCCAGGTGTCTTTAGTGAGGAGGAGCCGTCCAAGATGTGCCCCTCCTGTATGGCCCCCTCCCCTTAGGAGCAAGGAAGCTAGCCAGCCTGGCTTTTGGCTACGATCATTCCACCTGCTGCGCTTCACCAAAAGCTTTGAGTTTGGGGAGGAGAGAAAACTCCCCAACTAAAGTTTGTGGCAGGTGCTGAGCAGGAAGAGGGGGCAGGGCAAGGGGGTACCAGGAAGGGAGGGATGCAACGGTGGTGGCTGAATGAGTGAGTGAGTAAGTGAGTGAGTGAGCGCTCATACGTGTACAAACAGGCGGGCAGGAAGCAGGAAGGGGAGGCAGCGGCCTGCCCAGACCCCTTCCCAGCAAGCAGAGAGCAAGGATAGCTCCTCTGGGAAAGGGTGGCCTGAGCCTTCGGCGTATGCGTGAATCACACATGTGTGGCTGGGCGGGAGCCTGGAAAGCCGGAGATCCAGGTATTTGGGGGTGAACTGACCAGAGAGGGCCCTCAGATGCCTGAGTCTCTGGCGGAAAAACGGAGGTCTGGCATCCCTACTCCATTGCCATTTTTGAGCTGGTTACCTGTAAAGGCAAGGGTGTTCATTAATCACACCAAGCTGTGCAAAGGCTGCTGTTTAACACATGATTCTGGAGCATCAACCTAATGTACAGTGTGAAGCTGAATTCTGATGAGGCCTGCAGGGCCTTCCCATTACTCCACATATAACTGAGAGTGCATTCAATGATTCTCTGAAGCTGTGCACTTTAGGGGACAATTTATGGTGGCAAGAAAACTGGCCGCACACCATCTTTTTATTAAGCTCAAAATATGGGCTAACATGGTTCCCTTTGCTTTTTAATAAGGACTTGCTGTTTGAAAAGCCACTGTAATAGAAAATATCTCTTAGAAAAGTGTTGTAAACTGCCCAGAGAGCTTCGGCTATGGGGCGGTATACAAATGCAATAAATAAATAAAGAAATAAATAAATCTCTCTGTTGTCTTCAGGTCCCTATTCCAGCAGTTCATTTTGAGCTGTCTATTGAAGCTGCCTCCTTCCCTGTCTATCAGATGAAAACAGGAATCTCTGTGCCTGCTCTTCATGTTTCAAATATCTTAAACTAGCAACTATCTTTTTCAAAACATATTAATCAAGCAAACATTTTTGGCCAGATATTAATTGCAGCAAGCTTTATAGTGAATGACTTTTTAAAATTATGCATAATTCTAGAAAGCTGTGTTTGATCAAAATGACACTATATGGTTGTGAAGGATTAGCTACGCTATCTCCATTGTGCATGTATTTTTAATTTTTTGATTTAGAGCCTACTGCTTCTCATGCGCTAAGGAATGTGAATGTTTTGTAATAACTATACAACTGCCACTTGTTGTCTTAAAGGGTCATGAACTAAAAACACCACAGGCCGTTCCTATGATCCTTAATGCTTGCCAGGCCATTTCAGGATAAAAGAATTTTGCCTTGCCTTGCCTTGTGCTTAACTAATACCCACACAATATCCAGAAGTGGGAATCGCAGCAAGCTTTGCGTTCACTTGCAGCCATTTAAAGGCGCTCCCATGATGCTTTGCTGTAGGCAAGCCACAATAACAGAATCCCAAGATACTTTGCGGTTGTTGTAGTCCTGCCAAAACCTGGAGGGCGTGTCTACTCTACAGGAAAGAGCGTGGTTATCCCTGAGGGGCGCCCGTTAATTCTTTGCACGTCCTGCAGCTGCGGTGTATGGAACGTGATGCCAATAACGGTCAGTGCAGGCACGCGCAGCCGCCCGCGCCGGGGGAGGGAGGCAGGGATTCCAATGTGGACCTGGAGATAGCGTGTGCGCATGCGCCATTAAGACAGCGGCAGGGATTTTAAAATATACCTTACCGTCCGGAGATTATTTCTCATGCTCTTCTTCGCAATAGTTCTTCAACAGCCTGGGGGACCATCGGGGTGTAAACCATCATCCAATTCCATATCCACGTGATGGGGAAAGTGATGCAACCGCGAAGTGTGCTGGGAGATGTAGTTCCTTTGTTTTCATTCTCCGTCTATTTTTTGTTGCGGAGCCTCCGATTCCCATCGCGCCTCGCGTTTTTTGTCGCTCTAGCTTCTTGTGGTCATAGAGAAATGAGAAAGTTGCGAGAGTTCGTGACCGTGCCCTCTAGTGTCCGATTTTGATTGAAATCTTGCATTTTATATTGCTCCATAAAAGCGCAGCATTTCTGCGTGGCAGTGAACGGCGCTCAAGGCGCGTCTGCGGGTGTTGGATGAAGGGGCGATGAATCTGGCAAGTTAACAACGCAGTCGTTTTCATGTTTCCTCAGAAGTAAGTCCCATTGTGTTCAGTGGGCTTACTCCCAGGAAAGTGTGTGCTGTAAGGCGAACCATTACTGCAATAAATACTTTTTCTGGTCTCTTCTAAGAGTGTACATACTTTTTTTAAAAAAACCATACAAAGAATTGTTGTTGTTATGTGCCTCCAAGTCGACTACGACTTATGGCGACCCTATGAATCAGTGACCTCCAAGAGCATCTGCCATGAACCACCCTGTTCAGATCTTGTAAGTTCAGGTCTGTGGCTTCCTTTATGGAATCAATCCATCTCTTGTTTGGCCTTCCTCTTTTTCTACTCCCTTCTGTTTTTCCCAGCATTATTGTCTTTTCTAATGAATCATGTCTTCTCATTATGTGTCCAAAGTATGATAACCTCAGTTTCATCGTTTTAGCTTCTAGTGATAGTTCTGGTTTCATTTGTTCTAACACCCAGTTATTTGTCTTTTTTGCAGTCCATGGTATCCGCAAAGCTCTTCTCCAACACCACATTTCAAATACGTTGATTTAAAATTAATCATAGAAACATTTTTTTTAATTGGAAATGTATATCCTGCTTTTCTATGACAAAAAACTCAGAGCAGCTGGTTGTACAAATATCAATCTCACTTCAAAATAAAAAATAAAAACAGCTTCCTATCAAAATATAAATAGCAACAAAATTAAACATAGCAACAAATCAAATGATGGTTAACCAAAAAGCCAAGGCAGTCATGTTGGCCCACAAGAAAAAAACACATTAGGGCAATGTTTTTATTTGGCAACCCAAAATGTCATGAAATTGTGGGTGAGCTTATTCATCTTCTCTTCATCTGGCTAGATGGTGGGGATGTATGTTATGTATAAAAATAATTTGGGTAGAGATGAAGCCTTCCTTGTCTGGACCTTGTAAGAGTCTTGAAATGGAATAATGGAGCCATTCAGTTGAGGCTGTACTAGGTGCAATTCAGGTGTGAGGTTGCACTGAAGCCTCTTGCAAAGCAAGAGACATACAATGATACAATGCAGGGATGGGGAGGCTGTAGCCCTCCAAGTGTTGTTGGATTCCCATGAACCTCAGCCAGCATGGCCAATGGTAGAGGTGATGGAAGTCTAGCAACATCTGGAGGGGGGAGCAAAGGCTGTAGTGCAATGAATGTTTCTCTTAAGAAATTGTTCTATTGTCTATTTTATCTTGGTTAAGGAAAAAAATCCAAACCCCACATTGTCAATACCTTTATTAGGCGTGCTTGAATGGCATAAAATTGTGGGCAAGCGTTTGAGTTCTCCAGAATTCTTCTATTAGGCTAGGTCTGAAGTCTCCAACATGGCATCTGTGGACACACCAAGGCCTTCCTTAGCACCCTTGGGAGAACCTAAATCCATTGAAACAAAAATTCAATGTCTGGAGGCTCCCCCTCTCCCCATGCTTAGAGCAATTCCTCTTTCTGCTCTGCCTTTGCACAAAATATAACACACATGCCCTTTTCAGTGGTAGCTAGAGGAGAAGAGACAGTGAGCTATGGTTGAGCTTGGAAAAGTTACTTTTTTGAACTACAGCTCCCATCAGCCCAATCCAGTGGCCATGCTGGCTGGGGCTGATGGGAGTTGTAGTTCAAAAAAGTAACTTTTCCAAGCTTGTACTTGTGAGGAACAAAAGGTAGGTGTCTACAAGGGAAGCGGCAACATAGACAGAGGAAGGTGTTTTGTGGGCGCACCACCATGACACAAAAACGTGGGTCCTTATGATTTTTTGCCTCTCAGACCACCATCAGATTAAAGATAAATAATAATGCTCAGCTACATTTCAGAATGTTCATAAACCACAATCTTTGCTTCTTTCCGACTGACAATGCGAGGGATGTTAACATTGAATTGTCATAAAATGGTTGTCTTAAGCCTTGGTGCTTTCCTGCAGTAACACTGCAGATAACACGACTACGTTTGCAAATTTGTTGAAAGCCACATTCTCAGAGCCGCAGCTTCACTCCCAATCTGCAACAGATTCAGTTTGCGTTTTGAAGACATTTTTTTTAATGTTTAAACACTTTTTTCAAAACCACAATTTCCCCACACGGTAAGACCTGAATTTGAAAAAGCACAAGCTCCTATCTATGACCTACTTTTCTTCTCCTTGCAGGCAGGCCTGACGGTATAGCCCTGCCAAATCAAAGTAACAATAAACTTTTGAGTGACTCTTGGGTCTTGCGGTCAATTACTTTACAGACGGGGGATGTAACAGTAACCATAACGTGAGCAGAAACGTAGCTAAGAAAAGTAGAAAATGTTTGGGAATATGCTAAAATGTTTGTATACATCTTTTACATTCACTCACAAATCCTTTATTAATCAGGCTGGCAAGTCATTGACAGGCTGGCTGCCATATACCTGGGCAAATAAAAACAATGCATTTCAGGAAACTGGGAGCCAGCATACAGACAACCTCCCTGAGGGTGACAGTTAATCTGAAACTGCAATCCGGAAAAGAAGTTTTAATTGATTTGTGTGGAGAAAACCACCCCACCCCTGAAAGAAATCTGACTAGTATGAGGTAAAAAGTCCCCCACTTCTAGAAAGCTCTGCTCGTACTCCTCCCCTTACAGGTACTCCTATGAGACTATACTCTTCGAAAGGGACAAATGCTGGCCACACACACACACAAGCTTTCTGTGTTGCTGGACTCTTCGCGTGCATCATACACTCTCTTTGCAACGACACCAGATAAGAAAGCTCTACAGTATGGAATCCTATTGCCTAGCTGGGATCCTAACTTGGAGCAACTTCACGCCAAGCCCCAAATAGTTGGAAACCACACAGAAACCTAAGGTATAGAATTCCTGCTCTAGGCCCCTGGGATCGGCATTAACACATACACACAACTTTGCTACCAATTTACAGCTGCAAGACCTTCTCTGAGCACTGGATAGGTAAAACGTTTAACCTCTTCTGTGTCTTCTGGAGTCCCCTACCAAAACTGGCACCCTTCCACCTCTTTTCTTTTTAGCATAGCTCTCTCTCTCCAGTTGGGATTGCAGAGATTTGTGTCTCTATCTACGGTACCAAATGCTTTAGTGCACAATTGCTATTCCCCACCCCTCTTTAAGAAATCTGCTGCTTTGGCATTCAGTTCAGCTCAGTATGTGGGTGCAAATTCCTGAATCCTGAACTCCCCTTAGGCACACACCCTGGCCGGTGCACAGTTGATCCATGTAAAAGAGTCTCCTCTCACAAGTGGGTTTAAGGATCATGTGTGCAGTCTGCATACAGGTGGATTCCGAGAGACTAGCTTCAAAAGAGAATGCAGGACTAGATGAAGGAGTCTTTATCCATCAGGGCAATTCTTGTTGACTGGGCTTCTCCCATTATCTTCTCTGGCCAGATGGATATCCAACGGTCCCTTGAGCTCCTGCACATGACCGTCTACTCCCAGAGCATCTCACCCTGTGGCAAGTATTTGGCAGCCGGGAACAACTATGGAGAAATTGCCATCTTCAGGTAATCAAGCTTCTTTTAACATAACACCATCCTCGGTTTGGGGGTGGGGGAGAAAATTGCTCCCCATTTTCTCATGCCTCGTGTTTCTTCCTGTCCAGCCTCTCGGCAGCACTGAGTTCAGAAGCCAAGGAGGAGAGCAAGAAGCCGGCGGTGTCCTTTGTAGGTAGGTGTCTGAGGTCAAGGGAACACAAGGAACTTCCAAGATGCATTGAGCTTGTATGTGCCGATCTGCTCGCTTGCTTATTACAGTTGGCCGTCTATGGCAATGCCAGGAGCTTCCATAAAGCATATTTTGAGGCCCGGCATCAGCACGTAGCATTGGCTGGACGAGGGCTGGGCCACAGGAGAGCCTGCTGTGGCTAATGCTGGCATCACTTTAAAAATAAATAAATTAAGGGCCTGGCACTGACAGGGGAAGCACTGCGCTGGGTGGCTGCAGCAGTTGCTTTCGTAAGAAGAGCCCTGTTGGATCAGGCCAGTGGCTCATCTAGTCCAGCATTCTGTTCTCTCACAATTCCCACCATCTACCCCCCAAAATGCCGTTGGGTCTTGATACAGGGCCCTCCAGATGCCTTTTTATTATGCATTCATGATGATTTGATGGTATGGGGGTGGTTTTACGCAAACCTGATTTCAATACTGTTTGTGCCTGCAAAAGGTCTGGGGTGGACATACTGCTTCGTTTCAGTTGCTGCATGTCCCATAACTTCTTGCTGAAATCCCACAGCTTTTCATACCACAAAATATTCCTGGTTTGTGTTTTGTCCTGCTTTTGTTGCGCTGTAGCCAGGAACGCCCCTCCAGACGCCAATAATGTTATGTCATTTGGGAAGCATCACGGAACGACGAATAAAGCGGAACGATCCATGGGTGGTCCAGTATAAATCATCCACTAATGCACTCTTATAGGGTCAATTACATGGTGCAGGATACATTTGCACACACAAAAATAGTCTGGGGGGGCCAATAATGTCCTTTTATGAAACTGTGTAAGGACCCAGAAGTATTTGGGGGAAAAGAGATGGCAGCTGGCCTGGCCTGGCACTTGTCCTCTCAGCACGGGGTCCCTAAAGAAGAATAAAAAGTTGTGCCAGGTGTATCAGTGCCATTACCCAGTGCTGCCACTTGTCTGCCATTCCTCTACAGTGACATCTCGCCACCCTCAAGTTTACCAGGTACTTGAGGGGGTGTTGATTGGCTGAGCTGACATACCCAGTATGGCTATTACTTTAATGTAAGGGCCCATGACTGAGAGAAGCACTGGGCTGAGGGGGTCACAGTCGCCTCTCCCTTATGCTGCCTGCCCCTGCTGCTTGGTAAGCAAACCAGGGGAGGACGCTCTTCCAGGATTGTCGTTGTCCAAGCGCCCCCCCCTCAAGTTTGGCACTGGGTCTGCATATTCTCCTGCGCAAGAGATGGGAAATCAAATGTCTTTCTGTCAAGTGCAAGCTGAACGATGCTCAGTGGTGCTAACTTAAGGATTTTCCAAGATGCACTTCATACCAGAGTCCGTCCAGAATTGTGCTTCTTCTTTCCACAGCCCATGATGGTCCCATCTATGCCATGGTTTCCACAGACCGGCAACTGTTAAGCGCTGGTAATGGCGAAGTCAAGGCCTGGAACTGGAGCGAGATTGTGAAGAAGGTATAGGTGGCTGCTTATCAGTCCCCCTGCCATGTTTCTCCTAATTCCTCTTCCCCTTGACTGTGCTCTTCCTGACATACTTTTGCCTTCTGCCGTAGGGATGCAAAGAAGCCTGGAGCAGGAGGCCGCCTTATGGGTATAACTCCATTTCCCCATTGCATCATCGCCTTCCTTTCTTGCTCTCTATGCACACACAGATGCAAAATCTCTTTTTAATTTTCTGTTTAGGAGTAGCCTGGAGGTGCCAGAAATCAACAGCCTTCAGCTGAACCTCAAGGTACGGCCGCAGTGCATTATGGGAAGGTTTTGGTGATGCTGTTCATCTGCCTCAGCCTCATGCTTGTCATGTTTGCCCTCCTCCTCCTGCAGGATAATAGTCTTTTAATGGCTGGGGGAGACTGTTCTATTCACATGATGGATCTGGAATCTGGAGCCTTCACGGTGAGCCCTCCTTGCATTGTGGGGCAGATGAAATGTAGGGAGAAGGGTGATGTCTCCTAAATTTATTCCAGGCAACCTGGAGGCTTTTCTCATTTCTTCAAGGGGCTTATTATGGTTAGATTATTCTCAAATTGTTACTAAAATGCTTCTGTCTGTCAGGTACTCCACTTCAGTCAATTTCCAAGCTTCTAGGCTTTCCCCCATTCCCGAGTGCTAAAATCTCATTAAAAACCACTTTGCAGGATTCTTTGTTGTTCTGCAGCAGTGATGTAGCAATTTCTTGGAGGTTATACCATAGCATATTTGTGTGATCTCCACAAAGTGTCCTGCCACCTCTCTGTCCGAGTTGAGAACTCCCATTCTAATGTAGCAGTTACCGTATATGTTACCTTTTACTCAGCAGCACAATATCTCTGAATTGATGGATGCTGGTGATTAATAATGGTGGGGAAAGAGGCTGTCAGGCTCTGCACGTGAACCCTCCCCTGCTGCCACCCATCCCCCGGTGGATGCCCTTCATCTGGTTCTCTTGTTGTCTAAAGCCAAAATGCTGGTCTTCATGGACCGATATTTGACACACACACACTCATGCATGATGGATCTTAAGTCACTCCTCCTTTTCATCTGTTTCCCTCACAGCATGAATATCAGGGCCACACCGATTATATCCACTGTCTGGCCCTTCGGGACCAGCTCAGAGAGTGCCTGTCAGGGAGCGAGGATGGTACTGTGCGCCTTTGGGGTGAGGATCTGCAGCCTTTGCTGCCTGGTGCTTCTCTTCCTCCTGTCCCTCTATCAGATTCTAGCTATCTGCCTTTGTGTCTCAGAGAGTTCATCTCCCAATATCTCTCTCCCCCCCATCCTCCCAGCTGTATATCCCATCTCTGAAGAAAGCTAAATGTGAATCCTTTTGGAGCATGGCCTTGTTGGTGGTGACCCCGCTCTTGTGAAACAGGCTCCTCAGTTATTTAAGTCCATTGATTTCAGTGGGTCTACTTTGGATGTGACTTAGTTGGCTATCATCCAGTGCCTTTAATTTTAAATTCTGTTATCTGGTTAATTGATGTTAGGTTTATATGTACTATTTTGAGAATTATGTTTTAGATTTCATATTTGTTGTATTGTAATTTAATTTGAAACTCCCTGAAAAGCAGGACAGATTTTTTTATTTATGTACAGTTAATTTGGAGAATATGCTCAGAATGTTTTGGGGCAGACCAATGCCACAGGGATCCCACCACTCCATTTTCTTACCGGTCTTTTTGGATATATAGTTCTTGACACCCCTTTGGCTTGTGTTCTGGGACTGGCATGGTGTATGTGGAACAAAGGAAGTGGCCAGATACTGAACCAGACCATGGGTTCTTCTAGCTCAGTAATGTCTACACTGACTGGCAGTGGCTCTCCAGGATTTATTTCAGGCAGGGGTCTCTCCCATCCCTTCCTGCAGATGCTGGGGATTGAACCTGGGACCTTCCGCTTGCAAAGCAGATGCTCTGCCATTGCGCTATGGCTGACTAGACAATCCATGGCTCTTGTTTTTGCAGATTTACGTACTGGAGGTCAAGTTCAATCCATTGAAGTACATAAATATGAGGTATTGTAATATTTTTATTATTATTAAATTATATGTTTTTACATATTGAATCAAACAACAAAGGACCATAACGGAAAATGGGCAATAAAAGATTAGGCAATTACAATAAAACAAAAGCAAGCATACAACTGGATATTGTCCTGAAGTTTGTTATTCATGTAACTTTAAAGTTGACAATGAGGACATTGAACTTGTCAAGGATTATCAATACCTTGGCACAGTCACTAACCAAAATGGAGACAATAGTCAAGAAATCAGAAGAAGGCTAGGACTGGGGAGGGTAGCTGTGAGAGAACTAGAAAAGGTCCTCAAATGCAAAGATGTATCACTGAACACTAAAGTCAGGATCATTCAGACCATGGTATTCCCAATCTCTATGTATGGATGTGAACGTTGGACAGTGAAAAAAGCAGATAAAAGGAAAATCAACTCTTTTGAAATGTGGTGCTGGAGGAGAGCTTTGTGCATACCATGGACTGCAAAAAAGACAAATAATTGGGTGTCAGAACAAATTAAACCAGAACTATCACTAGAAGCTAAAATGATGAAACTGAGGGTATCATACTTTGGACACATAATGAGAAGACATGATTCATTGGAAAAGATAATAATGCTGGGAAAAACAGAAGGGAGTAGAAAAAGAGGAAGGCCAAACAAGAGATGGATTCATTCCATAAAAGAAGCCATAGGCCTGAACTTACAAGATCTGTACAGGGTGGTTCATGACAGATGCTCTTGGAGTTCGCTGATTCATAGGGTCGCCACAAATCATAATCGACTTGAAGGCACATAACAACAACAACAACAGCATCACAAATAAACTCCCATCTTTCCATAAATTTGGCCACGATACAGATTCTAGCAGCCATGAGAAGATTAATGACCATCTCCAAATCATCCAGGATTAAATCCTTTTTAGATAACCTAATGAGGCATTGTAATCTTATCCTATCTCCCTCTATCCCAGAGAACAGAGTCCTCCTGTCCCTTGCCATTTTTCATTCTCCGTCTCCCTAGAATATTTTTAATTTATGAAATAGAGAAAAGCACATGACCCTGAAATTAAGCTGCTCTTCATAACAAAAGGTTTACAGCTCCTCAAAGCAACAATTCCTAATAAAACTAGAAACATTAACGTTAGACAATCTCACACTTGTAATCTCATATTTTATTAAAAACAGGGAAGCCTTGGGGAAAACGAGCCATTTAATCATTTCCAGTAACCAATATGACCAACTTTGCTACTTAACCAATCAGCAAATGCTCCTTCCTTCAGCCATCTTCCCCTAATGCTCACCTCAACTCCCTTAGGAATGCAGTCGGCCGCAGAATGGGAAGTGGATCCGTTGCCTGGCAACTGACTCTGACTGGATGGTGAGTTCATTGACTCTTTGGTGTTGAAAAAGAATAGCTAAATATCCCAAGGTGCATTAAGCTGGGACACAACTAGGGTTGACAGGTTCAATCCCTGAGACTGATCCTGTATCTTTAGGAGAAGAGAAAGTCAGCCAAGTGCAGGTGTTCTTGCGACCCTGTAATGAGAAAAACCACAAGGTGGAATTCTCCCTTCCCCCTGCACACCTTTTAAAGATACAGAAGACCTCTTGGTTGCCAGGCATGGCCTCTCAAGAGTTTTCTGTAAAGTTGTGCAGAAGGAAGGGAGAATTCCACCTTGTGGTTTTTCCCATTACAGGGTTGCAAGAACACCTGCACTTGGCTGACTTCCTCTTCTCCTAAAGAGACAGGATCAGTCTCAGGCCCTGGACCTGGCAACCCTAGATACAACAGTCTTGCAGGAATGGGAGGATGCAGTGTTCACTCATTAGCCCAGCATCTCTAATGTTGGGTTCCCTTTCCTTTTCTGTTCTGCCCAGCTTTCCTGAAACTGGTGTTTTAAGCAAGAGGCTGCATAGCTTCCTACACCATGGACCACATTTGGCTCCCTGCTGCAGATGTTACTTTAGCTTTTAAAAATATTTTTTTAAAAAAGTAATTTGTTGTTTCCTCAGTTGGGTTTTTCTCCACAACTGCAGAGAAGTTTGTGTGAGAAGCAGTGGATGAGCATTTGGTGTGTCGGTTTCCCCCCCATCAGCATTGCTTGAGGAGAGCGCTTCCATCATCTGTGGGTTTCCTAAGGCAGCAGTCTTCAGCTTTTTCAGACCCAGGACCCACATTTCACCCAAGCGTGCATTTGGACCCATTTCTCGATTCTGTGTTTGTATGGTAGTGTAGTGCTGTTGTGACCTGCTTTAGATCAGGCCATAACCCGGCAGCAGGCTCCAATCCAACAGCTGAAGGTTGGTGCCCTAACCTCTCCAATCCCTTCCACGTTCCTCCTCACTCAGGTGTGTGGCGGGGGCCCAGCACTCACTCTCTGGCACCTGCGGTCGGTCACACCCACGACTGTATTCCCTGTGCCCCAGTGTCAGCAGCAGGTCATGTTCTACCAGGACCTGGTGAGTCTTCCACCCTGGGGCTTGGGGTTTGTAGCCTCCTGTCGCTGCCTTGCTCATTCTCTTTTGGTTCCTGCATTTCCTCTGTTCCTTTGTTGTTGCTGTTCATTCAGGCAGCCATTCTGATTTTTCCCTCCCATTCCCTCTTGTTCTCTTTCATGCTTGATTTTTTGTTTGTTTGTTTCATCCTCTTTCCTCACTCAAATTGCCTCCCACAGATTCTCTCTGCTGGCCACAGCCCAACCATTAACCACTTACAGATCAGTGGGGAAGTGAAGGCCCAAATCCCTTGCATCCCCCCCCACGTCCATTCTCTTTCCATCAACGAACACTCGCCAGAGCACAAGGTAACCATCTGGGCTGGGGTTGGCAGAAGGGAAGCAGCTGTTGGGCCTATTGTTCAGCCACTGGAATTCTGCAGTGGAGGTGGGGCCTGGGAGGGGAGGGGCTTAGATTTGCTAGACCAGGCTGCAGACTGGAGGGGGTGGGGCCTATGATAAGACCAAGTCAAGTTTCCAAACATCAAGTGGTTCGGTGAACGGGAGAAAAAATTTCACTTTGGGTGGGACTTGCCAAAGTGGTGAACTAGGGCTTTGGTTTGAAAAAACGCAGAGACCTGGGCAACTGAATGGGAAGTTTGGGATTCTCTCTCCCCGCTTGCATTAAAACATTTATATCCCATCTTTTTGTCCCATAAAGTGGGGCCTTCTGAAGGCAACAAATTTAAAATCCAGCTATGAGTAAACAACAAATTACCTTCAACAAATGTACATAAAAAAGTAAAGTAACATCTGCAGCCGGGAGGTAGGAAGTTCTGCAGTCTGGGTGCCACAACCAAGGCGGCCCTGTCTTGCAAACCGACCAACTCCACTTCCGCTGGCAGTGAGACACAGACCAAGGCCTCCATCAGACATCGGAAGGGAGGGTAGAGTCATGGGGGAGAAGTCTAGGGCAGGTGTGCCACCCAAGGCCCACATGCCTGCAGGGGGCAAGGCCCACATGCCTGCAGGGGGCAAGGCCAGAGGCAAAAATGGGCAGAGCCATTAAAGCAAATTTGACCTTTGTAAATGGAAATGGACTGCCTTCAAGTCGATTCCAACTTATGGCGACCCTATGAATAGGGTTTTCATGGTAAGCGGTATTCAGAGGGTGTTTACCATTGCCTTCCCCTGAAGCGGAGGCAGTGACTGGCCCAAGGTCACCCAGTGATCTTCATGGCTGTGTGGGGATTCGAACCCTGGTCTCCCAGGTCGTACACACACACACCCCTCTGTCCTCCATCCAGGCGAGCAAGAGGCATGAGAATTCAAGGACGCATCCCAGCCAGGCAAAAGACACTCTGGGAGGGTGCAAGGCCAGGCCAACGAGGGTGTGGAATGAAGGGGCGGCTGGAGAGGGGTGTGTGGGCTGGGGTGAGCCTCAAGGGCCACACAGAGATCTGAAGGGCTGCATTTGGCCCCTGGGCTAAGGTGTTTGCCTTTTTCTAATGGCCGAGTCTCATGCGTTTTGGAACAGTTGTTTTGTTGCATGGGAAGGGTGCTAGGGGGCAGAAATGGCACGACAAACATGCAAGAGGTGGTAGATGAGGTTAGAAGCAGAGGTGGGCCAGGGTGGGCATTCACCTGCCTCTAAGCCGCATGGCCCCCTTACCCGTCTCTTCCATTTCTCTCCACCATCAGGTGCTGACAGCTGCCGGAAGCAGCCACTGCATAGATGTCTTCACCAACTTTGGTTACCGGGCTTTTTCCCTCACCTTCACCTAATGCTCAACGAACTCTTGTCTTTATAAGCTGACACTGGACAAGGTGTACAACAGGCAGCCCCACTCTCTCTAGGCAGCTCTCTGCCCAGTGATGCGTGAACAGCTGCCAGCTGTGTTGTTGGCTTAGGAGGATGGTGCTTTCCACCAAGGAAAATGCAGACAATGAACCTGTCACCCCTGAGCACGTGTGCTTTGGGCGTGAATTTCATGGGTTTAAAGCTGTAGTTAAAAAAACAACCACCACCAATGAAAGGAATTGGGCACTGTCCCAATTTGTTGTAACCAGAAATCTCCACTTCCAGAACTGGAATAAACCTCAAGCGAAAAGCCGTTAAATCTCTTTCAAGTTAAGTGCAATAAAACATTTTTTTTAGACTGGAAAAAAAATGGACACATTTTGACTGCATGTTAGTATTGTCTTTATCCCATCCTTCAGGGCAGCATACATACTTCCCTTCTTATTCTCACAACAGTCCCGTGTGGTAGGTTAGGCTGAGAGGCAGTGGCTGGCTGGCTGGCATAAGATCACCCAGTAAGCTTTGTGGCTGCATGAGGATGTGGACCTGGGTCTCTTCAGTCTGAAGTCCAACAATTGAGCCCAAGGATAGGAAATCTATGGCCCTTCAGTCAGATGCTCTTGGGCTAAAACTCCCATCATACCTGGCCATTGGCAATGGTGGCAGGGCCTGATGGGAGTTGTAGTCCAATCGCATCTGGAGGCTTTACTAATTCCTTATCCCTGCTAGCTATTGCACCACAGTGACTCTCATTCAGGGTTGATGGGGCAGGAGAGCAAGAGTGTTCAGGGCTTAGCTGTCCTCACTGTTTGATGCCCCTCTCTGATCTTTTGTCAGATTTTGTCCACATGATGTTCAGGCTTTTACCTTTGTGGTCATGAGGACTGGAATCTCAGTAAAACTGAATTCCTTGAAACTGGGAAAGCTGGCAGAGTGGCTAGTTCCATGCTGCATGGGACAACAACAGTGTTCTTGTACGTTTCTAGTTCTTCACGTAGGACTCAGTCTCTATGCTTTGAATATTTCCATCTCCTCGTACATATGTTCATCCTCCATCCCCTTCAGCTCCTTCAGGTCTTCCTGATGCTTTTCTTTAAACTCCCGGAGAGCCACAATCTTCTCAGACACTTCATGGGTACAGTGGTCCTGCAGTTCATGATCTGGCATTAGGTACCCCACAATATCAGCCAGCATCACTTCGACCTCAAAGCGCAGGACCTCTAAGGCTAAGGGCCTGTAGGTAGTACTGCTGCATTTGTAGCGCCTGCGGAAGAGGTTGACGGCCTGTAGGAAGTAGTGAGGGAGGTTTCTCTTGATAAGAGTGTGGTTTAGGAGCCTCAGGAGGACCTGCAGGGAGGACAACAGAGTCTCCCAGTGTGCCTTCTCAGGATAGATTTCACAGCACCACAGCAAAATGGTCTGCAAGAGATGGAGAAGAGGGAAATGTAAGTCAGTTCTGAATGACCTTAGAATTTCAGACCTCATGGCTCCCAACAGCTTGGATAGTTTGGGTGTGCTTCATTGTTAGGTCAACAGGAATCTGAAGGCATCACACTGTCTACTCCTGGGCTAAAAATTTGTCGTCGTCCCCCCCCATTTTTTTACTAAAATAAGATAAAGTCCTTGATAACCAGGTTCTAGACATGCGCAAGAGGCCCCTAAGGATGGAAAACACAGTCCTGGCTATTGCTCGCTTCACGTCACACTTACTCTGCTGCATCACCCAGTGCAACAGCACCTTTATTCACCTTGAGATGGTAGGAAGTCAAGATTTTGCCGTACTCCGGCATCCATTTTGTTGTGTTGACAAACTTCAGCAGCCTCAAAGCTGCCTTTCTCTGCCCCCCGTCAGCATCAACATTCTCAAGCATCACGGTCTCGGCATGGCTGAAAGAGAACCTAGGCCCAGGCAGAGACTGGTTATAAGGACATGGCATGTATGGGAAAGCAAACTCTTTAATAGCCATTAACTCCTGTTCTTAGCGGAGGCAGAAGTGAGAGGCAAGCATGATGTCAGGCCACAGAACAGGCAGCTCAAAAGCAGGAGTTACTTTAAAGAGGATCAGGCTGAGGAATACTGCACCTCATTTGAGCTTGTGATTCTCCATCCACTTAGGAATAGGCACATGTATGCTCCGAAATGGATTTGGGTGAAAATTGTATTAAGAGGCTTCAAAGGTCTGAAATTTAGCAAACTGATACCAATATTTCTTGTCTTAAGATAAAAGTCATTTAAAATGGATTTTTAAAGAAAGCCCTTCAAAACTGCTGCTAGTCATAATGGCTATGCTATGCCTCCACAGTCAGAGATGGTATGCTTCTGAATACCAGTTACTGGAAACCACAAGAGGGGAGAGTGCTCTTGTGCTCAGGTCCTGGTTGTGGGCTTCCCAAAGGCATCTGGTTGGCCACTCAGAATATGATGCTGGACTGGATGGGCCCTTGGTCTGATCTAGCAGGGCTCTTTATGTTCTTAAAACCTGAAGTTCTCAGAGCCAACAAGTCAACTTTGACTACTAAACTTGCTGCAAGGTTCAGGATGGTATTGAAGGCTAGCCTTAAGAGTAGACGTGACTAATGTAGGTTCATCAATTTCAATGGGTCTACTTTGAGTAAATCTTAGTTGACTACAACCCTGAAAATGTACAAGCTTCTGCTTTTCTAGCATGGTCATTCCTCTCATCTGTTAGTTTGTTTGCTTTTTTACCTCCAAAATCCTCCCTGGGCTACCAGCTCTGGCCCAACTTCCTGAATGATTGCTGATTTCCGGAGGAAACTTTTCTTTTCGTTGGCCAGGTCCCCATCCCACCAGTCGGAAAGGTGGGTGAGGTCTTCTCTCAGCCACTGGTTGGAGAGCTTGATGGCCCCCTGGATGGCAGGCAGCAGCTTCACTGGGACAGTTTCAGTCCCTTCACAGAAAGACAGCTGAATGGCGGGACTCTCCAAATCCAGGGCCTCTAATTTGATGTTCTCTGTATAGGGAGCATACAAAGGATCACCCCAGGAATTAAGGGGAAGGAAGAAGGATAAATTTATTTATTTAATACGTTTTATTCACTGACTTTCTTGAGGGGTGTGTATGTGATCTGTGGCACGGTACACCCTGTAAATCATAAGAGTGAAGCAGTCCTAGCATTAGCACAATGTAATACAAGCATAGGCAAACATATCAAAAATTGTAGCGAAGCTATCCTGTTAGTCACCCAAGGGTCTAAAAGCCTAGGTGAACAGAGAGTTATTTAGTTGTTCCATAAAAACAGTAGGGACACAGTATGGCTGATCGCCTATGGCACCAGTTCCCAAACTTTTTTCCCATGGGCCACATGAACACTGCTGAGGGTCCTGATGGACCACTTAATTATTTTTGTCTGTCTGTTGCAAGTGTAATGCTAGATGCGGTATGATTTTTAATGCATTTCTATTGCTGCTTTTATTATCTATGGCATTTTATCATATTACAATTTAAACTCTCTGGAATTCAGATGTTAATTGTTCTTTACAGACAAGTAGCGGATCACCTGAATGAGGCTCATGCGCCATTGTTTGGGAACCCCTGACCTGTGGGACAGGGGAATAGAGTGGAGGCATACTGGCTACAGATGTCTTGATTTGAGCCCTAGGATAGCTACACACACAGTTCCTCTAAATGAGGAATGGGGAACCTTTTTTCCAGACTCAGAACCCCTTCCAGTTAACAGAAGACAACAGCTACCTCCCAGGTGGGCGGAGCCAGAGACAAAGTGGGGCGGAGCAACAGATGACTCGTTTACCTTTGTGTAGATCAGGCTACATTCCAACCACACAAAAGCTCAAGGTTTTTACACACACCCATCCAGACAAACGAGGCATTTTCATAATTAAAGACACATGCCAGCCAGGCAGAAACAGTTGAGGGGTGTGTGAGGCAGGGCCAGTGAAGGTGGTTGTGGCCTGGGCAGAGTCCTATAGAACTGGATGAAGAGGTCTGGAGGATCACATTCCCGCCCCCAGGCCTGAGATCTCCCAAGCATGCTCAAAATGTTTAGTCACAACACGCATACAGACACCATCCCCTTCTTAAGTTGCTTTAGTTAAATCAAGTGTGGGGCAACCACTGGCCCTCCAGATGTTGTTGAACCTTAGTTCCCATCCTCCCTAGCTATTGGCCGTGCTTGCTGGGGCTGATGGGAGCTGTAGTTCAACAACAAAGTGGCTAGCATGTGAAATCGGGGGAATAGGAGGAAGGAAAACCAAAATGCTAGAAAAATAAGTGTTTATTTGTAATACAAGCCCAACACGTTTCAGCCTTTGTATATTTAGGCCTTCATCAGGGGCTGTAGATAAAAAGGCAGGGACAAATTTACTTCCATGAGCATATAAAATAAAATCATACATGTAAAATCAATCTAGAAACAATCTTTTCACTTACAATAAAGGCTGGCAAGAAGTATCTTCCAATAAACAAACTGCTTTCACCGATGCAAACGCTTCAGAAAAGAGTTAATTACGCCTGTACATATATACCAAAGAACATATAGTAAAACCACTTAAGAATTGCTTGATCAGAACTGAAGGTAGAGACCATGTAAGGGAACCTGGATATATTCTGAATTTCATAAAAGAGGAAGAAATTCTAGCTCCTCATTAAAGCCACTAGGGGTCATCGTTTTTAAATCCAGAATCCAGGACATCTCCTTAATAAGACCTGATTACTTTCCCCATAATTTTGTTCTATTTCTTCTAAAACCCCAAACGTGAATTGACGTGTTTACTTAGAGAAAAATCGACAGATACATTCCTTAAGGATTGGAAGCCTCTCTTAGACTTTTTGTCGAAAGATCAAAATAAAATGATGATACTGGGATTTGATGATTAATTAAGACAGCTTATGGAGAAAAGGGATTCTGTATGTACATATTAAGGGACAGGTTTGATGTATATTATATACTTATAGCTGATCTGTGACAAATCGGAAGTCAACCATTTTATTTTTATTTTTTTGTTGTAGTATTGTTATGTTTTTTCTTACTTTGTTTTGTTTGTTTTTTGGAAAAATTTGAATAAAAACTATATAAAAAAAATAAAAATAAAACCCCAAACGTGAAATCGGCAATGGAATGATGACTGCTGATAAAGTGGTCCACTAAGGGTGCCCCAGATCTCTTATTTCTAATATTGCTGAGGTGTTCCCCATGCGTTTTTTTACAATCCTTGACGTCTGTCCAACATAAAGTTTCTGGCATCCACACTGAATCACATAAATGACACTGGCAGTGTTACACGTTGAAAAATGACTCGGAGTATACTTTTTGTGGTTGATGGGATCAACAAACTCTGTCATATGTGAATCTACAGTAGGCACAATGACCACAGCGGTGGTGTCCCCTGGGTGCAGTAGTGCCTCGTAAGATGTTTATAGTGGGATGGATGTAGTCCTTAAACTCACTTTTAATCAGAATGTCTCTCAAATTCCTGGTTCTCTTGAAAGAAATCATGGGTTGTTCATGACAACCAGGAATATGCCGTATAATATGCCAGTGCCTTGTAATGAGTTGGTGACATGATCAAAAGTCAAAATTGCAATTTAAACAATCAGATCCTTTCTGTATCGTTTGCTGCAAAAGATCAGTCATTCTCTATGGGAAGCTTTGTTCAAACTGCCCTCAACAACATTTCTAGGGTACCCCCTCTTATATAAATGATCTCTTAAAATGTGGGATTGCTGTAAAAAATTTTTTTTTCAGAAAAGCAATTACATTTGATCCTTAGAAATTGTCCATATGGTAAATTCTGCCTTAGGGGTTTTGGGTGGGAGCTGTCATACTTAAATACGTGTTCCTGTCTGTGGGCTTCCTATATATTGTAGTGCACAGATGGTCTCCTTGCTTCTTAATTAATAAATCCAAAAAGTTAACTTCCTCCAAGCTATGGTGGAAATCAAATTGGATGTTGGCACTCCTACTATTAACCTATTCAAAAAAAATGTTTAGACATTCAATAGATCCTCTCCAAATCAGGAACACATCATCTATAAATCTCCACCAACACACAAGTTGTTCAGAAAAAGAACTAGATGACACAGTAATGTTTTTTTTCAAAGGATTCCATATACAAATTGGCTATTTTGGGGGCCATGGGTTATCCCATGGCCACTCCGTTAATCTGCCAATAATATGAATTGCCAAACCTGAAGTAATTTTTGCACATTGCTATTTCTGCTAATGTGCAAAGAAAATGTGTGGGGGGATGTCTATTAGTGCGCTTCTCCAAAGTTAGCCAAATGATATCTAGGGCTTGTTACTGGAGAATATTGGTGTAAAGAGATCTAACATCCATAGTCACCAGGACGTCCAAAGGTTCTACAGAGGTGGACTGTATCTTATTCATAAAATCTGTAGAATCCCGTATGTAGGATGGAATACTGGGTATCAACGGTTTCAAAAAATGATCGACAAACAGCTGTCTGTGATCAGGCAATTCTTAAGTGGTTTTACGGTCTTAAAGTTCTCCGGTATATATATATATATATGTACAGGCGTAATTAACTCTTCTCTGAGGCGTTTGCATCGGTGAAAGCAGTTTGTTTATTGGAAGATACTTCTTGCCAGCCTTTATTGTAAGTGAAAAGATTGTTTATAGATGGATTTTACATGTATGATTTTATTTTATATGCTCATGGAAGTAAATTTGTCCCTGCCTTTTTATCTACAGCCCCTGATGAAGGCCTAAATATACAAAGGCTGAAACGTGTTGGGCTTGGATTACAAATAAATACTTATTTTTCTAGCATTTTGGTTTTCCTTCCTCCTATTCCCCCAGGAGCTGTAGTTCATCAACATTTGAAGGCCCACAGGATCCCCACACCTGGTTTAAATCATTTATACCTCTCCCTTCACTGCTTCCTCTTGCAGCGTTGCTTACCTAAATTAACTGAATTAAATAATAATTTAGACAGAATGGTAACTTGATTAATGGAGTTAAAAAACGAGAGCAGGAGAACCAAAGCCTTGGATAAAGAGAGGAATTAAAGCTGCAATCCAATGATCCCTGGAAGGATGTTTTGGGTCTTATTTTTTGAGGGTGGAGAGAGCGGTCCACCCTCTTGGGAGCCCTCCCTGTTGTCATGGAAACCACTGTGGACCCTTGCCCTACACTTCTCAGACATGGGTCAAAACACAAAGAGAGACATGCTGAGGGCACATCAAGGGGCAGAGCTCCCCCAACACCCCCCTGAAATGGAGAGGGGAAAAACATGTATTCTTCCTGCCATTGGAAAAAACAAAAAAGCCAGCAAAGGTGGTGAATGGGGAGTTGCAATCCTGCTCCACCCTCTCTGCTGCTGTGGGCTCAGCAGGCCTCTGGATACGGTGGATCATCAGCCTTTAGTTCTCCCTTCCCACCCACTTTAGATTGCCGTGCTCATAATGTTAGATGATGGCACCAGAGACACGAGAACAGACACCCTGGGGAAAGCATTACGCAGGTGAGATGCTACCACTAAGAAGGCCCTGTTGTCCGGTTAGTTGCCTCACCTCCAGAAGAAGTTATTTTCTTTTAATGCAATTTTCATCTATCTTAATATCTGGCCAGTTAATTAAGGTATCAGAGAGGACAATAAAGATGTCTCATCTGCTCGTTCTGAACATTTTCCACATTTAAAGGAATTGGCAATACGTCTCAAAAATAAACTCACGTCTTATCCTGTTGTCTATCTTGGGTACTCGGGAGGGGAAGAGCCTTTGCTGGAAAACAGGATCTAATCGTCAAGGAGGAAAATAGCAATAATTCAGGGAATGCAGATCAATTCAATTAAAAATATTTTCATCTATTATCTATTTGAGGAAGGGATGTAGCTCAGTGGGACAGCATCTGCCTTGCATGCAGAAGGTCCCAAGCTGAATCCCCTGGTTCTCCAGGTAGGGTTGGGAGAGACTCCTGCATTAAACCCTGGAGAGCTGCTGCCAGTCAGTGTAGACAGTACTGAGCTAGATGGACCAATGGTCTGACTCAGTACTTGGCAGCTCCCTGTGTTCCTATATGTATACATGAGGAATAAGCAACCATATGCCCAGTTCGGTCCCCAAAGTCGTCTTCTCCCAAAGGGAAAAGAATTGTTCTGCATTTTATTCTTGTTGGACTTACCGTTCTGCCGAGGATGGGTGTATTCTGGGAAGGCAGGAAGGAAACGTATGAGAAAACAAGTTAAGCGAGAATTGGAAATGGACTGATATTAAGGTCCTGGCCCACCACCTCTACCCACGTTTATTCCTGACAAGGGTTCCTCTGTTTTTAACAGCTGTATGACAGGCGAAATTTCATTTCAACAGCTGCCGCGTTTCTTGGCATGGTGCTGCAATGAGACGTTCGTTGAATTTCTGCCTGTTGCTAGGTATTCCAGGAATTAAATTGTGTGGTTTACAGAACTATGTGCTATAGCAGCGATGGTTCAGCCCAAGTTTGGAGTCCTAATCTGCTCCCCCCAGCACATTTTTCTGTCTCCCTCAGGACCCCACCAATAAAAATGGCAGCAGCAATAGGGGGGATTAAAGGGTGAGGAAGACACATCACTGTTGCGCTTTGTTTTTTATGTTTTCCAAGTCCCTCAGCGGCTCTTTTCATAGCAAGAGACTAATAAATTGAACCAACAATAATAATTACTGGGGCAGGTGCAACCCAATGCTCTGTTTGGAATGCAAATCACCCCCTCTCTGGTCATCACATCAGTTATTTGACGAGTACAGAGGAGATGATAACCCTCTCCCCTTGAGCTGTTCTGTCTGCACAGCTCAGCTCAGCTCAGGAGGGGCAGCTATGGGCCTACCAGTCCGAGTACATGAGAAGAGTGTGGGGTGGCCATGCCCACTGCTGTTATGCAGCCCCTGGAAGGTTGGTCAAGGGTGAATACAGCCCTCAGACCAAAAAAAGCTAGCCATCCCTGTAGTATAGGCTTATAGGACTACTCTGCCCGGTAAGATAGTATTCAGCTCTGTGAGCTTCTGGATTCCCTTTGCACTGTCCAATCAACCTGGCTATACCTGGGTCCAAGGTGATTTCTATATATCGGTGAAAGTCCTTCAGGATTTGAAAAGGGTCCAGATTGTGGTGGCTGAGGCTCTCCTAGGAAAAGAGAAATAAAGCAGGTTGCCCTGTTTTATAAACCAAGCTGCAGAGAGAAAATCCAAAAGGGATGAGCCACAAAATTAGTCAAAAGCGAACTGGGACCTCCAGCTAGGCCTTTTCACACACTGGTTTACTGTGGAAAATACATCAAAGAATCCTGAGAACTATATTTTGTTAAGGGTGCTGGCAACTGCGATTCTGTGAGGGGTAAACTACAGTTCCTAGGATTCTTTGGGGCAAATAATGTGTTTTAAATGTATAGCGTGTATTCAGCCATTTTAGTTCAACAATTGATATGCTGGTTTACATCTTACTGCACAATCCAAACCCCAGATCCACTGGGATGAGCAGGTTTGGATCCAATGGATTTTGGGCTGCTCTGCTAAGCCAGGGCTACACCTGTGTAAATCCCCTTCCCTGGCTGAGCTGGAGCTATCCCCAGATGGGGCTACACCATCATAGTTTAAACCAGTTAAACTTAAACCGGCATAAATTATGTTGACTTCCTATAGTTTGGATTGCTCTGCCCGTCTCTAATTAGTGTGCAGTTAGGACATAAAAGAGATGATAAAAATAAAATCAGTTAAAATGGCTGCTGAAACAAAAAGGTCTTAGTTAGGCATCAGTAGTTCAATAGGGAGGGGGCTTGTCTGATCTCAGCTGGGAGGGACTTCAACAGAGTTATGGTCCCAGTATGCTAGTTTTTAGTTTATATTGATATTTAAGAGGATTTCATATAATTATTCTGTGCTGCTTTAAAATGTGGATTTTAGTTTGTGAAATTTCAAGAATGTCGTAAACTGCTTTAGAGACTCATTTGAAGAATGGAGCAGAATATACATTATTACTACTAAAAATAATGTTGCATGCCACCCCAATCTCCAAGCAGTGAGAGATTTCCAGGGGTCCCTGCAGTTACCCAGGGGTTTGATTTCCTGGGAAAGAAGGTCAGTGGAGTCTGTGGTGTCTTTGTGAAATATGGTTTATTTATTTACACACATTCCAACCTGAGCTTAAGATGGAAGGGTTCAAAGCACCAACAGTCCAATCTCTTGCTTTTCCATCAGGCCTACAGGAGGCACTCTAAAGCCATGGTGCAGAGACCCAGCCTCTCTGCCTGCCTCCAATTCCCAGCCTTTCCTCAGACTCAACTCAAAACTCCTGAAGAATTTCAATAACTAGGATCTCCCTGGCCCAGTTAACGGGCACTTGATAGGCCCATTAACTCACCTAGCCACTCTATTAGACTAACAAAGGGGACTCATCTGACCAGCAGAGCAGGTTTCTCACCCCCAGGTGCAGAATTCCAAGTCGGAGGCTGGAAGGGGACTCCTAGAAATCATCCATCCCAACCCCAAACCCATAACAATAATAATGGTAAAGTTCCCACGGCCTACTTTGTCGAAACCTACCTTGCGCTCCTCAAATTCATCCAGATCTGTGTCATCCTCCTCATCTTCCAGGCGCGCTGCTTGCTTATGACAGTGGACTTCCACGTACGTCTCTCCTAGAGTCTCGAGGTCCACAAGGACTTTGGTGCCTGAGCGAAACACGGGCACCCCTTGGTCACGGAAGATGTAGGTGGGGAGCTTCTTTTCGTAACTGCCAGGATCGTTGGCGATGCCCCCGCTTTTCAGTGCCAACGTGGGGTTATACCTCACGGGGATGAGGAAGTCAAAATCGTTGGAACTGCTCTCCGTTTGAAGATGCAGCCCTTCCCTGTAGCTGCCCACTGGGACGGGGTCCTTGGGGTATAACCCGCTGCTGGATTCATAGGCCCACTTCACCATCTTCTCTACCGTGCTCTTCACCACATAAAAGTTCTTTCCCACCCTCCAGTCTTTGTCCCCTAAGAGGAAGACCTTGTCGGCATAAAACCGCTGCAGGCTCTTCTCTCCCTGAGCAGGATCCTCTTCGCCCATCGTAACGGATCTCGCTAAAATCCTCCCCGTCTTGTTCGGCCTGGCTCTCCTTCCCTCTCTGAAGTTTCACTTTCCCTTCTAGCCCAGCCCTGTTCATTCATTGCGGCTTTTTGCCCTTGACGGTCTCAGAGATGGGGGAGGGACAAAGGAGAGAGGCAGGAATTTTTAGTTTCCTGCAAGTCAAAGGAACAGTTAACTCTCAAAATGCAGATCTTCCCTCCCCCCACCCCCACCCCCACCCCGGATAAGCATGTGAGGTACATAGCCGAGCCAACAGTGAGCTGAGCCAGACATTCTTGGGAAGGGTTAGAAGCCACTTCAACAGCTCCTGCCTGTTGGATTCGGAAAGGATTCTCTATAATATGGAGCAATCATATTGGGCTAGGTCTATACATGCGTGGCACAAGAAGGGAATGAATTGGCAGAATGGACTAGATAATTCAGGCTACAGCAAGGCATATGGTTTTAAATGTTTCCCCGTGTAATAATAAAAATAAGAACATAAGAAGAGCCTGCTGGATCAGGCCAGTGGCCCATCTAGTCCAGCATCCTGTTCTCACAGTGGCCAACCAGGTGCCTGGTACCTCTCCATAATGAGAAACGTAGCTCATCAGGGATACTGGGTGCTTGTAGCCCAGCAATTTCTGTGCTGTGCTTCTTTTCTGTTCACGGCAAGCATTCAAAAAAGTATAGACCAGGCCCATGTGCGGCCAAAACTCTCAGCCATACTACACTTGCAGCAGAATGAAGTGGCAGAAATATTCTGCAAGTCAGGAACCTATGTTTGAATCCTTCCACAATCAAAAGCTCTCCTCCTGCAGCTAGAAAACAAATAAATGAGGTGGGCTAGAAACATCCCTCCCCCCATGAGCTAGTTTTATATTTGTGATTGGAAAAAAATTGGAAAGAAAACACATTTGGAAGTGGCGCTCCTCTCCTGTAGTCTGAAGTGGTACAGTCAGTGCTACTGCCTCATTCATTCCACTGCATGTGCAGACCCAGCCATAGAGTTCATCTTTTTGTGTTATTATGCCCAGTAGGGTAGTGGCAAATTCAGAAGGGACGCTTCATTATAGTCACAGTAACCCCTCCCCTTTTTTTGCTGTGGGGTTGTAAATGAGATCCTTGTTAATGCCTTCTCCCACAGCAACAGACATCCCTAGGAGCCAATAAGCATGAAAGAGGTGTGTTAGCTACTGAAAAGAGCCTTCTCTGTGGCTGACTCACTTCCTTTCACTCTAATTGCTTTCAATCATCAGGAAAGGTTAAGGAAGCATGTTAGAAGACTCTTCTCAGTGGCTAACACACTCCCTTTTCATGCTGATTGGCTTGTGGGATGCTGGAGACTTAGGGACCCTGCTCCCAAAAAGGTAAAGGGTCTAAGACCCCCTGGGACCCTGGACCACTACACTCCTGATTATGCCCAAGCCTCCAATGTGGAGAGTAGCAGAATAGGGGTCTCAGCACCCTTACAAACTACAGCTCCCATGATTCTTTGGGGGAGACCATGATCATTTAAAGTGGTGTGATACGGCTTTAAATGTATAGTGTAGATGGGGCTATTAATAAGTCTTTCTTGTGTCACCCACACTTGCTGAGTTAGCTTGTCACTAGTAGGAGCACATCCCCTAATTTTGTGTGTCACAGTCTCCTTGATGGAGGGCTTTTGTGTTTCCATTTTATGCAGATAAGCAGTTTGGCTGCTGTGCATGTGTGTAAGTAATCTGAAATAATAAGCTTTATTTCTTTCCTTACTGCTGATACTGTGTCATTATTTGTGTCCTGCAGCTCTTGCTGTTAGTTCAGTTGTTATAATTGTTTTTAATTATTACTGCTGTATTGCATTTCATTATGTTGTGTGTTGCCTTGTGCTGTGTGAGAGGAACAGTGGTAAATAATAATAACGATGATAATATAACCCAGCACCACCACTGGGAGAATGGCATGTATCATGTAGCCCAGTGTGTTTTGAATGTTCTGTGTTTACCGTTCCTCATAGACAACTCTGCTAATACCCGCCAGTGTAATGCACAGGATTCTGGGTAGGGCAGCCAACCAATTCGGGCGGGAAACCTTTGAACCGGTTAACCAAACCCAACATGGTTATATGTGGCAGGGTAGATGCATGTTTCTGTCAGCTACACATTTTAGGTGAATAGACAGCTTTGCAGGCATATTCTGTTCACAGTTCTACAAGGCCAGCGCTGAAGACATTTTGCTACCTGAGGCGAAGGACAAGATGCTTCTTTCTCTCTCCCTGCCCCATTGCACACCTGAGGGCAGCAGACTCACTGCAGGGACCACAGTGCAAGTTGTGTGGTACCCACAGCTCTGTCCTCCATCACTTCGCTGCAGCCCCCTGTCCATCAGTACCTGCAGCCTGAGGGAACTGCTACACTCTGCCTAACAGTAGGGCCAGCCCCGCAACCTGTTAACACAGCAACAGACTGTTCTACCCTATTTCTGTCCCCTGGCCAGTTCTGGGCTCTGCATCAGATACAAGAAATTTCTGTGTGAAGAGCTGTTGGCCCTCATTCTGGAGCGTGTTCTAAGGCAAGTGTGTGGAACCTGTCCGGATGTTGCTGGACTACAACTCCCACCAGCCCCAGAGAGCATGGCTAATGCTCATTAATGATGGGAGTTGTAGTCCCACAACATCTGGAAGGTTAAAAGTTTCCTGTTCTAGGGCCTGACCTACATGTAATGCATGGGTGGTCCTGGCCAGGCCTATTGGGCCTCACAATAGCTTTGCTTGACCTGAGAGAGTGACGTCTTAGACAGCCCCCAGCATTTCCCCGTGGCTTCATGTTACGTTGGACCATTGACTGGAGTGGGCAAGATGTCTTTCAGGGAAGGTTATCCAATGATATTGAGGAACTCCTGATAAACTCCCAAAGAAGACTATCCTTTCTCCAGATGTGGCATAGTGGTTAGAGTGTTGGACTATGACCTGGGAGACCAGGGTTTGAATCCCCACCCAGCCATGAAGCTCACTGGCTGATCTTGGGCCAGTCACTGCCTCTCAGCCTCAAAGGAAGGCAATGGTAAAACCACCTCTGAATACCAGTTACCATGAAAACCCTATTCATAGGGTCACCATAAGTAGGAATCGACTTGAAGGCAGTCCAATTAACACCACTTGTAAAGTGTAATGAGTATGCAGGTAGCACCTCCAACCATTAGATGGTGCTATTTCCTTACTGTATAGCTTATTGTTTTCCCAATAACCCTGCTGATTTTTTACCCCCACAAAACAAGAATGATGTTGATGAGGTAGGGAGTGATGAAACAGAAGTGTGTAAGTATTAACCACCCTGTCACTTCATTTCCAGTTCTCTTCACTCTCAGATTTATCTTTTCCTATAATCCTGCCAAGGAAGGCAAGAAGAACCAGCCAATGTTTAGGTGCTTTTATTGATTTTCAATGAGAAGTTGAAGGTGGATGGATCACACTTCTGTATATGGGTTGTTATTTTTGGTGTGTGGAGAGGGAGGATTGATTACACCCTCCAATTTCTTGTTCTTTGTCCCAGTGGAACCCAACAGCATTGACCAAAGGCCCCGACCGTCCGCTGATGAAACGGAGAATTGTGTTTGGGAACAAAGGCTCAGCGTCGAAGGTGGTCCCAGAACCAGAGCTAGGCCCGAAGGCAAAGACACGGCCTACATTGGTGTGGAAGGCAAGATACTCCACATAGCTTCCAAAACGGCCCAGGACCTGCACAAATCCTTCTCCGAGAAACAGCTGCATGCCAGATGGGCTACCCAACAGGATCCCTTCAGTGCTGGACCACGAGTCACCATAGCGAACCTGGATGCTGCATTGATAAGGGATGGCTTGTAGTTAGTTAAGGCTGCTACCTTTTGAGGGACAGTGATCCTGGGCTTTTAACTGCTGCACTTCAGGTAAAAATCAACAGAAAACCACCTTTAATTACCACCCATGATTCACCACTATATCAGGCAATTTGTATTTCATCTGTTCTCTGTCACCAGGGCTGGCTACAGAATTTTCTGGGCCCAGTACACTGTAAGATAATTGGGGAGCTTGCATAGTTCCATTTTGAGCACCTTGCAAGTCCTGACAATCAGCTGATCATCAACTCCGGCAAAAGTAGGCCACTTTATGGCATTGTGACATCAGGTAATTGACAGCTGGGTGGCCCTACGGGAGCTGTGAGAGAGAAATGTCTGGCGCACTGGCCGGATCCAATTCCTCCAGAGCTGCACAGAGTTATGCGAAGCCCCAACAATCACAGATCGACTATGTGGGCAAAAAAAGGCTCACCTGATACTGTTGTCATGTTAGGTGATTGACAAGTGAGCAGCCCATCCACCTGTCAAACGTGGCCTGCAGAAGATCAGTATCCGGCCCACCGACTGGATCCAATTCCCCATCCCTGCTGTATGTGGATTGGGCCTTCCATCCTACCCACAATCTATTAGCAAGAACTACAATGTCACCTGCATCCTCCCCCCATAGAGCCAAAGACTTAGCCCCTGTACCAAACTCAAAGAACTGAGCCATAAGTCCTTTGCCATGTTTTGTTTTAATATGTTTTTAAGGATGTTTTGTTTTAATATATTTTAAAGTCTGTTTTATTATATTTTAGAGTGTTTTTAGTGCTTTTGTTTGCTGCCCTGGGCTCCTACTGGAAGGAAGGGCGGGATATAAATCCAATAAATAAATAAATAAATAAATAAATAAATAAGCTGCATTTTCTCATGAAGGATTACTTGTGCAGTCAGATCCGGTCTTTGTTGTTTACTCAGAAGTGTGTCCCACTGTGTTTAATGACCCTGCTACTTTCCAGTCATTGCCACCCCACTGTAAAGATCTTTTTACACTAACCCCACTGAAGATGTCACCACAGATGGTGTCCCAAAAGACATACATACCTTACTATATACCTGTCGTTTGCCCTTATTCTCAAGGCTGTAATGGGGCCATCCAGCAGGTTACTTGATTGGTCGAAAGGGTCCCCATTCTTGCCACCATATTCTCCAGAGTAAGAGAAGAACCTCATCTGAGCTGGATCCATAAAAGGGATGAGCGACCCATTAATTAACTGAATGGTGCATTAATTCAATCAATTCTTTGCCCTTCCATGCTTCCTTCAGAGTAGGTCCTGAGGCCCCCCTTGGCTGTACAATGGCTCTTCTTTTAAAACAGGGTGGGGAACCTTTGGCCCTCCAGATGTTGCTGAATTATAATTCCCATCATCCCTGGCCATTGACCATGCTGGCTGGGGCTGATGGGAGTAGTAGTTCAGCAACACCTGGAGGGCCAAAGATTCCCTGCACCTGCCTTAAAGGCTTTAACATGACAACACTTCTCCCTATCGTATTTTGTCAGCCACTACCACAGACTTGCAGGCATATACACCTCTTGACAGCTGGTACAGCACAGTGGGGAGGAGAGCCTGGCTGGGAGTCCACAGTCTGTGAGTTCAAATCCTAGATCGTGTCTCCTGGGTGTCAAGGGACAGCTAAAGATCACCCCCACAGTGAGTGGCTCAGGGGTTACATGCCCTGCCACCTGTGCAGCCGTGGGCAAGCTGCATAGTCCCAAGGAGACAAGTTGACCCCCAGCTGGCAGTTGTGGACAAGGAAGGGGCTGGCTTGTGCAGCTGTGGCAAGCTGAGCAGGCCCTAGCCCACTGGGGAGGACTACCCTCAGAGGGAGGCAGTGGTAAACCCCCTCTGAATACCGCTTACAGTGAACTCCCTATTCATAGGGTTGCTGTAAGTCAGGATCGACTTGCAGTCCATTTCCATACATCTCTTATACATGCATGGGGCTTTCTTTGTTTCAGAGCTCACATCCAGAATTTGCTCAGGCCCCTGGTCAAAAAAGGTGTGGTGTGGTGCATAAGGGGGCTTGCACTGGGGGGGGGTTGGACTTCCTGAGCCATGGTGGGGAACCCTTGGTCCTCCAGATATTGTTGGACTTCAGCTCCCATCATCCTGACCATTCTGGTTGGGACTGATGGGAGGTGGAGCCCAGCAACATCTGGCCACAGGTTCCCCCCCCTAAACCAATTCTAAACAGCAAAAGATAATACGCACAAGCATTTAAATCATTAAGTGTTTTTTCAAATTTTGTTATTTATCTAGATTGAATAAATTTTATTTTTATAAGGTAAGATTATACCTCCCCCCTCAATAATTTCAATTCAGTGTTGAACAATGGTGTATCATTTCATATATTTTTTAAAAAATGTTTTCATTTTTTAATTTGTTCGCATTTTTATCCCATCTTTCTTCCAAGGAACTCAAGGTGGCAGGCATGGTTCTCCTTGTCTCCATTTTGTCCTCACAACTACCTGGTGAGGTGGATTAGACTGAGAGAAGATGACTGGCCCAAAGCCCAAAGTGAGCTTCATGGCTGAGTCCGGATTTGAACCCTGCCTTGCCAAGTCCTAATCTAACATTCTAACATTGCAGCACACTGACTGTCTGTATATAATTACACTGTGTATTAGAATCATAGAAACATAGATTCGTAGAGTTGGCAGGGGCCTATAAGGCCATCGAGTCCAACCCCCTGCTCAATGCAGGAATCCAAATTACAGCATACCCGACAGGTGGCTGTCCAGCGGCCTCTTGAAGGCCTCCAGTGTTGGAGAGCCCACCACCTCCCTAGGTAATCAGTTCCATTGTCATACCGTGCTAACAGTTAAGAGTTACAGTTCACAATCAGTGCAGATGATCTGTTTGTCCTATTTGTTTTAGCTGTTGAGTGGATAGTGGAGTACGCAGCCTGTAACAGCCGCCCCTGCTGACCAAGTGTCCCAGGCTGTTGCCCCAGGCTTTGCCAATGCATGTCCAGTTCTTGCAGCCCCTTGTTGCACATTATCACAACCTTTCCATAATTCTTCTTGTCCAGATGCATGATGCAGTGATGCTGCCCCATTTCATAATCTTACCTGGATTACTGGACACTTCAGCATAGAGGAGGGACAGGAGAATGAATGCCAGCATCTTGGAGGGTGAAAAAAGGTAGATCTGAAGGTTACAAAAGAGACAGAAGTTACAGCTCTCAGGGGCTCATTAATTAGTCAATTTAGATAGCAAAATGCTTGGACTAGCACCTCTTCATTCATAATTCCGTGATGGTAGCCAGTCGTTGAATCGGAAGCACTCAAAAGATAAGGAGGGAATGCTTTGGTGCAGTGAGATGAATAAAATGTATGCAGGTTCTTATCAAATCTAGATTTTGGGGGGGGGAGAATTGTAAGAGGGAATTGTTCGCTTGACAAATGGTATTTTAAAAAAATTAATACAATACTTCAAGGTGATTTTTAAGTGACCACAAATCATACTATTCTTTGATAATCAGATTCTGTTCTACTGGGGATCTGGACTACTTGAGTTTTGAATACAATCTTGGGAATTTGGAGTATATAACGTGTTTTGGACAGAAATGTCAGGAGTTTCCAAAAGAAAAAAAACAGATGAGGTTTAAGAATAAAACACTAATCGCATTAAATACACACACACACCCCTAGATTCTTTAGATTGTAATTCTACACATACTTTAGACTGTAATCCTATACCTGGAAGTAAGTCCCATTGAATTTAAAGGGACTTATTTTTGATTAGACATGTATAGGATTTTGTTGTTTCAGAACAGTCTTGCTCCCCACCCCCTCCTCCATAGCCATGAAAAAAAAAGATATTTATCCTGTATTTTACCCTTGAAAAATCTTGAAAAGTGCATTATATAAAAGCTTCAGCCCTGTAAATGCTAGCTTTGGTGAACCTACTTACCACAATGCTAGTTTCTCCAGCAAAATTTTGTAAATTAACTTGCTCAGGACCTGCATATGTCAGTAGAAGCACAAGGTTGTGGCCTTACTCTCCTTGTTTTAGATGCATAGGAAGGCATTTCGGGTTCTCAAAAGGGTCCCTTTCAGTCTCTGTTGCTTCTGTAGAATAGACAGCCTTATCTTTGAGAAAGTAGCTCCTATTGGTTTGGCACCAGCTTGTGTTATTTTGGGAGTGTCATTTTACCTGATATAGGCACCTGGGCTACCTAACAGTCCATCTATTGTGATCTAATATTTCCTGCTCCTATTCCATGTTCAGCAAAATACAGTAAGTTCCAGGAATCATAATTGAATGATCAAATGCTTCAGCAATTACTTTCTTTTCAAAATATGGGCAGCTCCTATAATTCATTGCTTCCTAAGATTGAAAAGAAGTCTAAAGTTGTGAAGCATTACATGAAAATAAAGAGGTTTAAATGTCTATGTATGTACAACTTAAATAGCTGCAAAGGGCACACTGGCAAAGGATAAATCAGTGCTGTTAGATCACTGCAATAAAATACTGCAGCGTGGAGAGCTTCTGTTCAGTGTCCTCTTTTGGGATACTCCACCCACTCCTCCTCACACCGTGTTTCCATCCCCCCCCCCAACATTATGTTAGTATTCCATGGCTACTGAATCTGCACAGTCCTTACTGGGCAGTTTTGAGGGTTCCCCCGCCTGAGTTTTTAAAAATAATAATAATAATAAACTTTAATTTATAGGCCGCCTATCTAGCCAAAAAAGTTTTTTTAAGTACTTCTACAAACCTTGCGGTTCCTCAGACCTGCTGGTCCCCCTGCCTCTTGTGCATGGACAGTAAAAAAAAAAAAATGGTGATCCTAGACCCAGGTAAAAATCAGTAAAGATCCCAGAAGTCCACAAACTCAGAGCAGCAGGGGCATGATTAAGGGGTGACCCAGGTCCCTGAGCAAAAGCAGAAAGTGGCAAGCGTCCAAAAAGCCAAGAATAAAAAAGGGGAAACCCCAAGATGCTGAAAAATGTGGTGTTTGTTTTTTTTAAAGCCCAACACTTTTCAGCCACTAAGTTGTCTGGCCTTCGTCAGGAGCTGTAAATAAAAGTGCAAGGACACACATTACACATATAACACAAAGTGCATTACAGCATGAAATCATATCTTGTGTTATATGTGTAATAATGTTGTGTGTCCTTGCACTTTTATTTACAGCCCCTGACGAAGGCCAGACAACATAGTGGTCAAAACATGTTGGGCTTTAAAAAATAAAAAAAATAAACACATTTTTCAGCATCTTGGGGTTTCCCCTTTTTTATTCCAGATCCCTGAGTCCCAGGGCTTTTGTGTCTGGCCTCAATGCCCTGCCTTTTCCCCCTCCTCTGTTTTAACTGTAATGTTTTAAAAACCATATTGCTTACTACAGGGAGGCTTGGCACACTACAAATCACAGTCGTGGTGAGATCCAGCTGCCCGCTATCTTAATTTTTTTTAGTTTTAATACATACACAAGCAGCAGATCTTGCCAACAGATTGTGGATGGGGCACCCCCCCCCAATCCACATACAGTTTACTAGGTCCAGAAAATCCTGTTGGCACCCCAGAGCATGGAGTAAGCCCTGACAACAAGAGCCAGAGTTTTTTGGCCAGAGTCTTTTAACTACCTAGCAACACCCCTGCAAAGCAGAATGTAAGAACTTATTTATTTATTTATTAGATTTATTAGTCGCCCATCTGGCTGGTTGTCCAGCCACTCTGGGCGACGTACAGAATAAAAACATACAAATACATTAAAACATTAAAATCTCAAACAGTAGTAATAAAACCTAACCCACCCCAAAAGCCTGTCTGAAGAGCCAGGTCTTCAAGGCTCGGAGGAAGTTCATTATAGTGGGGGCATGGCGGAGATAGTTTGGGAGGGAATTCCACAGAGTGGGAGCCACAATTGAAAAAGCCTTCTCACTAGTCCTCACCAGTCTAGCTGTTTTAACTGGTGGGATAGAGAGAAGGCCTTTTGAGGCTGATCTTCTTGCGCAGCATCCTTGATGAAGCTGGAGGCGCTCTTAAGAAGAGTCATGCTGGATATTCTCACAGTGGCCAAGCAGAAGCCTATGGGAAGCCCACAAGCAGCATCTGAGCACATCATCATCATCATCATCATCTGTTTATTTGTATGCCACTTTTTCACAAAATTGTGCCCAAAGTGGCTCACAACATGCCAAATGAACAATAACAATTCAAAACATATTAGAAACCAGTAGAAATAATCATATCAGTAAGTACAAAAACCCAATCTATACAGCATTATGAAGAACAACACAAATAAGCTAACCTAATTTAACACCTTAAATTAAACATTGCACAAAATGTTATGTATTATCACAGCACCGTCGGTGTGCAATGGAGGTGCTTTATACAGTGGAAGTGGAAGGTCCCTGCCCCAAGGAGCTTACAATTTAAAATTAAGCACAGGGGAAACAATAGAAGAAGGAAAAGGAAGTGGAGGCAGGGGTAAACAGGAAAGCAATATGCAGAGTTGTTTCAGTTACACATGCTTAAGCTTAGTTACAGGCTAAGTCAGAGAAGAGGGACTAGGGGGTGGTGTCAAAGCCTTTATGAAACAGGTGGGATTTGAGGAGGATATGAAGGCACAACAGCACTCTCCCCTGGTATGCAGAAGCACACTGCCTTTGACGGTAGACGAAGTCTCTCTGTTCTGCTGTGGGTGTCCCCTGTCGTTTCTCAAACACTGGTGAGTAAGAAGGAACCTCAAGAGATTCTTGTTCATCTGCCCATCCATGATGGGTCATACTGCGCTCAGGTTTGCAGTACGAGAAGCTGAAGCAGGACATTAGCTTTTCTTCAAGCAGATGGGATTTATAGCCCAGGGATCATCTCGCCATAGAGGCAAATTGTATTAAAGGCAGTCTATTGACTACAAGAGACAATGCAGTGACAAAAAATACCAACTTTGGTAACTTTTGCAGAGGCACAGAAATGCTACAAGGTGGCAGCAGACACCATGAAATTGGGACATAAGCCTGAGTGGTGTGACCTGCATCTCTATATATGTTTTTATTAACTGCTTAATATCCAAATAGCTGCTTTTTAAGGACTTGAAAACAGCTCATGGTGACTTTTCCACCACTCAAGTGGATTTATATCACCTTGGTTCACAAACAAGTCTTCTGCTGCTGTGAAAATCACCACAGTCCCCTCCCAACTGTATGCCTTTAACTGGTATATAACAGGCATAATTTATGTTTGCTTGCTTGTTTCTTGCATTTTTATCCTGTTCTTTCTCTCGGGAACTCAAGGCCCTTTTAACTTCACAACAACCCTGTGAGGTCAGGTAGGCTGAGAGTGACTCAGGGCTGGCATCAGCAGCTGGCACCCTGTGGCAGCTGCCAGGGCTACTGAGCCCACTGCTGGTGTTTGCTGTTTGCTGGTGTTTATGTAATAAAATATCTGTTTTTACCCTGTTGTACACCGCCCTGAGAGCTTGTTGCTATAGGGGGGTCTAAAAATGTAATAAAATAAAATAAAAATAAATAAAATCCCCTTATTTGTTGTGTCAGATAGCTGGATCAAGCCCCCATATTAATTTCCCACAATACCCCCAACCTAGTGTTGCTCTGAGGAATTGTGGGACATTTAAAGGGTGGCTAGACCCAGCTGCACAGTGCTGCCTTCAGAGCCAGAGCCTGCTAGACCCCACTGACAGAGGAGGTGGCCCACTGGAGCAGTGCCAGCTGATGGCTTCATGTCAGTGGGGCAGTGGAATCCACTCCGGGTTTTAATCCAAACTAAGCGGATTCCTCTGCTCCATTGACATAGAGCCATCAGCCACCACTGCATCAGAGGATGCTGCTCCCAGGGACCACTGAAATCTGGAGCTGGTCCTGAAGTGACTAATCCATGGTTGAGCAGGAATTTGAACTCAGGTCTCCCTGGTCATATAATCCAATGCTTCGTGTAATCCATGCTGCATCACATTAGTTGTCAATATGCACTGCTTTTCCCCAGCAGAATTATTCCCAAGTGTTGTGAAGGGAATAATTTCACCAGCTGAATTTCTGCCTGTCATGCACAGATACAGGTTTCTTGGTCTCTAGCCTCTGTCCGTAAGAAAAGGCACCAGCCTTATGCACTCGTCGTATTTCCTCCTTTTAAACCACAAGGAGAACTATGTTTTGTGATATCACTGGGAGATATCACAGAGTGCTTCAACTTTGGACACAGGCATCCTGGGAAAGCATGGACTCTGTGCCACAGGACAGGGGCAAGGAACAGGATTCTGAGTTCCCCCATCTGCTGCAGGCCCCTTTGACATGTGGGTAGGGCATAGAGTGTAGTATTGTAGTTGCTAAGGTTGCCAACTGACCTATGCCTTTAACTTTTGCTTTTTGTGGCATGGAACAATCACCTGCTAATCAGCAGATGAAGAGGATAAGGCACAGGAGCAAGGGGCAAGAAGAAAGTTGGCAACCTAATGGTATTTTCACAAGAAAAAACCATTTAGGAGCAGGAGTCTGTACTCTTTTAAAACAGGAGTCCATAATCCTAAAGCTGCAGTCTTCGCCTTTTTATGCATGAAACAGAACTGTGATTATTTTTGTTAAAGTGGAGCCACTGAAAAATACTGTTTCCACCAGTCATTTGTGCAACCGGCAAAAAACCAAAATGTGCCAATTTTCTTCCTGATGTAGAGGCACAAACTAAGAAAATCTTAAACCTGCGGAATGTTTCCCCTTTTCAGGCAGCTGTTGAGGGCACAGCAGCCCTGCCAGGGAAAAAAAGGTGGCAATCTTCATAGCATTTGGAACTTTCCAAGACAGCAACAAATGAAATCATAACAGCGGAGCGGTGTTTTTCTGAAGGGCTCAAAGCACCGCACATACATTATCACAGTGATTCTTTCAACAGTCTTGTAAGGTAGGTCTGTATTGCTATTGATATGGGAGTGGTCAGGCTGATTGATGCTAGCTTGCCCATCAGCTCCACCTTTGGTCAATGCACAGCTAAGCTAGGCTTTGAACTAGCTATAATGGGAAAAGCTTCACTTGTTGAATTTCTGCCTGTCATGCAACTGTTACGGGCACAGGAGCATTGCTGGAGTAAAGGCAGCCGCCCTCCCACCTCCTCTGCTTCCGCTCCGGAACTGGACCACCATCCACCCCCTTCCTCCTCCTCTGACTCATTCTCCTCTCTTCAAACAATCCTTGGTCCCTGTCTCCCTCTCGCTCTTTTTTGGCTGAAGGCCTCTGGAATGTCTGAAATTAATTCTTTTGACTAGCAAGTGGCAGGGGCAGGAAAGGGCTGTGTGCGTTGACAAGTCAGGACTCCTGAGCCAGCTGGGGAGGAGGGTGGCCAAGGAGGAGAAGGTCCAGCCTCCGCACGGTGGCACACTGGGACAGGCATGGAGGGTTGCTTATAGCAAGTGCAGTGCAGATCTCCAGCCAGAACTCTCGGCTCCCCCTTTCTGTGTGTTTGTGTGAGTTTTTAGTTCTGTGCCCCCCCCTGCCCCCACCAAGACTCTCCTTCTCAATCTGTGATTCATTCTGTTGTTCCGGCTGGGTAGCTCTGACCTTACGCACACACAGCCCCACACATTCCTTCCCCATGAGCTTTTCCGTCTGAGCTGCCTCCTCTTTGGGTTTTCCATCTCTTTCTTTAATCTGTTCCTCCTCTTCCTGCTTGCCTTTCCCAAGTTTTAAGTGTAATATGAAATGATTGTCCTTTTGCAAGATTACATTTAAAAGATTTCCCGTATTGGATGCGTGCATTTCTTAATTACAGCCAACTTTGGCTCTCTCTGTGGCCACGACAGCACCTTTGAGGCACAATGCTTGTTTTTATGTTTGCCGCAGGAGCCAGTCCCACTGTCCTATCAATGGGGTTTTACTTTCTAGGAAGTGTGTTTAGGATTGCTGCCGCCATCTGTATTAGGACCCAGTTTGCCCATGTACATTCTTCAGTGAGTGTGGTAGAGTTCTGAGGTGGTAGAAGAGATAATCTCATTTAAGGGGGGGAGCGGGAGGCCACTTTTCCTTAAAAAAAAAAAAAAAAGCTCCCCTAACAGAGCAGGAAGTGACCCGAGACAGAACCATTATCTTCAGCATGTTAGGGTTTTTTACTTACTGAAAGCAGTTCTCCAGATGCTGCTGGTCCACAACTCCCATTGTCCCTGGCCACTGACAATGCTGGCTGGGGCTGATGGGAGTTGGAGTTCTGCAGCATCTGGAGGGTCACTGGTTCCCTATCTCTGCCCTACACTGATCATCAGGGTCACCCTTCCCCAAACTGGCACCCTCCCTATGTTTTGGACTCCAGCCCTCACCAGCCTGAGGCAACATGGCCAATGGTAAGGGATGGTGGAAGTTGTAGTCCAAAACATACAGAGGGCATCTGGCTGAGGAAGACTCGCCCAGGTCTTGTATCTTAATACAGGCCTGAAAATAGCCACTCGCCTCTGGTGAGTAGGAATTGATTCCAGGCAACCAGGTTGGGAAGAGTTTGTAAACTTCACACTTTTATGGTTTCTTAGCCTTTAACTGATGGCTCACACCAACTGCACCACTTTTTTTTTTTTGGTCAAGGGAGGGGAGGTAGTATTTTTTGCAACAACAAAAAATCACTGAGGGAGAGAGAGGCAGAAAAACCGGCATATACAGTCAAAATGGAAAGAAATAAAACAAATTTAAAAGTGGAGTGGCAGTTTGCAAGTTAAATAACAGATGAAAAGGTGGCAGACTACTGGCTTGAACTGCTGAGCCAGTTCATGGTTATGATGACCCAGCCTAGAGAACTTCCAGACAACCTTACTGAGTGTTTATTCTGATTTGTTAGCAGAGACGTTTGATGATATTGTGTTAAGCAAGGGTTATCCCACTCATTCCCGTGCATTTCCCTGTCCCTTTCCTTACAGCAAAAGTCAGATTTTTTTTCTGAGGGGGTCAATGAGTTTGTTGCAACAAGACTTCTAAATCAACTTCAATTGCGCAACCTGAATTTGCCAGTATATGATTGAATCCCACCTGAAAATAGTGGCAGTCTGGGAGCACCCTTAGTAATCAACCAGTCATGGAAATTATTCTGGCTTAATTAACCTGGAATAAAAGGGTGAAAGCCTATATCTGTAAACACAGAGGTATATGATGTCAGAGAGCGTCTTCTTGAATAGAGCGGACCATAGAGTGATTGGCCCCACCTCTTTGCCTTGACCATATAATATATTTAGCAGTCAGAAGATGGCAGAATGCAGCTCCCTTGACACTTCAGACTGGTTTCTACCAAGAAATTCTGGAAATTGGACTTATGTAGAAGAATGCTAAACATTCAGTCTTATACAACAGAATTGGGGAAGGCTTCTGCCTGAAACTCTGGAAAACTGCTCCCTGTCAGTGCAGATAGCACTGAGCTAGATAGACCAGACTTGATATAAGGCAAGCCTTCCTATGTAAAGTTCCCAGTGTGTATTGGGAGAGTACTTCTTCACAGAGTGGCTCAGATAAACTATGGAATTTGTCCCCACAAGAAGCAGTGATGGCCACCAACTTGGATGGCTTTAAAAAGAGAATTAGACAAATTCATGCAGGATAAGCCTCTCAGTGGCTGCTAGCCACAATAGCTGTGCTTTGCTTCCAAGGTCAGAAGCAGCATGCTTCTGAATATCAGTTGCTGGAAACTGTAGGAGGGGAGAGTGCTGTGGCGCTCAGGTCCTGCTTGTGGGCTTCCTATGGGCATCTGGTTGGCCTCTGTGAGTACAGGATATTGGACTAGATAGGCCTTTGGCCTGATCCAGCTCTTCTTATGGGCTTTAGGTTTTATGGTAAAAATTCCTTGAATCATTTCACACAAGTGTGCATTATCACTTGTCTGTATGTGTGCCTCCTTCCTAGGTGTAGGAGCCTGCTAAAAAAAATGGTGGGGTAGAATTTGCCCTTTTTATAGTATTCTTTATCTGGTTTTTAGCTGTTTTTTGTATTTTATAGAGTTGTAAGTGACTTTGAGACATCTTTCTGTATAAAAATACTGAATAAATACAATATGATTATTATTCAGTATGAGATATGACTAGAATGGAGAATTGTGCTTTTTTCATCCTGCCTGATAGAAGACTTCTGTGCAGTCCATAAACTTGCATACGTAGTGCTCTATCTGAACAGGCAGTCATATTGAGGAAGTCCTGCATCTGAGATTGTCACCCCTTTTATAGGTTTTTGCTCCTATGCCTTTAAGTAGCAACAACTGAATTTTTTCCCATCTTTCATACCTGGAAAAGCTTCACCTGTTTTTTTCTGTCCCACTTCTCTATGAGGGTTGGGGATATTGTGTATCTGATAAAATTAGCACATTTTGTAATTTAAGAAGATAGGCCAGTATCCCATATGTTTATAAAAATTCCCTGGACTATGGAAAGTTTCCATTTATCCTTGGTATTTGATCACTTTGGGCTTATTTGATAGTTCATTTCCAAAGGCTGCTCCTGCTTTATTTCTGCTCTTTTCATACTTTCAGTAGGCTTATTTATTTTCTTAAAATTATTGATGCTAAATATGCACACCCCCACCCCACCCCAAAAAAGGTCCAGGATCAAGTCCAGTAAAAACATGCATGCACACACAGACACAGTGATGACCTTGTATTGTTCATGCTCGCATGACTAGGGTCTCTTCCAGACTATTTGTCTTTTGGGGTGGGATTCAGTCACATACCAGCAAATTCAGGTTGCCGTCATAATTGATTTGGAGGTCTTGTGCAACAAAGCCATTTCCCCAAAAGATCAGACTTTTTGTGAAGATGAAAGTAATGGGAAAATGCACTGGAAAGTGTGGAATCACATTTGCTTACTGCAATGTCCTTTAACCTCCCCACAAACGAATCAGGATGAATGCTCAAAAAATAGGTTGTCTGGAAGCTCCTTACCATGGAGAATTAAGCAATATTTTCATCCAGTCTCGTGGAAAGGGTTCTGTGTAATTCAGGCGTTTGAACACTTGGTGGTCTAAAGTATCTGGTGACAAGGCACCCCCTGCATCCTAATCCCAGATAGACTGGGTTAGTTATGGTCAGTTGTGACTTTAAAAAAAAGGCACTCTTAAGACACTGACTTTTAAAAATTGCTACTTAAGGGTCCTACTCCCAGAGTTCTCTTCTGCCACTACAAAGTCACACTGTTTGATCCCTCGGCTATATTAAGCTCTCTTACAACACAAAACAGCCTTCTTTCAGTGGATCAACATAATCTCATCTCTTAAAAAAAACCCACCCTGCACACACCTTAGAATTTAAACAGTTAGTTTGATCTCCCTCACAGCCAGGCAACAACTCCAGGGGAAAAAAAATGAAGAGGGTTAGGGAAGCAGACTTTGGACTCATCTCAGTCTGGAGTTGGAAGGAAAATTCAGGTGTTCAGACCTTCCCTAGAGCAGTGTTCTCCTTCCTTCCCTCTGTTCCCTCCCTCCCAGTCTAGGCTGCCCCACCACCTTCAGATGACTCACTGGGTGGTGTCAGCGACAGGCTGGTATGAACTAAGGGGACTGGAATGTACAGCCAGCAAGGCCATAAGGGCAAGCACAAGGAAGAGAGAAAGTGAGTCACAAAGGGAGAGAGAGAGAGAAGGAAAGAAATTGTGGGGGAGAAGGTGGGAGATCCTGACAAAAAGAGAACGCTTTTAAGGAGCGAAGGAAAACTGGACAGTGAAAACTAAAAGTAGAGAAGTAAACAACAAGCAAGAAGGAAATGGCTCAATTTAAATAAGTTTCTTTACCTATATTACCCTCCCCTTCTCAGCTGTCTTCCAGCTGAACTCAGCATCAAAATAAAGGAAGAAATGAAAGACAGGGGGTGGGGGGACACAACGTGGTAAAAATAGAAAGTGGTTAGCATTAAGAGACAAAGAAACAAGGCAGCAATCCTGTACATAAGGGGGTTTGTGTCTGATTAGACAGCTATAGGACTGCACTGTAAGAGAAACTTGTACCAGCACACACACATACACATACAGAGTCCAGCAGTAATAATAGCTGAAGAAGCCAAACAGGCATAATCAAAAGGAACTGTAATGAAGATGCCACTACTACCCAAATGCCCAGGAAAACAAAACACATTTTCACCTGGTGTCCATGTGATAACACTGAGGGTTCTGAGCCAATATTCCAAAGGAGGGCATTTCAAAAGTGAGGCACCACCACCACTAAGGCCCCACCTGTGGCCACTACCTGCTCAACATTTGAAGGTGCAGGTACTCAGAGCAGGGCCTCAGAGGAACTTTTAAGAGAATGAGCAGGTCTAACTGGGAGATGGTGGCCCCCTCAGATACGCAAGGGGTAAGCAAACTGGTGCCTTCCAGATGATGTTGTGTCTACAATTCCTATCAACCCCAGGCAGAAGTCAGATATGATGGGCGTTGTAGTCCCAACAGTATCTGGAAGGCACCAGGTGAGGTATACCATAAAAAGATTATGTACAAGCACCACTAGGAAGTTGTCGTAAATCTCTGTTGCCACACATGCAGATACAGTCATGCATTGGCTGCCGGAATCATGCTATGCTTTGTCTGTGTAGAAAGCCAGTTAAAGCTATTACAACCTGTTTGTCATAGGTATCCCGGTCTTTCAAAGTGCCGACAGCAGCCTACGCTGCCTCACATCTGCACAGTGGCTAGGTTCAGACCTGCTCGTCTCCTGTGAAGGGAACTACATTAAGGTGCCTTCAGGCTATACTCTGGATGCAGGGAAGTCAGGAATCCAGCTGAACAGCTACGTTGCCAACCACACACTCCCTTCTCATCAAGGCAAACTGGAAGTCTCCTCCACCCTGGGATTCTGGTGGTTTGCAGCCTTACACGGAACGGAACTCACTGATTGCAGGTGATTTGCTTTTGTATTGCATACTTACAATTAGTCAGGGTTTCAACACCTGGGGTGGGGAGAGGGCCTTTTTCTGAATGCCATTGGAACGGGGGGGGGGGGGGGGGAATGAGTTCCTGAAAATGTGCAGATTTTTCCTTTTCACTTTGCACGATAGTTAAACGAGTGGATGCATACTTTGTCTTTAGCCTCATGTATGTATTAAAAAAAAATTTAAAAGGTTATTGACTTCCAGCTTTTCTTACTTTTTATTAGTTTGTTCATGCTGGTATGCATTTGAATTGTCCCGAACTCTTATATATGAAAACTAAGCATTGTACGCTGCCGCTTTTTGTTATTTAATGTATTATAAAATACTCTTTTCCACAGGAGTACCCATAATCATCCCCTACAGATCTGAAATTGGAGGAAAAGTGTTTCCAGGCAAGGTGAAGCCCCACAGCTGTTTAAGTGGGGGTGGGGTGGGATAGGGTGTTCAGCATTTGTTTTTGAGTTTTTTTTTTTAAAAAAGCCTTTCAACATACAAAATAAAATTGTTAAGATAAACCAGAACATTTAAAATGAGTAAGTGGAATTAATAAAGCAACTAAGCAGGTTTTTCCCCCTAAAGAAAATGTAGGGGGGCAGTGGAGGTCTTAACCTGTCCTCCTAAGGAGGACAGTGGAGCCCCACAGACCTCTCTTGAGTGGGCATTCCAGAGTTCTGGGGCATCATCAGAAAACGCCCCACATGATGGTATTTTCAACAGGGCCTTCTTGGTAAATCTTAAATACTGATGGGAGGGGTGGAGGAGTACGATTTAAGCTAATGGAAGGATAGAAAAAGATCTTTTCAAAAAATAAGAAAAGAGTACAGAATGATGCGGTTCTATGCAGGCTCTGAGCTTGCATGGAGGACCACCGGGGAGGAGGACATAGACATAAGCGTCCCTGGAGGAGGCGCAAAGAGTTAGCATGAGATAAATGAAAATAATGATTAAACGTCAAATATCAGTGGCAACTGATGTAGGCTAGTAACTTCAGCTGCAAGGTAGGAAGCTGCCTTATCCCAGTAGGCTGCTCATCCATATCATCCAAAAGTGGGTTGGCTGGCAGTGGCTCTTGGCTATCACCTGCTATTCCTCTACTAGGAAATAGCAGGGATTTAACCCAAGACCTTCTGCATGCAAAGTTCACATTCTACCACTGAGTTATGGTCTCCCCCCTCTACAGCAGAGCATCCAACTGGAGGCAATGAGAGAGATCCTTCCGCAATACCCAAGATCCTTTGAACTGGAGATGCCAAGGATCATACCTGGGGCCCTTTTGCCAGCAAAACACATTCTTTACCAGCTGAGCTGTGGTCCCTAGTCCAAGGAATGGAACAATTCAGATAGTTCGGCCTTGTTATACGTACACACCATAACTTTAAAGCACTTTCCCTCTTCCCCAAGAATGCTGGGAACTGTAGTTTATTCCTACTACAATACCTAGCACCCTTAACAAAATACAGTTCCCAGGATTTTTTTTTGGGGGGGGGGTATGTGCTTTGAATGTCCTTTAAAGGTATAGTGTGTACACAGCCATAAGCAAGTCTCACTTGCAGTCTCTGTTGGCAGAGTCATCCTTCTCATCAGCCTTGCAGTGTTGTCACAAGGAAAGGTCTGGAGAACCTACAGTCTTCCAGATGTTGCTAGATCACAACTCCCATCATACCAGATCCAATGGCCATGCTGGTTGGGGCCGATGGGAGTTGGAGGGCCACAGATTCTTCACTTCTGTCGTACGGTTTCTGATCCAATATATACAAAAATGCTCCGAGCACTCAAAAAACCAACAACACGCTGTCAAGTACTTGGTACAACTAGAGCTGACAAACGGCACAGGTGCTGCAACACTGTCATACCAAAATAAAGTGCCCCTTCTGTTTCATTAAGAATTACTATTTTTATTTAAATCCATAAACTCTAGTTCATGAAGCAACATGCCACTCCCCTCCCCTCCCCAAGCCTGAAAATCACACCCATAAAATTAATCATCTCTTGTTAGAGTAGAAGATATAAATAGTGGTCTCTCTACATGAGCACCAAGGTCAGGGGAGTCGGAGGTGGGGGAAGAACCAACGTCAGCGGAGATCCTACTTAAGTGGTGGCTCCTCGTCTTTTTCACGTGGTGGCCCAGCCACCGAGAAGAGAAAGCCGCACAAGAGGCTCGGTTGAAAAAGTAGTCCCTGCTCCTCTCCTGGAGAGCCTTAGCACCCAAATATACCTCTCTATATACAGATAATCTAAAAATCACATTCATCTTTGCCCTAAAATGCTCCACAGAGGGAAAAGGCACAGAAGATGCCGTGACCTTCCTTAGCAGAAAGTGACCCAGCTGGGAGGATTTGGGAGCGGCAAAGTTCCCCCCACAGCTTGTACCCCAGCATGAAATTACATCACCCCAATATGGGGCATTAGATCCTGAGGCATTAAAAAAAAAAGGAAAAAAAGATACCCTTTTTGCTCCTCCCCAAACACTGGAAAAAATTAGGTTGATGTGCCTTTACAAAAGGGACAAACAATACTTCCTCCCTCCCCGAAATGTATACAAGGTAAGAGGGCAGAGGAAGACCTCATGCCACATTGTCCCCTAAAGTGTGTGTGTGTGTTTCTGCGTGTGCAAAAGTATAATGTCCCACAATTCCAGGGCAGAAGAAAAATGTCCTTTCCGGCTTCTTCAGGAAAAGTCAGAGGTAATGGAAGAGGTTGAACTTTTCTCTGTCTCTTGCATTTGAAATGTCGGCCAAAAAGATCTGTGAGGGGAAAAACAAAAAAATGTGAAAAGGGAGTACCAATGACATGGAGAGAGTGTGATGTAGTGGTTAGAGCAGTCTTCCCCAAGCTGATGCTCTCCAGATCTTCTTCAGCTACAGCTCACATCATCCAGGCTGGCTTAGACCCACGGTCAAATCCCTGTTCAGCCACAAAGCTTACTGGTAATTTGGGGGCAGTTGCTATCATTCAGGTTAGCCTATTTCCCAGATTTTGTTGAAAGGAAAGAGAGGAGGGTTCCATTTACACTGCCCTGAGTTCACTGGAGGAAGGGCAAGATTTAGTTAATAGTTTATTATTAAAGACATCTGAGGGCTGAGATTTGGGAAACCACCACCAAGGTTGGCAATGAGAGCTTAACACCGAGAGTCTTATTTGTCCCCACAGTATCTGAGTATATGCCATGGCAAAGAAAACTCATCTTCTACAATCAGAGTCCTGCTAATTAAATCAGTGCTCAAGCAAATACATGTCGCTTCTGTGCTATCCACTAGCATGGAGGAAGAGGGAAGGCGCAGAGACCTTACCCAGCTTTTTCCTGACAACTCTTGAGGACTGTAAGCATGGAGTTTTGCTTTTTTTTTAAGTTAAAGATTCCAGTTAATGTAACTGTTCGGTCAACTGGCAGAAGTGAAAGGGTAGGGCATGAGTGGGATAGGATGGAACTACAGGTCATGAGTGGAGCCTTCCATTCTTACCTTCAGTGTATCAGTGATTCCTGAGCTGAATGGCCTCCAGTCTCTTCGATTGGGGCTAGAAACAGAGAAGGCAGTTACGAGTTTATAAGAAGCGGGAGGGAGATGGAGGCTCTGCTGCTGAGATGCAGAAAAGACGAGGATTAGATAATGGAGAGGAAGTACTTACTGGTAAATTTCTCCCGCCGCCGGCAACGGGCATAGGTTATGATGCCACCTATGAAACCTGCCAGAACTACGGCCCCCAGCGATGCACCCACCAAAAGCCACATATTGAATGTATCTGGGGGCTGGGGGTCTCCGCCTGCAAGAGGGGAGAGGAAAGGGTTAAACTCAGCCAAGCTTCCTAAACTGCCTGACCTGCTTCTGATCCCAAACTTCCGCCTCCGCTTCCCTGAGCCAGCCCCTTCACAATCTGAGCTGGACTTCTTCAACATCATCCGTTACTAAAAAAAAATCACCTTTTCCTTCCTGCTAAACCATTTCCCGCAAGACCATTTGGCTGACTGGGGAACAGAACTGTGCAAAAAGTAAAAGCTGCAATTCCCAGGTTTGGGGAGAGAGAGCGAGAGAGCGAGTGGAGATTGCCAATTATCTTTTTTCTTTTCAAGTTGCAGACATTTGGGGAGGGGGAGATGTTTAGCACACACTGTGCAGATTGGGAGCAACAGTGGGGTGAAGGGAGGAAACAAAGAATCAACCCAGAACTCCAAAATAATGGTTTTTTTAAAAAATTCATTCAATTCATTCATTCAATCAATGAGATACAGATTTTTCTATGTACATTTGATATACAGCACTCTTTGCTCTGAATTCATGTGAGCTTTTATGTACTCGTCACACACACATGCGGCCTTGGGTGCAAGGGCCATAGCGCAGAAGCAGAGAGCCTGCTTTGCTTGCAGAAGGTCCCAGGTTCAATCCCTGGCATCTCCAGGTAGGGCTGGAAAAGACTCTGTGCCTGAAACCCTGGAGAGCCCCTGCCGGTCAGTGTAGACAATACTGAGCTAGAGGGACCAATGGTTTCACTTGGCATAAGGCAGCTTCGGGTACTCCTAAAAATGGCATAGTGGTTGCAGAATGTTAGAATAGAACTCAGGAGATCTGGGTTCAAATCCCCATTCAGCCACAAAGCTCACTGGGTGACCCTGGCCCCATCACTGTGTTTCAGCCTGAACTAACTCACAAGGTTGTTGTGAGGGCAATGGAAGGGGGGCAATGGAAGGGGGGCAATGGAGAGGTGTCCAGTGTACACCACCCTGAGCTCCTTGTTGCTGGTGAAAAGCAAACTTTCCCTGTTTCCTGCCCAAATCTCCATTCTCCTCTCCCAAATTTCTTGTAGATAGGAGACCAAGACAGGGAGGGCACCAAGGTGCCTGCCCTAATGCATGATGGGTAATATTTGGTGTCATCCACTCACATGTGGAGCAAAAGTCATTCTTGTTTTGATGCTGGCAAACAGAGCAATCCATGCATTTCTCCAGGTCTGGACTCCAGGACTGGCCTCCAGGGCACACAGCTGGGGGGAGAGAGAAAAAGAGGATTCAGGCAGCAGTTCCCTAGACAATGGCAGCATTAACAACTATATCAGCCTTTGCCAACCTGGGGCCCTCCAGATGTTTTGGTCTGGTCACATCCACACCATACATCTAAAGCACATCTCTATCACTTTAACTGTCATAGCTTTCTGCAAAGAATCCTGGGAACTGTTGCTTACTCCCGCCCAGACCTACATTTCCTACCACCCATAACAAATTAACTGTAACAAATTAACTGATTTTTGTGGGGGAAGCCATGACAGTTAAAGTGGTATAAAGGTGCTTTAAATGTATGGTGTGGGTGTGATATCCCTGTTGGCTGGAGCTGATGGGAGTTGTAGTCCAAACATCTGGAGGGCACCAAGTTGGTGAAGGGTGACCTATCTAATGGCAGGAACATCTGATATCCCAGCACTAAGGAGGGTTTTTAAGGCCTGGGATTGGGGAGCACGCCTACTTGGAAGTAAGGACCACTGGAATCCTTATAGCCTTTTTACTTCCGAGTAAATTATGGCTAGGAGGATCCAGCTGTAAAATGAGCTGTACAACAGGGGAGGGAAAAGGAGGGTGGCGGGTGGGTGGCGGGAGAGAAAGAGGATTAGGAAGAAGTTGAACGAATGAATGAATGAAAGCGAGGCAAAGATGCAGACAAGTCAGAACGTGAAGAGAATTAACAGCTGAAAGAAGAAGAAAAAGACCCATAAATGAGGGGCCGCCGCCGGCGCACGTAGTCCAGGCGGCTCGCCTGCCCCTCCGCCCCATGACATGAGGGGCTATTTCCAGAGGGGTAACGTCAGTGAGGAAAGGGGTGTCGTGTTTCACCCCGAAACCTGAACCATCCCCAAGCAGCAGCAGCAGCAGGAGGAGAGCATCGGGGGGTCAAGTCTCGAGGGCACCACGTGGTTCAGTTGTGGGGGAGGAAGGGGAGAGGATAGGGACCCTTCCCCCTCTCTCACGTCCCTCCAAGTTTCAAGTGATTTCATTGATAAAATATGCCCCGTGTAAGCGAGCGAACAGATGGCGCCGTGCCCAGAACTGCAGCGGGGAAGGGGGGGCGGAGCCGGTGGGTGAGTCACCCGGTGGGTCGCATGATGCAGACGTCAGATTCCCTCTCCCCTCTGTTTTCCCCAATTGTCTGCTGCTGCTGTCCTCCGCTCCAGTGGCAGTTCTCTCATTTACGGGAATAAGAAACTTTCGTCCCAAAAGGCAGCCAATGGGGAAGCGGCATGGGCTGAGGGGGCGTGGCTCCGCATTCAGAAAATTCCCACAGAGAGAACGCTTGATTTCGCGGTGGGCGGAGCGAGGCTTCATACTATTATTTCACGGAAATCGTGGAATAATAGGAAGCCTCTCTGGGCATGTGCAGAGTGCCTCTACTTCCAGGCGGGCTAGAGACCCGCCCCCTCTCCTCGTCACTTATTTTGTGGAAATCAGCCAGAATGGATTAAGCAGAGAAAGCGGGAGAGGGGGGTCACCCATTCCTAACATTGGATTTGCCTCATTATTCTCTATGTGGTGTTAAGAGCTCCACGAAAGGCAAACATTCAACAGGTTCAGCCTTCTCACCCACGCGAGTGATGAAAAAGGTTGCACCTGTTGAAATTCTGCCTGACAAGCAACTGATAAGAGACCAGCTAACAACCCTGTTCGAGAACTTTACACTCAGACGAGTCCCTCTCTAATGCATGGAAACGTCACTATGTCTATAGACACAGGAATATCAAACGGAGTTCTGTGCGATTCGAAAGCTGACAGGCTTGCCCAGAAAGCAAGCCAGTTACAGATCCCTTGTCCCTTCGTGGGCGACTTCCATCTGCTAACCTGGGCTGCTTTCCACTTCTCCTTCTCTGGGACCTACAGGCCCCACAGCTGCCCCTCCCCCAACCCATCGCCACCCCTTTAACTTTAGCAATCCATCACTCCAGCCCTCCCCCACACCGCCACTCGAGATTTCGTCCCCACGAAGTTTAAAAAGGTGGGAAACAAGCGAAGAAGACCAGAGACCGGCCCGCCTCCTCCCTTCTGGCTCTTTCCCATTCATTTTTTCCCAACGGATCCATCTTTTTTGTGTGCCCAACCCTCCCCCCGGCTTCAAAGGGCGGCTTTAATCCCGGCATCCCCAGGTAGGCCCAGGAAAGACTTCCCGCCTGAATCTCAGGAGAGCCGCTGCCAGTCCGTGTAGACAGCGCTGAGCTAGATGGACCAGTGTAAGGCAGGTTCCTATGTGGTTTCTGGACTTCCAGCAGGCACAGGCGGAAGTTCCCCCGGCGCAGCCTCCTCATCGCTACTTCTACATGCCAGGGAGAAGCTTCCCCTGATTTGCTCCTGTCTTGCTTTATAGTCGCGAAGGCAGATAGGAGTTTTGCCACACGAGGATACAATCCCAAATCATCGGGGCCCCCAACCGCTTCCGGAGAGACCCCCTTTACCTGGGATCGGCTCTCCCGAGGCCATCCTGAGCAGGAAGGGGAAAAGTCCCAGAACGGCTCCCCAAAGCAACATCTCTTCGGCTCGTCCTTCCCGCGGCTCCTTTTTGCCTCGCGGGGATAGGAAAAGGAGCGACTGACCCGCCGGCCTCTCTTGTGACTCAGCTCCCAAGACTTTCCTCGGCTCACTACTAGAGACGCCCACGCGGATCCGGACGGCTGGGATTGGTGGGCAAGGGGCCAGGACTCCTGGGTTCTTTGATCTGGGAAGGGGACGAGCGTGTGTGTGTGTGTGTGTGGCGCGCGGGGGGGGGCGTCTAACAAGTTAAAGCAGGAAAAGCTAAGAGCGAGACAGTGTGGATTTCCTGGGCAGGGAAACGAGACTCCTTGATTTAACCCGGGGGTGGGGTGGGGAGACCCGGGTGCCAGGACACCCGGGTGCCAGGACACCCGGGTTCTCCAGAAACAGGGTCGTGGTGAGGTTTTTATTTTTAAATCCTACAGCCTGTTTTATGCTGCTCTTATGGTTTTGCGGCTTTATTATGCTTTGGGGGTTTGCTCCCATATGCACACTTCCGTCTTATTCCTTTTGGAAACCGCCCTGGGAATGTGATTGAAAGGCGGCATAAAATTTTATAATATTCATTCGTTCCAAGGGGGCAAACTAGACAGTGGTTATGAAGTGACCGCTGTTCTAGTAGGGTATTTGTTTACAGGGTTTCTTATAAAGTTGCTTTTGGAAAAAGCGGCACATGGGGAATGAATGAATACACAGAACTCCTTGGAGGAGATGGCGGGGGAGGTTGGAGAGCGTACACTGCTGGGTTGGGGTTGAAACTAGGAAGGGAAAGAACGGGGACGCCTTTGGAAAATCACCGCGGAGTCTGGAGATCCGTCTCCGGGACTGTCTGGTTTGAGAAAAAGGTTATATTCAGTTATTTGCTTCACAAACAATCACAGACGTAAGAATATGTGCTTTTTAAAAACTAACTGACCAACGTGGAAACAAATTACAGGAGATCGCGGGGGGAGGGGAGGGAGAAGGAGAGAACAGGGCTTTGCCTTCTGACATGGATGAAGATTGGCCAGTCTATCATTTTTAAAATAAGAGGGGCTGGGACTCGGCTTGTCTGGAAGTCAAGCCCTTGCCTGTAATCCAAGAGGACGATTGTGGTTACTCAGTGGTGGTGAAAAGACACTCTGTACATGTTTAGAGACACCCTCGGCATCATTCATTCAAACTTTCCTTTGCTGAATTCTGGAAACTCTGAACAGGTTCTGGGTCTTCAGCCCCCTGTTGGGGGAATGCACTGGAAGCAGAATTCTTAAATTTTCCAGAAGGGGAAATTGGGCAACCATCTACTCGGTTAGAACATTCTGGCTTCCATTTAGTCAAAAAGGTTATTGCCATCATCAGATTTTTTAAAATTAAAAATACCCCAAGCGGAGAGTGCATCACTTTGACAGTCCCACTTTGCCCTCTGGGTTAAAAATGTATTCTTGTCCCTCTGCATTCAGCAGAGGAGAATTGGTACATGTGCTTTTCATTAAGCAAAGAATTTTTAAAAAGTGGAAGCTGTTTCTGTGGTTGTTCCCTTAGTACAGAAGTCTTCAGCCATTTCAGATCTGGGACCCACTTTTAACCCAAACATGCATTTGGGGACCCATTTTTTTTAAAAAAAGATTGCCATCTATTTGTATCCTAGTAGTGCCACTATTGTGACATACCTTGGAAAATGGAATATCGGTGGACAGCAAAAGAGGTTTAAAGATGTTCTCAAAGCTAATCTAAAAAAATGTAACATGAGCATTGAGAACTGGGAAGTCTTGGCCCATGAACGTCCCTAATGGAGGTCAGCTATTATCAAAGGTGCCGTGGACTTTGAAGATGCACGAATACAGGGCGAACGGGACAAACGAGCTAAGTGGAAGGCACCTCAAACAAATCCTCATCGCGACCACCTTCCATCTGGAAACCTATGTCCTCCCTGTGGGAGGCTATGTGGATCCAGGATTGGCCTCCACAGTCACTTACGGACCCACTCTTAAAGACCTTATGTTGGAAGACAATCTTACTCGGCCACGAGTGATCGCCAATGAATGATGACCTTAGATCAGGGCTTCCCAAACTGTGGTCCATGGACCATCACTGGTCTGCAAGCTCCATTCAGGTGGTCTGCAGCATGCCTGCGTTAAATATTTATATAGATTTTGAATTGTTTTTCTGTTGCTGCTTTTATTTCTTATACTGTCATTTATTGTAATGCTATAAAATACAATAGAAGATATAAATGACGCAATCCATATACAATTAAAATTCATGCAGCATCTGGCCCAGCAGGCAGAAAAATTATTAATTGGTCCGCCAAGACCACCAGCACGTTTTTCAAGTTGTGTGTAGGGAAAAAAGTTTGGGGGCTGCTGCCTTAGATCAAGCCATGGCCCAGTTGTGGCTCCTGACCTGCCTGTTGAAGGCTAATGTGCTAGTGGCATAGGTGCCCTGCCAACCCATTTTTGAAATCCTGACTTTGCCATGTCCCTTTTCTCTTTAACCCCTCCAGGAAGGACACACCCACACTTTAGGCACCCTAAATGTGTACATTTTGGGTTGCCATGTGATGTCTCACTGCTACAATATAGAAATGTCCACAATTTCAATAGGCAGGACTTGCTAGCAAGAGGTTGTGCAATCCAGGAATTCCCCAGTGAAACAGGAACGGGGGGGGGGGATTTGTCTGCCAAAGAGCTCCAACCATCGGGCAAGTCACAATACTTGGTATAGCCTCCATTTAGTGTGCATGAACAGCCAGAGCTTAATGGGAGGAAAGCTTTTCCAGAGCCCAAAGAGCAATTTAAAATGCTTCCACCAGAGATCTATCTGGCGGAAGCCTCTTGGTGGACCCCTATTTTAGCAACTCTTTTCTCAGCGATTAATTCTACTGCCAACATCCCAAGGGGATGGCGTACCAGCATTATAGTTCCGATATATAAAAAGGGGGATCCCACTGACCCCCGAAACTATAGGCCAATTAGCCTTCTTAATGTAGCCTCTAAATTGTATGCCTGCTATCTATTGAACAAACTTTTGCAATGGGACGCCCACAACAAGGTAATCCACCAAGAGCAAGCAGGCTTCCAGAAAGGAAGAAGCACCATAGACCAGGTGTTTATCTTACATCATTTAATTAAGAAGACGACCACTGATCCATCAAACTCACTCTATGTGGCGTTTGTGGACCTCTCAATGGCGTTTGATTCAATAGATAGAAACTTCCTATGGTCCAAGTTGGACCAGTCAAACTTGGACAAAAGGCTTCTCTGGCTAATCAAGTCACTCCACCAGGAAAACTTCCTCCAGGTACGCCTAGGTCTAAATGGCGCCCTGTCACATCCAATCCCAGTGGGTAGGGGAGTAAAACAGGGCTGTGCGCTGGCCCCTTTTTTATTTAATTTCTATCTGAATGGGCTAGTTCCAGCCCTTTCCTCCCCAGTCTTCTTTCCCCCAGCCGTTGGAGCAAGGAATATTTCCATCCTGCTTTATGCAGATGACCTTGCGTTACTATCAATAACTGAAATCGGCCTGAAAAGAATGTTGGCAAGGCTGTCTGAGTACTGCAAGGAACACTCCTTGGCAATAAACCACCTTAAAACCAAAATTATGGTTTGTGGGAAAAATAGGAGATCTACCCACAGATGGTCTATAAATGGGCAGCCATTAGAAAAAGTACACTCTTTTAAATATCTAGGCCTACATCTCAGCCACAATGCCATCTGGAAGCAGCATTTTGAGGAAACTAAGCTGATAAACGCCAGAATCTCTGGCCAAATTTGCCGTTTCTTCTATTCGCGCGGGGGCCAATTGGTAAACCCCATGCTGAAAATTTACCAGGCCAAGGTCTTACCGATAATCTTGTATGACGCAGAGTTATGGGCCCCGATGGTTAAGCTAAGGTTAGAGGTGTTCCAAAACTCCTTAATGAGACAGATCACCAGGCTTTCCCCCAGCGTGCCCTCGGCCCATCTGAAAGCTGAATTAGGACAGCCCTCTCTGGCGGTCAAAGTTGACCTGGCACAAATGAGATTCTGGAGGAGAATCCTTCAAATGGAGGAATCCTCTTTGGTCCGACTTTGTTGGCAGGAACAGATCCGACTAGAGAGCCGAGCGCAATGGTGCCAAGCCCTATTGTCTTCATATGAGCTTAACTGGGAGAATCTACTATCTTTTCTCCCAATGCGCTTCGAAATAGAGTCCTTGATTTCGATGCGAACCAAGACAGGGCCGCAATAGCTGCTTCTCCCTTCTCCCCATGGTTCTTGGCTCTCAAACCCAACCATGCCACTTCTCAATATTTCAAAACACTCACACGTGCTCCCCTCCGGAAAGCCTTTACAGAACTCCATTTTCAAACAATGCCATCTGCTTTCTTAGAGGGGAGATATTCCCGGACCCCCTATTCCCAGCGATTGTGTATTTGAGGTTGTGGGGTGGTCGAAGACGTAACCCATTACTTATTGACCTGCCCTTTATATGATGACCCAAGGAGGAAATTTTTAGCCCCAATCACAAACTCCCATAGGGACTTGTTTCCAGAAGAGCAAATGCTTCTTCTCCTGGCGGATTTAGACAGATCTACCACGCAGGCAGCAGCCAACTTCGCTTTGGCTGCAAGGAAATTGAGAGCTACATACCTCAAGGCCCTTAAGGGATAAGTCAGGGGAAAATTTTTTATCGTACTGAGCTATCTCACGTATTTTAACCATTTTATGTATGTTTATATGTTTTTTCCTTTTTAATTGTATTCTTTGCAATGGCTTATGGCCGAAATGCAATAAACTGAAACTGAAATTTAAAATGCTGCAGCGGAGCGCATGGATTAAACCTGTAACATTGGCTTTGCTTCTCAGTAACTGCAGCTCTCCCAAAGTAGGCCTTCATCGGAAGCTAGGTTGAAGGTTTACTAGCCCCAGTGTTATCTGTTTTAAAGGCAGGGAACGTGTGGCCCTCTAGATGTTGCTGGAGACCAACTCCCATCAGGCCCTGCAACATGCCCAATGGTAAGGGCTGGCGGGAGTTGAAGTCCAGCAACAATTGGAGGGCCACAGTTGCTGTACTCTACTCTGGCAGTGGCTTTCCAGCCAAGGTGGAAAAGGGCAGAACACAGTGACATCTCCAGGAACAGCTGGGAGAGACTTGTGTCTGAAACCTAGAGAGTTGCTGCCAGTCAGTGTAGACAATACTGAGCCCGATGCACCAGTGATCCAGCTCAGTACAAGGCAGCCTCCTAGGTTCTCATTCCTATTACTTGAAATCTTTTAAATGGAGACGCAAAGGAATAAACCTGGGGCCTTTGCTATTGATTGATTGATTGATTGATATTCTGCCCTTCCTCTCAGCAGCAGCCCTTTGCTATGGAAAGTGTGTGCTCTGCCACTCACCTCTGGCCCCTATTTGAAGACATGGCATCCCTGCCAAAATAACAGAGAGAAGTTAGTGAGCTAGTGTGACTCCATGGTAGATTTAGAGTTATTATCCCTCTTCTCCCTCTCCACAACCTTTGTGGGGCTCCTTTTCCTTTAAATGGCTTAAGGACAGGCAACAGTTCCACAGGTTCCCTCCTTCAACCACAACAAGTGAGCATGAAAGACCATTAAACCATTAAACACCTGGGATGTGTTATGAACCTCATCAGTGTGTCCCCTGGGCCATATACTGGGGATAAGCACTGGGGCAAAGTCCCTTGGCACGCCATAGCTGTTTCCCACCTATTTGCAATCAATGGCTGTGCATCTCGCTTATTTATTGAGTTTAAACACTCCCACAACCAGTGAAGGGATTAAAAAACAGGCCAATCAAAGACTAAAGCAGCATCTTCGGCCATGTGGACCAGATTCCTACTCAGCTGAAGGACACAGAAGCTGACAGTCTGCCTTGCCCATAAATTATGCCAGCCTGTGCCAACCTGGCACCCTCCAGATGTTTTGGATTACAACTCCCATGCCCATGCTGGCTGGGACTGATGGGAGTTGTAGTCTGAAACATCTGGAGGGCACCAGGTTGGCAAAGGCTGACTATCATATCTGTGGCCATGCCAAAATAATTATCTTTGAGCTGGATTGAACAATTCACATTCCCTCCTGTGCTGCCCTTTCTTGACAATCTCCACCCCCAGAGCTCAACCTGCTGTAAATCCATTCATACCATACTGGGCAAAGGAGGTTACGGTGGGAGGGATTTGGATTGGCAGTTTGATCTCCTGTGGGCTTCTTTTCCTGCCATTCTTTCTTAATCCAGATGCCTCTCCTCCACAGGTTTCCCTCATTATTCCTGTGAGAGATCTTTTGGCGTCACCTGCTGGTTAATATTTGAACTGCTCTTCATTGCTTCCCTGCGAACATCTGCAAAACCAGGGTAGGGTGGGGTGGAGAGTACTTCAGAGCATGTTTCATACTCTAGCATTGAAGGGAAAGATGTGCCATGCTCAAGAGTGGTCATTTTTGGATGGGGAAATGATGGGGTGGGTGGAGGTAGACCCCCACCTTTACTTTGTACTAGGTTTTTGGGTTGGGGAACTCGTGGCCCTTCAAATGCTGTTGGAATTAGGGTTGCTAGGCTCAGGGCCTGAGAATGATTCTGTATCTTTAAGAGAAGAGAAAACTCAGCCAAGTGCAGGTTTTCTTGCAACAGTGTAATGGGAAAAACCACAAGGTAAAATTCTCCCTTCCCCCTGCACAACTTGTAAAGATACAGAAGACCTCTTGGTTGCCAGGCCCAGCCTCCAAGAGGTCTTCTGTATCTTTAAAAATTGTGCAGGGGGAAGGGAGAAGTTCACCTTGTGGTTTTTCCCATTACAGTGTTGCAAGAACACCTGCACTTGGCTGAATTTTCTCTTCTCTGAAAGATACAGAATCATTCTCAGGCCCTGAGCCCGGCAACCCTAGTTGGAATCCATCTCTCATCAGCCCCAGCTATCACAGCCAATGGTCAAAGATAATGGGAGTTGTAGTCCAGCAACATCTAGGATTACTGGTTCCCCATCCTTGCTAAAATTTCCTTTGTATTCAGTTTCTGAGGCGGGAAAAATACCTGCTCTCTGCCCTGTTATATTTCCCCCTTCCCAAAAAAACCTCTCCAGGTGAAAACTGGACTGTAGAATATGTTTCAGTTAAATATGGAGGATCAGAACGAATGTATGATGTCTTCTCCAGCAAATGCTTATAGTCTAGATATGCAGATGATGCTTCATAATGGTTACTTTCTGATCCTCTCTTTTTCTCTTACATTTATTATCTCAATCCTCTCCACTAATGAAGAGCAAAAAGAACAGAATGCAAGATGTGCAGGTAATCGGTAAGTGAGAGAGAGCTAGTGACAATCAGCTTAATATGTGAAAATAAACTCGAATTGAGATAGCCTAGGGCAGGTGTGAGGAACCTTTTGCCCTCCAGACATTGTTGAACTACAACTCCCATCATCTGTAGCCACTGGCTATGCATTCTGGGGCTGATGGGAATTGTAATTCAGCAACATCTGGAGGGCTAAAGGTTCCCCACACCTGCCCTAGGATATGCAAATAGACTTGCAAAATATTGTAAAAAGTCACCAACATTTGTTAAAAAACAAATGTTGGGTTGTATCCAGCATCCTCCAAGTAGATCCATTGAAATTAATGCACATAACTAACATGTCCATTAATTTCAATGGCCCTGCTATGAGGATGACTAACATTGGAAACAATCCATTGTTTTCATTGCCCCTGAGGGGCTGTTTTATGAAAGATAAGTTCCTCCCTCTGAGAGCCAGTGTGGCGTAGCGGTTTGAGTGTTGGACTATGACCTGGGAGACCAGGGTTCAAATCCCCACACAGCCATGAAGCTCACTGGGTGACCTTGGGCCAGTCATTGCCTCTCAGCCTCAGAGGAAAGCAATGGTAAACCCCCTCTGAATACTGCTTACCATGAAAACCCTATTCATAGGGTCGCCTTAGGTCGGAATCGACTTGAAGACAGTGCATTTCCATTTTCTTCCCTCTAATTAAAGTGACATCCCAGATCATAATTGCTTTTTGTGGTGGTGGGGGGAAGGGAAAGTCAACTGATTATATTGAAGACTGTTCAGAAACTACAGCTAGTCCAGAATGCAGCGGCCAGATTGCTGACGCGGACCAGAAGGTCCGCTCATATAACACCTGTTCTGGCCCATCTGCACTGGCTTCCTATTTGTTTCCGGGCTAGATTCAAAGTGCTGGTTTTGACCTATAAAGCCCTACACGGCATGGGACCGCAATACCTGGTGGAACGCCTCTCCCAATATGAACCTACTCGGACACTGCGCTCAACATCTAAGGCCCTCCTCCGGGTGCCATCCCATCGAGAAGCTCGGAGGGTGGTGACTAGAACCAGGGCCTTTTCTGTGGTGGCCCCCAAACTGTGGAACAGCCTCTGCGATAAGGTGTGCCTGGCACCGACGCTACTATCTTTTCGGCGCCAGGTGAAAACCTTTTTATACTCCCAGGCATTTTAAAGTGTGTTTTAATAGCATTTTCATTATTATTTTGTATTTTGGATGTTGTTTGGTTTCTTTATTATTTGTTTGTTTTGTTTATTGATTTATTGTATTTATTGTATTTATACATTGCTTGTTTTTATCTTTTTGTACACCACCCAGAGAGCCTTCGGGCTTAGGGCGGTATATAAATTAAATTAAATAAATAAATATTTGAGGCTACGGCCTTCCTACCACCTGCAAAAAACAATACTTGAATTCACTAATAGGCAAAAAAACCTTGTGGTTTAAGAATGTACCTATAGCCAACAGATCTTTCTATCAAACTTTAAAAAGCAGGGAAATTGGGCAGCTATAGTGAACGCACCAGGGGAGGAGGAAACCTGACCTCCTCTCTGAGATATTGTACTGCCCTACAAATTTGTCAAAATGCAAACACAGTTTGGGTTGGTCTTTCACAGTCCAATCCACTGCCTGTGTAGCTTGGAAGAATTTTGTGATGTGCCTCTCTCACGTGCCACAGGAAGTGGATTGGACTGTGAAAGACCAATCCAAATAATGTTGTAAAGTTGTTAACTGAAATGGTTCTGTGGCAAGGGATTGTGGGGGAAACATCTTGTCTGTATTAGGGCCTCTGGGAGGCCATGAGACTGTCAGTTCTAGAAAACTTAAAAGTTGTGAGCAAACAGTTAATGCTGTAGAATGGAACAAAGACTCATTGCTTCTGAAGATTTACGAGCCAGTGATAACACTCTTAGCAAAGTAGCTACAAGGCATCTCCCTTAACAACCGAAACTGTCATGGGAGGGGAAGAAGTTTGGCTGAGTGAAGGAGGAGAACTGCAAGAGACTTTTGGGTTTTCTGCAGTTACAGAGATCCCTGTGGGGGTATGTAAGAAGGAGATTTTGAACCCTGAACTTGGGACAGTATTGCCCCATGAAGTGGCAAAAGTATGTGTTCCTGAGACCTTAAGTGATGTAGTTTCATCCAAAGATAATCAGCCAGGAAGTAGATGATTATCTTTCTGTTGACACCACTATTTTGAAAGAGACCAGCTTATCAAAGACAAGTCGGGGAATGTTGCAGAATCAAGGAAGTGTTGACTCTGCTATATGGGAGGTGGTGAGAAAAACCAAATGTATAACTTTGGGTGAGTCTGATGCTGCAAGCGTTAAGTTTGAGGCTCAGCAAAGCACTTCTTTGCTCCAACCACAAGGGGAAGTGGGGGAAGACCAGCCTCTCCTTAACAGACAGGCTGATGATATGCCTGTGTTAGAGATTGCAGTTCAGCCAGACTTTGCTTTGCCTGAAAAGTCAGCATCTGAACTGACTTTGTCTTGTGAGATTGTACCATCTCTGACTGAGCTGGCCAAGGTCTTAAAAGTTTTGGTTCCAAATAGGGGAGGGGAAGAAAGCCTGGATCTCCTGGGAAAGTCTGTATTGGACTTTGAACAGTTTCAAAAGTATCCTGAATGCGGCACCCAGAGTTGGACCTTTGAGGAAGTTGATTGCTCTGATCCTTTGCTACAATTAGAAAGGCTTGTGCCTACTTGCCTACCAGTTCAAGACCTGAGTAACAGTGTGGCTGAGAGTTTTATTGTACAGACTATGGGCAAGACTGTTTTTTCTAGCCCAGGGCAAAGGTTGTCTGTGGTTCAACTCCTTGACCACATTAGGAGTGACAATCTGGCCCCTGTGTCATCTGAACATGTCACCGCTTTATCAACAGACTTCTACCGAGAGATTTTGGCAAGATTATTTGAAGTCTGCTCCTGATGTGCTTTGGGACTGTATTTCTTTCAGGCTGATGTATATGACAGAGCTTGTATTCCTCAGAAATTAAAACATGACTGTAATGTCATTGTTGATGTGCTATCTAATGCTGATGTCACCTGTAACTCTGATTGTAAAGTTGCTTTGTCTATTTCCCCCCGTCATTACTAAGGTTAATTTCGTTGGAGGAGGTGGGAAAGGTTAACCTCCAGACAAAAAGAGTTCTGCACAAATTGTGAATGTTGTTGTTCCTGATATTTTGCAACCCAGTGCTTTAAAAGCAGGGTTGAAAGTTGTTTTGCCATCAAGGAAACTGAGCAAAGTGAATTCTGTTGTTTATCTAAGGGAAAAGATACTGCCTAAGAGAAACTAGACCGTTGTTAAGGGAATGAGACCTCTTTTAGTGATCAGAAATGAAATGGAAATGGACTGCCTTCAAGATGATCCTGACTTATGGCTACCCTATGAATAGGGATTTCATGGTAAGTGGTATTCAGAGGGGGTTTCCCATTGCCTCCCTCTGAGGCTAGTCCTCCCCAGCTGGCTAGGGCCTGCTCAGCTTGCCACAGCTGCACGAGCCTGCCCCTTCGTTGTCCGCAACTGCCAGCTAGGAGGCAACTGGGCTCCTTGGGACTATGCAGCTTGTCCATGGCTGCACAGGTGGCAGGGCACGTAACGCCTGAGCCACTCACTGTAGGATTTGAACTCACAGACTCTGGACTCCCAGCCAGGCTCTGGACTCCCAGCCAGGCTCTCCTCCCCACTGTGTTATACCAGCTTTAGTGATCAGAAGGTGCACAAAACATTCTTTTTTAAGTTGGCCGGCCAAGAGACAGGGTTCCCATTGTAACTTATTGGTCTGGAAAGACTTTGTTTCTGTTTACAGCAAAAAGCAGACAAATGTTTTTGCCACTTGTTTATCGAGAATTTCTTGGTCAGGATATGTCTCCTGACTGATCTTTGCAAGAAACACCAACCCAATAAAGGTCAGTGGTCTGATCAGTGCCAACACGCGTTTGATGCTGTAAAGTCCTTATTAACCAACTATTTTGAAAGCTCAAGGGCGAGACAATGTTGTTGCTGATGGTTTGTCTTGGGCCTCTCCTCCAGATGACTGATTTTATGGCTATGCTGTGGATTTTTGGACCTGGTTTTTGGATTGACCCAAATTTTATCTTTTTTAAAATGTTAAGTCATGTTTCTAAGTCTTTTTAGAACTTTACTGACTGGCATTTAATGGTTCTTTTTTCTTCTTAAGGTTTTTCTTTTTTTAACTCACTGCTTTTATAGCTTTAAGCTGAGGAGATAGCCTGACGTGCTTGGGATGCATAAAAATATTTCTTTTTACTATTAAAGTGTTTTAAGGTTTCTTTGTTGGTTTATTTTTAAAACTGTTTAGCCAACAATGAAACAGAGGTGTTAAACTCCTGATTTCATCTTTTTGAAGGGAACACATGTAAGAATGCCTGGTTTGTAAGGCTGTTAACTAAAATGGTTCTGTGGCAAAGAATTGTGGGGAAAACACCTTGCCTGTGAGACTGTCAGTTCTCACAGCTGAACTCAGTTAATTAAGCAGTGAGTGTAGGGTTGCCATATTGCCCGGTTAGCTGGGTTTTACCCGGATTCTTTGCATGCCACCCGGCACCTGTTTAGCCCCTTAGGTGGCCCGGATTGTCAGCTTTAATTTTTTTTAAAAAAATAAGTTTCTAGGTGGTCCAGTTCTTGAGATATACATACAAACATCAGCTGCCCCCCTTGACTGTTAAATCTTTCTTTAAACAGTACTGTATAGCACTTTGTAGCTTTAACCCTGCCCATTCAGGATTGCAGCCAATCAGTGAAGCCAGGGTTGCATTTGGTTGACCTGAGGCAGTGTCTAGAAAACCTCATTGCAATGCCAGAAAATGGTGGTTCCCCCCTGTTTATCTGAAAATCTCATAAATTGGGTAAGTATATACATTTCAGTTTTTTCCCCTCTTGTGTGCAGAAGCCAGATCCTGGGCAGTGTTTTGAAAACCTTCCCAATACTTGCTTTTGTAAAAGCAATGCTAATCCCATATGCCCAGAGTAAATCCCATTGAATTCAATAGGACTTACTTTTGAGTAGACATGGTTATGAATGTGCTGAAAATCAATGGGACTTTGGAGTGAATGTAAAAAAGAATTGTGTTTGTGTTCTAACTCTTTCTGTTCTTCTCCAGTCCTATTTTAAAGCAAGTAGGCAGGGCTTACTTAAGTATTACAGTTTTTATTCTGTAGGAAACTAATACTGATTTTTAAAAAACGAATACTGATTTTTCTGCAATAACCAACTGGTTTGACAATAAAGTATTATATGGGCTGTATGTATTTATACATCTGCAGCGTGTGTGTGCATGTGTATGGAGTGTTTCCAACAACCTTGTGAGGTAGGGTTGGAAACCAAGGCAGCTCACAACAAGAAATAAAGTCATTTAAAATCCAATAACCATAAAAACAAGTATAAATAGTTGCAAAACAGTGTAAAGTGGCATGATTCGGAATTTTGGGTTGTGTGAATGAAGTTGCTTATCACTTGAGGTTGCATTTCTGTCCCTGTTTGAGTAAGCCCCACTGAATACACTGGGACTTGCTTCTGAATAAATAAACCTAGGATTGCACTATAAATATCTTTACAGTTCGTGTAAATAATAAATATATTTGATAGTCATGCTTATAAAAATATTTCTTTATTTATCATATTTTTGGTTTTTGGTTAGGAATCCTGACTGGTTGTGAGATGCTTAGTTTTCTGCCTTACTCATAGGAATCTTGTGGTTGGTATGGTGTTGCATTTAAGAAATCATGGTACGAAAAGGCAGATTCCTTGGTTCCTAAAAGTGGGAAGAGACTCAAGGGCCACAGTGACTCCAACTTTATTTATGTATTTTTATTTACAACATTTATATACCGCTTTATTGTAAAAAATCTCAAAGTGGTTTACAGAAAGAATTAAAATAATAAATTTATTGGCAAGAGCGTTAAGGACAGATACTTAAAAACATTCAAAATAATAAAACCAACAATGAGTTAAAAACAGATTTAAAAACACAATAGCTTCCACATGCCTGGAGAGGCTTGCCTCAAGAAAACTGATTTTAGCAGGTGCTGAAAAGAGGTGTCTGCCTAATGTCAATAGGCAAGGAGTTCCAAAGCGTAGGTGCTGCCACTTTACAGGACTGATTTCTTACAAGAGCAGAACAAGTACTGTACTATGTGGCACCCATAACATGGAAAGCACAGCTTGAACTTGACCTGGTAGCAAATCAGCAACTGATGCAGATTTCAGAGCAGAGGTATTATGTACTGATAGGATCTCACTCATGTCAGCAATTGTGCTGCAGCATTCTGCATTAACTGCAGTCCCCAGGTCAGGTTGTGCTGCATGGGGATTTCTGTGACCTTGGCTGACTGGCTGCTAGGATTTTTTTAGTTTGGGTTTTTGGTTATGAATCCTGACTGGTTGTGGGATGCTGAGTTTTCTGCCTTACTCATAGGAATCTTGTTGTGGTTGGTATGGTATTACATTTAGGAAAGTGTTACTGCCTTTTGTGTTGTTTTTTTCCTATTTGCATTTCACTTATCTTTAACCTCACTCCATTACAGCCATAGAAGCAACAGCAGCATATGCAAGGTAATTAACTCCCATTAATGATAAGAGCAAGAATTTATAATTATTATTTTAATTAAAACAAGAGGCTTATGAGTACTTTGAAGAGGACCAGATATTTATTTTTTTTCTGAGCCCAGGACTGGGTCTTTCATGATGCCCGGTGGGGGGGGGGAGCAGGAGAGTAGTCGATAAGACAGACATCCTGGCATTGGTAATCTAATTAGCAAGGTATGTGTGGGGTTGTTGCACGCTTCCAGGCCCAGTTTCATTTTGGGTATGGAGGTGGAACCTGTGTAGATGTGGTTGATCAAAGGGAGAAGAAATTTTAAGTTAAGCAAAGCTCTGCTTTTATAAAACCTAAGAAACATACAGATACTTTGAATGTCTGAGTGCCTGCACCAGTGGAATACTGGAGGAACTTGTAAAACTTGCTGCAACAGTATTTAGAACTGAGCATGTGGTGTGAAAGACTCTTTTTCCTAACATTTTGGCTTCTTGTTTTTCTCCACCCACCACATCTCTGAAATATATCGTATATGTAATGGTTAACCATACTAAAAAATGTAAATAAGTTTATTTCGGTCAATGACCAGCAAAGGTTAACCATACTGCTGCCCTGACTTACTTTATGTTTGTTGCTATTTTGTGTTTTTATTATGTTTTTATATTGATTGTGTATTTTTATTGTTTTTATTATATTTGTAAGCTGTGCTGAGCTCTGTTTTTAACAGCAGAAGGGCAGGATATAAATCCTCTTAATCAATCAATAAATATTCCATAGTGTTGGAAACTAGAGTCTAGGCATTTAAGGCTGAAAATGTTGCTTTAAAAAAAAAGATTTCTCACATCTTTCCCCAGTTTTTGGTGGTAATTCGTAGGCACAAAAACAAAACAAGTGGACAATCCAAATATTAATATGCAAATAACTTGCATAACATGCAAATAATATGCATAATATGCAAATTAGCCTGCCTGGATTTGTGGAACTGGAATATGGCAACCCTAAGTGAGTGAGAACACCTGCTTGAGACTGGTACTTCAAGGTACTTCAAGGCCAAAGGACTGGGAAGATTGGAGAAGAGTGTGACTGTTAGGCATCAAAGCTCCAGAAGATTTCATCATCAGAAAGCCCCCTAATGGGCTAATTAATTCCTGGCTGTTGCTGCTGGGCTTTTCCCCATAAAATAGAACCAAGACGCTAGGTCTTTCCCCCCCCAATGTTCCTTGGCACTACCTGATGTTGGGGTTCCATCTTCTATCTGCTATCCAGGCTATACATCTCTGGGGAGATGTGGAACCATGAAGTTACTCTGCTGGTTTACCTATATTGTGTGAGTATAGATTAGGTTAGATAGCTTTGTTATTTTTATCTGTGATTTGAACTCTCTGCCTTCTGTATTTTACCTAATCCTTAGGGGTGTTTGGTTTAAGGAATTATTTTGCTGCTATACTTTTCCACTTCTATTTTATTCTAATAAAGCTACCTCCTATTTACCAATGTGTGTTTATTTCAGGGGTAAATTGGCTCTGAATCCAGCACCTTGGCCAATTAGCCACAGACTACTTTATATTTGGGTATTTTGCTTTAAGGCTCCAAGACAAGGAGTGCATTCTGGGTCTTGTCTTCTGGAATCCTTGGTGGGTCTATTTCTGGCACTTTTTGTTTCCCCTTGGCCCAGAATGGGTGGACAGGTTTATGGGGTGGTGACAATCTACCTACCTTGCAGGGTTGTTGTTGGTTTGCTCTGCCCTGGTAAGGGAGGCACGAGTTGTGCCTGGCCAGGATCAATTGTCCTGGACTTGGGAGTTAAGTCCTGGTGAGAACTTTCAAGTTCTCGACAAATGGCACTGACTATTCTGCAGCATAGTCTCCAGTGGACATGAGGTCTAAGTTTGCACAAGATAAAATGGTGGGTGGTGAAATATATTCAAGGTGGTGCTTGGGGAACATTGCTTGGCACCCTGGACTCTCCAGTATGGGGTTCCGCAGATGTCAGTTCTGTCCCCCATGCTGTTCAACATCTACATGAACCCGTTGGGTGCGGTCATCTGGAGCTTTAGAGTGTGTTGCCATCAGTATGCTGATGACATGCAGCCCTATTTCTCCTTTTCATCTTCTTCAGGTGAGGCTGTCAATGTGCTGAACCAGTGCCTGGCTGAGACAATGATGAGGGCTAATAAACCAAGGCTCAATCCAGACAAGACTGAGATGCTGCTAATGGGCGGTTCTTCTGACCGGATGGTGGATGTCCAACCTGTCCTGGATGGGTTTGCACTCCCCCTAAAGGAGCAGGTTCGTAGCTTGGGGGTTCTCCTGGAAACATCTCTGTCACTTGAGGCTCAGGTAGCCTTGGTGGCACGGAGTGCCTTCTACCAACTTTGGTTGGTGGCCCAGCTACACCCCTATCTGGGCAGGGATAACCTGGCTTCAGTTGTCCATGTTCTGGTAACCTCCAGGTTAGATTACAGCAATGCGCTCTACATGGGGCTGCCTTTGAAGATGGTTCAGAAACTGCAGCTCGTGCAAAATGCAGCAGCCAGATTGGTAACAGGGACCACACAGTTCGAACATATAAAACTGATTCTGGCCCACTTCCATTGGCTGCTTGTATGTTTCTGAGCTCGATTCAAGGTGCTGGTTTTAACCTATAAAGCCTTACATGGCTTAGGGCCACAATACCTGATGGAACACCTCTCCTGACATGAACCCACCCGTACACTACGCTCAACATCCAAGGCCCTCCTCTGGGTGCCTACTCTGAGGGAAGCTGGGAGACTGGCAACAAGGGAGAGGGCCTTCTCAGTGGTTACCCCCAAATTATGGAATGATTTTGCTGACAAGGTGTGCTTGGCGCCAACACTATTATCTTTTCGGTGCCAGGTCAAGACTTTCCTCATCTCCCAGACATTTTATCATGTGTTTTTAAATGGCTTTTAAAAATGTGTTTTTAAATTTGTATATTTGTTTTTAATGTTTTAAATTGTTCTAAACCGCCCAGAGAGCTTTGGCTATGGGGCGATATACAAATGCAATAAATAAATGAGTTCTAGCAAAATTCTAGGTGTGCTCTATGTTTTTAATCAACCATGGCCACCTTTCCTTAAGTGGAGTGGTTTAAGCATAGCAGGCTGAAAACATGCATCTTGGGCAGACCAAATTTATTTTTTCCAACAGCTAGATTAATTGGTTAAGTAGCAACATATTGTAATCAGTCTAATTTTACATCAAAGAGCAGTTTCAGATTCAACAGTTAATGCACCCACAATAGAAATAGAACATAACCTCCAGTTTGAAACACACAAGGCTGTCTTTACCATCATAAGACATTGACCAATAAAAAGGCTTTGAAATTAATAAAAAGAAATTTGAAACAGATTTCTAGGATGTATAATGAGAGAAATATACTTTTCTAGGTTAGATTCTTTGTAGGAACAGTAGTAACACAGGAAAGAAGCAAAGTAAGAAGTACACCAACAAACATACAAAAATGTAATTCTTCATCTTTGGAGATGGCAGGTGTTGCCACCACTCACCATATGCTCAGAGGCACGTTATCAAATTCTTCCAAGCTACACAGGAAGTGGATTGGACTGTGAAACACCAACCCAAATGGTGTCTGCATTTTGACAAAGTTGTAGGGCAGTACAATATCTCAGAGAGGAGGTCAGGTTTCCTGCTCCCCTGGTGCATTCACTATAGCAGCCCGATTTCCCTGCTTTTTACAGTTTGATAGAAATATCTGTTGGCTATAGGTATGTTCTTAAACTGCAAGGTTTTTTGCCTATTAGTGAATTCATATCTAGATTAAGATAAACATTGAAATGTGGAGCTAGAGCCTTACGCAGCAATTGTGGTGGTTGACAAGGCTGACACTCCCCCCCCCCGCTTGATTCCAGTTTGTGGTCTTCTGCAAACCACTTGCCTCCATCAAGTCTTTGGAAAGGGGTGTAGTTGAGTTGCAGAGCACGTGCTTTATGTGCAGAAAGTCTCAGGTTCAATCCCTGGCATCTCCAAGTAGGGCTGGAAAAGACTCTGGTCTGAAACCCCAACAGTCTTGCATTAGGGTGACAGAACCCTTTAATCCACTTTAATTGTGCAAACCTACATTTCCTGGTATGTGCTTGAATCACACCTGCAAAATACTGACAGTCAGGAGGTGTCCTACGTGGCATTCCGAGAGGAATTTCCTCTTCCTCCCAACTTAGTGGGAAGCAATTGAGAATCTGTCCTGCCCCCAGTTTTGATGGCCTCACCCCAATCACATGTGTGGCCTGCCTTGAGTTCCATTATTGGAAACGTCAGAATGTGATATATGACCTGGACTTTTGTCTGGAGACCAGAAGCAGTGCTGAGAACATAAGAACAGTCTGCTGGATCAAGCCAGTGGCCCATCTAGTCCAGCATCCTGTCCTCACAATGGTTAACCAGATGTCTATGGGAAGCCCGCAAGCAGGATCTGAGCCCAAGACCACTCCTCCCCTGGGATTTCCAGGAACTGGTATTCAGAAGCATACTGCCTCCAACTGTGGAGGCAGAGCGTAGCCATTTTGGCTAATAGCCTTTGATACTGGTATCCTCCATGAATTTGTCTACTCTTTTATGGTGACCATCACTGCCCCCTCTGGGAGTGAGTTTCATATCTTAACTATGCACTGTGCATGTCCATGGTGCGTCACAGGGTGACATAAGCAAAAACGGAACAAGCAAACATTTCCCTTCCATAAGGGCCTTATAATCTATGATTTCTGACAGTGTGTGTGTGTGATGTGTGGGAAACAGAGGGAGGGGAGAGGCCAAAGGTGTTCATAGATAGTAAGGATGGGGTTCGATGCCTAGTTCTGATCTGCTTGTATTCCGATAGTCCATTGTTCGATCCTGATCTGCCTTTTTTCGTTCCTGCTTGTTTTAGCATTTGCTAATTCATTCAGCTGTTATTTTTTTTGGTTGCGAAAAACTATTGCATAACATAAATGGCTCTGTAAATGATTGTGGTGTTCTATATGGTTTATTTTTTCCTAGTTATCACACCTACTCACTGTTACAGATGCATCAACTTAGAGGAAATTATGAAATAATTACAAAAAATAGGGGGAAATTAAAAAAAAGATCTGTGGCGATTATAGCCACAGCCTGCCGCAAGAAATCAGTGCCGGTCTGAAAATATAGCAGACTGTTGAATTCAGTCGGAATCTGGTACTAAGTCCGATTTAGTGGCTATTCTCCCTCATCGCTAATAGGTACTATCAAACATCACTTCCACACCGTACATTTACAGCACAGTGAATACACATGGCTTCTCCCAAAGGATCCTGGAAACTGTAGTTTGTTGAGGGTGCTGGGAATTGTAGCTCTGTGAATGGTAAACTACAGTTCCCAGGATTCTTTGGGTGAAACCATGTGCTTTAAATGTATGGTGTGGATATGACCATATAGTCAAAATGTCGGTTTGGGGAAGGATCGCAGCCCCGCTTGGCAGAGCACCTGCTTTGCATGCAGAAAGTCCAGGGTCAAGCCTTGGCATCTCCTGTTACCAGGATGAAATAGCAGGTGATGACAGAGACTTCCTATTGCCCAAGACCCTGGAGATACATACAGCATCATGCATTCCTAAGAAAGGCATGTACCATCCAGTGTGTGGGGAAATGGGCATGCAATTGATTGACCACACCCAGTCTGCACCCTAACCCATATTTACCACCAGCTGCTGGCAGTGATCTGCAAAGACAAGGAGTTCCCTGAATACTCGCCTCTGTTTGAGCCACACAGAGCCTTTGTTCTGAGTAGATTTTTAGTATTATTATTTGCTGCCTACGTGTAGAAGGAATGTGCCCTCTGATGTATGACCCCTTCCTTACATTTCAAAGGGGGGAGGGCAGGAGTCTGTCCTAACTCACCACCCTCATCCACTAGGCCCCACTTCCTTCCCACATAAGTATCTCTCTTTGGGGACACACATCCTATGCTTGGTTACTCAGTCAGAAGTAAGTCCGGCTGTGTTCAGTGGGGTTTACTTCCAGGCAAGCGTGCATAATATTGCCGCCACGGCTTCTATGTCAGAAGTGGGAAACTTCCCCCCCCCCCGCCTGAGTGCCGCATTTCCTTCTTGGAAACTTTCCAAGGGCCACATGGCAGTGGTGGACGGGGCCAGAGGAACATAGGAAGCTGCTTTAGAATGAGTCGGACCATCTGTCCATCTAGCTCAGTATTGCCCACACTGACAGGCAGCGGCTCTCCGGGGTTATCCAGGAATCTTTCCCAGCCCTAAATTGGAGATGCCTGGAATTGAACCTGGGACATTCTGCGTGCAAAGCAGATTTTCTACCAGGGACTATGGCTCTTCACAAAAAAGTAGGTGGGGAAAGTGAATGAGCGACCAATGTGTATTTTACCTTTGTAAGGAAGGCTCATTTCTAGACACTTACACATCCCTCTCTATCCGGCCAGGCAAAAACCCTCAGGGATGGTGCAAAGCAGGGCCAGTGAGAGGATCAGCCTGGGGAGAGTGGATGTGGCCTGGGGGAGGAGTTCCTTGGGGCATATGGAGAGGTTTGAAGGGCCACATTTGGCCTCTGTGCCTGAGGTTCCCTGCCCTTGTGCTATGTAGAAGAGCCTTCATCAATGTGGCACCCTGCAGATGTTTTGGACTACAACTCCCATCAGACTCAGTGGTTGGGGCCGATGGGAGTTGCAGTCCAGCACATCTGCAGGGCGCCACATTGGCAAAGGCTGATGTAAAGAATGTTATGGTCCATTTTTAAGAAAACAGAGAGGAAGTAAAAGCTAGTGGGGAGGAGAGAAGGGTGATCTAACTGGGGAGATGTCCAGAGCCCAGCTGCAGGCAGCTGGCTGAAGGCGGTCCCTCTGGCAGCTATTCTCATCTGGGGGGGGGGTTCATTTCAACTTTCTGTTTCTCGGCGGCTGGCCTGTTTTTGTGCGGGGGAGTTTCTGACAACATGGAACAAAAGAAATCCCCTTTCCTGAAACAGAACACAAAACCGAGATGCAAGAGCATGAAGGGGAAGTGTAAGGCAGAGGACAAAGAGGAGGCGTCAAAGGCCGCAAAGAGGCTCTAGAGAAAAAGGTAAAAGCAAACTAATGGCAATGGTAGTCCATCTTTACTGGTTTTCTAAGGAGTTTGCGCGGGGGGGGGTGTATGTTGCCGGATGCGGGACACAAGAGTTAAGATATTTCCTCCCTGCTCACAGGTTTGCATAGAGTAGCATAGAGTATGATGAGACCCAAAGGGGATGGGAATGCAATGAGGTTTTGGACGGAGGGGAAAGAGAAACACCCCCAGTGCATCGTGTTGGACACCAGAATGGGGCTGAAACTAAGTGAGAGTGACAGTGAGAGGTTGCTTAGACTGTGACCATGATCATCCTCAAAGGACCAAACAGGGACGTGAGGGTTGCCCTCCCAAAAGGCTGCCGCCACAGCTCAGTATAGTTGAGCCTTGCTAAATGACAGATCCATTGTGCTTTGCAGCCCTGCTCTCTTCCTCCTAGAGAACCCAGGAGTTCTGGCTTTGGGAAGGGCCATCGCTCAGTGGCAGAGCATCTGCTTGGCTTGCCGAAGGCCCCAGAGTTGATCCCCGGCATCTCTGGGTAGGGCTGGGAGAGAACCCTGCCTGATATCCTGCAGAGCTGCTGCCAGTCAGTGTAGAAACTACTGAGCTAGATGGACCAATGGTCCGACTTGGTATAAGGTAGCTTCCGATGTCCCCGTGTTCCAGCTTTCCAACTCAGCACAGTTTCCCTCCTGACTCAAGGAATATGGAGACAGGACCCACTTCTGAAAGGACACCGCAGGCATGGCTGAATTTTAGCTGAGGTTCAGCCCCAGAAGAACCTGCCCTCCCCCTCAAAGTTCAGTGCCAGGTCTTAAGTCCTGGAACATGAGAAGCAAAATGAACGCATCTGTTTTTGAGCATGTGCTGACTGCTTTTTACTCCCCGCTAAATAACTGAGGCTAGATTCCTGGCAGCAGCTAGCTGTAGGACAAGGGGGAAACAGCCTCTGTGGAAGCTGAGGAACCAGTTGTACTGTTGTCGCTGACGATTTTGGATAAGACTCTGGATTTCTCTGGGAGTTGTTTTATAGGGTAAAACCAAAGACATTACTGGAATTGGGTTCCTTTCCTTCTTTTTGAGATAAGGGTGTGCATTGCTTATGTTAGGTAATAGAATGAAATGATGTGAAGAATGGAAATGGTTTAGATATGCACTGGAGCATATCTGCGTGACATCTCTGGAGCCTGAACTTCAGGATGGAAATCAGGAAAGGGCAGAAACACGGATAGAGCCAAAAGGAAGGTGGAGGAGAGATTTTAAATGTATTTATTTATTATTTGATTTATATCCTGCCCTTCCTCCCAGTAGGAGCCCAGAGTGGCAAACAAAAGCAAAGAAACACTTGAAAACATCATAAAAACAGACTTTAAAATATATTAAAACAAAACATATTTAAACACATTTTAAAAAAAGCTTTAAAAACATCTTTAAACAAAAGGTTTAAAAACATATTAAAAAGCAATTCCAACATAGATGCAGACTGGGATAAGGTCTCAACTTAAAAGGCTTGTTGAAAGAGGAAGGTCTTCAGTAGACGCCAAAAAGATAACAGAGATGGTACCTGTCTAATATTTAAGGGGAAGGAATTCCAAAGGGTAGGTGCCACCTACTAAAAGTCTGCTTCCTATGTTGTGCAGAACGGACCTCCTGATAAGATGGTATCTGCAGGAGGCCCTCACCTGCATAGGGTAGTGATTGATTGGGTATATAAGGGGTAAGACGACCTTTCAGGTATCCTGGTCCCAAGCTGTGTAGGGATTTGTTCACCAAAACCAAAACCTTGAACTTGGCCTGGTAGCTAATGGGCAGCCAGTGCAATTCTTTCAGCAGCAGGGTGATACCCTGCCCCAGTGAGCAGTTGCACCACCGCAGGATCACGCTGCAGGATCTTTGCAGTCATGGTGCTGCAGGATCGCGCCGCAGGACCTACGCAGAAGATCTTGCAAGTTTTAGGCTAAATACAGAAACCAACAAATAAACTGAAATCATAACAACATAAGAACAGCCTGCTGGATCAGACCAATGGCCCAACCAATCCAGCATCCTGTTCTCCCAGTGGCCAACCAGATGACTGTGGGAAGCCCTCAAACATGGCACCTTGAGCACAACAGCAACTCTCCCCACTTGTGAGTCACACCAACTGGTATCTAGAGTCATAGCCCCTCTGACA